>NC_142625.1:9603876-10241019 GCF_059453375.1 Lepisosteus platostomus | reverse complement strand
CTTGTTTTTCAGCAGAAATAAACATGTTTCTGCAAGTTTGGTCAAACCCATGTAAGTTATGGGGCAGTAACAGTACACTTTTCAAAACGTGTTTTTCAGCCCGAAATAAACGCGTTTTTTCAGACAACTGAATCCCCATGTAGCAGCAAGGCTCAGAAGAGCCCACACACTCAGATCTTAACCCCAGTGTGCTGAAAGTGTCAAACATGTTTTTCAGCAGAAATAAACATGTTTCTGCAAGTTTGGTCAACCCCATGTAAGTTATGGGGCAGTAACAGTACACTTTTCAAAACGTGTTTTTCAGCCAAAAATAAACGCGTTTTTTCAGACAACTGAATCCCCATGTAGTAACAAGGCTCAGAAGAGCCCACACACTCAGATCTTAACCCCAGTGTGCTGAAAGTGTCAAAACATGTTTTTCAGCAGAAATAAACATGTTTCTGCAAGTTTGGTCAACCCCATGTAAGTTATGGGGCAGTAACAGTACACTTTTCAAAACGTGTTTTTCAGCCCGAAATAAACGCGTTTTTTCAGACAACTGAATCCCCATGTAGCAACAAGGCTCAGAAGAGCCCACACACTCAGATCTTAACCCCAGTGTGCTGAAAGTGTCAAAACATGTTTTTCAGCAGAAATAAATATGTTTCTGCAAGTTTGGTCAACCCCATGTAAGTTATGGGGCAGTAACAGTACACTTTTCAAAACGTGTTTTTCAGCCCGAAATAAACGCGTTTTTTCAGACAACTGAATACCCATGTAGCAGCAAGTCTCAGAAGAGCCCACACACTCAGCTCTTAACCCCAGTGTGCAGAAAGGGTCAAAACGTGTTTTTCAGCAGAAATAAACATGTTTCTGCAAGTTTGGTCAACCCCATGTAAGTTATGGTGCAGTAACAGTACACTCTGCAAAACGTGTTTTTCAGCCCGAAATAAACGCGTTTTTTCAGACAACTGAATCCCCATGTAGCAGCAAGGCTCAGAAGAGCCCACACACTCAGATCTTAACCCCAGTGTGCTGAAAGTGTCAAAACATGTTTTTCAGCAGAAATAAACATGTTTCTGCAAGTTTGGTCAACCCCATGTAAGTTATGGGGCAGTAACAGTACACTTTTCAAAACGTGTTTTTCAGCCCGAAATAAACGCGTTTTTTCAGACAACTGAATCCCCATGTAGCAACAAGGCTCAGAAGAGCCCACACACTCAGATCTTAACCCCAGTGTGCTGAAAGTTTCAAAACATGTTTTTCAGCAGAAATAAACATGTTTCTGCAAGTTTGGTCAACCCCATGTAAGTTATGGGGCAGTAACAGTACACTTTTCAAAACGTGTTTTTCAGCCCGAAATAAACGCGTTTTTTCAGACAACTGAATCCCCATGTAGCAACAAGGCTCAGAAGAGCCCACACACTCAGATCTTAACCCCAGTGTGCTGAAAGTGTCAAAACATGTTTTTCAGCAGAAATAAACATGTTTCTGCAAGTTTGGTCAAACCCATGTAAGTTATGGGGCAGTAACAGTACACTTTTCAAAACGTGTTTTTCAGCCCGAAATAAACGCGTTTTTTCAGACAACTGAATCCCCATGTAGCAACAAGGCTCAGAAGAGCCCACACACTCAGATCTTAACCCCAGTGTGCTGAAAGTGTCAAAACATGTTTTTCAGCAGAAATAAACATGTTTCTGCAAGTTTGGTCAACCCCATGTAAGTTATGGGGCAGTAACAGTACACTTTTCAAAACGTGTTTTTCAGCCCGAAATAAACGCGTTTTTTCAGACAACTGAATACCCATGTAGCAGCAAGTCTCAGAAGAGCCCACACACTCAGCTCTTAACCCCAGTGTGCAGAAAGGGTCAAAACGTGTTTTTCAGCAGAAATAAACATGTTTCTGCAAGTTTGGTCAACCCCATGTAAGTTATGGGGCAGTAACAGTACACTCTGCAAAACGTGTTTTTCAGCCCGAAATAAACGCGTTTTTTCAGACAACTGAATCCCCATGTAGCAGCAAGGCTCAGAAGAGCCCACACACTCAGATCTTAACCCCAGTGTGCAGAAAGGTTCAAAACATGTTTTTCAGCAGAAATAAACATGTTTCTGCAAGTTTGGTCAACCCCATGTAAGTTATGGGGCAGTAACAGTACACTTTTCAAAACGTGTTTTTCAGCCCGAAATAAACGCGTTTTTTCAGACAACTGAATACCCATGTAGCAGCAAGGCTCAGAAGAGCCCACACACTCAGATCTTAACCCCAGTGTGCAAAAAGGGTCAAAACGTGTTTTTCAGCAGAAATAAACATGTTTCTGCAAGTTTGGTCAACCCCATGTAAGTTATGGGGCAGTAACAGTACACTTTTCAAAACGTGTTTTTCAGCCCGAAATAAACGCGTTTTTTCAGACAACTGAATACCCATGTAGCAGCAAGTCTCAGAAGAGCCCACACACTCAGCTCTTAACCCCAGTGTGCAGAAAGGGTCAAAACGTGTTTTTCAGCAGAAATAAACATGTTTCTGCAAGTTTGGTCAACCCCATGTAAGTTATGGGGCAGTAACAGTACACTCTGCAAAACGTGTTTTTCAGCCCGAAATAAACGCGTTTTTTTCAGTCAACTGAATCCCCATGTAGCAGCAAGGCTCAGAAGAGCCCACACACTCAGATCTTAACCCCAGTGTGCTGAAAGTGTCAAAACATGTTTTTCAGCAGAAATAAACATGTTTCTGCAAGTTTGGTCAACCCCATGTAAGTTATGGGGCAGTAACAGTACACTTTTCAAAACGTGTTTTTCAGCCCGAAATAAACGCGTTTTTTCAGACAACTGAATCCCCATGTAGCAACAAGGCTCAGAAGAGCCCACACACTCAGATCTTAACCCCAGTGTGCTGAAAGTGTCAAAACATGTTTTTCAGCAGAAATAAACATGTTTCTGCAAGTTTGGTCAACCCCATGTAAGTTATGGGGCAGTAACAGTACACTTTTCTAAACGTGTTTTTCAGCCCGAAATAAACGCGTTTTTTCAGACAACTGAATCCCCATGTAGCAACAAGGCTCAGAAGAGCCCACACACTCAGATCTTAACCCCAGTGTGCTGAAAGTGTCAAAACATGTTTTTCAGCAGAAATAAACATGTTTCTGCAAGTTTGGTCAACCCCATGTAAGTTATGGGGCAGTAACAGTACACTTTTCAAAACGTGTTTTTCAGCCCGAAATAAACGCGTTTTTTCAGACAACTGAATACCCATGTAGCAGCAAGTCTCAGAAGAGCCCACACACTCAGCTCTTAACCCCAGTGTGCAGAAAGGGTCAAAACGTGTTTTTCAGCAGAAATAAACATGTTTCTGCAAGTTTGGTCAACCCCATGTAAGTTATGGGGCAGTAACAGTACACTCTGCAAAACGTGTTTTTCAGCCCGAAATAAACGCGTTTTTTCAGACAACTGAATCCCCATGTAGCAGCAAGGCTCAGAAGAGCCCACACACTCAGATCTTAACCCCAGTGTGCTGAAAGTGTCAAAACATGTTTTTCAGCAGAAATAAACATGTTTCTGCAAGTTTGGTCAACCCCATGTAAGTTATGGGGCAGTAACAGTACACTTTTCAAAACGTGTTTTTCAGCCCGAAATAAACGCGTTTTTTCAGACAACTGAATCCCCATGTAGCAACAAGGCTCAGAAGAGCCCACACACTCAGATCTTAACCCCAGTGTGCTGAAAGTGTCAAAACATGTTTTTCAGCAGAAATAAACATGTTTCTGCAAGTTTGGTCAACCCCATGTAAGTTATGGGGCAGTAACAGTACACTTTTCAAAACGTGTTTTTCAGCCCGAAATAAACGCGTTTTTTCAGACAACTGAATCCCCATGTAGCAGCAAGTCTCAGAAGAGCCCACACACTCAGCTCTTAACCCCAGTGTGCAGAAAGGGTCAAAACGTGTTTTTCAGCAGAAATAAACATGTTTCTGCAAGTTTGGTCAACCCCATGTAAGTTATGGGGCAGTAACAGTACACTCTGCAAAACGTGTTTTTCAGCCCGAAATAAACGCGTTTTTTCAGACAACTGAATCCCCATGTAGCAGCAAGGCTCAGAAGAGCCCACACACTCAGATCTTAACCCCAGTGTGCTGAAAGTGTCAAAACATGTTTTTCAGCAGAAATAAACATGTTTCTGCAAGTTTGGTCAACCCCATGTAAGTTATGGGGCAGTAACAGTACACTTTTCAAAACGTGTTTTTCAGCCCGAAATAAACGCGTTTTTTCAGACAACTGAATCCCCATGTAGCAACAAGGCTCAGAAGAGCCCACACACTCAGATCTTAACCCCAGTGTGCAGAAAGGGTCAAACATGTTTTTCAGCAGAAATAAACATGTTTCTGCAAGTTTGGTCAACCCCATGTAAGTTATGGGGCAGTAACAGTACACTTTTCAAAACGTGTTTTTCAGCCCGAAATAAACGCGTTTTTTCAGACAACTGAATCCCCATGTAGCAACAAGGCTCAGAAGAGCCCACACACTCAGATCTTAACCCCAGTGTGCTGAAAGTGTCAAAACATGTTTTTCAGCAGAAATAAATATGTTTCTGCAAGTTTGGTCAACCCCATGTAAGTTATGGGGCAGTAACAGTACACTTTTCAAAACGTGTTTTTCAGCCCGAAATAAACGCGTTTTTTCAGACAACTGAATACCCATGTAGCAGCAAGTCTCAGAAGAGCCCACACACTCAGCTCTTAACCCCAGTGTGCAGAAAGGGTCAAAACGTGTTTTTCAGCAGAAATAAACATGTTTCTGCAAGTTTGGTCAACCCCATGTAAGTTATGGGGCAGTAACAGTACACTCTGCAAAACGTGTTTTTCAGCCCGAAATAAACGCGTTTTTTCAGACAACTGAATCCCCATGTAGCAGCAAGGCTCAGAAGAGCCCACACACTCAGATCTTAACCCCAGTGTGCTGAAAGTGTCAAAACATGTTTTTCAGCAGAAATAAACATGTTTCTGCAAGTTTGGTCAACCCCATGTAAGTTATGGGGCAGTAACAGTACACTTTTCAAAACGTGTTTTTCAGCCCGAAATAAACGCGTTTTTTCAGACAACTGAATCCCCATGTAGCAGCAAGGCTCAGAAGAGCCCACACACTCAGATCTTAACCCCAGTGTGCTGAAAGTGTCAAACATGTTTTTCAGCAGAAATAAACATGTTTCTGCAAGTTTGGTCAACCCCATGTAAGTTATGGGGCAGTAACAGTACACTTTTCAAAACGTGTTTTTCAGCCCGAAATAAACGCGTTTTTTCAGACAACTGAATCCCCATGTAGTAACAAGGCTCAGAAGAGCCCACACACTCAGATCTTAACCCCAGTGTGCTGAAAGTGTCAAAACATGTTTTTCAGCAGAAATAAACATGTTTCTGCAAGTTTGGTCAACCCCATGTAAGTTATGGGGCAGTAACAGTACACTTTTCAAAACGTGTTTTTCAGCCCGAAATAAACGCGTTTTTTCAGACAACTGAATACCCATGTAGCAGCAAGTCTCAGAAGAGCCCACACACTCAGCTCTTAACCCCAGTGTGCAGAAAGGGTCAAAACGTGTTTTTCAGCAGAAATAAACATGTTTCTGCAAGTTTGGTCAACCCCATGTAAGTTATGGGGCAGTAACAGTACACTCTGCAAAACGTGTTTTTCAGCCCGAAATAAACGCGTTTTTTCAGACAACTGAATCCCCATGTAGCAGCAAGGCTCAGAAGAGCCCACACACTCAGATCTTAACCCCAGTGTGCTGAAAGTGTCAAAACATGTTTTTCAGCAGAAATAAACATGTTTCTGCAAGTTTGGTCAACCCCATGTAAGTTATGGGGCAGTAACAGTACACTTTTCAAAACGTGTTTTTCAGCCCGAAATAAACGCGTTTTTTCAGACAACTGAATCCCCATGTAGCAACAAGGCTCAGAAGAGCCCACACACTCAGATCTTAACCCCAGTGTGCTGAAAGTTTCAAAACATGTTTTTCAGCAGAAATAAACATGTTTCTGCAAGTTTGGTCAACCCCATGTAAGTTATGGGGCAGTAACAGTACACTTTTCAAAACGTGTTTTTCAGCCCGAAATAAACGCGTTTTTTCAGACAACTGAATCCCCATGTAGCAACAAGGCTCAGAAGAGCCCACACACTCAGATCTTAACCCCAGTGTGCTGAAAGTGTCAAAACATGTTTTTCAGCAGAAATAAACATGTTTCTGCAAGTTTGGTCAAACCCATGTAAGTTATGGGGCAGTAACAGTACACTTTTCAAAACGTGTTTTTCAGCCCGAAATAAACGCGTTTTTTCAGACAACTGAATCCCCATGTAGCAACAAGGCTCAGAAGAGCCCACACACTCAGATCTTAACCCCAGTGTGCTGAAAGTGTCAAAACATGTTTTTCAGCAGAAATAAACATGTTTCTGCAAGTTTGGTCAACCCCATGTAAGTTATGGGGCAGTAACAGTACACTTTTCAAAACGTGTTTTTCAGCCCGAAATAAACGCGTTTTTTCAGACAACTGAATACCCATGTAGCAGCAAGTCTCAGAAGAGCCCACACACTCAGCTCTTAACCCCAGTGTGCAGAAAGGGTCAAAACGTGTTTTTCAGCAGAAATAAACATGTTTCTGCAAGTTTGGTCAACCCCATGTAAGTTATGGGGCAGTAACAGTACACTCTGCAAAACGTGTTTTTCAGCCCGAAATAAACGCGTTTTTTCAGACAACTGAATCCCCATGTAGCAGCAAGGCTCAGAAGAGCCCACACACTCAGATCTTAACCCCAGTGTGCAGAAAGGTTCAAAACATGTTTTTCAGCAGAAATAAACATGTTTCTGCAAGTTTGGTCAACCCCATGTAAGTTATGGGGCAGTAACAGTACACTTTTCAAAACGTGTTTTTCAGCCCGAAATAAACGCGTTTTTTCAGACAACTGAATACCCATGTAGCAGCAAGGCTCAGAAGAGCCCACACACTCAGATCTTAACCCCAGTGTGCAGAAAGGGTCAAAACGTGTTTTTCAGCAGAAATAAACATGTTTCTGCAAGTTTGGTCAACCCCATGTAAGTTATGGGGCAGTAACAGTACACTTTTCAAAACGTGTTTTTCAGCCCGAAATAAACGCGTTTTTTCAGACAACTGAATACCCATGTAGCAGCAAGTCTCAGAAGAGCCCACACACTCAGCTCTTAACCCCAGTGTGCAGAAAGGGTCAAAACGTGTTTTTCAGCAGAAATAAACATGTTTCTGCAAGTTTGGTCAACCCTATGTAAGTTATGGGGCAGTAACAGTACACTTTTCAAAACGTGTTTTTCAGCCCGAAATAAACGCGTTTTTTCAGACAACTGAATCCCCATGTAGCAACAAGGCTCAGAAGAGCCCACACAATCAGATCTTAACCCCAGTGTGCTGAAAGTGTCAAAACATGTTTTTCAGCAGAAATAAACATGTTTCTGCAAGTTTGGTCAACCCCATGTAAGTTATGGGGCAGTAACAGTACACTTTTCAAAACGTGTTTTTCAGCCCGAAATAAACGCGTTTTTTCAGACAACTGAATACCCATGTAGCAGCAAGTCTCAGAAGAGCCCACACACTCAGCTCTTAACCCCAGTGTGCAGAAAGTGTCAAAACATGTTTTTCAGCAGAAATAAACATGTTTCTGCAAGTTTGGTCAACCCCATGTAAGTTATGGGGCAGTAACAGTACACTTTTCAAAACGTGTTTTTCAGCCCGAAATAAACGCGTTTTTTCAGACAACTGAATCCCCATGTAGCAACAAGGCTCAGAAGAGCCCACACACTCAGATCTTAACCCCAGTGTGCTGAAAGTGTCAAAACATGTTTTTCAGCAGAAATAAACATGTTTCTGCAAGTTTGGTCAACCCCATGTAAGTTATGGGGCAGTAACAGTACACTTTTCTAAACGTGTTTTTCAGCCCGAAATAAACGCGTTTTTTCAGACAACTGAATCCCCATGTAGCAACAAGGCTCAGAAGAGCCCACACACTCAGATCTTAACCCCAGTGTGCTGAAAGTGTCAAAACATGTTTTTCAGCAGAAATAAACATGTTTCTGCAAGTTTGGTCAACCCCATGTAAGTTATGGGGCAGTAACAGTACACTTTTCAAAACGTGTTTTTCAGCCCGAAATAAACGCGTTTTTTCAGACAACTGAATCCCCATGTAGCAACAAGGCTCAGAAGAGCCCACACACTCAGATCTTAACCCCAGTGTGCTGAAAGTGTCAAAACATGTTTTTCAGCAGAAATAAACATGTTTCTGCAAGTTTGGTCAACCCCATGTAAGTTATGGGGCAGTAACAGTACACTTTTCAAAACGTGTTTTTCAGCCCGAAATAAACGCGTTTTTTCAGACAACTGAATACCCATGTAGCAGCAAGTCTCAGAAGAGCCCACACACTCAGCTCTTAACCCCAGTGTGCAGAAAGGGTCAAAACGTGTTTTTCAGCAGAAATAAACATGTTTCTGCAAGTTTGGTCAACCCCATGTAAGTTATGGGGCAGTAACAGTACACTCTGCAAAACGTGTTTTTCAGCCCGAAATAAACGCGTTTTTTCAGACAACTGAATCCCCATGTAGCAGCAAGGCTCAGAAGAGCCCACACACTCAGATCTTAACCCCAGTGTGCTGAAAGTGTCAAAACATGTTTTTCAGCAGAAATAAACATGTTTCTGCAAGTTTGGTCAACCCCATGTAAGTTATGGGGCAGTAACAGTACACTTTTCAAAACGTGTTTTTCAGCCCGAAATAAACGCGTTTTTTCAGACAACTGAATCCCCATGTAGCAACAAGGCTCAGAAGAGCCCACACACTCAGATCTTAACCCCAGTGTGCTGAAAGTGTCAAAACATGTTTTTCAGCAGAAATAAACATGTTTCTGCAAGTTTGGTCAACCCCATGTAAGTTATGGGGCAGTAACAGTACACTTTTCAAAACGTGTTTTTCAGCCCGAAATAAACGCGTTTTTTCAGACAACTGAATCCCCATGTAGCAACAAGGCTCAGAAGAGCCCACACACTCAGATCTTAACCCCAGTGTGCTGAAAGTGTCAAAACATGTTTTTCAGCAGAAATAAACATGTTTCTGCAAGTTTGGTCAACCCCATGTAAGTTATGGGGCAGTAACAGTACACTTTTCAAAACGTGTTTTTCAGCCCGAAATAAACGCGTTTTTTCAGACAACTGAATCCCCATGTAGCAACAAGGCTCAGAAGAGCCCACACACTCAGATCTTAACCCCAGTGTGCTGAAAGTGTCAAAACATGTTTTTCAGCAGAAATAAACATGTTTCTGCAAGTTTGGTCAACCCCATGTAAGTTATGGGGCAGTAACAGTACACTTTTCAAAACGTGTTTTTCAGCCCGAAATAAACGCGTTTTTTCAGACAACTGAATCCCCATGTAGCAACAAGGCTCAGAAGAGCCCACACACTCAGATCTTAACCCCAGTGTGCTGAAAGTGTCAAAACATGTTTTTCAGCAGAAATAAACATGTTTCTGCAAGTTTGGTCAACCCCATGTAAGTTATGGGGCAGTAACAGTACACTTTTCAAAACGTGTTTTTCAGCCCGAAATAAACGCGTTTTTTCAGACAACTGAATACCCATGTAGCAGCAAGTCTCAGAAGAGCCCACACACTCAGCTCTTAACCCCAGTGTGCAGAAAGGGTCAAAACGTGTTTTTCAGCAGAAATAAACATGTTTCTGCAAGTTTGGTCAACCCCATGTAAGTTATGGGGCAGTAACAGTACACTTTTCAAAACGTGTTTTTCAGCCCGAAATAAACGCGTTTTTTCAGACAACTGAATCCCCATGTAGCAACAAGGCTCAGAAGAGCCCACACACTCAGATCTTGACCCCAGTGTGCTGAAAGTGTCAAAACATGTTTTTCAGCAGAAATAAACATGTTTCTGCAAGTTTGGTCAACCCCATGTAAGTTATGGGGCAGTAACAGTACACTCTGCAAAACGTGTTTTTCAGCCCGAAATAAACGCGTTTTTTCAGACAACTGAATACCCATGTAGCAGCAAGTCTCAGAAGAGCCCACACACTCAGCTCTTAACCCCAGTGTGCAGAAAGGGTCAAAACGTGTTTTTCAGCAGAAATAAACATGTTTCTGCAAGTTTGGTCAACCCCATGTAAGTTATGGGGCAGTAACAGTACACTTTTCAAAACGTGTTTTTCAGCCCGAAATAAACGCGTTTTTTCAGACAACTGAATCCCCATGTAGCAACAAGGCTCAGAAGAGCCCACACACTCAGATCTTAACCCCAGTGTGCTGAAAGTGTCAAAACATGTTTTTCAGCAGAAATAAACATGTTTCTGCAAGTTTGGTCAACCCCATGTAAGTTATGGGGCAGTAACAGTACACTTTTCAAAACGTGTTTTTCAGCCCGAAATAAACGCGTTTTTTCAGACAACTGAATCCCCATGTAGCAACAAGGCTCAGAAGAGCCCACACACTCAGATCTTAACCCCAGTGTGCTGAAAGTGTCAAAACATGTTTTTTCAGCAGAAATAAACATGTTTCTGCAAGTTTGGTCAACCCCATGTAAGTTATGGGGCAGTAACAGTACACTCTGCAAAACGTGTTTTTCAGCCCGAAATAAACGCGTTTTTTCAGACAACTGAATCCCCATGTAGCAGCAAGGCTCAGAAGAGCCCACACACTCAGATCTTAACCCCAGTGTGCTGAAAGTGTCAAAACATGTTTTTCAGCAGAAATAAACATGTTTCTGCAAGTTTGGTCAACCCCATGTAAGTTATGGGGCAGTAACAGCACACTTTTCAAAACGTGTTTTTCAGCCCGAAATAAACGCGTTTTTTCAGACAACTGAATCCCCATGTAGCAACAAGGCTCAGAAGAGCCCACACACTCAGATCTTAACCCCAGTGTGCTGAAAGTGTCAAAACATGTTTTTCAGCAGAAATAAACATGTTTCTGCAAGTTTGGTCAACCCCATGTAAGTTATGAGGCAGTAACAGTACACTTTTCAAAACGTGTTTTTCAGCCCGAAATAAACGCGTTTTTTCAGACAACTGAATCCCCATGTAGCAACAAGGCTCAGAAGAGCCCACACACTCAGATCTTAACCCCAGTGTGCTGAAAGTGTCAAAACATGTTTTTCAGCAGAAATAAACATGTTTCTGCAAGTTTGGTCAACCCCATGTAAGTTATGGGGCAGTAACAGTACACTTTTCAAAACGTGTTTTTCAGCCCGAAATAAACGCGTTTTTTCAGACAACTGAATCCCCATGTAGCAACAAGGCTCAGAAGAGCCCACACACTCAGATCTTAACACCAGTGTGCTGAAAGTGTCAAAACATGTTTTTCAGCAGAAATAAACATGTTTCTGCAAGTTTGGTCAACCCCATGTAAGTTATGGGGCAGTAACAGTACACTTTTCAAAACGTGTTTTTCAGCCCGAAATAAACGCGTTTTTTCAGACAACTGAATACCCATGTAGCAGCAAGTCTCAGAAGAGCCCACACACTCAGCTCTTAACCCCAGTGTGCAGAAAGGGTCAAAACGTGTTTTTCAGCAGAAATAAACATGTTTCTGCAAGTTTGGTCAACCCCATGTAAGTTATGGGGCAGTAACAGTACACTCTGCAAAACGTGTTTTTCAGCCCGAAATAAACGCGTTTTTTCAGACAACTGAATCCCCATGTAGCAGCAAGGCTCAGAAGAGCCCACACACTCAGATCTTAACCCCAGTGTGCTGAAAGTGTCAAAACATGTTTTTCAGCAGAAATAAACATGTTTCTGCAAGTTTGGTCAACCCCATGTAAGTTATGGGGCAGTAACAGTACACTTTTCAAAACGTGTTTTTCAGCCCGAAATAAACGCGTTTTTTCAGACAACTGAATCCCCATGTAGCAACAAGGCTCAGAAGAGCCCACACACTCAGATCTTGACCCCAGTGTGCTGAAAGTGTCAATACATGTTTTTCAGCAGAAATAAACATGTTTCTGCAAGTTTGGTCAACCCCATGTAAGTTATGGGGCAGTAACAGTACACTCTGCAAAACGTGTTTTTCAGCCCGAAATGCGTTTTTTCAGACAACTGAATACCCATGTAGCAGCAAGTCTCAGAAGAGCCCACACACTCAGCTCTTAACCCCAGTGTGCAGAAAGGGTCAAAACGTGTTTTTCAGCAGAAATAAACATGTTTCTGCAAGTTTGGTCAACCCCATGTAAGTTATGGGGCAGTAACAGTACACTCTGCAAAACGTGTTTTTCAGCCCGAAATAAACGCGTTTTTTCAGACAACTGAATCCCCATGTAGCAGCAAGGCTCAGAAGAGCCCACACACTCAGATCTTAACCCCAGTGTGCAGAAACGGTCAAAACGTGTTTTTCAGCAGAAATAAACATGTTTCTGCAAGTTTGGTCAACCCCATGTAAGTTATGGGGCAGTAACAGTACACTTTTCAAAACGTGTTTTTCAGCCCGAAATCAACGCGTTTTTTCAGACAACTGAATCACCATGTAGCAGCAAGGCTCAGAAGAGCCCACACACTCAGATCTTAACCCCAGTGTGCAGAAAGGGTCAAAACTTGTTTTTCAGCAGAAATAAACATGTTTCTGCAAGTTTGGTCAACCCCATGTAAGTTATGGGGCAGTAACAGTACACTTTTCAAAACGTGTTTTTCAGCCCGAAATAAACGCGTTTTTTCAGACAACTGAATACCCATGTAGCAGCAAGGCTCAGAAGAGCCCACACACTCAGATCTTAACCCCAGTGTGCTGAAAGTGTCAAAACATGTTTTTCAGCAGAAATAAACATGTTTCTGCAAGTTTGGTCAACCCCATGTAAGTTATGGGGCAGTAACAGTACACTTTTCTAAACGTGTTTTTCAGCCCGAAATAAACGCGTTTTTTCAGACAACTGAATCCCCATGTAGCAACAAGGCTCAGAAGAGCCCACACACTCAGATCTTAACCCCAGTGTGCTGAAAGTGTCAAAACATGTTTTTCAGCAGAAATAAACATGTTTCTGCAAGTTTGGTCAACCCCATGTAAGTTATGGGGCAGTAACAGTACACTTTTCAAAACGTGTTTTTCAGCCCGAAATAAACGCGTTTTTTCAGACAACTGAATCCCCATGTAGCAACAAGGCTCAGAAGAGCCCACACACTCAGATCTTAACCCCAGTGTGCTGAAAGTGTCAAAACATGTTTTTCAGCAGAAATAAACATGTTTCTGCAAGTTTGGTCAACCCCATGTAAGTTATGGGGCAGTAACAGTACACTTTTCAAAACGTGTTTTTCAGCCCGAAATAAACGCGTTTTTTCAGACAACTGAATACCCATGTAGCAGCAAGTCTCAGAAGAGCCCACACACTCAGCTCTTAACCCCAGTGTGCAGAAAGGGTCAAAACGTGTTTTTCAGCAGAAATAAACATGTTTCTGCAAGTTTGGTCAACCCCATGTAAGTTATGGGGCAGTAACAGTACACTCTGCAAAACGTGTTTTTCAGCCCGAAATAAACGCGTTTTTTCAGACAACTGAATCCCCATGTAGCAGCAAGGCTCAGAAGAGCCCACACACTCAGATCTTAACCCCAGTGTGCTGAAAGTGTCAAAACATGTTTTTCAGCAGAAATAAACATGTTTCTGCAAGTTTGGTCAACCCCATGTAAGTTATGGGGCAGTAACAGTACACTTTTCAAAACGTGTTTTTCAGCCCGAAATAAACGCGTTTTTTCAGACAACTGAATCCCCATGTAGCAACAAGGCTCAGAAGAGCCCACACACTCAGATCTTAACCCCAGTGTGCTGAAAGTGTCAAAACATGTTTTTCAGCAGAAATAAACATGTTTCTGCAAGTTTGGTCAACCCCATGTAAGTTATGGGGCAGTAACAGTACACTTTTCAAAACGTGTTTTTCAGCCCGAAATAAACGCGTTTTTTCAGACAACTGAATCCCCATGTAGCAACAAGGCTCAGAAGAGCCCACACACTCAGATCTTAACCCCAGTGTGCTGAAAGTGTCAAAACATGTTTTTCAGCAGAAATAAACATGTTTCTGCAAGTTTGGTCAACCCCATGTAAGTTATGGGGCAGTAACAGTACACTTTTCAAAACGTGTTTTTCAGCCCGAAATAAACGCGTTTTTTCAGACAACTGAATCCCCATGTAGCAACAAGGCTCAGAAGAGCCCACACACTCAGATCTTAACCCCAGTGTGCTGAAAGTGTCAAAACATGTTTTTCAGCAGAAATAAACATGTTTCTGCAAGTTTGGTCAACCCCATGTAAGTTATGGGGCAGTAACAGTACACTTTTCAAAACGTGTTTTTCAGCCCGAAATAAACGCGTTTTTTCAGACAACTGAATCCCCATGTAGCAACAAGGCTCAGAAGAGCCCACACACTCAGATCTTAACCCCAGTGTGCTGAAAGTGTCAAAACATGTTTTTCAGCAGAAATAAACATGTTTCTGCAAGTTTGGTCAACCCCATGTAAGTTATGGGGCAGTAACAGTACACTTTTCAAAACGTGTTTTTCAGCCCGAAATAAACGCGTTTTTTCAGACAACTGAATACCCATGTAGCAGCAAGTCTCAGAAGAGCCCACACACTCAGCTCTTAACCCCAGTGTGCAGAAAGGGTCAAAACGTGTTTTTCAGCAGAAATAAACATGTTTCTGCAAGTTTGGTCAACCCCATGTAAGTTATGGGGCAGTAACAGTACACTCTGCAAAACGTGTTTTTCAGCCCGAAATAAACGCGTTTTTTCAGACAACTGAATCCCCATGTAGCAACAAGGCTCAGAAGAGCTCACACACTCAGATCTTAACCCCAGTGTGCTGAAAGTGTCAAAACATGTTTTTCAGCAGAAATAAACATGTTTCTGCAAGTTTGGTCAACCCCATGTAAGTTATGGGGCAGTAACAGTACACTTTTAAAAACGTGTTTTTCAGCCCGAAATAAACGCGTTTTTTCAGACAACTGAATCCCCATGTAGCAACAAGGCTCAGAAGAGCCCACACACTCAGATCTTGACCCCAGTGTGCTGAAAGTGTCAAAACATGTTTTTCAGCAGAAATAAACATGTTTCTGCAAGTTTGGTCAACCCCATGTAAGTTATGGGGCAGTAACAGTACACTCTGCAAAACGTGTTTTTCAGCCCGAAATAAACGCGTTTTTTCACACAACTGAATACCCATGTAGCAGCAAGTCTCAGAAGAGCCCACACACTCAGCTCTTAACCCCAGTGTGCAGAAAGGGTCAAAACGTGTTTTTCAGCAGAAATAAACATGTTTCTGCAAGTTTGGTCAACCCCATGTAAGTTATGGGGCAGTAACAGTACACTTTTCAAAACGTGTTTTTCAGCCCGAAATAAACGCGTTTTTTCAGACAACTGAATCCCCATGTAGCAACAAGGCTCAGAAGAGCCCACACACTCAGATCTTAACCCCAGTGTGCTGAAAGTGTCAAAACATGTTTTTCAGCAGAAATAAACATGTTTCTGCAAGTTTGGTCAACCCCATGTAAGTTATGGGGCAGTAACAGTACACTTTTCAAAACGTGTTTTTCAGCCCGAAATAAACGCGTTTTTTCAGACAACTGAATCCCCATGTAGCAACAAGGCTCAGAAGAGCCCACACACTCAGATCTTAACCCCAGTGTGCTGAAAGTGTCAAAACATGTTTTTTCAGCAGAAATAAACATGTTTCTGCAAGTTTGGTCAACCCCATGTAAGTTATGGGGCAGTAACAGTACACTTTTCAAAACGTGTTTTTCAGCCCGAAATAAACGCGTTTTTTCAGACAACTGAATCCCCATGTAGCAACAAGGCTCAGAAGAGCCCACACACTCAGATCTTAACCCCAGTGTGCTGAAAGTGTCAAAACATGTTTTTCAGCAGAAATAAACATGTTTCTGCAAGTTTGGTCAACCCCATGTAAGTTATGGGGCAGTAACAGTACACTTTTCAAAACGTGTTTTTCAGCCCGAAATAAACGCGTTTTTTCAGACAACTGAATACCCATGTAGCAGCAAGTCTCAGAAGAGCCCACACACTCAGCTCTTAACCCCAGTGTGCAGAAAGGGTCAAAACGTGTTTTTCAGCAGAAATAAACATGTTTCTGCAAGTTTGGTCAACCCCATGTAAGTTATGGGGCAGTAACAGTACACTCTGCAAAACGTGTTTTTCAGCCCGAAATAAACGCGTTTTTTCAGACAACTGAATCCCCATGTAGCAGCAAGGCTCAGAAGAGCCCACACACTCAGATCTTAACCCCAGTGTGCTGAAAGTGTCAAAACATGTTTTTCAGCAGAAATAAACATGTTTCTGCAAGTTTGGTCAACCCCATGTAAGTTATGGGGCAGTAACAGTACACTTTTCAAAACGTGTTTTTCAGCCCGAAATAAACGCGTTTTTTCAGACAACTGAATCCCCATGTAGCAACAAGGCTCAGAAGAGCCCACACACTCAGATCTTAACCCCAGTGTGCTGAAAGTGTCAAAACATGTTTTTTCAGCAGAAATAAACATGTTTCTGCAAGTTTGGTCAACCCCATGTAAGTTATGGGGCAGTAACAGTACACTTTTCAAAACGTGTTTTTCAGCCCGAAATAAACGCGTTTTTTCAGACAACTGAATCCCCATGTAGCAACAAGGCTCAGAAGAGCCCACACACTCAGATCTTAACCCCAGTGTGCTGAAAGTGTCAAAACATGTTTTTCAGCAGAAATAAACATGTTTCTGCAAGTTTGGTCAACCCCATGTAAGTTATGGGGCAGTAACAGTACACTTTTCAAAACGTGTTTTTCAGCCCGAAATAAACGCGTTTTTTCAGACAACTGAATACCCATGTAGCAGCAAGTCTCAGAAGAGCCCACACACTCAGCTCTTAACCCCAGTGTGCAGAAAGGGTCAAAACGTGTTTTTCAGCAGAAATAAACATGTTTCTGCAAGTTTGGTCAACCCCATGTAAGTTATGGGGCAGTAACAGTACACTCTGCAAAACGTGTTTTTCAGCCCGAAATAAACGCGTTTTTTCAGACAACTGAATCCCCATGTAGCAGCAAGGCTCAGAAGAGCCCACACACTCAGATCTTAACCCCAGTGTGCTGAAAGTGTCAAAACATGTTTTTCAGCAGAAATAAACATGTTTCTGCAAGTTTGGTCAACCCCATGTAAGTTATGGGGCAGTAACAGTACACTTTTCAAAACGTGTTTTTCAGCCCGAAATAAACGCGTTTTTTCAGACAACTGAATCCCCATGTAGCAACAAGGCTCAGAAGAGCCCACACACTCAGATCTTAACCCCAGTGTGCTGAAAGTGTCAAAACATGTTTTTCAGCAGAAATAAACATGTTTCTGCAAGTTTGGTCAACCCCATGTAAGTTATGGGGCAGTAACAGTACACTTTTCAAAACGTGTTTTTCAGCCCGAAATAAACGCGTTTTTTCAGACAACTGAATCCCCATGTAGCAACAAGGCTCAGAAGAGCCCACACACTCAGATCTTAACCCCAGTGTGCTGAAAGTGTCAAAACATGTTTTTCAGCAGAAATAAACATGTTTCTGCAAGTTTGGTCAACCCCATGTAAGTTATGGGGCAGTAACAGTACACTTTTCAAAACGTGTTTTTCAGCCCGAAATAAACGCGTTTATTCAGACAACTGAATACCCATGTAGCAGCAAGTCTCAGAAGAGCCCACACACTCAGCTCTTAACCCCAGTGTGCAGAAAGGATCAAAACGTGTTTTTCAGCAGAAATAAACATGTTTCTGCAAGTTTGGTCAACCCCATGTAAGTTATGGGGCAGTAACAGTACACTCTGCAAAACGTGTTTTTCAGCCCGAAATAAACGCGTTTTTTCAGACAACTGAATCCCCATGTAGCAGCAAGGCTCAGAAGAGCCCACACACTCAGATCTTAACCCCAGTGTGCAGAAAGGTTCAAAACATGTTTTTCAGCAGAAATAAACATGTTTCTGCAAGTTTGGTCAACCCCATGTAAGTTATGGGGCAGTAACAGTACACTTTTCAAAACGTGTTTTTCAGCCCGAAATAAACGCGTTTTTTCAGACAACTGAATACCCATGTAGCAGCAAGGCTCAGAAGAGCCCACACACTCAGATCTTAACCCCAGTGTGCAGAAAGGGTCAAAACGTGTTTTTCAGCAGAAATAAACATGTTTCTGCAAGTTTGGTCAACCCCATGTAAGTTATGGGGCAGTAACAGTACACTCTGCAAAACGTGTTTTTCAGCCCGAAATAAACGCGTTTTTTCAGACAACTGAATCCCCATGTAGCAGCAAGGCTCAGAAGAGCCCACACACTCAGATCTTAACCCCAGTGTGCTGAAAGTGTCAAAACATGTTTTTCAGCAGAAATAAACATGTTTCTGCAAGTTTGGTCAACCCCATGTAAGTTATGGGGCAATAACAGTACACTCTGCAAAACGTGTTTTTCAGTCCGAAATAAACGCGTTTTTTCAGACAACTGAATACCCATGTAGCAGCAAGGCTCAGAAGAGCCCACACACTCAGATCTTAACCCCAGTGTGCAGAAAGGGTCATAACGTGTTTTTCAGCAGAAATAAACATGTTTCTGCAAGTTTGGTCAACCCCATGTAAGTTATGGGGCAGTAACAGTACACTCTGCAAAACGTGTTTTTCAGCCCGAAATAAACGCGTTTTTTCAGACAACTGAATCCCCATGTAGCAGCAAGGCTCAGAAGAGCCCACACACTCAGATCTTAACCCCAGTGTGCTGAAAGTGTCAAAACATGTTTTTCAGCAGAAATAAACATGTTTCTGCAAGTTTGGTCAACCCCATGTAAGTTATGGGGCAGTAACAGTACACTTTTCAAAACGTGTTTTTCAGCCCGAAATAAACGCGTTTTTTCAGACAACTGAATCCCCATGTAGCAACAAGGCTCAGAAGAGCCCACACACTCAGATCTTAACCCCAGTGTGCTGAAAGTGTCAAAACATGTTTTTCAGCAGAAATAAACATGTTTCTGCAAGTTTGGTCAACCCCATGTAAGTTATGGGGCAGTAACAGTACACTTTTCAAAACGTGTTTTTCAGCCCGAAATAAACGCGTTTTTTCAGACAACTGAATACCCATGTAGCAGCAAGTCTCAGAAGAGCCCACACACTCAGCTCTTAACCCCAGTGTGCAGAAAGGGTCAAAACGTGTTTTTCAGCAGAAATAAACATGTTTCTGCAAGTTTGGTCAACCCCATGTAAGTTATGGGGCAGAAACAGTACACTCTGCAAAACGTGTTTTTCAGCCCGAAATAAACGCGTTTTTTCAGACAACTGAATCCCCATGTAGCAGCAAGGCTCAGAAGAGCCCACACACTCAGATCTTAACCCCAGTGTGCAGAAAGGTTCAAAACATGTTTTTCAGCAGAAATAAACATGTTTCTGCAAGTTTGGTCAACCCCATGTAAGTTATGGGGCAGTAACAGTACACTCTGCAAAACGTGTTTTTCAGCCCGAAATAAACGCGTTTTTTCAGACAACTGAATACCCATGTAGCAGCAAGGCTCAGAAGAGCCCACACACTCAGATCTTAACCCCAGTGTGCTGAAAGTGTCAAAACATGTTTTTCAGCAGAAATAAACATGTTTCTGCAAGTTTGGTCAACCCCATGTAAGTTATGGGGCAGTAACAGTACACTTTTCAAAACGTGTTTTTCAGCCCGAAATAAACGCGTTTTTTCAGACAACTGAATCCCCATGTAGCAACAAGGCTCAGAAGAGCCCACACACTCAGATCTTAACCCCAGTGTGCTGAAAGTGTCAAAACATGTTTTTCAGCAGAAATAAACATGTTTCTGCAAGTTTGGTCAACCCCATGTAAGTTATGGGGCAGTAACAGTACACTTTTCAAAACGTGTTTTTCAGCCTGAAATAAACGCGTTTTTTCAGACAACTGAATCCCCATGTAGCAGCAAGTCTCAGAAGAGCCCACACACTCAGATCTTAACCCCAGTGTGCAGAAAGGGTCAAAACGTGTTTTTCAGCAGAAATAAACATGTTTCTGCAAGTTTGGTCAACCCCATGTAAGTTATGGGGCAGTAACAGTACACTCTGCAAAACGTGTTTTTCAGCCCGAAATAAACGCGTTTTTTCAGACAACTGAATCCCCATGTAGCAACAAGGCTCAGAAGAGCCCACACACTCAGATCTTAACCCCAGTGTGCTGAAAGTGTCAAAACATGTTTTTCAGCAGAAATAAACATGTTTCTGCAAGTTTGGTCAACCCCATGTAAGTTATGGGGCAGTAACAGTACACTTTTCAAAACGTGTTTTTCAGCCCGAAATAAACGCGTTTTTTCAGACAACTGAATCCCCATGTAGCAACAAGGCTCAGAAGAGCCCACACACTCAGATCTTAACCCCAGTGTGCTGAAAGTGTCACAACATGTTTTTCAGCAGAAATAAACATGTTTCTGCAAGTTTGGTCAACCCCATGTAAGTTATGGGGCAGTAACAGTACACTTTTCAAAACGTGTTTTTCAGCCCGAAATAAACGCGTTTTTTCAGACAACTGAATCCCCATGTAGCAACAAGGCTCAGAAGAGCCCACACACTCAGATCTTAACCCCAGTGTGCTGAAAGTGTCAAAACATGTTTTTCAGCAGAAATAAACATGTTTCTGTAAGTTTGGTCAACCCCATGTAAGTTATGGGGCAGTAACAGTACACTTTTCAAAACGTGTTTTTCAGCCCGAAATAAACACGTTTTTTCAGACAACTGAATCCCCATGTAGCAACAAGGCTCAGAAGAGCCCACACACTCAGATCTTAACCCCAGTGTGCTGAAAGTGTCAAAACATGTTTTTCAGCAGAAATAAACATGTTTCTGCAAGTTTGGTCAACCCCATGTAAGTTATGGGGCAGTAACAGTACACTTTTCAAAACGTGTTTTTCAGCCCGAAATAAACGCGTTTTTTCAGACAACTGAATCCCCATGTAGCAGCAAGTCTCAGAAGAGCCCACACACTCAGCTCTTAACCCCAGTGTGCAGAAAGGGTCAAAACGTGTTTTTCAGCAGAAATAAACATGTTTCTGCAAGTTTGGTCAACCCCATGTAAGTTATGGGGCAGTAACAGTACACTCTGCAAAACGTGTTTTTCAGCCCGAAATAAACGCGTTTTTTCAGACAACTGAATCCCCATGTAGCAGCAAGGCTCAGAAGAGCCCACACACTCAGATCTTAACCCCAGTGTGCTGAAAGTGTCAAAACATGTTTTTCAGCAGAAATAAACATGTTTCTGCAAGTTTGGTCAACCCCATGTAAGTTATGGGGCAGTAACAGTACACTTTTCAAAACGTGTTTTTCAGCCCGAAATAAACGCGTTTTTTCAGACAACTGAATCCCCATGTAGCAACAAGGCTCAGAAGAGCCCACACACTCAGATCTTAACCCCAGTGTGCTGAAAGTTTCAAAACATGTTTTTCAGCAGAAATAAACATGTTTCTGCAAGTTTGGTCAACCCCATGTAAGTTATGGGGCAGTAACAGTACACTTTTCAAAACGTGTTTTTCAGCCCGAAATAAACGCGTTTTTTCAGACAACTGAATCCCCATGTAGCAACAAGGCTCAGAAGAGCCCACACACTCAGATCTTAACCCCAGTGTGCTGAAAGTGTCAAAACATGTTTTTCAGCAGAAATAAACATGTTTCTGCAAGTTTGGTCAAACCCATGTAAGTTATGGGGCAGTAACAGTACACTTTTCAAAACGTGTTTTTCAGCCCGAAATAAACGCGTTTTTTCAGACAACTGAATCCCCATGTAGCAACAAGGCTCAGAAGAGCCCACACACTCAGATCTTAACCCCAGTGTGCAGAAAGGGTCAAAACGTGTTTTTCAGCAGAAATAAACATGTTTCTGCAAGTTTGGTCAACCCCATGTAAGTTATGGGGCAGTAACAGTACACTCTGCAAAACGTGTTTTTCAGCCCGAAATAAACGCGTTTTTTCAGACAACTGAATCCCCATGTAGCAGCAAGGCTCAGAAGAGCCCACACACTCAGATCTTAACCCCAGTGTGCAGAAAGGTTCAAAACATGTTTTTCAGCAGAAATAAACATGTTTCTGCAAGTTTGGTCAACCCCATGTAAGTTATGGGGCAGTAACAGTACACTTTTCAAAACGTGTTTTTCAGCCCGAAATAAACGCGTTTTTTCAGACAACTGAATACCCATGTAGCAGCAAGGCTCAGAAGAGCCCACACACTCAGATCTTAACCCCAGTGTGCAGAAAGGGTCAAAACGTGTTTTTCAGCAGAAATAAACATGTTTCTGCAAGTTTGGTCAACCCCATGTAAGTTATGGGGCAGTAACAGTACACTTTTCAAAACGTGTTTTTCAGCCCGAAATAAACGCGTTTTTTCAGACAACTGAATACCCATGTAGCAGCAAGTCTCAGAAGAGCCCACACACTCAGCTCTTAACCCCAGTGTGCAGAAAGGGTCAAAACGTGTTTTTCAGCAGAAATAAACATGTTTCTGCAAGTTTGGTCAACCCCATGTAAGTTATGGGGCAGTAACAGTACACTTTTCAAAACGTGTTTTTCAGCCCGAAATAAACGCGTTTTTTCAGACAACTGAATCCCCATGTAGCAACAAGGCTCAGAAGAGCCCACACACTCAGATCTTAACCCCAGTCTGCTGAAAGTGTCAAAACATGTTTTTCAGCAGAAATAAACATGTTTCTGCAAGTTTGGTCAATCCCATGTAAGTTATGGGGCAGTAACAGTACACTTTTCAAAACGTGTTTTTCAGCCCGAAATAAACGCGTTTTTTCAGACAACTGAATACCCATGTAGCAGCAAGTCTCAGAAGAGCCCACACACTCAGCTCTTAACCCCAGTGTGCAGAAAGGGTCAAAACGTGTTTTTCAGCAGAAATAAACATGTTTCTGCAAGTTTGGTCAACCCCATGTAAGTTATGGGGCAGTAACAGTACACTTTTCAAAACGTGTTTTTCAGCCCGAAATAAACGCGTTTTTTCAGACAACTGAATCCCCATGTAGCAACAAGGCTCAGAAGAGCCCACACACTCAGATCTTAACCCCAGTGTGCTGAAAGTGTCAAAACATGTTTTTCAGCAGAAATAAACATGTTTCTGCAAGTTTGGTCAACCCCATGTAAGTTATGGGGCAGTAACAGTACACTTTTCAAAACGTGTTTTTCAGCCCGAAATAAACGCGTTTTTTCAGACAACTGAATACCCATGTAGCAGCAAGTCTCAGAAGAGCCCACACACTCAGCTCTTAACCCCAGTGTGCAGAAAGGGTCAAAACGTGTTTTTCAGCAGAAATAAACATGTTTCTGCAAGTTTGGTCAACCCCATGTAAGTTATGGGGCAGTAACAGTACACTCTGCAAAACGTGTTTTTCAGCCCGAAATAAACGCGTTTTTTCAGACAACTGAATCCCCATGTAGCAGCAAGGCTCAGAAGAGCCCACACACTCAGATCTTAACCCCAGTGTGCTGAAAGTGTCAAAACATGTTTTTCAGCAGAAATAAACATGTTTCTGCAAGTTTGGTCAACCCCATGTAAGTTATGGGGCAGTAACAGTACACTTTTCAAAACGTGTTTTTCAGCCCGAAATAAACGCGTTTTTTCAGACAACTGAATCCCCATGTAGCAACAAGGCTCAGAAGAGCCCACACACTCAGATCTTAACCCCAGTGTGCTGAAAGTGTCAAAACATGTTTTTCAGCAGAAATAAACATGTTTCTGCAAGTTTGGTCAACCCCATGTAAGTTATGGGGCAGTAACAGTACACTTTTCAAAACGTGTTTTTCAGCCCGAAATAAACGCGTTTTTTCAGACAACTGAATCCCCATGTAGCAACAAGGCTCAGAAGAGCCCACACACTCAGATCTTAACCCCAGTGTGCTGAAAGTGTCAAAACATGTTTTTCAGCAGAAATAAACATGTTTCTGCAAGTTTGGTCAACCCCATGTAAGTTATGGGGCAGTAACAGTACACTTTTCAAAACGTGTTTTTCAGCCCGAAATAAACGCGTTTATTCAGACAACTGAATACCCATGTAGCAGCAAGTCTCAGAAGAGCCCACACACTCAGCTCTTAACCCCAGTGTGCAGAAAGGATCAAAACGTGTTTTTCAGCAGAAATAAACATGTTTCTGCAAGTTTGGTCAACCCCATGTAAGTTATGGGGCAGTAACAGTACACTCTGCAAAACGTGTTTTTCAGCCCGAAATAAACGCGTTTTTTCAGACAACTGAATCCCCATGTAGCAGCAAGGCTCAGAAGAGCCCACACACTCAGATCTTAACCCCAGTGTGCAGAAAGGTTCAAAACATGTTTTTCAGCAGAAATAAACATGTTTCTGCAAGTTTGGTCAACCCCATGTAAGTTATGGGGCAGTAACAGTACACTTTTCAAAACGTGTTTTTCAGCCCGAAATAAACGCGTTTTTTCAGACAACTGAATACCCATGTAGCAGCAAGGCTCAGAAGAGCCCACACACTCAGATCTTAACCCCAGTGTGCAGAAAGGGTCAAAACGTGTTTTTCAGCAGAAATAAACATGTTTCTGCAAGTTTGGTCAACCCCATGTAAGTTATGGGGCAGTAACAGTACACTCTGCAAAACGTGTTTTTCAGCCCGAAATAAACGCGTTTTTTCAGACAACTGAATCCCCATGTAGCAGCAAGGCTCAGAAGAGCCCACACACTCAGATCTTAACCCCAGTGTGCTGAAAGTGTCAAAACATGTTTTTCAGCAGAAATAAACATGTTTCTGCAAGTTTGGTCAACCCCATGTAAGTTATGGGGCAATAACAGTACACTCTGCAAAACGTGTTTTTCAGTCCGAAATAAACGCGTTTTTTCAGACAACTGAATACCCATGTAGCAGCAAGGCTCAGAAGAGCCCACACACTCAGATCTTAACCCCAGTGTGCAGAAAGGGTCATAACGTGTTTTTCAGCAGAAATAAACATGTTTCTGCAAGTTTGGTCAACCCCATGTAAGTTATGGGGCAGTAACAGTACACTCTGCAAAACGTGTTTTTCAGCCCGAAATAAACGCGTTTTTTCAGACAACTGAATCCCCATGTAGCAGCAAGGCTCAGAAGAGCCCACACACTCAGATCTTAACCCCAGTGTGCTGAAAGTGTCAAAACATGTTTTTCAGCAGAAATAAACATGTTTCTGCAAGTTTGGTCAACCCCATGTAAGTTATGGGGCAGTAACAGTACACTTTTCAAAACGTGTTTTTCAGCCCGAAATAAACGCGTTTTTTCAGACAACTGAATCCCCATGTAGCAACAAGGCTCAGAAGAGCCCACACACTCAGATCTTAACCCCAGTGTGCTGAAAGTGTCAAAACATGTTTTTCAGCAGAAATAAACATGTTTCTGCAAGTTTGGTCAACCCCATGTAAGTTATGGGGCAGTAACAGTACACTTTTCAAAACGTGTTTTTCAGCCCGAAATAAACGCGTTTTTTCAGACAACTGAATACCCATGTAGCAGCAAGTCTCAGAAGAGCCCACACACTCAGCTCTTAACCCCAGTGTGCAGAAAGGGTCAAAACGTGTTTTTCAGCAGAAATAAACATGTTTCTGCAAGTTTGGTCAACCCCATGTAAGTTATGGGGCAGAAACAGTACACTCTGCAAAACGTGTTTTTCAGCCCGAAATAAACGCGTTTTTTCAGACAACTGAATCCCCATGTAGCAGCAAGGCTCAGAAGAGCCCACACACTCAGATCTTAACCCCAGTGTGCAGAAAGGTTCAAAACATGTTTTTCAGCAGAAATAAACATGTTTCTGCAAGTTTGGTCAACCCCATGTAAGTTATGGGGCAGTAACAGTACACTCTGCAAAACGTGTTTTTCAGCCCGAAATAAACGCGTTTTTTCAGACAACTGAATACCCATGTAGCAGCAAGGCTCAGAAGAGCCCACACACTCAGATCTTAACCCCAGTGTGCTGAAAGTGTCAAAACATGTTTTTCAGCAGAAATAAACATGTTTCTGCAAGTTTGGTCAACCCCATGTAAGTTATGGGGCAGTAACAGTACACTTTTCAAAACGTGTTTTTCAGCCCGAAATAAACGCGTTTTTTCAGACAACTGAATCCCCATGTAGCAACAAGGCTCAGAAGAGCCCACACACTCAGATCTTAACCCCAGTGTGCTGAAAGTGTCAAAACATGTTTTTCAGCAGAAATAAACATGTTTCTGCAAGTTTGGTCAACCCCATGTAAGTTATGGGGCAGTAACAGTACACTTTTCAAAACGTGTTTTTCAGCCTGAAATAAACGCGTTTTTTCAGACAACTGAATCCCCATGTAGCAGCAAGTCTCAGAAGAGCCCACACACTCAGATCTTAACCCCAGTGTGCAGAAAGGGTCAAAACGTGTTTTTCAGCAGAAATAAACATGTTTCTGCAAGTTTGGTCAACCCCATGTAAGTTATGGGGCAGTAACAGTACACTCTGCAAAACGTGTTTTTCAGCCCGAAATAAACGCGTTTTTTCAGACAACTGAATCCCCATGTAGCAACAAGGCTCAGAAGAGCCCACACACTCAGATCTTAACCCCAGTGTGCTGAAAGTGTCAAAACATGTTTTTCAGCAGAAATAAACATGTTTCTGCAAGTTTGGTCAACCCCATGTAAGTTATGGGGCAGTAACAGTACACTTTTCAAAACGTGTTTTTCAGCCCGAAATAAACGCGTTTTTTCAGACAACTGAATCCCCATGTAGCAACAAGGCTCAGAAGAGCCCACACACTCAGATCTTAACCCCAGTGTGCTGAAAGTGTCACAACATGTTTTTCAGCAGAAATAAACATGTTTCTGCAAGTTTGGTCAACCCCATGTAAGTTATGGGGCAGTAACAGTACACTTTTCAAAACGTGTTTTTCAGCCCGAAATAAACGCGTTTTTTCAGACAACTGAATCCCCATGTAGCAACAAGGCTCAGAAGAGCCCACACACTCAGATCTTAACCCCAGTGTGCTGAAAGTGTCAAAACATGTTTTTCAGCAGAAATAAACATGTTTCTGTAAGTTTGGTCAACCCCATGTAAGTTATGGGGCAGTAACAGTACACTTTTCAAAACGTGTTTTTCAGCCCGAAATAAACACGTTTTTTCAGACAACTGAATCCCCATGTAGCAACAAGGCTCAGAAGAGCCCACACACTCAGATCTTAACCCCAGTGTGCTGAAAGTGTCAAAACATGTTTTTCAGCAGAAATAAACATGTTTCTGCAAGTTTGGTCAACCCCATGTAAGTTATGGGGCAGTAACAGTACACTTTTCAAAACGTGTTTTTCAGCCCGAAATAAACGCGTTTTTTCAGACAACTGAATCCCCATGTAGCAGCAAGTCTCAGAAGAGCCCACACACTCAGCTCTTAACCCCAGTGTGCAGAAAGGGTCAAAACGTGTTTTTCAGCAGAAATAAACATGTTTCTGCAAGTTTGGTCAACCCCATGTAAGTTATGGGGCAGTAACAGTACACTCTGCAAAACGTGTTTTTCAGCCCGAAATAAACGCGTTTTTTCAGACAACTGAATCCCCATGTAGCAGCAAGGCTCAGAAGAGCCCACACACTCAGATCTTAACCCCAGTGTGCTGAAAGTGTCAAAACATGTTTTTCAGCAGAAATAAACATGTTTCTGCAAGTTTGGTCAACCCCATGTAAGTTATGGGGCAGTAACAGTACACTTTTCAAAACGTGTTTTTCAGCCCGAAATAAACGCGTTTTTTCAGACAACTGAATCCCCATGTAGCAACAAGGCTCAGAAGAGCCCACACACTCAGATCTTAACCCCAGTGTGCTGAAAGTTTCAAAACATGTTTTTCAGCAGAAATAAACATGTTTCTGCAAGTTTGGTCAACCCCATGTAAGTTATGGGGCAGTAACAGTACACTTTTCAAAACGTGTTTTTCAGCCCGAAATAAACGCGTTTTTTCAGACAACTGAATCCCCATGTAGCAACAAGGCTCAGAAGAGCCCACACACTCAGATCTTAACCCCAGTGTGCTGAAAGTGTCAAAACATGTTTTTCAGCAGAAATAAACATGTTTCTGCAAGTTTGGTCAAACCCATGTAAGTTATGGGGCAGTAACAGTACACTTTTCAAAACGTGTTTTTCAGCCCGAAATAAACGCGTTTTTTCAGACAACTGAATCCCCATGTAGCAACAAGGCTCAGAAGAGCCCACACACTCAGATCTTAACCCCAGTGTGCAGAAAGGGTCAAAACGTGTTTTTCAGCAGAAATAAACATGTTTCTGCAAGTTTGGTCAACCCCATGTAAGTTATGGGGCAGTAACAGTACACTCTGCAAAACGTGTTTTTCAGCCCGAAATAAACGCGTTTTTTCAGACAACTGAATCCCCATGTAGCAGCAAGGCTCAGAAGAGCCCACACACTCAGATCTTAACCCCAGTGTGCAGAAAGGTTCAAAACATGTTTTTCAGCAGAAATAAACATGTTTCTGCAAGTTTGGTCAACCCCATGTAAGTTATGGGGCAGTAACAGTACACTTTTCAAAACGTGTTTTTCAGCCCGAAATAAACGCGTTTTTTCAGACAACTGAATACCCATGTAGCAGCAAGGCTCAGAAGAGCCCACACACTCAGATCTTAACCCCAGTGTGCAGAAAGGGTCAAAACGTGTTTTTCAGCAGAAATAAACATGTTTCTGCAAGTTTGGTCAACCCCATGTAAGTTATGGGGCAGTAACAGTACACTTTTCAAAACGTGTTTTTCAGCCCGAAATAAACGCGTTTTTTCAGACAACTGAATACCCATGTAGCAGCAAGTCTCAGAAGAGCCCACACACTCAGCTCTTAACCCCAGTGTGCAGAAAGGGTCAAAACGTGTTTTTCAGCAGAAATAAACATGTTTCTGCAAGTTTGGTCAACCCCATGTAAGTTATGGGGCAGTAACAGTACACTTTTCAAAACGTGTTTTTCAGCCCGAAATAAACGCGTTTTTTCAGACAACTGAATCCCCATGTAGCAACAAGGCTCAGAAGAGCCCACACACTCAGATCTTAACCCCAGTCTGCTGAAAGTGTCAAAACATGTTTTTCAGCAGAAATAAACATGTTTCTGCAAGTTTGGTCAATCCCATGTAAGTTATGGGGCAGTAACAGTACACTTTTCAAAACGTGTTTTTCAGCCCGAAATAAACGCGTTTTTTCAGACAACTGAATACCCATGTAGCAGCAAGTCTCAGAAGAGCCCACACACTCAGCTCTTAACCCCAGTGTGCAGAAAGGGTCAAAACGTGTTTTTCAGCAGAAATAAACATGTTTCTGCAAGTTTGGTCAACCCCATGTAAGTTATGGGGCAGTAACAGTACACTCTGCAAAACGTGTTTTTCAGCCCGAAATAAACGCGTTTTTTCAGACAACTGAATCCCCATGTAGCAGCAAGGCTCAGAAGAGCCCACACACTCAGATCTTAACCCCAGTGTGCTGAAAGTGTCAAAACATGTTTTTCAGCAGAAATAAACATGTTTCTGCAAGTTTGGTCAACCCCATGTAAGTTATGGGGCAGTAACAGTACACTTTTCAAAACGTGTTTTTCAGCCCGAAATAAACGCGTTTTTTCAGACAACTGAATCCCCATGTAGCAACAAGGCTCAGAAGAGCCCACACACTCAGATCTTAACCCAGTGTGCTGAAAGTGTCAAAACATGTTTTTCAGCAGAAATAAACATGTTTCTGCAAGTTTGGTCAACCCCATGTAAGTTATGGGGCAGTAACAGTACACTTTTCTAAACGTGTTTTTCAGCCCGAAATAAACGCGTTTTTTCAGACAACTGAATCCCCATGTAGCAACAAGGCTCAGAAGAGCCCACACACTCAGATCTTAACCCCAGTGTGCTGAAAGTGTCAAAACATGTTTTTCAGCAGAAATAAACATGTTTCTGCAAGTTTGGTCAACCCCATGTAAGTTATGGGGCAGTAACAGTACACTTTTCAAAACGTGTTTTTCAGCCCGAAATAAACGCGTTTTTTCAGACAACTGAATCCCCATGTAGCAACAAGGCTCAGAAGAGCCCACACACTCAGATCTTAACCCCAGTGTGCTGAAAGTGTCAAAACATGTTTTTCAGCAGAAATAAACATGTTTCTGTAAGTTTGGTCAACCCCATGTAAGTTATGGGGCAGTAACAGTACACTTTTCAAAACGTGTTTTTCAGCCCGAAATAAACGCGTTTTTTCAGACAACTGAATACCCATGTAGCAGCAAGTCTCAGAAGAGCCCACACACTCAGCTCTTAACCCCAGTGTGCAGAAAGGGTCAAAACGTGTTTTTCAGCAGAAATAAACATGTTTCTGCAAGTTTGGTCAACCCCATGTAAGTTATGGGGCAGTAACAGTACACTCTGCAAAACGTGTTTTTCAGCCCGAAATAAACGCGTTTTTTCAGACAACTGAATCCCCATGTAGCAGCAAGGCTCAGAAGAGCCCACACACTCAGATCTTAACCCCAGTGTGCTGAAAGTGTCAAAACATGTTTTTCAGCAGAAATAAACATGTTTCTGCAAGTTTGGTCAACCCCATGTAAGTTATGGGGCAGTAACAGTACACTTTTCAAAACGTGTTTTTCAGCCCGAAATAAACGCGTTTTTTCAGACAACTGAATCCCCATGTAGCAACAAGGCTCAGAAGAGCCCACACACTCAGATCTTAACCCCAGTGTGCAGAAAGGGTCAAAACTTGTTTTTCAGCAGAAATAAACATGTTTCTGCAAGTTTGGTCAACCCCATGTAAGTTATGGGGCAGTAACAGTACACTTTTCAAAACGTGTTTTTCAGCCCGAAATAAACGCGTTTTTTCAGACAACTGAATCCCCATGTAGCAGCAAGGCTCAGAAGAGCCCACACACTCAGATCTTAACCCCAGTGTGCTGAAAGTGTCAAACATGTTTTTCAGCAGAAATAAACATGTTTCTGCAAGTTTGGTCAACCCCATGTAAGTTATGGGGCAGTAACAGTACACTTTTCAAAACGTGTTTTTCAGCCCGAAATAAACGCGTTTTTTCAGACAACTGAATCCCCATGTAGCAACAAGGCTCAGAAGAGCCCACACACTCAGATCTTAACCCCAGTGTGCTGAAAGTGTCAAAACATGTTTTTCAGCAGAAATAAACATGTTTCTGCAAGTTTGGTCAACCCCATGTAAGTTATGGGGCAGTAACAGTACACTTTTCAAAACGTGTTTTTCAGCCCGAAATAAACGCGTTTTTTCAGACAACTGAATACCCATGTAGCAGCAAGTCTCAGAAGAGCCCACACACTCAGCTCTTAACCCCAGTGTGCAGAAAGGGTCAAAACGTGTTTTTCAGCAGAAATAAACATGTTTCTGCAAGTTTGGTCAACCCCATGTAAGTTATGGGGCAGTAACAGTACACTCTGCAAAACGTGTTTTTCAGCCCGAAATAAACGCGTTTTTTCAGACAACTGAATCCCCATGTAGCAGCAAGGCTCAGAAGAGCCCACACACTCAGATCTTAACCCCAGTGTGCTGAAAGTGTCAAAACATGTTTTTTAGCAGAAATAAACATGTTTCTGCAAGTTTGGTCAACCCCATGTAAGTTATGGGGCAGTAACAGTACACTTTTCAAAACGTGTTTTTCAGCCCGAAATAAACGCGTTTTTTCAGACAACTGAATCCCCATGTAGCAACAAGGCTCAGAAGAGCCCACACACTCAGATCTTAACCCCAGTGTGCTGAAAGTGTCAAAACATGTTTTTCAGCAGAAATAAACATGTTTCTGCAAGTTTGGTCAACCCCATGTAAGTTATGGGGCAGTAACAGTACACTTTTCAAAACGTGTTTTTCAGCCCGAAATAAACGCGTTTTTTCAGACAACTGAATCCCCATGTAGCAACAAGGCTCAGAAGAGCCCACACACTCAGATCTTAACCCCAGTGTGCTGAAAGTGTCAAAACATGTTTTTCAGCAGAAATAAACATGTTTCTGCAAGTTTGGTCAACCCCATGTAAGTTATGGGGCAGTAACAGTACACTTTTCTAAACGTGTTTTTCAGCCCGAAATAAACGCGTTTTTTCAGACAACTGAATCCCCATGTAGCAACAAGGCTCAGAAGAGCCCACACACTCAGATCTTAACCCCAGTGTGCTGAAAGTGTCAAAACATGTTTTTCAGCAGAAATAAACATGTTTCTGCAAGTTTGGTCAACCCCATGTAAGTTATGGGGCAGTAACAGTACACTTTTCAAAACGTGTTTTTCAGCCCGAAATAAACGCGTTTTTTCAGACAACTGAATACCCATGTAGCAGCAAGTCTCAGAAGAGCCCACACACTCAGCTCTTAACCCCAGTGTGCAGAAAGGGTCAAAACGTGTTTTTCAGCAGAAATAAACATGTTTCTGCAAGTTTGGTCAACCCCATGTAAGTTATGGGGCAGTAACAGTACACTCTGCAAAACGTGTTTTTCAGCCCGAAATAAACGCGTTTTTTCAGACAACTGAATCCCCATGTAGCAGCAAGGCTCAGAAGAGCCCACACACTCAGATCTTAACCCCAGTGTGCTGAAAGTGTCAAAACATGTTTTTCAGCAGAAATAAACATGTTTCTGCAAGTTTGGTCAACCCCATGTAAGTTATGGGGCAGTAACAGTACACTTTTCAAAACGTGTTTTTCAGCCCGAAATAAACGCGTTTTTTCAGACAACTGAATCCCCATGTAGCAACAAGGCTCAGAAGAGCCCACACACTCAGATCTTAACCCCAGTGTGCTGAAAGTGTCAAAACATGTTTTTCAGCAGAAATAAACATGTTTCTGTAAGTTTGGTCAACCCCATGTAAGTTATGGGGCAGTAACAGTACACTTTTCAAAACGTGTTTTTCAGCCCGAAATAAACGCGTTTTTTCAGACAACTGAATCCCCATGTAGCAACAAGGCTCAGAAGAGCCCACACACTCAGATCTTAACCCCAGTGTGCTGAAAGTGTCAAAACATGTTTTTCAGCAGAAATAAACATGTTTCTGCAAGTTTGGTCAACCCCATGTAAGTTATGGGGCAGTAACAGTACACTTTTCAAAACGTGTTTTTCAGCCCGAAATAAACGCGTTTTTTCAGACAACTGAATCCCCATGTAGCAACAAGGCTCAGAAGAGCCCACACACTCAGATCTTAACCCCAGTGTGCTGAAAGTGTCAAAACATGTTTTTCAGCAGAAATAAACATGTTTCTGCAAGTTTGGTCAACCCCATGTAAGTTATGGGGCAGTAACAGTACACTTTTCAAAACGTGTTTTTCAGCCCGAAATAAACGCGTTTTTTCAGACAACTGAATCCCCATGTAGCAACAAGGCTCAGAAGAGCCCACACACTCAGATCTTAACCCCAGTGTGCAGAAAGGGTCAAAACGTGTTTTTCAGCAGAAATAAACATGTTTCTGCAAGTTTGGTCAACCCCATGTAAGTTATGGGGCAGTAACAGTACACTCTGCAAAACGTGTTTTTCAGCCCGAAATAAACGCGTTTTTTCAGACAACTGAATCCCCATGTAGCAGCAAGGCTCAGAAGAGCCCACACACTCAGATCTTAACCCCAGTGTGCAGAAAGGTTCAAAACATGTTTTTCAGCAGAAATAAACATGTTTCTGCAAGTTTGGTCAACCCCATGTAAGTTATGGGGCAGTAACAGTACACTTTTCAAAACGTGTTTTTCAGCCCGAAATAAACGCGTTTTTTCAGACAACTGAATACCCATGTAGCAGCAAGGCTCAGAAGAGCCCACACACTCAGATCTTAACCCCAGTGTGCAGAAAGGGTCAAAACGTGTTTTTCAGCAGAAATAAACATGTTTCTGCAAGTTTGGTCAACCCCATGTAAGTTATGGGGCAGTAACAGTACACTTTTCAAAACGTGTTTTTCAGCCCGAAATAAACGCGTTTTTTCAGACAACTGAATACCCATGTAGCAGCAAGTCTCAGAAGAGCCCACACACTCAGCTCTTAACCCCAGTGTGCAGAAAGGGTCAAAACGTGTTTTTCAGCAGAAATAAACATGTTTCTGCAAGTTTGGTCAACCCCATGTAAGTTATGGGGCAGTAACAGTACACTTTTCAAAACGTGTTTTTCAGCCCGAAATAAACGCGTTTTTTCAGACAACTGAATCCCCATGTAGCAACAAGGCTCAGAAGAGCCCACACACTCAGATCTTAACCCCAGTGTGCTGAAAGTGTCAAAACATGTTTTTCAGCAGAAATAAACATGTTTCTGCAAGTTTGGTCAATCCCATGTAAGTTATGGGGCAGTAACAGTACACTTTTCAAAACGTGTTTTTCAGCCCGAAATAAACGCGTTTTTTCAGACAACTGAATACCCATGTAGCAGCAAGTCTCAGAAGAGCCCACACACTCAGCTCTTAACCCCAGTGTGCAGAAAGGGTCAAAACGTGTTTTTCAGCAGAAATAAACATGTTTCTGCAAGTTTGGTCAACCCCATGTAAGTTATGGGGCAGTAACAGTACACTCTGCAAAACGTGTTTTTCAGCCCGAAATAAACGCGTTTTTTCAGACAACTGAATCCCCATGTAGCAGCAAGGCTCAGAAGAGCCCACACACTCAGATCTTAACCCCAGTGTGCTGAAAGTGTCAAAACATGTTTTTCAGCAGAAATAAACATGTTTCTGCAAGTTTGGTCAACCCCATGTAAGTTATGGGGCAGTAACAGTACACTTTTCAAAACGTGTTTTTCAGCCCGAAATAAACGCGTTTTTTCAGACAACTGAATCCCCATGTAGCAACAAGGCTCAGAAGAGCCCACACACTCAGATCTTAACCCAGTGTGCTGAAAGTGTCAAAACATGTTTTTCAGCAGAAATAAACATGTTTCTGCAAGTTTGGTCAACCCCATGTAAGTTATGGGGCAGTAACAGTACACTTTTCTAAACGTGTTTTTCAGCCCGAAATAAACGCGTTTTTTCAGACAACTGAATCCCCATGTAGCAACAAGGCTCAGAAGAGCCCACACACTCAGATCTTAACCCCAGTGTGCTGAAAGTGTCAAAACATGTTTTTCAGCAGAAATAAACATGTTTCTGCAAGTTTGGTCAACCCCATGTAAGTTATGGGGCAGTAACAGTACACTTTTCAAAACGTGTTTTTCAGCCCGAAATAAACGCGTTTTTTCAGACAACTGAATCCCCATGTAGCAACAAGGCTCAGAAGAGCCCACACACTCAGATCTTAACCCCAGTGTGCTGAAAGTGTCAAAACATGTTTTTCAGCAGAAATAAACATGTTTCTGTAAGTTTGGTCAACCCCATGTAAGTTATGGGGCAGTAACAGTACACTTTTCAAAACGTGTTTTTCAGCCCGAAATAAACGCGTTTTTTCAGACAACTGAATACCCATGTAGCAGCAAGTCTCAGAAGAGCCCACACACTCAGCTCTTAACCCCAGTGTGCAGAAAGGGTCAAAACGTGTTTTTCAGCAGAAATAAACATGTTTCTGCAAGTTTGGTCAACCCCATGTAAGTTATGGGGCAGTAACAGTACACTCTGCAAAACGTGTTTTTCAGCCCGAAATAAACGCGTTTTTTCAGACAACTGAATCCCCATGTAGCAGCAAGGCTCAGAAGAGCCCACACACTCAGATCTTAACCCCAGTGTGCTGAAAGTGTCAAAACATGTTTTTCAGCAGAAATAAACATGTTTCTGCAAGTTTGGTCAACCCCATGTAAGTTATGGGGCAGTAACAGTACACTTTTCAAAACGTGTTTTTCAGCCCGAAATAAACGCGTTTTTTCAGACAACTGAATCCCCATGTAGCAACAAGGCTCAGAAGAGCCCACACACTCAGATCTTAACCCCAGTGTGCAGAAAGGGTCAAAACTTGTTTTTCAGCAGAAATAAACATGTTTCTGCAAGTTTGGTCAACCCCATGTAAGTTATGGGGCAGTAACAGTACACTTTTCAAAACGTGTTTTTCAGCCCGAAATAAACGCGTTTTTTCAGACAACTGAATCCCCATGTAGCAGCAAGGCTCAGAAGAGCCCACACACTCAGATCTTAACCCCAGTGTGCTGAAAGTGTCAAACATGTTTTTCAGCAGAAATAAACATGTTTCTGCAAGTTTGGTCAACCCCATGTAAGTTATGGGGCAGTAACAGTACACTTTTCAAAACGTGTTTTTCAGCCCGAAATAAACGCGTTTTTTCAGACAACTGAATCCCCATGTAGTAACAAGGCTCAGAAGAGCCCACACACTCAGATCTTAACCCCAGTGTGCTGAAAGTGTCAAAACATGTTTTTCAGCAGAAATAAACATGTTTCTGCAAGTTTGGTCAACCCCATGTAAGTTATGGGGCAGTAACAGTACACTTTTCAAAACGTGTTTTTCAGCCCGAAATAAACGCGTTTTTTCAGACAACTGAATCCCCATGTAGCAACAAGGCTCAGAAGAGCCCACACACTCAGATCTTAACCCCAGTGTGCTGAAAGTGTCAAAACATGTTTTTCAGCAGAAATAAACATGTTTCTGCAAGTTTGGTCAACCCCATGTAAGTTATGGGGCAGTAACAGTACACTTTTCAAAACGTGTTTTTCAGCCCGAAATAAACGCGTTTTTTCAGACAACTGAATACCCATGTAGCAGCAAGTCTCAGAAGAGCCCACACACTCAGCTCTTAACCCCAGTGTGCAGAAAGGGTCAAAACGTGTTTTTCAGCAGAAATAAACATGTTTCTGCAAGTTTGGTCAACCCCATGTAAGTTATGGGGCAGTAACAGTACACTCTGCAAAACGTGTTTTTCAGCCCGAAATAAACGCGTTTTTTCAGACAACTGAATCCCCATGTAGCAGCAAGGCTCAGAAGAGCCCACACACTCAGATCTTAACCCCAGTGTGCTGAAAGTGTCAAAACATGTTTTTTAGCAGAAATAAACATGTTTCTGCAAGTTTGGTCAACCCCATGTAAGTTATGGGGCAGTAACAGTACACTTTTCAAAACGTGTTTTTCAGCCCGAAATAAACGCGTTTTTTCAGACAACTGAATCCCCATGTAGCAACAAGGCTCAGAAGAGCCCACACACTCAGATCTTAACCCCAGTGTGCTGAAAGTTTCAAAACATGTTTTTCAGCAGAAATAAACATGTTTCTGCAAGTTTGGTCAACCCCATGTAAGTTATGGGGCAGTAACAGTACACTTTTCAAAACGTGTTTTTCAGCCCGAAATAAACACGTTTTTTCAGACAACTGAATCCCCATGTAGCAACAAGGCTCAGAAGAGCCCACACACTCAGATCTTAACCCCAGTGTGCTGAAAGTGTCAAAACATGTTTTTCAGCAGAAATAAACATGTTTCTGCAAGTTTGGTCAAACCCATGTAAGTTATGGGGCAGTAACAGTACACTTTTCAAAACGTGTTTTTCAGCCCGAAATAAACGCGTTTTTTCAGACAACTGAATCCCCATGTAGCAACAAGGCTCAGAAGAGCCCACACACTCAGATCTTAACCCCAGTGTGCTGAAAGTGTCAAAACATGTTTTTCAGCAGAAATAAACATGTTTCTGCAAGTTTGGTCAACCCCATGTAAGTTATGGGGCAGTAACAGTACACTTTTCAAAACGTGTTTTTCAGCCCGAAATAAACGCGTTTTTTCAGACAACTGAATACCCATGTAGCAGCAAGTCTCAGAAGAGCCCACACACTCAGCTCTTAACCCCAGTGTGCAGAAAGGGTCAAAACGTGTTTTTCAGCAGAAATAAACATGTTTCTGCAAGTTTGGTCAACCCCATGTAAGTTATGGGGCAGTAACAGTACACTCTGCAAAACGTGTTTTTCAGCCCGAAATAAACGCGTTTTTTCAGACAACTGAATCCCCATGTAGCAGCAAGGCTCAGAAGAGCCCACACACTCAGATCTTAACCCCAGTGTGCTGAAAGTGTCAAAACATGTTTTTCAGCAGAAATAAACATGTTTCTGCAAGTTTGGTCAACCCCATGTAAGTTATGGGGCAGTAACAGTACACTTTTCAAAACGTGTTTTTCAGCCCGAAATAAACGCGTTTTTTCAGACAACTGAATCCCCATGTAGCAACAAGGCTCAGAAGAGCCCACACACTCAGATCTTAACCCCAGTGTGCTGAAAGTGTCAAAACATGTTTTTCAGCAGAAATAAACATGTTTCTGCAAGTTTGGTCAACCCCATGTAAGTTATGGGGCAGTAACAGTACACTTTTCTAAACGTGTTTTTCAGCCCGAAATAAACGCGTTTTTTCAGACAACTGAATCCCCATGTAGCAACAAGGCTCAGAAGAGCCCACACACTCAGATCTTAACCCCAGTGTGCTGAAAGTGTCAAAACATGTTTTTCAGCAGAAATAAACATGTTTCTGCAAGTTTGGTCAACCCCATGTAAGTTATGGGGCAGTAACAGTACACTTTTCAAAACGTGTTTTTCAGCCCGAAATAAACGCGTTTTTTCAGACAACTGAATACCCATGTAGCAGCAAGTCTCAGAAGAGCCCACACACTCAGCTCTTAACCCCAGTGTGCAGAAAGGGTCAAAACGTGTTTTTCAGCAGAAATAAACATGTTTCTGCAAGTTTGGTCAACCCCATGTAAGTTATGGGGCAGTAACAGTACACTCTGCAAAACGTGTTTTTCAGCCCGAAATAAACGCGTTTTTTCAGACAACTGAATCCCCATGTAGCAGCAAGGCTCAGAAGAGCCCACACACTCAGATCTTAACCCCAGTGTGCTGAAAGTGTCAAAACATGTTTTTCAGCAGAAATAAACATGTTTCTGCAAGTTTGGTCAACCCCATGTAAGTTATGGGGCAGTAACAGTACACTTTTCAAAACGTGTTTTTCAGCCCGAAATAAACGCGTTTTTTCAGACAACTGAATCCCCATGTAGCAACAAGGCTCAGAAGAGCCCACACACTCAGATCTTAACCCCAGTGTGCTGAAAGTGTCAAAACATGTTTTTCAGCAGAAATAAACATGTTTCTGCAAGTTTGGTCAACCCCATGTAAGTTATGGGGCAGTAACAGTACACTTTTCAAAACGTGTTTTTCAGCCCGAAATAAACGCGTTTTTTCAGACAACTGAATCCCCATGTAGCAACAAGGCTCAGAAGAGCCCACACACTCAGATCTTAACCCCAGTGTGCTGAAAGTGTCAAAACATGTTTTTCAGCAGAAATAAACATGTTTCTGCAAGTTTGGTCAACCCCATGTAAGTTATGGGGCAGTAACAGTACACTTTTCAAAACGTGTTTTTCAGCCCGAAATAAACGCGTTTTTTCAGACAACTGAATCCCCATGTAGCAACAAGGCTCAGAAGAGCCCACACACTCAGATCTTAACCCCAGTGTGCTGAAAGTGTCAAAACATGTTTTTCAGCAGAAATAAACATGTTTCTGCAAGTTTGGTCAACCCCATGTAAGTTATGGGGCAGTAACAGTACACTTTTCAAAACGTGTTTTTCAGCCCGAAATAAACGCGTTTTTTCAGACAACTGAATACCCATGTAGCAGCAAGTCTCAGAAGAGCCCACACACTCAGCTCTTAACCCCAGTGTGCAGAAAGGGTCAAAACGTGTTTTTCAGCAGAAATAAACATGTTTCTGCAAGTTTGGTCAACCCCATGTAAGTTATGGGGCAGTAACAGTACACTCTGCAAAACGTGTTTTTCAGCCCGAAATAAACGCGTTTTTTCAGACAACTGAATCCCCATGTAGCAACAAGGCTCAGAAGAGCTCACACACTCAGATCTTAACCCCAGTGTGCTGAAAGTGTCAAAACATGTTTTTCAGCAGAAATAAACATGTTTCTGCAAGTTTGGTCAACCCCATGTAAGTTATGGGGCAGTAACAGTACACTCTGCAAAACGTGTTTTTCAGCCCGAAATAAACGCGTTTTTTCAGACAACTGAATACCCATGTAGCAGCAAGTCTCAGAAGAGCCCACACACTCAGCTCTTAACCCCAGTGTGCAGAAAGGGTCAAAACGTGTTTTTCAGCAGAAATAAACATGTTTCTGCAAGTTTGGTCAACCCCATGTAAGTTATGGGGCAGTAACAGTACACTTTTCAAAACGTGTTTTTCAGCCCGAAATAAACGCGTTTTTTCAGACAACTGAATCCCCATGTAGCAACAAGGCTCAGAAGAGCCCACACACTCAGATCTTAACCCCAGTGTGCTGAAAGTGTCAAAACATGTTTTTCAGCAGAAATAAACATGTTTCTGCAAGTTTGGTCAACCCCATGTAAGTTATGGGGCAGTAACAGTACACTTTTCAAAACGTGTTTTTCAGCCCGAAATAAACGCGTTTTTTCAGACAACTGAATCCCCATGTAGCAACAAGGCTCAGAAGAGCCCACACACTCAGATCTTAACCCCAGTGTGCTGAAAGTGTCAAAACATGTTTTTTCAGCAGAAATAAACATGTTTCTGCAAGTTTGGTCAACCCCATGTAAGTTATGGGGCTGTAACAGTACACTCTGCAAAACGTGTTTTTCAGCCCGAAATAAACGCGTTTTTTCAGACAACTGAATCCCCATGTAGCAGCAAGGCTCAGAAGAGCCCACACACTCAGATCTTAACCCCAGTGTGCTGAAAGTGTCAAACATGTTTTTCAGCAGAAATAAACATGTTTCTGCAAGTTTGGTCAACCCCATGTAAGTTATGGGGCAGTAACAGTACACTTTTCAAAACGTGTTTTTCAGCCCGAAATAAACGCGTTTTTTCAGACAACTGAATCCCCATGTAGTAACAAGGCTCAGAAGAGCCCACACACTCAGATCTTAACCCCAGTGTGCTGAAAGTGTCAAAACATGTTTTTCAGCAGAAATAAACATGTTTCTGCAAGTTTGGTCAACCCCATGTAAGTTATGGGGCAGTAACAGTACACTTTTCAAAACGTGTTTTTCAGCCCGAAATAAACGCGTTTTTTCAGACAACTGAATCCCCATGTAGCAACAAGGCTCAGAAGAGCCCACACACTCAGATCTTAACCCCAGTGTGCTGAAAGTGTCAAAACATGTTTTTCAGCAGAAATAAACATGTTTCTGCAAGTTTGGTCAACCCCATGTAAGTTATGGGGCAGTAACAGTACACTTTTCAAAACGTGTTTTTCAGCCCGAAATAAACGCGTTTTTTCAGACAACTGAATACCCATGTAGCAGCAAGTCTCAGAAGAGCCCACACACTCAGCTCTTAACCCCAGTGTGCAGAAAGGGTCAAAACGTGTTTTTCAGCAGAAATAAACATGTTTCTGCAAGTTTGGTCAACCCCATGTAAGTTATGGGGCAGTAACAGTACACTCTGCAAAACGTGTTTTTCAGCCCGAAATAAACGCGTTTTTTCAGACAACTGAATCCCCATGTAGCAGCAAGGCTCAGAAGAGCCCACACACTCAGATCTTAACCCCAGTGTGCTGAAAGTGTCAAAACATGTTTTTCAGCAGAAATAAACATGTTTCTGCAAGTTTGGTCAACCCCATGTAAGTTATGGGGCAGTAACAGTACACTTTTCAAAACGTGTTTTTCAGCCCGAAATAAACGCGTTTTTTCAGACAACTGAATCCCCATGTAGCAACAAGGCTCAGAAGAGCCCACACACTCAGATCTTAACCCCAGTGTGCTGAAAGTTTCAAAACATGTTTTTCAGCAGAAATAAACATGTTTCTGCAAGTTTGGTCAACCCCATGTAAGTTATGGGGCAGTAACAGTACACTTTTCAAAACGTGTTTTTCAGCCCGAAATAAACGCGTTTTTTCAGACAACTGAATCCCCATGTAGCAACAAGGCTCAGAAGAGCCCACACACTCAGATCTTAACCCCAGTGTGCTGAAAGTGTCAAAACATGTTTTTCAGCAGAAATAAACATGTTTCTGCAAGTTTGGTCAAACCCATGTAAGTTATGGGGCAGTAACAGTACACTTTTCAAAACGTGTTTTTCAGCCCGAAATAAACGCGTTTTTTCAGACAACTGAATCCCCATGTAGCAACAAGGCTCAGAAGAGCCCACACACTCAGATCTTAACCCCAGTGTGCTGAAAGTGTCAAAACATGTTTTTCAGCAGAAATAAACATGTTTCTGCAAGTTTGGTCAACCCCATGTAAGTTATGGGGCAGTAACAGTACACTTTTCAAAACGTGTTTTTCAGCCCGAAATAAACGCGTTTTTTCAGACAACTGAATCCCCATGTAGCAACAAGGCTCAGAAGAGCCCACACACTCAGATCTTAACCCCAGTGTGCTGAAAGTGTCAAAACATGTTTTTCAGCAGAAATAAACATGTTTCTGCAAGTTTGGTCAACCCCATGTAAGTTATGGGGCAGTAACAGTACACTTTTCAAAACGTGTTTTTCAGACCGAAATAAACGCGTTTTTTCAGACAACTGAATACCCATGTAGCAGCAAGTCTCAGAAGAGCCCACACACTCAGCTCTTAACCCCAGTGTGCAGAAAGGGTCAAAACGTGTTTTTCAGCAGAAATAAACATGTTTCTGCAAGTTTGGTCAACCCCATGTAAGTTATGGGGCAGTAACAGTACACTCTGCAAAACGTGTTTTTCAGCCCGAAATAAACGCGTTTTTTCAGACAACTGAATCCCCATGTAGCAGCAAGGCTCAGAAGAGCCCACACACTCAGATCTTAACCCCAGTGTGCTGAAAGTGTCAAAACATGTTTTTCAGCAGAAATAAACATGTTTCTGCAAGTTTGGTCAACCCCATGTAAGTTATGGGGCAGTAACAGTACACTTTTCAAAACGTGTTTTTCAGCCCGAAATAAACGCGTTTTTTCAGACAACTGAATCCCCATGTAGCAACAAGGCTCAGAAGAGCCCACACACTCAGATCTTAACCCCAGTGTGCTGAAAGTGTCAAAACATGTTTTTCAGCAGAAATAAACATGTTTCTGCAAGTTTGGTCAACCCCATGTAAGTTATGGGGCAGTAACAGTACACTTTTCAAAACGTGTTTTTCAGCCCGAAATAAACGCGTTTTTTCAGACAACTGAATCCCCATGTAGCAACAAGGCTCAGAAGAGCCCACACACTCAGATCTTAACCCCAGTGTGCTGAAAGTGTCAAAACATGTTTTTCAGCAGAAATAAACATGTTTCTGCAAGTTTGGTCAACCCCATGTAAGTTATGGGGCAGTAACAGTACACTTTTCAAAACGTGTTTTTCAGCCCGAAATAAACGCGTTTTTTCAGACAACTGAATACCCATGTAGCAGCAAGTCTCAGAAGAGCCCACACACTCAGCTCTTAACCCCAGTGTGCAGAAAGGGTCAAAACGTGTTTTTCAGCAGAAATAAACATGTTTCTGCAAGTTTGGTCAACCCCATGTAAGTTATGGGGCAGTAACAGTACACTCTGCAAAACGTGTTTTTCAGCCCGAAATAAACGCGTTTTTTCAGACAACTGAATCCCCATGTAGCAACAAGGCTCAGAAGAGCTCACACACTCAGATCTTAACCCCAGTGTGCTGAAAGTGTCAAAACATGTTTTTCAGCAGAAATAAACATGTTTCTGCAAGTTTGGTCAACCCCATGTAAGTTATGGGGCAGTAACAGTACACTTTTCAAAACGTGTTTTTCAGCCCGAAATAAACGCGTTTTTTCAGACAACTGAATCCCCATGTAGCAACAAGGCTCAGAAGAGCCCACACACTCAGATCTTGACCCCAGTGTGCTGAAAGTGTCAAAACATGTTTTTCAGCAGAAATAAACATGTTTCTGCAAGTTTGGTCAACCCCATGTAAGTTATGGGGCAGTAACAGTACACTCTGCAAAACGTGTTTTTCAGCCCGAAATAAACGCGTTTTTTCAGACAACTGAATACCCATGTAGCAGCAAGTCTCAGAAGAGCCCACACACTCAGCTCTTAACCCCAGTGTGCAGAAAGGGTCAAAACGTGTTTTTCAGCAGAAATAAACATGTTTCTGCAAGTTTGGTCAACCCCATGTAAGTTATGGGGCAGTAACAGTACACTTTTCAAAACGTGTTTTTCAGCCCGAAATAAACGCGTTTTTTCAGACAACTGAATCCCCATGTAGCAACAAGGCTCAGAAGAGCCCACACACTCAGATCTTAACCCCAGTGTGCTGAAAGTTTCAAAACATGTTTTTCAGCAGAAATAAACATGTTTCTGCAAGTTTGGTCAACCCCATGTAAGTTATGGGGCAGTAACAGTACACTTTTCAAAACGTGTTTTTCAGCCCGAAATAAACGCGTTTTTTCAGACAACTGAATCCCCATGTAGCAACAAGGCTCAGAAGAGCCCACACACTCAGATCTTAACCCCAGTGTGCTGAAAGTGTCAAAACATGTTTTTCAGCAGAAATAAACATGTTTCTGCAAGTTTGGTCAAACCCATGTAAGTTATGGGGCAGTAACAGTACACTTTTCAAAACGTGTTTTTCAGCCCGAAATAAACGCGTTTTTTCAGACAACTGAATCCCCATGTAGCAACAAGGCTCAGAAGAGCCCACACACTCAGATCTTAACCCCAGTGTGCTGAAAGTGTCAAAACATGTTTTTCAGCAGAAATAAACATGTTTCTGCAAGTTTGGTCAACCCCATGTAAGTTATGGGGCAGTAACAGTACACTTTTCAAAACGTGTTTTTCAGCCCGAAATAAACGCGTTTTTTCAGACAACTGAATACCCATGTAGCAGCAAGTCTCAGAAGAGCCCACACACTCAGCTCTTAACCCCAGTGTGCAGAAAGGGTCAAAACGTGTTTTTCAGCAGAAATAAACATGTTTCTGCAAGTTTGGTCAACCCCATGTAAGTTATGGGGCAGTAACAGTACACTCTGCAAAACGTGTTTTTCAGCCCGAAATAAACGCGTTTTTTCAGACAACTGAATCCCCATGTAGCAGCAAGGCTCAGAAGAGCCCACACACTCAGATCTTAACCCCAGTGTGCTGAAAGTGTCAAAACATGTTTTTCAGCAGAAATAAACATGTTTCTGCAAGTTTGGTCAACCCCATGTAAGTTATGGGGCAGTAACAGTACACTTTTCAAAACGTGTTTTTCAGCCCGAAATAAACGCGTTTTTTCAGACAACTGAATCCCCATGTAGCAACAAGGCTCAGAAGAGCCCACACACTCAGATCTTAACCCCAGTGTGCTGAAAGTGTCAAAACATGTTTTTCAGCAGAAATAAACATGTTTCTGCAAGTTTGGTCAACCCCATGTAAGTTATGGGGCAGTAACAGTACACTTTTCTAAACGTGTTTTTCAGCCCGAAATAAACGCGTTTTTTCAGACAACTGAATCCCCATGTAGCAACAAGGCTCAGAAGAGCCCACACACTCAGATCTTAACCCCAGTGTGCTGAAAGTGTCAAAACATGTTTTTCAGCAGAAATAAACATGTTTCTGCAAGTTTGGTCAACCCCATGTAAGTTATGGGGCAGTAACAGTACACTTTTCAAAACGTGTTTTTCAGCCCGAAATAAACGCGTTTTTTCAGACAACTGAATCCCCATGTAGCAACAAGGCTCAGAAGAGCCCACACACTCAGATCTTAACCCCAGTGTGCTGAAAGTGTCAAAACATGTTTTTCAGCAGAAATAAACATGTTTCTGCAAGTTTGGTCAACCCCATGTAAGTTATGGGGCAGTAACAGTACACTTTTCAAAACGTGTTTTTCAGCCCGAAATAAACGCGTTTTTTCAGACAACTGAATACCCATGTAGCAGCAAGTCTCAGAAGAGCCCACACACTCAGCTCTTAACCCCAGTGTGCAGAAAGGGTCAAAACGTGTTTTTCAGCAGAAATAAACATGTTTCTGCAAGTTTGGTCAACCCCATGTAAGTTATGGGGCAGTAACAGTACACTCTGCAAAACGTGTTTTTCAGCCCGAAATAAACGCGTTTTTTCAGACAACTGAATCCCCATGTAGCAGCAAGGCTCAGAAGAGCCCACACACTCAGATCTTAACCCCAGTGTGCTGAAAGTGTCAAAACATGTTTTTCAGCAGAAATAAACATGTTTCTGCAAGTTTGGTCAACCCCATGTAAGTTATGGGGCAGTAACAGTACACTTTTCAAAACGTGTTTTTCAGCCCGAAATAAACGCGTTTTTTCAGACAACTGAATCCCCATGTAGCAACAAGGCTCAGAAGAGCCCACACACTCAGATCTTAACCCCAGTGTGCTGAAAGTGTCAAAACATGTTTTTCAGCAGAAATAAACATGTTTCTGCAAGTTTGGTCAACCCCATGTAAGTTATGGGGCAGTAACAGTACACTTTTCAAAACGTGTTTTTCAGCCCGAAATAAACGCGTTTTTTCAGACAACTGAATCCCCATGTAGCAACAAGGCTCAGAAGAGCCCACACACTCAGATCTTAACCCCAGTGTGCTGAAAGTGTCAAAACATGTTTTTCAGCAGAAATAAACATGTTTCTGCAAGTTTGGTCAACCCCATGTAAGTTATGGGGCAGTAACAGTACACTTTTCAAAACGTGTTTTTCAGCCCGAAATAAACGCGTTTTTTCAGACAACTGAATCCCCATGTAGCAACAAGGCTCAGAAGAGCCCACACACTCAGATCTTAACCCCAGTGTGCTGAAAGTGTCAAAACATGTTTTTCAGCAGAAATAAACATGTTTCTGCAAGTTTGGTCAACCCCATGTAAGTTATGGGGCAGTAACAGTACACTTTTCAAAACGTGTTTTTCAGCCCGAAATAAACGCGTTTTTTCAGACAACTGAATCCCCATGTAGCAACAAGGCTCAGAAGAGCCCACACACTCAGATCTTAACCCCAGTGTGCTGAAAGTGTCAAAACATGTTTTTCAGCAGAAATAAACATGTTTCTGCAAGTTTGGTCAACCCCATGTAAGTTATGGGGCAGTAACAGTACACTTTTCAAAACGTGTTTTTCAGCCCGAAATAAACGCGTTTTTTCAGACAACTGAATCCCCATGTAGCAACAAGGCTCAGAAGAGCCCACACACTCAGATCTTAACCCCAGTGTGCTGAAAGTGTCAAAACATGTTTTTCAGCAGAAATAAACATGTTTCTGCAAGTTTGGTCAACCCCATGTAAGTTATGGGGCAGTAACAGTACACTTTTCAAAACGTGTTTTTCAGCCCGAAATAAACGCGTTTTTTCAGACAACTGAATACCCATGTAGCAGCAAGTCTCAGAAGAGCCCACACACTCAGCTCTTAACCCCAGTGTGCAGAAAGGGTCAAAACGTGTTTTTCAGCAGAAATAAACATGTTTCTGCAAGTTTGGTCAACCCCATGTAAGTTATGGGGCAGTAACAGTACACTCTGCAAAACGTGTTTTTCAGCCCGAAATAAACGCGTTTTTTCAAACAACTGAATCCCCATGTAGCAACAAGGCTCAGAAGAGCTCACACACTCAGATCTTAACCCCAGTGTGCTGAAAGTGTCAAAACATGTTTTTCAGCAGAAATAAACATGTTTCTGCAAGTTTGGTCAACCCCATGTAAGTTATGGGGCAGTAACAGTACACTTTTCAAAACGTGTTTTTCAGCCCGAAATAAACGCGTTTTTTCAGACAACTGAATCCCCATGTAGCAACAAGGCTCAGAAGAGCCCACACACTCAGATCTTGACCCCAGTGTGCTGAAAGTGTCAAAACATGTTTTTCAGCAGAAATAAACATGTTTCTGCAAGTTTGGTCAACCCCATGTAAGTTATGGGGCAGTAACAGTACACTCTGCAAAACGTGTTTTTCAGCCAGAAATAAACGCGTTTTTTCAGACAACTGAATACCCATGTAGCAGCAAGTCTCAGAAGAGCCCACACACTCAGCTCTTAACCCCAGTGTGCAGAAAGGGTCAAAACGTGTTTTTCAGCAGAAATAAACATGTTTCTGCAAGTTTGGTCAACCCCATGTAAGTTATGGGGCAGTAACAGTACACTTTTCAAAACGTGTTTTTCAGCCCGAAATAAACGCGTTTTTTCAGACAACTGAATCCCCATGTAGCAACAAGGCTCAGAAGAGCCCACACACTCAGATCTTAACCCCAGTGTGCTGAAAGTGTCAAAACATGTTTTTCAGCAGAAATAAACATGTTTCTGCAAGTTTGGTCAACCCCATGTAAGTTATGGGGCAGTAACAGTACACTTTTCAAAACGTGTTTTTCAGCCCGAAATAAACGCGTTTTTTCAGACAACTGAATCCCCATGTAGCAACAAGGCTCAGAAGAGCCCACACACTCAGATCTTAACCCCAGTGTGCTGAAAGTGTCAAAACATGTTTTTTCAGCAGAAATAAACATGTTTCTGCAAGTTTGGTCAACCCCATGTAAGTTATGGGGCTGTAACAGTACACTCTGCAAAACGTGTTTTTCAGCCCGAAATAAACGCGTTTTTTCAGACAACTGAATCCCCATGTAGCAGCAAGGCTCAGAAGAGCCCACACACTCAGATCTTAACCCCAGTGTGCTGAAAGTGTCAAACATGTTTTTCAGCAGAAATAAACATGTTTCTGCAAGTTTGGTCAACCCCATGTAAGTTATGGGGCAGTAACAGTACACTTTTCAAAACGTGTTTTTCAGCCCGAAATAAACGCGTTTTTTCAGACAACTGAATCCCCATGTAGTAACAAGGCTCAGAAGAGCCCACACACTCAGATCTTAACCCCAGTGTGCTGAAAGTGTCAAAACATGTTTTTCAGCAGAAATAAACATGTTTCTGCAAGTTTGGTCAACCCCATGTAAGTTATGGGGCAGTAACAGTACACTTTTCAAAACGTGTTTTTCAGCCAGAAATAAACGCGTTTTTTCAGACAACTGAATCCCCATGTAGCAACAAGGCTCAGAAGAGCCCACACACTCAGATCTTAACCCCAGTGTGCTGAAAGTGTCAAAACATGTTTTTCAGCAGAAATAAACATGTTTCTGCAAGTTTGGTCAACCCCATGTAAGTTATGGGGCAGTAACAGTACACTTTTCAAAACGTGTTTTTCAGCCCGAAATAAACGCGTTTTTTCAGACAACTGAATACCCATGTAGCAGCAAGTCTCAGAAGAGCCCACACACTCAGCTCTTAACCCCAGTGTGCAGAAAGGGTCAAAACGTGTTTTTCAGCAGAAATAAACATGTTTCTGCAAGTTTGGTCAACCCCATGTAAGTTATGGGGCAGTAACAGTACACTCTGCAAAACGTGTTTTTCAGCCCGAAATAAACGCGTTTTTTCAGACAACTGAATCCCCATGTAGCAGCAAGGCTCAGAAGAGCCCACACACTCAGATCTTAACCCCAGTGTGCTGAAAGTGTCAAAACATGTTTTTCAGCAGAAATAAACATGTTTCTGCAAGTTTGGTCAACCCCATGTAAGTTATGGGGCAGTAACAGTACACTTTTCAAAACGTGTTTTTCAGCCCGAAATAAACGCGTTTTTTCAGACAACTGAATCCCCATGTAGCAACAAGGCTCAGAAGAGCCCACACACTCAGATCTTAACCCCAGTGTGCTGAAAGTTTCAAAACATGTTTTTCAGCAGAAATAAACATGTTTCTGCAAGTTTGGTCAACCCCATGTAAGTTATGGGGCAGTAACAGTACACTTTTCAAAACGTGTTTTTCAGCCCGAAATAAACGCGTTTTTTCAGACAACTGAATCCCCATGTAGCAACAAGGCTCAGAAGAGCCCACACACTCAGATCTTAACCCCAGTGTGCTGAAAGTGTCAAAACATGTTTTTCAGCAGAAATAAACATGTTTCTGCAAGTTTGGTCAAACCCATGTAAGTTATGGGGCAGTAACAGTACACTTTTCAAAACGTGTTTTTCAGCCCGAAATAAACGCGTTTTTTCAGACAACTGAATCCCCATGTAGCAACAAGGCTCAGAAGAGCCCACACACTCAGATCTTAACCCCAGTGTGCTGAAAGTGTCAAAACATGTTTTTCAGCAGAAATAAACATGTTTCTGCAAGTTTGGTCAACCCCATGTAAGTTATGGGGCAGTAACAGTACACTTTTCAAAACGTGTTTTTCAGCCCGAAATAAACGCGTTTTTTCAGACAACTGAATACCCATGTAGCAGCAAGTCTCAGAAGAGCCCACACACTCAGCTCTTAACCCCAGTGTGCAGAAAGGGTCAAAACGTGTTTTTCAGCAGAAATAAACATGTTTCTGCAAGTTTGGTCAACCCCATGTAAGTTATGGGGCAGTAACAGTACACTCTGCAAAACGTGTTTTTCAGCCCGAAATAAACGCGTTTTTTCAGACAACTGAATCCCCATGTAGCAGCAAGGCTCAGAAGAGCCCACACACTCAGATCTTAACCCCAGTGTGCTGAAAGTGTCAAAACATGTTTTTCAGCAGAAATAAACATGTTTCTGCAAGTTTGGTCAACCCCATGTAAGTTATGGGGCAGTAACAGTACACTTTTCAAAACGTGTTTTTCAGCCCGAAATAAACGCGTTTTTTCAGACAACTGAATCCCCATGTAGCAACAAGGCTCAGAAGAGCCCACACACTCAGATCTTAACCCCAGTGTGCTGAAAGTGTCAAAACATGTTTTTCAGCAGAAATAAACATGTTTCTGCAAGTTTGGTCAACCCCATGTAAGTTATGGGGCAGTAACAGTACACTTTTCTAAACGTGTTTTTCAGCCCGAAATAAACGCGTTTTTTCAGACAACTGAATCCCCATGTAGCAACAAGGCTCAGAAGAGCCCACACACTCAGATCTTAACCCCAGTGTGCTGAAAGTGTCAAAACATGTTTTTCAGCAGAAATAAACATGTTTCTGCAAGTTTGGTCAACCCCATGTAAGTTATGGGGCAGTAACAGTACACTTTTCAAAACGTGTTTTTCAGCCCGAAATAAACGCGTTTTTTCAGACAACTGAATCCCCATGTAGCAACAAGGCTCAGAAGAGCCCACACACTCAGATCTTAACCCCAGTGTGCTGAAAGTGTCAAAACATGTTTTTCAGCAGAAATAAACATGTTTCTGCAAGTTTGGTCAACCCCATGTAAGTTATGGGGCAGTAACAGTACACTTTTCAAAACGTGTTTTTCAGCCCGAAATAAACGCGTTTTTTCAGACAACTGAATACCCATGTAGCAGCAAGTCTCAGAAGAGCCCACACACTCAGCTCTTAACCCCAGTGTGCAGAAAGGGTCAAAACGTGTTTTTCAGCAGAAATAAACATGTTTCTGCAAGTTTGGTCAACCCCATGTAAGTTATGGGGCAGTAACAGTACACTCTGCAAAACGTGTTTTTCAGCCCGAAATAAACGCGTTTTTTCAGACAACTGAATCCCCATGTAGCAGCAAGGCTCAGAAGAGCCCACACACTCAGATCTTAACCCCAGTGTGCTGAAAGTGTCAAAACATGTTTTTCAGCAGAAATAAACATGTTTCTGCAAGTTTGGTCAACCCCATGTAAGTTATGGGGCAGTAACAGTACACTTTTCAAAACGTGTTTTTCAGCCCGAAATAAACGCGTTTTTTCAGACAACTGAATCCCCATGTAGCAACAAGGCTCAGAAGAGCCCACACACTCAGATCTTAACCCCAGTGTGCTGAAAGTGTCAAAACATGTTTTTCAGCAGAAATAAACATGTTTCTGCAAGTTTGGTCAACCCCATGTAAGTTATGGGGCAGTAACAGTACACTTTTCAAAACGTGTTTTTCAGCCCGAAATAAACGCGTTTTTTCAGACAACTGAATCCCCATGTAGCAACAAGGCTCAGAAGAGCCCACACACTCAGATCTTAACCCCAGTGTGCTGAAAGTGTCAAAACATGTTTTTCAGCAGAAATAAACATGTTTCTGCAAGTTTGGTCAACCCCATGTAAGTTATGGGGCAGTAACAGTACACTTTTCAAAACGTGTTTTTCAGCCCGAAATAAACGCGTTTTTTCAGACAACTGAATCCCCATGTAGCAACAAGGCTCAGAAGAGCCCACACACTCAGATCTTAACCCCAGTGTGCTGAAAGTGTCAAAACATGTTTTTCAGCAGAAATAAACATGTTTCTGCAAGTTTGGTCAACCCCATGTAAGTTATGGGGCAGTAACAGTACACTTTTCAAAACGTGTTTTTCAGCCCGAAATAAACGCGTTTTTTCAGACAACTGAATCCCCATGTAGCAACAAGGCTCAGAAGAGCCCACACACTCAGATCTTAACCCCAGTGTGCTGAAAGTGTCAAAACATGTTTTTCAGCAGAAATAAACATGTTTCTGCAAGTTTGGTCAACCCCATGTAAGTTATGGGGCAGTAACAGTACACTTTTCAAAACGTGTTTTTCAGCCCGAAATAAACGCGTTTTTTCAGACAACTGAATCCCCATGTAGCAACAAGGCTCAGAAGAGCCCAAACACTCAGATCTTAACCCCAGTGTGCTGAAAGTGTCAAAACATGTTTTTCAGCAGAAATAAACATGTTTCTGCAAGTTTGGTCAACCCCATGTAAGTTATGGGGCAGTAACAGTACACTTTTCAAAACGTGTTTTTCAGCCCGAAATAAACGCGTTTTTTCAGACAACTGAATACCCATGTAGCAGCAAGTCTCAGAAGAGCCCACACACTCAGCTCTTAACCCCAGTGTGCAGAAAGGGTCAAAACGTGTTTTTCAGCAGAAATAAACATGTTTCTGCAAGTTTGGTCAACCCCATGTAAGTTATGGGGCAGTAACAGTACACTCTGCAAAACGTGTTTTTCAGCCCGAAATAAACGCGTTTTTTCAGACAACTGAATCCCCATGTAGCAACAAGGCTCAGAAGAGCTCACACACTCAGATCTTAACCCCAGTGTGCTGAAAGTGTCAAAACATGTTTTTCAGCAGAAATAAACATGTTTCTGCAAGTTTGGTCAACCCCATGTAAGTTATGGGGCAGTAACAGTACACTTTTCAAAACGTGTTTTTCAGCCCGAAATAAACGCGTTTTTTCAGACAACTGAATCCCCATGTAGCAACAAGGCTCAGAAGAGCCCACACACTCAGATCTTGACCCCAGTGTGCTGAAAGTGTCAAAACATGTTTTTCAGCAGAAATAAACATGTTTCTGCAAGTTTGGTCAACCCCATGTAAGTTATGGGGCAGTAACAGTACACTCTGCAAAACGTGTTTTTCAGCCCGAAATAAACGCGTTTTTTCAGACAACTGAATACCCATGTAGCAGCAAGTCTCAGAAGAGCCCACACACTCAGCTCTTAACCCCAGTGTGCAGAAAGGGTCAAAACGTGTTTTTCAGCAGAAATAAACATGTTTCTGCAAGTTTGGTCAACCCCATGTAAGTTATGGGGCAGTAACAGTACACTTTTCAAAACGTGTTTTTCAGCCCGAAATAAACGCGTTTTTTCAGACAACTGAATCCCCATGTAGCAACAAGGCTCAGAAGAGCCCACACACTCAGATCTTAACCCCAGTGTGCTGAAAGTTTCAAAACATGTTTTTCAGCAGAAATAAACATGTTTCTGCAAGTTTGGTCAACCCCATGTAAGTTATGGGGCAGTAACAGTACACTTTTCAAAACGTGTTTTTCAGCCCGAAATAAACGCGTTTTTTCAGACAACTGAATCCCCATGTAGCAACAAGGCTCAGAAGAGCCCACACACTCAGATCTTAACCCCAGTGTGCTGAAAGTGTCAAAACATGTTTTTCAGCAGAAATAAACATGTTTCTGCAAGTTTGGTCAAACCCATGTAAGTTATGGGGCAGTAACAGTACACTTTTCAAAACGTGTTTTTCAGCCCGAAATAAACGCGTTTTTTCAGACAACTGAATCCCCATGTAGCAACAAGGCTCAGAAGAGCCCACACACTCAGATCTTAACCCCAGTGTGCTGAAAGTGTCAAAACATGTTTTTCAGCAGAAATAAACATGTTTCTGCAAGTTTGGTCAACCCCATGTAAGTTATGGGGCAGTAACAGTACACTTTTCAAAACGTGTTTTTCAGCCCGAAATAAACGCGTTTTTTCAGACAACTGAATACCCATGTAGCAGCAAGTCTCAGAAGAGCCCACACACTCAGCTCTTAACCCCAGTGTGCAGAAAGGGTCAAAACGTGTTTTTCAGCAGAAATAAACATGTTTCTGCAAGTTTGGTCAACCCCATGTAAGTTATGGGGCAGTAACAGTACACTCTGCAAAACGTGTTTTTCAGCCCGAAATAAACGCGTTTTTTCAGACAACTGAATCCCCATGTAGCAGCAAGGCTCAGAAGAGCCCACACACTCAGATCTTAACCCCAGTGTGCTGAAAGTGTCAAAACATGTTTTTCAGCAGAAATAAACATGTTTCTGCAAGTTTGGTCAACCCCATGTAAGTTATGGGGCAGTAACAGTACACTTTTCAAAACGTGTTTTTCAGCCCGAAATAAACGCGTTTTTTCAGACAACTGAATCCCCATGTAGCAACAAGGCTCAGAAGAGCCCACACACTCAGATCTTAACCCCAGTGTGCTGAAAGTGTCAAAACATGTTTTTCAGCAGAAATAAACATGTTTCTGCAAGTTTGGTCAACCCCATGTAAGTTATGGGGCAGTAACAGTACACTTTTCTAAACGTGTTTTTCAGCCCGAAATAAACGCGTTTTTTCAGACAACTGAATCCCCATGTAGCAACAAGGCTCAGAAGAGCCCACACACTCAGATCTTAACCCCAGTGTGCTGAAAGTGTCAAAACATGTTTTTCAGCAGAAATAAACATGTTTCTGCAAGTTTGGTCAACCCCATGTAAGTTATGGGGCAGTAACAGTACACTTTTCAAAACGTGTTTTTCAGCCCGAAATAAACGCGTTTTTTCAGACAACTGAATCCCCATGTAGCAACAAGGCTCAGAAGAGCCCACACACTCAGATCTTAACCCCAGTGTGCTGAAAGTGTCAAAACATGTTTTTCAGCAGAAATAAACATGTTTCTGCAAGTTTGGTCAACCCCATGTAAGTTATGGGGCAGTAACAGTACACTTTTCAAAACGTGTTTTTCAGCCCGAAATAAACGCGTTTTTTCAGACAACTGAATACCCATGTAGCAGCAAGTCTCAGAAGAGCCCACACACTCAGCTCTTAACCCCAGTGTGCAGAAAGGGTCAAAACGTGTTTTTCAGCAGAAATAAACATGTTTCTGCAAGTTTGGTCAACCCCATGTAAGTTATGGGGCAGTAACAGTACACTCTGCAAAACGTGTTTTTCAGCCCGAAATAAACGCGTTTTTTCAGACAACTGAATCCCCATGTAGCAGCAAGGCTCAGAAGAGCCCACACACTCAGATCTTAACCCCAGTGTGCTGAAAGTGTCAAAACATGTTTTTCAGCAGAAATAAACATGTTTCTGCAAGTTTGGTCAACCCCATGTAAGTTATGGGGCAGTAACAGTACACTTTTCAAAACGTGTTTTTCAGCCCGAAATAAACGCGTTTTTTCAGACAACTGAATCCCCATGTAGCAACAAGGCTCAGAAGAGCCCACACACTCAGATCTTAACCCCAGTGTGCTGAAAGTGTCAAAACATGTTTTTCAGCAGAAATAAACATGTTTCTGCAAGTTTGGTCAACCCCATGTAAGTTATGGGGCAGTAACAGTACACTTTTCAAAACGTGTTTTTCAGCCCGAAATAAACGCGTTTTTTCAGACAACTGAATCCCCATGTAGCAACAAGGCTCAGAAGAGCCCACACACTCAGATCTTAACCCCAGTGTGCTGAAAGTGTCAAAACATGTTTTTCAGCAGAAATAAACATGTTTCTGCAAGTTTGGTCAACCCCATGTAAGTTATGGGGCAGTAACAGTACACTTTTCAAAACGTGTTTTTCAGCCCGAAATAAACGCGTTTTTTCAGACAACTGAATCCCCATGTAGCAACAAGGCTCAGAAGAGCCCACACACTCAGATCTTAACCCCAGTGTGCTGAAAGTGTCAAAACATGTTTTTCAGCAGAAATAAACATGTTTCTGCAAGTTTGGTCAACCCCATGTAAGTTATGGGGCAGTAACAGTACACTTTTCAAAACGTGTTTTTCAGCCCGAAATAAACGCGTTTTTTCAGACAACTGAATCCCCATGTAGCAACAAGGCTCAGAAGAGCCCACACACTCAGATCTTAACCCCAGTGTGCTGAAAGTGTCAAAACATGTTTTTCAGCAGAAATAAACATGTTTCTGCAAGTTTGGTCAACCCCATGTAAGTTATGGGGCAGTAACAGTACACTTTTCAAAACGTGTTTTTCAGCCCGAAATAAACGCGTTTTTTCAGACAACTGAATCCCCATGTAGCAACAAGGCTCAGAAGAGCCCACACACTCAGATCTTAACCCCAGTGTGCTGAAAGTGTCAAAACATGTTTTTCAGCAGAAATAAACATGTTTCTGCAAGTTTGGTCAACCCCATGTAAGTTATGGGGCAGTAACAGTACACTTTTCAAAACGTGTTTTTCAGCCCGAAATAAACGCGTTTTTTCAGACAACTGAATACCCATGTAGCAGCAAGTCTCAGAAGAGCCCACACACTCAGCTCTTAACCCCAGTGTGCAGAAAGGGTCAAAACGTGTTTTTCAGCAGAAATAAACATGTTTCTGCAAGTTTGGTCAACCCCATGTAAGTTATGGGGCAGTAACAGTACACTCTGCAAAACGTGTTTTTCAGCCCGAAATAAACGCGTTTTTTCAGACAACTGAATCCCCATGTAGCAACAAGGCTCAGAAGAGCTCACACACTCAGATCTTAACCCCAGTGTGCTGAAAGTGTCAAAACATGTTTTTCAGCAGAAATAAACATGTTTCTGCAAGTTTGGTCAACCCCATGTAAGTTATGGGGCAGTAACAGTACACTTTTCAAAACGTGTTTTTCAGCCCGAAATAAACGCGTTTTTTCAGACAACTGAATCCCCATGTAGCAACAAGGCTCAGAAGAGCCCACACACTCAGATCTTGACCCCAGTGTGCTGAAAGTGTCAAAACATGTTTTTCAGCAGAAATAAACATGTTTCTGCAAGTTTGGTCAACCCCATGTAAGTTATGGGGCAGTAACAGTACACTCTGCAAAACGTGTTTTTCAGCCCGAAATAAACGCGTTTTTTCAGACAACTGAATACCCATGTAGCAGCAAGTCTCAGAAGAGCCCACACACTCAGCTCTTAACCCCAGTGTGCAGAAAGGGTCAAAACGTGTTTTTCAGCAGAAATAAACATGTTTCTGCAAGTTTGGTCAACCCCATGTAAGTTATGGGGCAGTAACAGTACACTTTTCAAAACGTGTTTTTCAGCCCGAAATAAACGCGTTTTTTCAGACAACTGAATCCCCATGTAGCAACAAGGCTCAGAAGAGCCCACACACTCAGATCTTAACCCCAGTGTGCTGAAAGTGTCAAAACATGTTTTTCAGCAGAAATAAACATGTTTCTGCAAGTTTGGTCAACCCCATGTAAGTTATGGGGCAGTAACAGTACACTTTTCAAAACGTGTTTTTCAGCCCGAAATAAACGCGTTTTTTCAGACAACTGAATCCCCATGTAGCAACAAGGCTCAGAAGAGCCCACACACTCAGATCTTGACCCCAGTGTGCTGAAAGTGTCAAAACATGTTTTTCAGCAGAAATAAACATGTTTCTGCAAGTTTGGTCAACCCCATGTAAGTTATGGGGCAGTAACAGTACACTCTGCAAAACGTGTTTTTCAGCCAGAAATAAACGCGTTTTTTCAGACAACTGAATACCCATGTAGCAGCAAGTCTCAGAAGAGCCCACACACTCAGCTCTTAACCCCAGTGTGCAGAAAGGGTCAAAACGTGTTTTTCAGCAGAAATAAACATGTTTCTGCAAGTTTGGTCAACCCCATGTAAGTTATGGGGCAGTAACAGTACACTTTTCAAAACGTGTTTTTCAGCCCGAAATAAACGCGTTTTTTCAGACAACTGAATCCCCATGTAGCAACAAGGCTCAGAAGAGCCCACACACTCAGATCTTAACCCCAGTGTGCTGAAAGTGTCAAAACATGTTTTTCAGCAGAAATAAACATGTTTCTGCAAGTTTGGTCAACCCCATGTAAGTTATGGGGCAGTAACAGTACACTTTTCAAAACGTGTTTTTCAGCCCGAAATAAACGCGTTTTTTCAGACAACTGAATCCCCATGTAGCAACAAGGCTCAGAAGAGCCCACACACTCAGATCTTAACCCCAGTGTGCTGAAAGTGTCAAAACATGTTTTTTCAGCAGAAATAAACATGTTTCTGCAAGTTTGGTCAACCCCATGTAAGTTATGGGGCTGTAACAGTACACTCTGCAAAACGTGTTTTTCAGCCCGAAATAAACGCGTTTTTTCAGACAACTGAATCCCCATGTAGCAGCAAGGCTCAGAAGAGCCCACACACTCAGATCTTAACCCCAGTGTGCTGAAAGTGTCAAACATGTTTTTCAGCAGAAATAAACATGTTTCTGCAAGTTTGGTCAACCCCATGTAAGTTATGGGGCAGTAACAGTACACTTTTCAAAACGTGTTTTTCAGCCCGAAATAAACGCGTTTTTTCAGACAACTGAATCCCCATGTAGTAACAAGGCTCAGAAGAGCCCACACACTCAGATCTTAACCCCAGTGTGCTGAAAGTGTCAAAACATGTTTTTCAGCAGAAATAAACATGTTTCTGCAAGTTTGGTCAACCCCATGTAAGTTATGGGGCAGTAACAGTACACTTTTCAAAACGTGTTTTTCAGCCCGAAATAAACGCGTTTTTTCAGACAACTGAATCCCCATGTAGCAACAAGGCTCAGAAGAGCCCACACACTCAGATCTTAACCCCAGTGTGCTGAAAGTGTCAAAACATGTTTTTCAGCAGAAATAAACATGTTTCTGCAAGTTTGGTCAACCCCATGTAAGTTATGGGGCAGTAACAGTACACTTTTCAAAACGTGTTTTTCAGCCCGAAATAAACGCGTTTTTTCAGACAACTGAATACCCATGTAGCAGCAAGTCTCAGAAGAGCCCACACACTCAGCTCTTAACCCCAGTGTGCAGAAAGGGTCAAAACGTGTTTTTCAGCAGAAATAAACATGTTTCTGCAAGTTTGGTCAACCCCATGTAAGTTATGGGGCAGTAACAGTACACTCTGCAAAACGTGTTTTTCAGCCCGAAATAAACGCGTTTTTTCAGACAACTGAATCCCCATGTAGCAGCAAGGCTCAGAAGAGCCCACACACTCAGATCTTAACCCCAGTGTGCTGAAAGTGTCAAAACATGTTTTTCAGCAGAAATAAACATGTTTCTGCAAGTTTGGTCAACCCCATGTAAGTTATGGGGCAGTAACAGTACACTTTTCAAAACGTGTTTTTCAGCCCGAAATAAACGCGTTTTTTCAGACAACTGAATCCCCATGTAGCAACAAGGCTCAGAAGAGCCCACACACTCAGATCTTAACCCCAGTGTGCTGAAAGTTTCAAAACATGTTTTTCAGCAGAAATAAACATGTTTCTGCAAGTTTGGTCAACCCCATGTAAGTTATGGGGCAGTAACAGTACACTTTTCAAAACGTGTTTTTCAGCCCGAAATAAACGCGTTTTTTCAGACAACTGAATCCCCATGTAGCAACAAGGCTCAGAAGAGCCCACACACTCAGATCTTAACCCCAGTGTGCTGAAAGTGTCAAAACATGTTTTTCAGCAGAAATAAACATGTTTCTGCAAGTTTGGTCAAACCCATGTAAGTTATGGGGCAGTAACAGTACACTTTTCAAAACGTGTTTTTCAGCCCGAAATAAACGCGTTTTTTCAGACAACTGAATCCCCATGTAGCAACAAGGCTCAGAAGAGCCCACACACTCAGATCTTAACCCCAGTGTGCTGAAAGTGTCAAAACATGTTTTTCAGCAGAAATAAACATGTTTCTGCAAGTTTGGTCAACCCCATGTAAGTTATGGGGCAGTAACAGTACACTTTTCAAAACGTGTTTTTCAGCCCGAAATAAACGCGTTTTTTCAGACAACTGAATACCCATGTAGCAGCAAGTCTCAGAAGAGCCCACACACTCAGCTCTTAACCCCAGTGTGCAGAAAGGGTCAAAACGTGTTTTTCAGCAGAAATAAACATGTTTCTGCAAGTTTGGTCAACCCCATGTAAGTTATGGGGCAGTAACAGTACACTCTGCAAAACGTGTTTTTCAGCCCGAAATAAACGCGTTTTTTCAGACAACTGAATCCCCATGTAGCAGCAAGGCTCAGAAGAGCCCACACACTCAGATCTTAACCCCAGTGTGCTGAAAGTGTCAAAACATGTTTTTCAGCAGAAATAAACATGTTTCTGCAAGTTTGGTCAACCCCATGTAAGTTATGGGGCAGTAACAGTACACTTTTCAAAACGTGTTTTTCAGCCCGAAATAAACGCGTTTTTTCAGACAACTGAATCCCCATGTAGCAACAAGGCTCAGAAGAGCCCACACACTCAGATCTTAACCCCAGTGTGCTGAAAGTGTCAAAACATGTTTTTCAGCAGAAATAAACATGTTTCTGCAAGTTTGGTCAACCCCATGTAAGTTATGGGGCAGTAACAGTACACTTTTCTAAACGTGTTTTTCAGCCCGAAATAAACGCGTTTTTTCAGACAACTGAATCCCCATGTAGCAACAAGGCTCAGAAGAGCCCACACACTCAGATCTTAACCCCAGTGTGCTGAAAGTGTCAAAACATGTTTTTCAGCAGAAATAAACATGTTTCTGCAAGTTTGGTCAACCCCATGTAAGTTATGGGGCAGTAACAGTACACTTTTCAAAACGTGTTTTTCAGCCCGAAATAAACGCGTTTTTTCAGACAACTGAATCCCCATGTAGCAACAAGGCTCAGAAGAGCCCACACACTCAGATCTTAACCCCAGTGTGCTGAAAGTGTCAAAACATGTTTTTCAGCAGAAATAAACATGTTTCTGCAAGTTTGGTCAACCCCATGTAAGTTATGGGGCAGTAACAGTACACTTTTCAAAACGTGTTTTTCAGCCCGAAATAAACGCGTTTTTTCAGACAACTGAATCCCCATGTAGCAACAAGGCTCAGAAGAGCCCACACACTCAGATCTTAACCCCAGTGTGCTGAAAGTGTCAAAACATGTTTTTCAGCAGAAATAAACATGTTTCTGCAAGTTTGGTCAACCCCATGTAAGTTATGGGGCAGTAACAGTACACTTTTCAAAACGTGTTTTTCAGCCCGAAATAAACGCGTTTTTTCAGACAACTGAATCCCCATGTAGCAACAAGGCTCAGAAGAGCCCACACACTCAGATCTTAACCCCAGTGTGCTGAAAGTGTCAAAACATGTTTTTCAGCAGAAATAAACATGTTTCTGCAAGTTTGGTCAACCCCATGTAAGTTATGGGGCAGTAACAGTACACTTTTCAAAACGTGTTTTTCAGCCCGAAATAAACGCGTTTTTTCAGACAACTGAATCCCCATGTAGCAACAAGGCTCAGAAGAGCCCACACACTCAGATCTTAACCCCAGTGTGCTGAAAGTGTCAAAACATGTTTTTCAGCAGAAATAAACATGTTTCTGCAAGTTTGGTCAACCCCATGTAAGTTATGGGGCAGTAACAGTACACTTTTCAAAACGTGTTTTTCAGCCCGAAATAAACGCGTTTTTTCAGACAACTGAATCCCCATGTAGCAACAAGGCTCAGAAGAGCCCACACACTCAGATCTTAACCCCAGTGTGCTGAAAGTGTCAAAACATGTTTTTCAGCAGAAATAAACATGTTTCTGCAAGTTTGGTCAACCCCATGTAAGTTATGGGGCAGTAACAGTACACTTTTCAAAACGTGTTTTTCAGCCCGAAATAAACGCGTTTTTTCAGACAACTGAATACCCATGTAGCAGCAAGTCTCAGAAGAGCCCACACACTCAGCTCTTAACCCCAGTGTGCAGAAAGGGTCAAAACGTGTTTTTCAGCAGAAATAAACATGTTTCTGCAAGTTTGGTCAACCCCATGTAAGTTATGGGGCAGTAACAGTACACTCTGCAAAACGTGTTTTTCAGCCCGAAATAAACGCGTTTTTTCAGACAACTGAATCCCCATGTAGCAACAAGGCTCAGAAGAGCTCACACACTCAGATCTTAACCCCAGTGTGCTGAAAGTGTCAAAACATGTTTTTCAGCAGAAATAAACATGTTTCTGCAAGTTTGGTCAACCCCATGTAAGTTATGGGGCAGTAACAGTACACTTTTCAAAACGTGTTTTTCAGCCCGAAATAAACGCGTTTTTTCAGACAACTGAATCCCCATGTAGCAACAAGGCTCAGAAGAGCCCACACACTCAGATCTTGACCCCAGTGTGCTGAAAGTGTCAAAACATGTTTTTCAGCAGAAATAAACATGTTTCTGCAAGTTTGGTCAACCCCATGTAAGTTATGGGGCAGTAACAGTACACTCTGCAAAACGTGTTTTTCAGCCCGAAATAAACGCGTTTTTTCAGACAACTGAATACCCATGTAGCAGCAAGTCTCAGAAGAGCCCACACACTCAGCTCTTAACCCCAGTGTGCAGAAAGGGTCAAAACGTGTTTTTCAGCAGAAATAAACATGTTTCTGCAAGTTTGGTCAACCCCATGTAAGTTATGGGGCAGTAACAGTACACTTTTCAAAACGTGTTTTTCAGCCCGAAATAAACGCGTTTTTTCAGACAACTGAATCCCCATGTAGCAACAAGGCTCAGAAGAGCCCACACACTCAGATCTTAACCCCAGTGTGCTGAAAGTTTCAAAACATGTTTTTCAGCAGAAATAAACATGTTTCTGCAAGTTTGGTCAACCCCATGTAAGTTATGGGGCAGTAACAGTACACTTTTCAAAACGTGTTTTTCAGCCCGAAATAAACGCGTTTTTTCAGACAACTGAATCCCCATGTAGCAACAAGGCTCAGAAGAGCCCACACACTCAGATCTTAACCCCAGTGTGCTGAAAGTGTCAAAACATGTTTTTCAGCAGAAATAAACATGTTTCTGCAAGTTTGGTCAAACCCATGTAAGTTATGGGGCAGTAACAGTACACTTTTCAAAACGTGTTTTTCAGCCCGAAATAAACGCGTTTTTTCAGACAACTGAATCCCCATGTAGCAACAAGGCTCAGAAGAGCCCACACACTCAGATCTTAACCCCAGTGTGCTGAAAGTGTCAAAACATGTTTTTCAGCAGAAATAAACATGTTTCTGCAAGTTTGGTCAACCCCATGTAAGTTATGGGGCAGTAACAGTACACTTTTCAAAACGTGTTTTTCAGCCCGAAATAAACGCGTTTTTTCAGACAACTGAATACCCATGTAGCAGCAAGTCTCAGAAGAGCCCACACACTCAGCTCTTAACCCCAGTGTGCAGAAAGGGTCAAAACGTGTTTTTCAGCAGAAATAAACATGTTTCTGCAAGTTTGGTCAACCCCATGTAAGTTATGGGGCAGTAACAGTACACTCTGCAAAACGTGTTTTTCAGCCCGAAATAAACGCGTTTTTTCAGACAACTGAATCCCCATGTAGCAGCAAGGCTCAGAAGAGCCCACACACTCAGATCTTAACCCCAGTGTGCTGAAAGTGTCAAAACATGTTTTTCAGCAGAAATAAACATGTTTCTGCAAGTTTGGTCAACCCCATGTAAGTTATGGGGCAGTAACAGTACACTTTTCAAAACGTGTTTTTCAGCCCGAAATAAACGCGTTTTTTCAGACAACTGAATCCCCATGTAGCAACAAGGCTCAGAAGAGCCCACACACTCAGATCTTAACCCCAGTGTGCTGAAAGTGTCAAAACATGTTTTTCAGCAGAAATAAACATGTTTCTGCAAGTTTGGTCAACCCCATGTAAGTTATGGGGCAGTAACAGTACACTTTTCTAAACGTGTTTTTCAGCCCGAAATAAACGCGTTTTTTCAGACAACTGAATCCCCATGTAGCAACAAGGCTCAGAAGAGCCCACACACTCAGATCTTAACCCCAGTGTGCTGAAAGTGTCAAAACATGTTTTTCAGCAGAAATAAACATGTTTCTGCAAGTTTGGTCAACCCCATGTAAGTTATGGGGCAGTAACAGTACACTTTTCAAAACGTGTTTTTCAGCCCGAAATAAACGCGTTTTTTCAGACAACTGAATCCCCATGTAGCAACAAGGCTCAGAAGAGCCCACACACTCAGATCTTAACACCAGTGTGCTGAAAGTGTCAAAACATGTTTTTCAGCAGAAATAAACATGTTTCTGCAAGTTTGGTCAACCCCATGTAAGTTATGGGGCAGTAACAGTACACTTTTCAAAACGTGTTTTTCAGCCCGAAATAAACGCGTTTTTTCAGACAACTGAATACCCATGTAGCAGCAAGTCTCAGAAGAGCCCACACACTCAGCTCTTAACCCCAGTGTGCAGAAAGGGTCAAAACGTGTTTTTCAGCAGAAATAAACATGTTTCTGCAAGTTTGGTCAACCCCATGTAAGTTATGGGGCAGTAACAGTACACTCTGCAAAACGTGTTTTTCAGCCCGAAATAAACGCGTTTTTTCAGACAACTGAATCCCCATGTAGCAGCAAGGCTCAGAAGAGCCCACACACTCAGATCTTAACCCCAGTGTGCTGAAAGTGTCAAAACATGTTTTTCAGCAGAAATAAACATGTTTCTGCAAGTTTGGTCAACCCCATGTAAGTTATGGGGCAGTAACAGTACACTTTTCAAAACGTGTTTTTCAGCCCGAAATAAACGCGTTTTTTCAGACAACTGAATCCCCATGTAGCAACAAGGCTCAGAAGAGCCCACACACTCAGATCTTAACCCCAGTGTGCTGAAAGTGTCAAAACATGTTTTTCAGCAGAAATAAACATGTTTCTGCAAGTTTGGTCAACCCCATGTAAGTTATGGGGCAGTAACAGTACACTTTTCAAAACGTGTTTTTCAGCCCGAAATAAACGCGTTTTTTCAGACAACTGAATCCCCATGTAGCAACAAGGCTCAGAAGAGCCCACACACTCAGATCTTAACCCCAGTGTGCTGAAAGTGTCAAAACATGTTTTTCAGCAGAAATAAACATGTTTCTGCAAGTTTGGTCAACCCCATGTAAGTTATGGGGCAGTAACAGTACACTTTTCAAAACGTGTTTTTCAGCCCGAAATAAACGCGTTTTTTCAGACAACTGAATCCCCATGTAGCAACAAGGCTCAGAAGAGCCCACACACTCAGATCTTAACCCCAGTGTGCTGAAAGTGTCAAAACATGTTTTTCAGCAGAAATAAACATGTTTCTGCAAGTTTGGTCAACCCCATGTAAGTTATGGGGCAGTAACAGTACACTTTTCAAAACGTGTTTTTCAGCCCGAAATAAACGCGTTTTTTCAGACAACTGAATCCCCATGTAGCAACAAGGCTCAGAAGAGCCCACACACTCAGATCTTAACCCCAGTGTGCTGAAAGTGTCAAAACATGTTTTTCAGCAGAAATAAACATGTTTCTGCAAGTTTGGTCAACCCCATGTAAGTTATGGGGCAGTAACAGTACACTTTTCAAAACGTGTTTTTCAGCCCGAAATAAACGCGTTTTTTCAGACAACTGAATCCCCATGTAGCAACAAGGCTCAGAAGAGCCCACACACTCAGATCTTAACCCCAGTGTGCTGAAAGTGTCAAAACATGTTTTTCAGCAGAAATAAACATGTTTCTGCAAGTTTGGTCAACCCCATGTAAGTTATGGGGCAGTAACAGTACACTTTTCAAAACGTGTTTTTCAGCCCGAAATAAACGCGTTTTTTCAGACAACTGAATACCCATGTAGCAGCAAGTCTCAGAAGAGCCCACACACTCAGCTCTTAACCCCAGTGTGCAGAAAGGGTCAAAACGTGTTTTTCAGCAGAAATAAACATGTTTCTGCAAGTTTGGTCAACCCCATGTAAGTTATGGGGCAGTAACAGTACACTCTGCAAAACGTGTTTTTCAGCCCGAAATAAACGCGTTTTTTCAGACAACTGAATCCCCATGTAGCAACAAGGCTCAGAAGAGCTCACACACTCAGATCTTAACCCCAGTGTGCTGAAAGTGTCAAAACATGTTTTTCAGCAGAAATAAACATGTTTCTGCAAGTTTGGTCAACCCCATGTAAGTTATGGGGCAGTAACAGTACACTTTTCAAAACGTGTTTTTCAGCCCGAAATAAACGCGTTTTTTCAGACAACTGAATCCCCATGTAGCAACAAGGCTCAGAAGAGCCCACACACTCAGATCTTGACCCCAGTGTGCTGAAAGTGTCAAAACATGTTTTTCAGCAGAAATAAACATGTTTCTGCAAGTTTGGTCAACCCCATGTAAGTTATGGGGCAGTAACAGTACACTCTGCAAAACGTGTTTTTCAGCCCGAAATAAACGCGTTTTTTCAGACAACTGAATACCCATGTAGCAGCAAGTCTCAGAAGAGCCCACACACTCAGCTCTTAACCCCAGTGTGCAGAAAGGGTCAAAACGTGTTTTTCAGCAGAAATAAACATGTTTCTGCAAGTTTGGTCAACCCCATGTAAGTTATGGGGCAGTAACAGTACACTTTTCAAAACGTGTTTTTCAGCCCGAAATAAACGCGTTTTTTCAGACAACTGAATCCCCATGTAGCAACAAGGCTCAGAAGAGCCCACACACTCAGATCTTAACCCCAGTGTGCTGAAAGTGTCAAAACATGTTTTTCAGCAGAAATAAACATGTTTCTGCAAGTTTGGTCAACCCCATGTAAGTTATGGGGCAGTAACAGTACACTTTTCAAAACGTGTTTTTCAGCCCAAAATAAACGCGTTTTTTCAGACAACTGAATCCCCATGTAGCAACAAGGCTCAGAAGAGCCCACACACTCAGATCTTAACCCCAGTGTGCTGAAAGTGTCAAAACATGTTTTTTCAGCAGAAATAAACATGTTTCTGCAAGTTTGGTCAACCCCATGTAAGTTATGGGGCAGTAACAGTACACTCTGCAAAACGTGTTTTTCAGCCCGAAATAAACGCGTTTTTTCAGACAACTGAATCCCCATGTAGCAGCAAGGCTCAGAAGAGCCCACACACTCAGATCTTAACCCCAGTGTGCTGAAAGTGTCAAAACATGTTTTTCAGCAGAAATAAACATGTTTCTGCAAGTTTGGTCAACCCCATGTAAGTTATGGGGCAGTAACAGTACACTTTTCAAAACGTGTTTTTCAGCCCGAAATAAACGCGTTTTTTCAGACAACTGAATCCCCATGTAGCAACAAGGCTCAGAAGAGCCCACACACTCAGATCTTAACCCCAGTGTGCTGAAATTGTCAAAACATGTTTTTTCAGCAGAAATAAACATGTTTCTGCAAGTTTGGTCAACCCCATGTAAGTTATGGGGCAGTAACAGTACACTTTTCAAAACGTGTTTTTCAGCCCGAAATAAACGCGTTTTTTCAGACAACTGAATCCCCATGTAGCAACAAGGCTCAGAAGAGCCCACACACTCAGATCTTAACCCCAGTGTGCTGAAAGTGTCAAAACATGTTTTTCAGCAGAAATAAACATGTTTCTGCAAGTTTGGTCAACCCCATGTAAGTTATGGGGCAGTAACAGTACACTTTTCAAAACGTGTTTTTCAGCCCGAAATAAACGCGTTTTTTCAGACAACTGAATACCCATGTAGCAGCAAGTCTCAGAAGAGCCCACACACTCAGCTCTTAACCCCAGTGTGCAGAAAGGGTCAAAACGTGTTTTTCAGCAGAAATAAACATGTTTCTGCAAGTTTGGTCAACCCCATGTAAGTTATGGGGCAGTAACAGTACACTCTGCAAAACGTGTTTTTCAGCCCGAAATAAACGCGTTTTTTCAGACAACTGAATCCCCATGTAGCAGCAAGGCTCAGAAGAGCCCACACACTCAGATCTTAACCCCAGTGTGCTGAAAGTGTCAAAACATGTTTTTCAGCAGAAATAAACATGTTTCTGCAAGTTTGGTCAACCCCATGTAAGTTATGGGGCAGTAACAGTACACTTTTCAAAACGTGTTTTTCAGCCCGAAATAAACGCGTTTTTTCAGACAACTGAATCCCCATGTAGCAACAAGGCTCAGAAGAGCCCACACACTCAGATCTTAACCCCAGTGTGCTGAAAGTGTCAAAACATGTTTTTCAGCAGAAATAAACATGTTTCTGCAAGTTTGGTCAACCCCATGTAAGTTATGGGGCAGTAACAGTACACTTTTCAAAACGTGTTTTTCAGCCCGAAATAAACGCGTTTTTTCAGACAACTGAATCCCCATGTAGCAACAAGGCTCAGAAGAGCCCACACACTCAGATCTTAACCCCAGTGTGCTGAAAGTGTCAAAACATGTTTTTCAGCAGAAATAAACATGTTTCTGCAAGTTTGGTCAACCCCATGTAAGTTATGGGGCAGTAACAGTACACTTTTCAAAACGTGTTTTTCAGCCCGAAATAAACGCGTTTTTTCAGACAACTGAATCCCCATGTAGCAACAAGGCTCAGAAGAGCCCACACACTCAGATCTTAACCCCAGTGTGCTGAAAGTGTCAAAACATGTTTTTCAGCAGAAATAAACATGTTTCTGCAAGTTTGGTCAACCCCATGTAAGTTATGGGGCAGTAACAGTACACTTTTCAAAACGTGTTTTTCAGCCCGAAATAAACGCGTTTTTTCAGACAACTGAATCCCCATGTAGCAACAAGGCTCAGAAGAGCCCACACACTCAGATCTTAACCCCAGTGTGCTGAAAGTGTCAAAACATGTTTTTCAGCAGAAATAAACATGTTTCTGCAAGTTTGGTCAACCCCATGTAAGTTATGGGGCAGTAACAGTACACTTTTCAAAACGTGTTTTTCAGCCCGAAATAAACGCGTTTTTTCAGACAACTGAATACCCATGTAGCAGCAAGTCTCAGAAGAGCCCACACACTCAGCTCTTAACCCCAGTGTGCAGAAAGGGTCAAAACGTGTTTTTCAGCAGAAATAAACATGTTTCTGCAAGTTTGGTCAACCCCATGTAAGTTATGGGGCAGTAACAGTACACTCTGCAAAACGTGTTTTTCAGCCCGAAATAAACGCGTTTTTTCAGACAACTGAATCCCCATGTAGCAGCAAGGCTCAGAAGAGCCCACACACTCAGATCTTAACCCCAGTGTGCTGAAAGTGTCAAAACATGTTTTTCAGCAGAAATAAACATGTTTCTGCAAGTTTGGTCAACCCCATGTAAGTTATGGGGCAGTAACAGTACACTTTTCAAAACGTGTTTTTCAGCCCGAAATAAACGCGTTTTTTCAGACAACTGAATCCCCATGTAGCAACAAGGCTCAGAAGAGCCCACACACTCAGATCTTGACCCCAGTGTGCTGAAAGTGTCAATACATGTTTTTCAGCAGAAATAAACATGTTTCTGCAAGTTTGGTCAACCCCATGTAAGTTATGGGGCAGTAACAGTACACTCTGCAAAACGTGTTTTTCAGCCCGAAATAAACGCGTTTTTTCAGACAACTGAATACCCATGTAGCAGCAAGTCTCAGAAGAGCCCACACACTCAGCTCTTAACCCCAGTGTGCAGAAAGGGTCAAAACATGTTTTTCAGCAGAAATAAACATGTTTCTGCAAGTTTGGTCAACCCCATGTAAGTTATGGGGCAGTAACAGTACACTTTTCAAAACGTGTTTTTCAGCCCGAAATAAACGCGTTTTTTCAGACAACTGAATCCCCATGTAGCAACAAGGCTCAGAAGAGCCCACACACTCAGATCTTAACCCCAGTGTGCTGAAAGTGTCAAAACATGTTTTTCAGCAGAAATAAACATGTTTCTGCAAGTTTGGTCAACCCCATGTAAGTTATGGGGCAGTAACAGTACACTTTTCAAAACGTGTTTTTCAGCCCGAAATAAACGCGTTTTTTCAGACAACTGAATCCCCATGTAGCAACAAGGCTCAGAAGAGCCCACACACTCAGATCTTAACCCCAGTGTGCTGAAAGTGTCAAAACATGTTTTTCAGCAGAAATAAACATGTTTCTGCAAGTTTGGTCAACCCCATGTAAGTTATGGGGCAGTAACAGTACACTTTTCAAAACGTGTTTTTCAGCCCGAAATAAACGCGTTTTTTCAGACAACTGAATCCCCATGTAGCAACAAGGCTCAGAAGAGCCCACACACTCAGATCTTAACCCCAGTGTGCTGAAAGTGTCAAAACATGTTTTTCAGCAGAAATAAACATGTTTCTGCAAGTTTGGTCAACCCCATGTAAGTTATGGGGCAGTAACAGTACACTTTTCAAAACGTGTTTTTCAGCCCGAAATAAACGCGTTTTTTCAGACAACTGAATCCCCATGTAGCAACAAGGCTCAGAAGAGCCCACACACTCAGATCTTAACCCCAGTGTGCTGAAAGTGTCAAAACATGTTTTTCAGCAGAAATAAACATGTTTCTGCAAGTTTGGTCAACCCCATGTAAGTTATGGGGCAGTAACAGTACACTTTTCAAAACGTGTTTTTCAGCCCGAAATAAACGCGTTTTTTCAGACAACTGAATCCCCATGTAGCAACAAGGCTCAGAAGAGCCCACACACTCAGATCTTAACCCCAGTGTGCTGAAAGTGTCAAAACATGTTTTTCAGCAGAAATAAACATATTTCTGCAAGTTTGGTCAACCCCATGTAAGTTATGGGGCAGTAACAGTACACTTTTCAAAACGTGTTTTTCAGCCCGAAATAAACGCGTTTTTTCAGACAACTGAATACCCATGTAGCAGCAAGTCTCAGAAGAGCCCACACACTCAGCTCTTAACCCCAGTGTGCAGAAAGGGTCAAAACGTGTTTTTCAGCAGAAATAAACATGTTTCTGCAAGTTTGGTCAACCCCATGTAAGTTATGGGGCAGTAACAGTACACTCTGCAAAACGTGTTTTTCAGCCCGAAATAAACGCGTTTTTTCAGACAACTGAATCCCCATGTAGCAGCAAGGCTCAGAAGAGCCCACACACTCAGATCTTAACCCCAGTGTGCTGAAAGTGTCAAAACATGTTTTTCAGCAGAAATAAACATGTTTCTGCAAGTTTGGTCAACCCCATGTAAGTTATGGGGCAGTAACAGTACACTTTTCAAAACGTGTTTTTCAGCCCGAAATAAACGCGTTTTTTCAGACAACTGAATCCCCATGTAGCAACAAGGCTCAGAAGAGCCCACACACTCAGATCTTGACCCCAGTGTGCTGAAAGTGTCAATACATGTTTTTCAGCAGAAATAAACATGTTTCTGCAAGTTTGGTCAACCCCATGTAAGTTATGGGGCAGTAACAGTACACTCTGCAAAACGTGTTTTTCAGCCCGAAATAAACGCGTTTTTTCAGACAACTGAATACCCATGTAGCAGCAAGTCTCAGAAGAGCCCACACACTCAGCTCTTAACCCCAGTGTGCAGAAAGGGTCAAAACGTGTTTTTCAGCAGAAATAAACATGTTTCTGCAAGTTTGGTCAACCCCATGTAAGTTATGGGGCAGTAACAGTACACTCTGCAAAACGTGTTTTTCAGCCCGAAATAAACGCGTTTTTTCAGACAACTGAATCCCCATGTAGCAGCAAGGCTCAGAAGAGCCCACACACTCAGATCTTAACCCCAGTGTGCTGAAAGTGTCAAAACATGTTTTTCAGCAGAAATAAACATGTTTCTGCAAGTTTGGTCAACCCCATGTAAGTTATGGGGCAGTAACAGTACACTTTTCAAAACGTGTTTTTCAGCCCGAAATAAACGCGTTTTTTCAGACAACTGAATCCCCATGTAGCAACAAGGCTCAGAAGAGCCCACACACTCAGATCTTAACCCCAGTGTGCTGAAAGTGTCAAAACATGTTTTTCAGCAGAAATAAACATGTTTCTGCAAGTTTGGTCAACCCCATGTAAGTTATGGGGCAGTAACAGTACACTTTTCAAAACGTGTTTTTCAGCCCGAAATAAACGCGTTTTTTCAGACAACTGAATCCCCATGTAGCAACAAGGCTCAGAAGAGCCCACACACTCAGATCTTAACCCCAGTGTGCTGAAAGTGTCAAAACATGTTTTTCAGCAGAAATAAACATGTTTCTGCAAGTTTGGTCAACCCCATGTAAGTTATGGGGCAGTAACAGTACACTTTTCAAAACGTGTTTTTCAGCCCGAAATAAACGCGTTTTTTCAGACAACTGAATCCCCATGTAGCAACAAGGCTCAGAAGAGCCCACACACTCAGATCTTAACCCCAGTGTGCTGAAAGTGTCAAAACATGTTTTTCAGCAGAAATAAACATGTTTCTGCAAGTTTGGTCAACCCCATGTAAGTTATGGGGCAGTAACAGTACACTTTTCAAAACGTGTTTTTCAGCCCGAAATAAACGCGTTTTTTCAGACAACTGAATCCCCATGTAGCAACAAGGCTCAGAAGAGCCCACACACTCAGATCTTAACCCCAGTGTGCTGAAAGTGTCAAAACATGTTTTTCAGCAGAAATAAACATGTTTCTGCAAGTTTGGTCAACCCCATGTAAGTTATGGGGCAGTAACAGTACACTTTTCAAAACGTGTTTTTCAGCCCGAAATAAACGCGTTTTTTCAGACAACTGAATACCCATGTAGCAGCAAGTCTCAGAAGAGCCCACACACTCAGCTCTTAACCCCAGTGTGCAGAAAGGGTCAAAACGTGTTTTTCAGCAGAAATAAACATGTTTCTGCAAGTTTGGTCAACCCCATGTAAGTTATGGGGCAGTAACAGTACACTCTGCAAAACGTGTTTTTCAGCCCGAAATAAACGCGTTTTTTCAGACAACTGAATCCCCATGTAGCAGCAAGGCTCAGAAGAGCCCACACACTCAGATCTTAACCCCAGTGTGCTGAAAGTGTCAAAACATGTTTTTCAGCAGAAATAAACATGTTTCTGCAAGTTTGGTCAACCCCATGTAAGTTATGGGGCAGTAACAGTACACTTTTCAAAACGTGTTTTTCAGCCCGAAATAAACGCGTTTTTTCAGACAACTGAATCCCCATGTAGCAACAAGGCTCAGAAGAGCCCACACACTCAGATCTTGACCCCAGTGTGCTGAAAGTGTCAATACATGTTTTTCAGCAGAAATAAACATGTTTCTGCAAGTTTGGTCAACCCCATGTAAGTTATGGGGCAGTAACAGTACACTCTGCAAAACGTGTTTTTCAGCCCGAAATAAACGCGTTTTTTCAGACAACTGAATACCCATGTAGCAGCAAGTCTCAGAAGAGCCCACACACTCAGCTCTTAACCCCAGTGTGCAGAAAGGGTCAAAACGTGTTTTTCAGCAGAAATAAACATGTTTCTGCAAGTTTGGTCAACCCCATGTAAGTTATGGGGCAGTAACAGTACACTCTGCAAAACGTGTTTTTCAGCCCGAAATAAACGCGTTTTTTCAGACAACTGAATCCCCATGTAGCAGCAAGGCTCAGAAGAGCCCACACACTCAGATCTTAACCCCAGTGTGCAGAAAGGGTCAAAACGTGTTTTTCAGCAGAAATAAACATGTTTCTGCAAGTTTGGTCAACCCCATGTAAGTTATGGGGCAGTAACAGTACACTTTTCAAAACGTGTTTTTCAGCCCGAAATCAACGCGTTTTTTCAGACAACTGAATCACCATGTAGCAGCAAGGCTCAGAAGAGCCCACACACTCAGATCTTAACCCCAGTGTGCAGAAAGGGTCAAAACTTGTTTTTCAGCAGAAATAAACATGTTTCTGCAAGTTTGGTCAACCCCATGTAAGTTATGGGGCAGTAACAGTACACTTTTCAAAACGTGTTTTTCAGCCCGAAATAAACGCGTTTTTTCAGACAACTGAATACCCATGTAGCAGCAAGGCTCAGAAGAGCCCACACACTCAGATCTTAACCCCAGTGTGCTGAAAGTGTCAAAACATGTTTTTCAGCAGAAATAAACATGTTTCTGCAAGTTTGGTCAACCCCATGTAAGTTATGGGGCAGTAACAGTACACTTTTCTAAACGTGTTTTTCAGCCCGAAATAAACGCGTTTTTTCAGACAACTGAATCCCCATGTAGCAACAAGGCTCATAAGAGCCCACACACTCAGATCTTAACCCCAGTGTGCTGAAAGTGTCAAAACATGTTTTTCAGCAGAAATAAACATGTTTCTGCAAGTTTGGTCAACCCCATGTAAGTTATGGGGCAGTAACAGTACACTTTTCAAAACGTGTTTTTCAGCCCGAAATAAACGCGTTTTTTCAGACAACTGAATCCCCATGTAGCAACAAGGCTCAGAAGAGCCCACACACTCAGATCTTAACCCCAGTGTGCTGAAAGTGTCAAAACATGTTTTTCAGCAGAAATAAACATGTTTCTGCAAGTTTGGTCAACCCCATGTAAGTTATGGGGCAGTAACAGTACACTTTTCAAAACGTGTTTTTCAGCCCGAAATAAACGCGTTTTTTCAGACAACTGAATACCCATGTAGCAGCAAGTCTCAGAAGAGCCCACACACTCAGCTCTTAACCCCAGTGTGCAGAAAGGGTCAAAACGTGTTTTTCAGCAGAAATAAACATGTTTCTGCAAGTTTGGTCAACCCCATGTAAGTTATGGGGCAGTAACAGTACACTCTGCAAAACGTGTTTTTCAGCCCGAAATAAACGCGTTTTTTCAGACAACTGAATCCCCATGTAGCAGCAAGGCTCAGAAGAGCCCACACACTCAGATCTTAACCCCAGTGTGCTGAAAGTGTCAAAACATGTTTTTCAGCAGAAATAAACATGTTTCTGCAAGTTTGGTCAACCCCATGTAAGTTATGGGGCAGTAACAGTACACTTTTCAAAACGTGTTTTTCAGCCCGAAATAAACGCGTTTTTTCAGACAACTGAATCCCCATGTAGCAACAAGGCTCAGAAGAGCCCACACACTCAGATCTTAACCCCAGTGTGCTGAAAGTGTCAAAACATGTTTTTCAGCAGAAATAAACATGTTTCTGCAAGTTTGGTCAACCCCATGTAAGTTATGGGGCAGTAACAGTACACTTTTCAAAACGTGTTTTTCAGCCCGAAATAAACGCGTTTTTTCAGACAACTGAATCCCCATGTAGCAACAAGTCTCAGAAGAGCCCACACACTCAGCTCTTAACCCCAGTGTGCAGAAAGGGTCAAAACGTGTTTTTCAGCAGAAATAAACATGTTTCTGCAAGTTTGGTCAACCCCATGTAAGTTATGGGGCAGTAACAGTACACTTTTCAAAACGTGTTTTTCAGCCCGAAATAAACGCGTTTTTTCAGACAACTGAATCCCCATGTAGCAACAAGGCTCAGAAGAGCCCACACACTCAGATCTTAACCCCAGTGTGCTGAAAGTGTCAAAACATGTTTTTCAGCAGAAATAAACATGTTTCTGCAAGTTTGGTCAACCCCATGTAAGTTATGGGGCAGTAACAGTACACTTTTCAAAACGTGTTTTTCAGCCCGAAATAAACGCGTTTTTTCAGACAACTGAATACCCATGTAGCAGCAAGTCTCAGAAGAGCCCACACACTCAGCTCTTAACCCCAGTGTGCAGAAAGGGTCAAAACGTGTTTTTCAGCAGAAATAAACATGTTTCTGCAAGTTTGGTCAACCCCATGTAAGTTATGGGGCAGTAACAGTACACTCTGCAAAACGTGTTTTTCAGCCCGAAATAAACGCGTTTTTTCAGACAACTGAATCCCCATGTAGCAGCAAGGCTCAGAAGAGCCCACACACTCAGATCTTAACCCCAGTGTGCTGAAAGTGTCAAAACATGTTTTTCAGCAGAAATAAACATGTTTCTGCAAGTTTGGTCAACCCCATGTAAGTTATGGGGCAGTAACAGTACACTTTTCAAAACGTGTTTTTCAGCCCGAAATAAACGCGTTTTTTCAGACAACTGAATCCCCATGTAGCAACAAGGCTCAGAAGAGCCCACACACTCAGATCTTAACCCCAGTGTGCTGAAAGTGTCAAAACATGTTTTTCAGCAGAAATAAACATGTTTCTGCAAGTTTGGTCAACCCCATGTAAGTTATGGGGCAGTAACAGTACACTTTTCAAAACGTGTTTTTCAGCCCGAAATAAACGCGTTTTTTCAGACAACTGAATCCCCATGTAGCAACAAGGCTCAGAAGAGCCCACACACTCAGATCTTAACCCCAGTGTGCTGAAAGTGTCAAAACATGTTTTTCAGCAGAAATAAACATGTTTCTGCAAGTTTGGTCAACCCCATGTAAGTTATGGGGCAGTAACAGTACACTTTTCAAAACGTGTTTTTCAGCCCGAAATAAACGCGTTTTTTCAGACAACTGAATACCCATGTAGCAGCAAGTCTCAGAAGAGCCCACACACTCAGCTCTTAACCCCAGTGTGCAGAAAGGGTCAAAACGTGTTTTTCAGCAGAAATAAACATGTTTCTGCAAGTTTGGTCAACCCCATGTAAGTTATGGGGCAGTAACAGTACACTCTGCAAAACGTGTTTTTCAGCCCGAAATAAACGCGTTTTTTCAGACAACTGAATCCCCATGTAGCAACAAGGCTCAGAAGAGCTCACACACTCAGATCTTAACCCCAGTGTGCTGAAAGTGTCAAAACATGTTTTTCAGCAGAAATAAACATGTTTCTGCAAGTTTGGTCAACCCCATGTAAGTTATGGGGCAGTAACAGTACACTTTTCAAAACGTGTTTTTCAGCCCGAAATAAACGCGTTTTTTCAGACAACTGAATCCCCATGTAGCAACAAGGCTCAGAAGAGCCCACACACTCAGATCTTGACCCCAGTGTGCTGAAAGTGTCAAAACATGTTTTTCAGCAGAAATAAACATGTTTCTGCAAGTTTGGTCAACCCCATGTAAGTTATGGGGCAGTAACAGTACACTCTGCAAAACGTGTTTTTCAGCCCGAAATAAACGCGTTTTTTCAGACAACTGAATACCCATGTAGCAGCAAGTCTCAGAAGAGCCCACACACTCAGCTCTTAACCCCAGTGTGCAGAAAGGGTCAAAACGTGTTTTTCAGCAGAAATAAACATGTTTCTGCAAGTTTGGTCATCCCCATGTAAGTTATGGGGCAGTAACAGTACACTTTTCAAAACGTGTTTTTCAGCCCGAAATAAACGCGTTTTTTCAGACAACTGAATCCCCATGTAGCAACAAGGCTCAGAAGAGCCCACACACTCAGATCTTAACCCCAGTGTGCTGAAAGTGTCAAAACATGTTTTTCAGCAGAAATAAACATGTTTCTGCAAGTTTGGTCAACCCCATGTAAGTTATGGGGCAGTAACAGTACACTTTTCAAAACGTGTTTTTCAGCCCGAAATAAACGCGTTTTTTCAGACAACTGAATCCCCATGTAGCAACAAGGCTCAGAAGAGCCCACACACTCAGATCTTAACCCCAGTGTGCTGAAAGTGTCAAAACATGTTTTTTCAGCAGAAATAAACATGTTTCTGCAAGTTTGGTCAACCCCATGTAAGTTATGGGGCAGTAACAGTACACTCTGCAAAACGTGTTTTTCAGCCCGAAATAAACGCGTTTTTTCAGACAACTGAATCCCCATGTAGCAGCAAGGCTCAGAAGAGCCCACACACTCAGATCTTAACCCCAGTGTGCTGAAAGTGTCAAAACATGTTTTTCAGCAGAAATAAACATGTTTCTGCAAGTTTGGTCAACCCCATGTAAGTTATGGGGCAGTAACAGTACACTTTTCAAAACGTGTTTTTCAGCCCGAAATAAACGCGTTTTTTCAGACAACTGAATCCCCATGTAGCAACAAGGCTCAGAAGAGCCCACACACTCAGATCTTAACCCCAGTGTGCTGAAATTGTCAAAACATGTTTTTTCAGCAGAAATAAACATGTTTCTGCAAGTTTGGTCAACCCCATGTAAGTTATGGGGCAGTAACAGTACACTTTTCAAAACGTGTTTTTCAGCCCGAAATAAACGCGTTTTTTCAGACAACTGAATCCCCATGTAGCAACAAGGCTCAGAAGAGCCCACACACTCAGATCTTAACCCCAGTGTGCTGAAAGTGTCAAAACATGTTTTTCAGCAGAAATAAACATGTTTCTGCAAGTTTGGTCAACCCCATGTAAGTTATGGGGCAGTAACAGTACACTTTTCAAAACGTGTTTTTCAGCCCGAAATAAACGCGTTTTTTCAGACAACTGAATACCCATGTAGCAGCAAGTCTCAGAAGAGCCCACACACTCAGCTCTTAACCCCAGTGTGCAGAAAGGGTCAAAACGTGTTTTTCAGCAGAAATAAACATGTTTCTGCAAGTTTGGTCAACCCCATGTAAGTTATGGGGCAGTAACAGTACACTCTGCAAAACGTGTTTTTCAGCCCGAAATAAACGCGTTTTTTCAGACAACTGAATCCCCATGTAGCAGCAAGGCTCAGAAGAGCCCACACACTCAGATCTTAACCCCAGTGTGCTGAAAGTGTCAAAACATGTTTTTCAGCAGAAATAAACATGTTTCTGCAAGTTTGGTCAACCCCATGTAAGTTATGGGGCAGTAACAGTACACTTTTCAAAACGTGTTTTTCAGCCCGAAATAAACGCGTTTTTTCAGACAACTGAATCCCCATGTAGCAACAAGGCTCAGAAGAGCCCACACACTCAGATCTTAACCCCAGTGTGCTGAAAGTGTCAAAACATGTTTTTCAGCAGAAATAAACATGTTTCTGCAAGTTTGGTCAACCCCATGTAAGTTATGGGGCAGTAACAGTACACTTTTCAAAACGTGTTTTTCAGCCCGAAATAAACGCGTTTTTTCAGACAACTGAATCCCCATGTAGCAACAAGGCTCAGAAGAGCCCACACACTCAGATCTTAACCCCAGTGTGCTGAAAGTGTCAAAACATGTTTTTCAGCAGAAATAAACATGTTTCTGCAAGTTTGGTCAACCCCATGTAAGTTATGGGGCAGTAACAGTACACTTTTCAAAACGTGTTTTTCAGCCCGAAATCAACGCGTTTTTTCAGACAACTGAATCACCATGTAGCAGCAAGGCTCAGAAGAGCCCACACACTCAGATCTTAACCCCAGTGTGCAGAAAGGGTCAAAACTTGTTTTTCAGCAGAAATAAACATGTTTCTGCAAGTTTGGTCAACCCCATGTAAGTTATGGGGCAGTAACAGTACACTTTTCAAAACGTGTTTTTCAGCCCGAAATAAACGCGTTTTTTCAGACAACTGAATACCCATGTAGCAGCAAGGCTCAGAAGAGCCCACACACTCAGATCTTAACCCCAGTGTGCTGAAAGTGTCAAAACATGTTTTTCAGCAGAAATAAACATGTTTCTGCAAGTTTGGTCAACCCCATGTAAGTTATGGGGCAGTAACAGTACACTTTTCTAAACGTGTTTTTCAGCCCGAAATAAACGCGTTTTTTCAGACAACTGAATCCCCATGTAGCAACAAGGCTCATAAGAGCCCACACACTCAGATCTTAACCCCAGTGTGCTGAAAGTGTCAAAACATGTTTTTCAGCAGAAATAAACATGTTTCTGCAAGTTTGGTCAACCCCATGTAAGTTATGGGGCAGTAACAGTACACTTTTCAAAACGTGTTTTTCAGCCCGAAATAAACGCGTTTTTTCAGACAACTGAATCCCCATGTAGCAACAAGGCTCAGAAGAGCCCACACACTCAGATCTTAACCCCAGTGTGCTGAAAGTGTCAAAACATGTTTTTCAGCAGAAATAAACATGTTTCTGCAAGTTTGGTCAACCCCATGTAAGTTATGGGGCAGTAACAGTACACTTTTCAAAACGTGTTTTTCAGCCCGAAATAAACGCGTTTTTTCAGACAACTGAATACCCATGAAGCAGCAAGTCTCAGAAGAGCCCACACACTCAGCTCTTAACCCCAGTGTGCAGAAAGGGTCAAAACGTGTTTTTCAGCAGAAATAAACATGTTTCTGCAAGTTTGGTCAACCCCATGTAAGTTATGGGGCAGTAACAGTACACTCTGCAAAACGTGTTTTTCAGCCCGAAATAAACGCGTTTTTTCAGACAACTGAATCCCCATGTAGCAGCAAGGCTCAGAAGAGCCCACACACTCAGATCTTAACCCCAGTGTGCTGAAAGTGTCAAAACATGTTTTTCAGCAGAAATAAACATGTTTCTGCAAGTTTGGTCAACCCCATGTAAGTTATGGGGCAGTAACAGTACACTTTTCAAAACGTGTTTTTCAGCCCGAAATAAACGCGTTTTTTCAGACAACTGAATCCCCATGTAGCAACAAGGCTCAGAAGAGCCCACACACTCAGATCTTAACCCCAGTGTGCTGAAAGTGTCAAAACATGTTTTTCAGCAGAAATAAACATGTTTCTGCAAGTTTGGTCAACCCCATGTAAGTTATGGGGCAGTAACAGTACACTTTTCAAAACGTGTTTTTCAGCCCGAAATAAACGCGTTTTTTCAGACAACTGAATCCCCATGTAGCAACAAGTCTCAGAAGAGCCCACACACTCAGCTCTTAACCCCAGTGTGCAGAAAGGGTCAAAACGTGTTTTTCAGCAGAAATAAACATGTTTCTGCAAGTTTGGTCAACCCCATGTAAGTTATGGGGCAGTAACAGTACACTTTTCAAAACGTGTTTTTCAGCCCGAAATAAACGCGTTTTTTCAGACAACTGAATCCCCATGTAGCAACAAGGCTCAGAAGAGCCCACACACTCAGATCTTAACCCCAGTGTGCTGAAAGTGTCAAAACATGTTTTTCAGCAGAAATAAACATGTTTCTGCAAGTTTGGTCAACCCCATGTAAGTTATGGGGCAGTAACAGTACACTTTTCAAAACGTGTTTTTCAGCCCGAAATAAACGCGTTTTTTCAGACAACTGAATACCCATGTAGCAGCAAGTCTCAGAAGAGCCCACACACTCAGCTCTTAACCCCAGTGTGCAGAAAGGGTCAAAACGTGTTTTTCAGCAGAAATAAACATGTTTCTGCAAGTTTGGTCAACCCCATGTAAGTTATGGGGCAGTAACAGTACACTCTGCAAAACGTGTTTTTCAGCCCGAAATAAACGCGTTTTTTCAGACAACTGAATCCCCATGTAGCAGCAAGGCTCAGAAGAGCCCACACACTCAGATCTTAACCCCAGTGTGCTGAAAGTGTCAAAACATGTTTTTCAGCAGAAATAAACATGTTTCTGCAAGTTTGGTCAACCCCATGTAAGTTATGGGGCAGTAACAGTACACTTTTCAAAACGTGTTTTTCAGCCCGAAATAAACGCGTTTTTTCAGACAACTGAATCCCCATGTAGCAACAAGGCTCAGAAGAGCCCACACACTCAGATCTTAACCCCAGTGTGCTGAAAGTGTCAAAACATGTTTTTCAGCAGAAATAAACATGTTTCTGCAAGTTTGGTCAACCCCATGTAAGTTATGGGGCAGTAACAGTACACTTTTCAAAACGTGTTTTTCAGCCCGAAATAAACGCGTTTTTTCAGACAACTGAATCCCCATGTAGCAACAAGGCTCAGAAGAGCCCACACACTCAGATCTTAACCCCAGTGTGCTGAAAGTGTCAAAACATGTTTTTCAGCAGAAATAAACATGTTTCTGCAAGTTTGGTCAACCCCATGTAAGTTATGGGGCAGTAACAGTACACTTTTCAAAACGTGTTTTTCAGCCCGAAATAAACGCGTTTTTTCAGACAACTGAATACCCATGTAGCAGCAAGTCTCAGAAGAGCCCACACACTCAGCTCTTAACCCCAGTGTGCAGAAAGGGTCAAAACGTGTTTTTCAGCAGAAATAAACATGTTTCTGCAAGTTTGGTCATCCCCATGTAAGTTATGGGGCAGTAACAGTACACTTTTCAAAACGTGTTTTTCAGCCCGAAATAAACGCGTTTTTTCAGACAACTGAATCCCCATGTAGCAACAAGGCTCAGAAGAGCCCACACACTCAGATCTTAACCCCAGTGTGCTGAAAGTGTCAAAACATGTTTTTCAGCAGAAATAAACATGTTTCTGCAAGTTTGGTCAACCCCATGTAAGTTATGGGGCAGTAACAGTACACTTTTCAAAACGTGTTTTTCAGCCCGAAATAAACGCGTTTTTTCAGACAACTGAATCCCCATGTAGCAACAAGGCTCAGAAGAGCCCACACACTCAGATCTTAACCCCAGTGTGCTGAAAGTGTCAAAACATGTTTTTTCAGCAGAAATAAACATGTTTCTGCAAGTTTGGTCAACCCCATGTAAGTTATGGGGCAGTAACAGTACACTCTGCAAAACGTGTTTTTCAGCCCGAAATAAACGCGTTTTTTCAGACAACTGAATCCCCATGTAGCAGCAAGGCTCAGAAGAGCCCACACACTCAGATCTTAACCCCAGTGTGCTGAAAGTGTCAAAACATGTTTTTCAGCAGAAATAAACATGTTTCTGCAAGTTTGGTCAACCCCATGTAAGTTATGGGGCAGTAACAGTACACTTTTCAAAACGTGTTTTTCAGCCCGAAATAAACGCGTTTTTTCAGACAACTGAATCCCCATGTAGCAACAAGGCTCAGAAGAGCCCACACACTCAGATCTTAACCCCAGTGTGCTGAAATTGTCAAAACATGTTTTTTCAGCAGAAATAAACATGTTTCTGCAAGTTTGGTCAACCCCATGTAAGTTATGGGGCAGTAACAGTACACTTTTCAAAACGTGTTTTTCAGCCCGAAATAAACGCGTTTTTTCAGACAACTGAATCCCCATGTAGCAACAAGGCTCAGAAGAGCCCACACACTCAGATCTTAACCCCAGTGTGCTGAAAGTGTCAAAACATGTTTTTCAGCAGAAATAAACATGTTTCTGCAAGTTTGGTCAACCCCATGTAAGTTATGGGGCAGTAACAGTACACTTTTCAAAACGTGTTTTTCAGCCCGAAATAAACGCGTTTTTTCAGACAACTGAATACCCATGTAGCAGCAAGTCTCAGAAGAGCCCACACACTCAGCTCTTAACCCCAGTGTGCAGAAAGGGTCAAAACGTGTTTTTCAGCAGAAATAAACATGTTTCTGCAAGTTTGGTCAACCCCATGTAAGTTATGGGGCAGTAACAGTACACTCTGCAAAACGTGTTTTTCAGCCCGAAATAAACGCGTTTTTTCAGACAACTGAATCCCCATGTAGCAGCAAGGCTCAGAAGAGCCCACACACTCAGATCTTAACCCCAGTGTGCTGAAAGTGTCAAAACATGTTTTTCAGCAGAAATAAACATGTTTCTGCAAGTTTGGTCAACCCCATGTAAGTTATGGGGCAGTAACAGTACACTTTTCAAAACGTGTTTTTCAGCCCGAAATAAACGCGTTTTTTCAGACAACTGAATCCCCATGTAGCAACAAGGCTCAGAAGAGCCCACACACTCAGATCTTAACCCCAGTGTGCTGAAAGTGTCAAAACATGTTTTTCAGCAGAAATAAACATGTTTCTGCAAGTTTGGTCAACCCCATGTAAGTTATGGGGCAGTAACAGTACACTTTTCAAAACGTGTTTTTCAGCCCGAAATAAACGCGTTTTTTCAGACAACTGAATCCCCATGTAGCAACAAGGCTCAGAAGAGCCCACACACTCAGATCTTAACCCCAGTGTGCTGAAAGTGTCAAAACATGTTTTTCAGCAGAAATAAACATGTTTCTGCAAGTTTGGTCAACCCCATGTAAGTTATGGGGCAGTAACAGTACACTTTTCAAAACGTGTTTTTCAGCCCGAAATAAACGCGTTTTTTCAGACAACTGAATCCCCATGTAGCAACAAGGCTCAGAAGAGCCCACACACTCAGATCTTAACCCCAGTGTGCTGAAAGTGTCAAAACATGTTTTTCAGCAGAAATAAACATGTTTCTGCAAGTTTGGTCAACCCCATGTAAGTTATGGGGCAGTAACAGTACACTTTTCAAAACGTGTTTTTCAGCCCGAAATAAACGCGTTTTTTCAGACAACTGAATCCCCATGTAGCAACAAGGCTCAGAAGAGCCCACACACTCAGATCTTAACCCCAGTGTGCTGAAAGTGTCAAAACATGTTTTTCAGCAGAAATAAACATGTGTCTGCAAGTTTGGTCAACCCCATGTAAGTTATGGGGCAGTAACAGTACACTTTTCAAAACGTGTTTTTCAGCCCGAAATAAACGCGTTTTTTCAGACAACTGAATACCCATGTAGCAGCAAGTCTCAGAAGAGCCCACACACTCAGCTCTTAACCCCAGTGTGCAGAAAGGGTCAAAACGTGTTTTTCAGCAGAAATAAACATGTTTCTGCAAGTTTGGTCAACCCCATGTAAGTTATGGGGCAGTAACAGTACACTCTGCAAAACGTGTTTTTCAGCCCGAAATAAACGCGTTTTTTCAGACAACTGAATCCCCATGTAGCAGCAAGGCTCAGAAGAGCCCACACACTCAGATCTTAACCCCAGTGTGCTGAAAGTGTCAAAACATGTTTTTCAGCAGAAATAAACATGTTTCTGCAAGTTTGGTCAACCCCATGTAAGTTATGGGGCAGTAACAGTACACTTTTCAAAACGTGTTTTTCAGCCCGAAATAAACGCGTTTTTTCAGACAACTGAATCCCCATGTAGCAACAAGGCTCAGAAGAGCCCACACACTCAGATCTTGACCCCAGTGTGCTGAAAGTGTCAATACATGTTTTTCAGCAGAAATAAACATGTTTCTGCAAGTTTGGTCAACCCCATGTAAGTTATGGGGCAGTAACAGTACACTCTGCAAAACGTGTTTTTCAGCCCGAAATAAACGCGTTTTTTCAGACAACTGAATACCCATGTAGCAGCAAGTCTCAGAAGAGCCCACACACTCAGCTCTTAACCCCAGTGTGCAGAAAGGGTCAAAACGTGTTTTTCAGCAGAAATAAACATGTTTCTGCAAGTTTGGTCAACCCCATGTAAGTTATGGGGCAGTAACAGTACACTCTGCAAAACGTGTTTTTCAGCCCGAAATAAACGCGTTTTTTCAGACAACTGAATCCCCATGTAGCAGCAAGGCTCAGAAGAGCCCACACACTCAGATCTTAACCCCAGTGTGCAGAAAGGGTCAAAACGTGTTTTTCAGCAGAAATAAACATGTTTCTGCAAGTTTGGTCAACCCCATGTAAGTTATGGGGCAGTAACAGTACACTTTTCAAAACGTGTTTTTCAGCCCGAAATCAACGCGTTTTTTCAGACAACTGAATCACCATGTAGCAGCAAGGCTCAGAAGAGCCCACACACTCAGATCTTAACCCCAGTGTGCAGAAAGGGTCAAAACTTGTTTTTCAGCAGAAATAAACATGTTTCTGCAAGTTTGGTCAACCCCATGTAAGTTATGGGGCAGTAACAGTACACTTTTCAAAACGTGTTTTTCAGCCCGAAATAAACGCGTTTTTTCAGACAACTGAATACCCATGTAGCAGCAAGGCTCAGAAGAGCCCACACACTCAGATCTTAACCCCAGTGTGCTGAAAGTGTCAAAACATGTTTTTCAGCAGAAATAAACATGTTTCTGCAAGTTTGGTCAACCCCATGTAAGTTATGGGGCAGTAACAGTACACTTTTCTAAACGTGTTTTTCAGCCCGAAATAAACGCGTTTTTTCAGACAACTGAATCCCCATGTAGCAACAAGGCTCAGAAGAGCCCACACACTCAGATCTTAACCCCAGTGTGCTGAAAGTGTCAAAACATGTTTTTCAGCAGAAATAAACATGTTTCTGCAAGTTTGGTCAACCCCATGTAAGTTATGGGGCAGTAACAGTACACTTTTCAAAACGTGTTTTTCAGCCCGAAATAAACGCGTTTTTTCAGACAACTGAATCCCCATGTAGCAACAAGGCTCAGAAGAGCCCACACACTCAGATCTTAACCCCAGTGTGCTGAAAGTGTCAAAACATGTTTTTCAGCAGAAATAAACATGTTTCTGCAAGTTTGGTCAACCCCATGTAAGTTATGGGGCAGTAACAGTACACTTTTCAAAACGTGTTTTTCAGCCCGAAATAAACGCGTTTTTTCAGACAACTGAATACCCATGTAGCAGCAAGTCTCAGAAGAGCCCACACACTCAGCTCTTAACCCCAGTGTGCAGAAAGGGTCAAAACGTGTTTTTCAGCAGAAATAAACATGTTTCTGCAAGTTTGGTCAACCCCATGTAAGTTATGGGGCAGTAACAGTACACTCTGCAAAACGTGTTTTTCAGCCCGAAATAAACGCGTTTTTTCAGACAACTGAATCCCCATGTAGCAGCAAGGCTCAGAAGAGCCCACACACTCAGATCTTAACCCCAGTGTGCTGAAAGTGTCAAAACATGTTTTTCAGCAGAAATAAACATGTTTCTGCAAGTTTGGTCAACCCCATGTAAGTTATGGGGCAGTAACAGTACACTTTTCAAAACGTGTTTTTCAGCCCGAAATAAACGCGTTTTTTCAGACAACTGAATCCCCATGTAGCAACAAGGCTCAGAAGAGCCCACACACTCAGATCTTAACCCCAGTGTGCTGAAAGTGTCAAAACATGTTTTTCAGCAGAAATAAACATGTTTCTGCAAGTTTGGTCAACCCCATGTAAGTTATGGGGCAGTAACAGTACACTTTTCAAAACGTGTTTTTCAGCCCGAAATAAACGCGTTTTTTCAGACAACTGAATCCCCATGTAGCAACAAGTCTCAGAAGAGCCCACACACTCAGCTCTTAACCCCAGTGTGCAGAAAGGGTCAAAACGTGTTTTTCAGCAGAAATAAACATGTTTCTGCAAGTTTGGTCAACCCCATGTAAGTTATGGGGCAGTAACAGTACACTTTTCAAAACGTGTTTTTCAGCAAGAAATAAACGCGTTTTTTCAGACAACTGAATCCCCATGTAGCAACAAGGCTCAGAAGAGCCCACACACTCAGATCTTAACCCCAGTGTGCTGAAAGTGTCAAAACATGTTTTTCAGCAGAAATAAACATGTTTCTGCAAGTTTGGACAACCCCATGTAAGTTATGGGGCAGTAACAGTACACTTTTCAAAACGTGTTTTTCAGCCCGAAATAAACGCGTTTTTTCAGACAACTGAATCCCCATGTAGCAACAAGGCTCAGAAGAGCCCACACACTCAGATCTTAACCCCAGTGTGCTGAAAGTGTCAAAACATGTTTTTCAGCAGAAATAAACATGTTTCTGCAAGTTTGGTCAACCCCATGTAAGTTATGGGGCAGTAACAGTACACTTTTCAAAACGTGTTTTTCAGCCCGAAATAAACGCGTTTTTTCAGACAACTGAATCCCCATGTAGCAACAAGGCTCAGAAGAGCCCACACACTCAGATCTTAACCCCAGTGTGCTGAAAGTGTCAAAACATGTTTTTTCAGCAGAAATAAACATGTTTCTGCAAGTTTGGTCAACCCCATGTAAGTTATGGGGCAGTAACAGTACACTTTTCAAAACGTGTTTTTCAGCCCGAAATAAACGCGTTTTTTCAGACAACTGAATCCCCATGTAGCAACAAGGCTCAGAAGAGCCCACACACTCAGATCTTAACCCCAGTGTGCTGAAAGTGTCAAAACATGTTTTTCAGCAGAAATAAACATGTTTCTGCAAGTTTGGTCAACCCCATGTAAGTTATGGGGCAGTAACAGTACACTTTTCAAAACGTGTTTTTCAGCCCGAAATAAACGCGTTTTTTCAGACAACTGAATACCCATGTAGCAGCAAGTCTCAGAAGAGCCCACACACTCAGCTCTTAACCCCAGTGTGCAGAAAGGGTCAAAACGTGTTTTTCAGCAGAAATAAACATGTTTCTGCAAGTTTGGTCAACCCCATGTAAGTTATGGGGCAGTAACAGTACACTCTGCAAAACGTGTTTTTCAGCCCGAAATAAACGCGTTTTTTCAGACAACTGAATCCCCATGTAGCAGCAAGGCTCAGAAGAGCCCACACACTCAGATCTTAACCCCAGTGTGCTGAAAGTGTCAAAACATGTTTTTCAGCAGAAATAAACATGTTTCTGCAAGTTTGGTCAACCCCATGTAAGTTATGGGGCAGTAACAGTACACTTTTCAAAACGTGTTTTTCAGCCCGAAATAAACGCGTTTTTTCAGACAACTGAATCCCCATGTAGCAACAAGGCTCAGAAGAGCCCACACACTCAGATCTTAACCCCAGTGTGCTGAAAGTGTCAAAACATGTTTTTTCAGCAGAAATAAACATGTTTCTGCAAGTTTGGTCAACCCCATGTAAGTTATGGGGCAGTAACAGTACACTTTTCAAAACGTGTTTTTCAGCCCGAAATAAACGCGTTTTTTCAGACAACTGAATCCCCATGTAGCAACAAGGCTCAGAAGAGCCCACACACTCAGATCTTAACCCCAGTGTGCTGAAAGTGTCAAAACATGTTTTTCAGCAGAAATAAACATGTTTCTGCAAGTTTGGTCAACCCCATGTAAGTTATGGGGCAGTAACAGTACACTTTTCAAAACGTGTTTTTCAGCCCGAAATAAACGCGTTTTTTCAGACAACTGAATACCCATGTAGCAGCAAGTCTCAGAAGAGCCCACACACTCAGCTCTTAACCCCAGTGTGCAGAAAGGGTCAAAACGTGTTTTTCAGCAGAAATAAACATGTTTCTGCAAGTTTGGTCAACCCCATGTAAGTTATGGGGCAGTAACAGTACACTCTGCAAAACGTGTTTTTCAGCCCGAAATAAACGCGTTTTTTCAGACAACTGAATCCCCATGTAGCAACAAGGCTCAGAAGAGCTCACACACTCAGATCTTAACCCCAGTGTGCTGAAAGTGTCAAAACATGTTTTTCAGCAGAAATAAACATGTTTCTGCAAGTTTGGTCAACCCCATGTAAGTTATGGGGCAGTAACAGTACACTTTTCAAAACGTGTTTTTCAGCCCGAAATAAACGCGTTTTTTCAGACAACTGAATCCCCATGTAGCAACAAGGCTCAGAAGAGCCCACACACTCAGATCTTAACCCCAGTGTGCTGAAAGTGTCAAAACATGTTTTTCAGCAGAAATAAACATGTTTCTGCAAGTTTGGTCAACCCCATGTAAGTTATGGGGCAGTAACAGTACACTTTTCAAAACGTGTTTTTCAGCCCGAAATAAACGCGTTTTTTCAGACAACTGAATACCCATGTAGCAGCAAGTCTCAGAAGAGCCCACACACTCAGCTCTTAACCCCAGTGTGCAGAAAGGGTCAAAACGTGTTTTTCAGCAGAAATAAACATGTTTCTGCAAGTTTGGTCAACCCCATGTAAGTTATGGGGCAGTAACAGTACACTCTGCAAAACGTGTTTTTCAGCCCGAAATAAACGCGTTTTTTCAGACAACTGAATCCCCATGTAGCAACAAGGCTCAGAAGAGCTCACACACTCAGATCTTAACCCCAGTGTGCTGAAAGTGTCAAAACATGTTTTTCAGCAGAAATAAACATGTTTCTGCAAGTTTGGTCAACCCCATGTAAGTTATGGGGCAGTAACAGTACACTTTTCAAAACGTGTTTTTCAGCCCGAAATAAACGCGTTTTTTCAGACAACTGAATCCCCATGTAGCAACAAGGCTCAGAAGAGCCCACACACTCAGATCTTAACCCCAGTGTGCTGAAAGTGTCAAAACATGTTTTTTCAGCAGAAATAAACATGTTTCTGCAAGTTTGGTCAACCCCATGTAAGTTATGGGGCAGTAACAGTACACTTTTCAAAACGTGTTTTTCAGCCCGAAATAAACGCGTTTTTTCAGACAACTGAATCCCCATGTAGCAACAAGGCTCAGAAGAGCCCACACACTCAGATCTTAACCCCAGTGTGCTGAAAGTGTCAAAACATGTTTTTCAGCAGAAATAAACATGTTTCTGCAAGTTTGGTCAACCCCATGTAAGTTATGGGGCAGTAACAGTACACTTTTCAAAACGTGTTTTTCAGCCCGAAATAAACGCGTTTTTTCAGACAACTGAATACCCATGTAGCAGCAAGTCTCAGAAGAGCCCACACACTCAGCTCTTAACCCCAGTGTGCAGAAAGGGTCAAAACGTGTTTTTCAGCAGAAATAAACATGTTTCTGCAAGTTTGGTCAACCCCATGTAAGTTATGGGGCAGTAACAGTACACTCTGCAAAACGTGTTTTTCAGCCCGAAATAAACGCGTTTTTTCAGACAACTGAATCCCCATGTAGCAACAAGGCTCAGAAGAGCTCACACACTCAGATCTTAACCCCAGTGTGCTGAAAGTGTCAAAACATGTTTTTCAGCAGAAATAAACATGTTTCTGCAAGTTTGGTCAACCCCATGTAAGTTATGGGGCAGTAACAGTACACTTTTCAAAACGTGTTTTTCAGCCCGAAATAAACGCGTTTTTTCAGACAACTGAATCCCCATGTAGCAACAAGGCTCAGAAGAGCCCACACACTCAGATCTTAACCCCAGTGTGCTGAAAGTGTCAAAACATGTTTTTCAGCAGAAATAAACATGTTTCTGCAAGTTTGGTCAACCCCATGTAAGTTATGGGGCAGTAACAGTACACTTTTCAAAACGTGTTTTTCAGCCCGAAATAAACGCGTTTTTTCAGACAACTGAATACCCATGTAGCAGCAAGTCTCAGAAGAGCCCACACACTCAGCTCTTAACCCCAGTGTGCAGAAAGGGTCAAAACGTGTTTTTCAGCAGAAATAAACATGTTTCTGCAAGTTTGGTCAACCCCATGTAAGTTATGGGGCAGTAACAGTACACTCTGCAAAACGTGTTTTTCAGCCCGAAATAAACGCGTTTTTTCAGACAACTGAATCCCCATGTAGCAACAAGGCTCAGAAGAGCTCACACACTCAGATCTTAACCCCAGTGTGCTGAAAGTGTCAAAACATGTTTTTCAGCAGAAATAAACATGTTTCTGCAAGTTTGGTCAACCCCATGTAAGTTATGGGGCAGTAACAGTACACTTTTCAAAACGTGTTTTTCAGCCCGAAATAAACGCGTTTTTTCAGACAACTGAATCCCCATGTAGCAACAAGGCTCAGAAGAGCCCACACACTCAGATCTTGACCCCAGTGTGCTGAAAGTGTCAAAACATGTTTTTCAGCAGAAATAAACATGTTTCTGCAAGTTTGGTCAACCCCATGTAAGTTATGGGGCAGTAACAGTACACTCTGCAAAACGTGTTTTTCAGCCCGAAATAAACGCGTTTTTTCAGACAACTGAATACCCATGTAGCAGCAAGTCTCAGAAGAGCCCACACACTCAGCTCTTAACCCCAGTGTGCAGAAAGGGTCAAAACGTGTTTTTCAGCAGAAATAAACATGTTTCTGCAAGTTTGGTCAACCCCATGTAAGTTATGGGGCAGTAACAGTACACTTTTCAAAACGTGTTTTTCAGCCCGAAATAAACGCGTTTTTTCAGACAACTGAATCCCCATGTAGCAACAAGGCTCAGAAGAGCCCACACACTCAGATCTTAACCCCAGTGTGCTGAAAGTGTCAAAACATGTTTTTCAGCAGAAATAAACATGTTTCTGCAAGTTTGGTCAACCCCATGTAAGTTATGGGGCAGTAACAGTACACTTTTCAAAACGTGTTTTTCAGCCCGAAATAAACGCGTTTTTTCAGACAACTGAATCCCCATGTAGCAACAAGGCTCAGAAGAGCCCACACACTCAGATCTTAACCCCAGTGTGCTGAAAGTGTCAAAACATGTTTTTTCAGCAGAAATAAACATGTTTATGCAAGTTTGGTCAACCCCATGTAAGTTATGGGGCAGTAACAGTACACTTTTCAAAACGTGTTTTTCAGCCCGAAATAAACGCGTTTTTTCAGACAACTGAATCCCCATGTAGCAACAAGGCTCAGAAGAGCCCACACACTCAGATCTTAACCCCAGTGTGCTGAAAGTGTCAAAACATGTTTTTCAGCAGAAATAAACATGTTTCTGCAAGTTTGGTCAACCCCATGTAAGTTATGGGGCAGTAACAGTACACTTTTCAAAACGTGTTTTTCAGCCCGAAATAAACGCGTTTTTTCAGACAACTGAATACCCATGTAGCAGCAAGTCTCAGAAGAGCCCACACACTCAGCTCTTAACCCCAGTGTGCAGAAAGGGTCAAAACATGTTTTTCAGCAGAAATAAACATGTTTCTGCAAGTTTGGTCAACCCCATGTAAGTTATGGGGCAGTAACAGTACACTTTTCAAAACGTGTTTTTCAGCCCGAAATAAACGCGTTTTTTCAGACAACTGAATACCCATGTAGCAGCAAGTCTCAGAAGAGCCCACACACTCAGCTCTTAACCCCAGTGTGCAGAAAGGGTCAAAACGTGTTTTTCAGCAGAAATAAACATGTTTCTGCAAGTTTGGTCAACCCCATGTAAGTTATGGGGCAGTAACAGTACACTCTGCAAAACGTGTTTTTCAGCCCGAAATAAACGCGTTTTTTCAGACAACTGAATCCCCATGTAGCAGCAAGGCTCAGAAGAGCCCACACACTCAGATCTTAACCCCAGTGTGCTGAAAGTGTCAAAACATGTTTTTCAGCAGAAATAAACATGTTTCTGCAAGTTTGGTCAACCCCATGTAAGTTATGGGGCAGTAACAGTACACTTTTCAAAACGTGTTTTTCAGCCCGAAATAAACGCGTTTTTTCAGACAACTGAATCCCCATGTAGCAACAAGGCTCAGAAGAGCCCACACACTCAGATCTTAACCCCAGTGTGCTGAAAGTGTCAAAACATGTTTTTTCAGCAGAAATAAACATGTTTCTGCAAGTTTGGTCAACCCCATGTAAGTTATGGGGCAGTAACAGTACACTTTTCAAAACGTGTTTTTCAGCCCGAAATAAACGCGTTTTTTCAGACAACTGAATCCCCATGTAGCAACAAGGCTCAGAAGAGCCCACACACTCAGATCTTAACCCCAGTGTGCTGAAAGTGTCAAAACATGTTTTTCAGCAGAAATAAACATGTTTCTGCAAGTTTGGTCAACCCCATGTAAGTTATGGGGCAGTAACAGTACACTTTTCAAAACGTGTTTTTCAGCCCGAAATAAACGCGTTTTTTCAGACAACTGAATACCCATGTAGCAGCAAGTCTCAGAAGAGCCCACACACTCAGCTCTTAACCCCAGTGTGCAGAAAGGGTCAAAACGTGTTTTTCAGCAGAAATAAACATGTTTCTGCAAGTTTGGTCAACCCCATGTAAGTTATGGGGCAGTAACAGTACACTCTGCAAAACGTGTTTTTCAGCCCGAAATAAACGCGTTTTTTCAGACAACTGAATCCCCATGTAGCAACAAGGCTCAGAAGAGCTCACACACTCAGATCTTAACCCCAGTGTGCTGAAAGTGTCAAAACATGTTTTTCAGCAGAAATAAACATGTTTCTGCAAGTTTGGTCAACCCCATGTAAGTTATGGGGCAGTAACAGTACACTTTTCAAAACGTGTTTTTCAGCCCGAAATAAACGCGTTTTTTCAGACAACTGAATCCCCATGTAGCAACAAGGCTCAGAAGAGCCCACACACTCAGATCTTAACCCCAGTGTGCTGAAAGTGTCAAAACATGTTTTTCAGCAGAAATAAACATGTTTCTGCAAGTTTGGTCAACCCCATGTAAGTTATGGGGCAGTAACAGTACACTTTTCAAAACGTGTTTTTCAGCCCGAAATAAACGCGTTTTTTCAGACAACTGAATACCCATGTAGCAGCAAGTCTCAGAAGAGCCCACACACTCAGCTCTTAACCCCAGTGTGCAGAAAGGGTCAAAACGTGTTTTTCAGCAGAAATAAACATGTTTCTGCAAGTTTGGTCAACCCCATGTAAGTTATGGGGCAGTAACAGTACACTCTGCAAAACGTGTTTTTCAGCCCGAAATAAACGCGTTTTTTCAGACAACTGAATCCCCATGTAGCAACAAGGCTCAGAAGAGCTCACACACTCAGATCTTAACCCCAGTGTGCTGAAAGTGTCAAAACATGTTTTTCAGCAGAAATAAACATGTTTCTGCAAGTTTGGTCAACCCCATGTAAGTTATGGGGCAGTAACAGTACACTTTTCAAAACGTGTTTTTCAGCCCGAAATAAACGCGTTTTTTCAGACAACTGAATCCCCATGTAGCAACAAGGCTCAGAAGAGCCCACACACTCAGATCTTGACCCCAGTGTGCTGAAAGTGTCAAAACATGTTTTTCAGCAGAAATAAACATGTTTCTGCAAGTTTGGTCAACCCCATGTAAGTTATGGGGCAGTAACAGTACACTCTGCAAAACGTGTTTTTCAGCCCGAAATAAACGCGTTTTTTCAGACAACTGAATACCCATGTAGCAGCAAGTCTCAGAAGAGCCCACACACTCAGCTCTTAACCCCAGTGTGCAGAAAGGGTCAAAACGTGTTTTTCAGCAGAAATAAACATGTTTCTGCAAGTTTGGTCAACCCCATGTAAGTTATGGGGCAGTAACAGTACACTTTTCAAAACGTGTTTTTCAGCCCGAAATAAACGCGTTTTTTCAGACAACTGAATCCCCATGTAGCAACAAGGCTCAGAAGAGCCCACACACTCAGATCTTAACCCCAGTGTGCTGAAAGTGTCAAAACATGTTTTTCAGCAGAAATAAACATGTTTCTGCAAGTTTGGTCAACCCCATGTAAGTTATGGGGCAGTAACAGTACACTTTTCAAAACGTGTTTTTCAGCCCGAAATAAACGCGTTTTTTCAGACAACTGAATCCCCATGTAGCAACAAGGCTCAGAAGAGCCCACACACTCAGATCTTAACCCCAGTGTGCTGAAAGTGTCAAAACATGTTTTTTCAGCAGAAATAAACATGTTTCTGCAAGTTTGGTCAACCCCATGTAAGTTATGGGGCAGTAACAGTACACTTTTCAAAACGTGTTTTTCAGCCCGAAATAAACGCGTTTTTTCAGACAACTGAATCCCCATGTAGCAACAAGGCTCAGAAGAGCCCACACACTCAGATCTTAACCCCAGTGTGCTGAAAGTGTCAAAACATGTTTTTCAGCAGAAATAAACATGTTTCTGCAAGTTTGGTCAACCCCATGTAAGTTATGGGGCAGTAACAGTACACTTTTCAAAACGTGTTTTTCAGCCCGAAATAAACGCGTTTTTTCAGACAACTGAATACCCATGTAGCAGCAAGTCTCAGAAGAGCCCACACACTCAGCTCTTAACCCCAGTGTGCAGAAAGGGTCAAAACGTGTTTTTCAGCAGAAATAAACATGTTTCTGCAAGTTTGGTCAACCCCATGTAAGTTATGGGGCAGTAACAGTACACTCTGCAAAACGTGTTTTTCAGCCCGAAATAAACGCGTTTTTTCAGACAACTGAATCCCCATGTAGCAGCAAGGCTCAGAAGAGCCCACACACTCAGATCTTAACCCCAGTGTGCTGAAAGTGTCAAAACATGTTTTTCAGCAGAAATAAACATGTTTCTGCAAGTTTGGTCAACCCCATGTAAGTTATGGGGCAGTAACAGTACACTTTTCAAAACGTGTTTTTCAGCCCGAAATAAACGCGTTTTTTCAGACAACTGAATCCCCATGTAGCAACAAGGCTCAGAAGAGCCCACACACTCAGATCTTAACCCCAGTGTGCTGAAAGTGTCAAAACATGTTTTTTCAGCAGAAATAAACATGTTTCTGCAAGTTTGGTCAACCCCATGTAAGTTATGGGGCAGTAACAGTACACTTTTCAAAACGTGTTTTTCAGCCCGAAATAAACGCGTTTTTTCAGACAACTGAATCCCCATGTAGCAACAAGGCTCAGAAGAGCCCACACACTCAGATCTTAACCCCAGTGTGCTGAAAGTGTCAAAACATGTTTTTCAGCAGAAATAAACATGTTTCTGCAAGTTTGGTCAACCCCATGTAAGTTATGGGGCAGTAACAGTACACTTTTCAAAACGTGTTTTTCAGCCCGAAATAAACGCGTTTTTTCAGACAACTGAATACCCATGTAGCAGCAAGTCTCAGAAGAGCCCACACACTCAGCTCTTAACCCCAGTGTGCAGAAAGGGTCAAAACGTGTTTTTCAGCAGAAATAAACATGTTTCTGCAAGTTTGGTCAACCCCATGTAAGTTATGGGGCAGTAACAGTACACTCTGCAAAACGTGTTTTTCAGCCCGAAATAAACGCGTTTTTTCAGACAACTGAATCCCCATGTAGCAACAAGGCTCAGAAGAGCTCACACACTCAGATCTTAACCCCAGTGTGCTGAAAGTGTCAAAACATGTTTTTCAGCAGAAATAAACATGTTTCTGCAAGTTTGGTCAACCCCATGTAAGTTATGGGGCAGTAACAGTACACTTTTCAAAACGTGTTTTTCAGCCCGAAATAAACGCGTTTTTTCAGACAACTGAATCCCCATGTAGCAACAAGGCTCAGAAGAGCCCACACACTCAGATCTTAACCCCAGTGTGCTGAAAGTGTCAAAACATGTTTTTCAGCAGAAATAAACATGTTTCTGCAAGTTTGGTCAACCCCATGTAAGTTATGGGGCAGTAACAGTACACTTTTCAAAACGTGTTTTTCAGCCCGAAATAAACGCGTTTTTTCAGACAACTGAATACCCATGTAGCAGCAAGTCTCAGAAGAGCCCACACACTCAGCTCTTAACCCCAGTGTGCAGAAAGGGTCAAAACGTGTTTTTCAGCAGAAATAAACATGTTTCTGCAAGTTTGGTCAACCCCATGTAAGTTATGGGGCAGTAACAGTACACTCTGCAAAACGTGTTTTTCAGCCCGAAATAAACGCGTTTTTTCAGACAACTGAATCCCCATGTAGCAACAAGGCTCAGAAGAGCTCACACACTCAGATCTTAACCCCAGTGTGCTGAAAGTGTCAAAACATGTTTTTCAGCAGAAATAAACATGTTTCTGCAAGTTTGGTCAACCCCATGTAAGTTATGGGGCAGTAACAGTACACTTTTCAAAACGTGTTTTTCAGCCCGAAATAAACGCGTTTTTTCAGACAACTGAATCCCCATGTAGCAACAAGGCTCAGAAGAGCCCACACACTCAGATCTTGACCCCAGTGTGCTGAAAGTGTCAAAACATGTTTTTCAGCAGAAATAAACATGTTTCTGCAAGTTTGGTCAACCCCATGTAAGTTATGGGGCAGTAACAGTACACTCTGCAAAACGTGTTTTTCAGCCCGAAATAAACGCGTTTTTTCAGACAACTGAATCCCCATGTAGCAACAAGGCTCAGAAGAGCTCACACACTCAGATCTTAACCCCAGTGTGCTGAAAGTGTCAAAACATGTTTTTCAGCAGAAATAAACATGTTTCTGCAAGTTTGGTCAACCCCATGTAAGTTATGGGGCAGTAACAGTACACTTTTCAAAACGTGTTTTTCAGCCCGAAATAAACGCGTTTTTTCAGACAACTGAATCCCCATGTAGCAACAAGGCTCAGAAGAGCCCACACACTCAGATCTTGACCCCAGTGTGCTGAAAGTGTCAAAACATGTTTTTCAGCAGAAATAAACATGTTTCTGCAAGTTTGGTCAACCCCATGTAAGTTATGGGGCAGTAACAGTACACTCTGCAAAACGTGTTTTTCAGCCCGAAATAAACGCGTTTTTTCAGACAACTGAATACCCATGTAGCAGCAAGGCTCAGAAGAGCCCACACACTCAGATCTTAACCCCAGTGTGCTGAAAGTGTCAAAACATGTTTTTCAGCAGAAATAAACATGTTTCTGCAAGTTTGGTCAACCCCATGTAAGTTATGGGGCAGTAACAGTACACTTTTCAAAACGTGTTTTTCAGCCCGAAATAAACGCGTTTTTTCAGACAACTGAATCCCCATGTAGCAACAAGGCTCAGAAGAGCCCACACACTCAGATCTTAACCCCAGTGTGCTGAAAGTGTCAAAACATGTTTTTCAGCAGAAATAAACATGTTTCTGCAAGTTTGGTCAACCCCATGTAAGTTATGGGGCAGTAACAGTACACTTTTCAAAACGTGTTTTTCAGCCCGAAATAAACGCGTTTTTTCAGACAACTGAATCCCCATGTAGCAACAAGGCTCAGAAGAGCCCACACACTCAGATCTTAACCCCAGTGTGCTGAAAGTGTCAAAACATGTTTTTCAGCAGAAATAAACATGTTTCTGCAAGTTTGGTCAACCCCATGTAAGTTATGGGGCAGTAACAGTACACTTTTCAAAACGTGTTTTTCAGCCCGAAATAAACGCGTTTTTTCAGACAACTGAATCCCCATGTAGCAACAAGGCTCAGAAGAGCCCACACACTCAGATCTTAACCCCAGTGTGCTGAAAGTGTCAAAACATGTTTTTCAGCAGAAATAAACATGTTTCTGCAAGTTTGGTCAACCCCATGTAAGTTATGGGGCAGTAACAGTACACTTTTCAAAACGTGTTTTTCAGCCCGAAATAAACGCGTTTTTTCAGACAACTGAATCCCCATGTAGCAACAAGGCTCAGAAGAGCCCACACACTCAGATCTTAACCCCAGTGTGCTGAAAGTGTCAAAACATGTTTTTCAGCAGAAATAAACATGTTTCTGCAAGTTTGGTCAACCCCATGTAAGTTATGGGGCAGTAACAGTACACTTTTCAAAACGTGTTTTTCAGCCCGAAATAAACGCGTTTTTTCAGACAACTGAATACCCATGTAGCAGCAAGTCTCAGAAGAGCCCACACACTCAGCTCTTAACCCCAGTGTGCAGAAAGGGTCAAAACGTGTTTTTCAGCAGAAATAAACATGTTTCTGCAAGTTTGGTCAACCCCATGTAAGTTATGGGGCAGTAACAGTACACTCTGCAAAACGTGTTTTTCAGCCCGAAATAAACGCGTTTTTTCAGACAACTGAATCCCCATGTAGCAACAAGGCTCAGAAGAGCTCACACACTCAGATCTTAACCCCAGTGTGCTGAAAGTGTCAAAACATGTTTTTCAGCAGAAATAAACATGTTTCTGCAAGTTTGGTCAACCCCATGTAAGTTATGGGGCAGTAACAGTACACTTTTCAAAACGTGTTTTTCAGCCCGAAATAAACGCGTTTTTTCAGACAACTGAATCCCCATGTAGCAACAAGGCTCAGAAGAGCCCACACACTCAGATCTTGACCCCAGTGTGCTGAAAGTGTCAAAACATGTTTTTCAGCAGAAATAAACATGTTTCTGCAAGTTTGGTCAACCCCATGTAAGTTATGGGGCAGTAACAGTACACTCTGCAAAACGTGTTTTTCAGCCCGAAATAAACGCGTTTTTTCAGACAACTGAATCCCCATGTAGCAACAAGGCTCAGAAGAGCCCACACACTCAGATCTTGACCCCAGTGTGCTGAAAGTGTCAATACATGTTTTTCAGCAGAAATAAACATGTTTCTGCAAGTTTGGTCAACCCCATGTAAGTTATGGGGCAGTAACAGTACACTCTGCAAAACGTGTTTTTCAGCCCGAAATAAACGCGTTTTTTCAGACAACTGAATCCCCATGTAGCAGCAAGGCTCAGAAGAGCCCACACACTCAGATCTTAACCCCAGTGTGCAGAAAGGGTCAAAACGTGTTTTTCAGCAGAAATAAACATGTTTCTGCAAGTTTGGTCAACCCCATGTAAGTTATGGGGCAGTAACAGTACACTTTTCAAAACGTGTTTTTCAGCCCGAAATCAACGCGTTTTTTCAGACAACTGAATCACCATGTAGCAGCAAGGCTCAGAAGAGCCCACACACTCAGATCTTAACCCCAGTGTGCAGAAAGGGTCAAAACTTGTTTTTCAGCAGAAATAAACATGTTTCTGCAAGTTTGGTCAACCCCATGTAAGTTATGGGGCAGTAACAGTACACTTTTCAAAACGTGTTTTTCAGCCCGAAATAAACGCGTTTTTTCAGACAACTGAATACCCATGTAGCAGCAAGGCTCAGAAGAGCCCACACACTCAGATCTTAACCCCAGTGTGCTGAAAGTGTCAAAACATGTTTTTCAGCAGAAATAAACATGTTTCTGCAAGTTTGGTCAACCCCATGTAAGTTATGGGGCAGTAACAGTACACTTTTCTAAACGTGTTTTTCAGCCCGAAATAAACGCGTTTTTTCAGACAACTGAATCCCCATGTAGCAACAAGGCTCAGAAGAGCCCACACACTCAGATCTTAACCCCAGTGTGCTGAAAGTGTCAAAACATGTTTTTCAGCAGAAATAAACATGTTTCTGCAAGTTTGGTCAACCCCATGTAAGTTATGGGGCAGTAACAGTACACTTTTCAAAACGTGTTTTTCAGCCCGAAATAAACGCGTTTTTTCAGACAACTGAATCCCCATGTAGCAACAAGGCTCAGAAGAGCCCACACACTCAGATCTTAACCCCAGTGTGCTGAAAGTGTCAAAACATGTTTTTCAGCAGAAATAAACATGTTTCTGCAAGTTTGGTCAACCCCATGTAAGTTATGGGGCAGTAACAGTACACTTTTCAAAACGTGTTTTTCAGCCCGAAATAAACGCGTTTTTTCAGACAACTGAATACCCATGTAGCAGCAAGTCTCAGAAGAGCCCACACACTCAGCTCTTAACCCCAGTGTGCAGAAAGGGTCAAAACGTGTTTTTCAGCAGAAATAAACATGTTTCTGCAAGTTTGGTCAACCCCATGTAAGTTATGGGGCAGTAACAGTACACTCTGCAAAACGTGTTTTTCAGCCCGAAATAAACGCGTTTTTTCAGACAACTGAATCCCCATGTAGCAGCAAGGCTCAGAAGAGCCCACACACTCAGATCTTAACCCCAGTGTGCTGAAAGTGTCAAAACATGTTTTTCAGCAGAAATAAACATGTTTCTGCAAGTTTGGTCAACCCCATGTAAGTTATGGGGCAGTAACAGTACACTTTTCAAAACGTGTTTTTCAGCCCGAAATAAACGCGTTTTTTCAGACAACTGAATCCCCATGTAGCAACAAGGCTCAGAAGAGCCCACACACTCAGATCTTAACCCCAGTGTGCTGAAAGTGTCAAAACATGTTTTTCAGCAGAAATAAACATGTTTCTGCAAGTTTGGTCAACCCCATGTAAGTTATGGGGCAGTAACAGTACACTTTTCAAAACGTGTTTTTCAGCCCGAAATAAACGCGTTTTTTCAGACAACTGAATCCCCATGTAGCAGCAAGTCTCAGAAGAGCCCACACACTCAGCTCTTAACCCCAGTGTGCAGAAAGGGTCAAAACGTGTTTTTCAGCAGAAATAAACATGTTTCTGCAAGTTTGGTCAACCCCATGTAAGTTATGGGGCAGTAACAGTACACTCTGCAAAACGTGTTTTTCAGCCCGAAATAAACGCGTTTTTTCAGACAACTGAATCCCCATGTAGCAACAAGGCTCAGAAGAGCTCACACACTCAGATCTTAACCCCAGTGTGCTGAAAGTGTCAAAACATGTTTTTCAGCAGAAATAAACATGTTTCTGCAAGTTTGGTCAACCCCATGTAAGTTATGGGGCAGTAACAGTACACTTTTCAAAACGTGTTTTTCAGCCCGAAATAAACGCGTTTTTTCAGACAACTGAATCCCCATGTAGCAACAAGGCTCAGAAGAGCCCACACACTCAGATCTTGACCCCAGTGTGCTGAAAGTGTCAAAACATGTTTTTCAGCAGAAATAAACATGTTTCTGCAAGTTTGGTCAACCCCATGTAAGTTATGGGGCAGTAACAGTACACTCTGCAAAACGTGTTTTTCAGCCCGAAATAAACGCGTTTTTTCAGACAACTGAATCCCCATGTAGCAACAAGGCTCAGAAGAGCTCACACACTCAGATCTTAACCCCAGTGTGCTGAAAGTGTCAAAACATGTTTTTCAGCAGAAATAAACATGTTTCTGCAAGTTTGGTCAACCCCATGTAAGTTATGGGGCAGTAACAGTACACTTTTCAAAACGTGTTTTTCAGCCCGAAATAAACGCGTTTTTTCAGACAACTGAATCCCCATGTAGCAACAAGGCTCAGAAGAGCCCACACACTCAGATCTTGACCCCAGTGTGCTGAAAGTGTCAAAACATGTTTTTCAGCAGAAATAAACATGTTTCTGCAAGTTTGGTCAACCCCATGTAAGTTATGGGGCAGTAACAGTACACTCTGCAAAACGTGTTTTTCAGCCCGAAATAAACGCGTTTTTTCAGACAACTGAATACCCATGTAGCAGCAAGGCTCAGAAGAGCCCACACACTCAGATCTTAACCCCAGTGTGCTGAAAGTGTCAAAACATGTTTTTCAGCAGAAATAAACATGTTTCTGCAAGTTTGGTCAACCCCATGTAAGTTATGGGGCAGTAACAGTACACTTTTCAAAACGTGTTTTTCAGCCCGAAATAAACGCGTTTTTTCAGACAACTGAATCCCCATGTAGCAACAAGGCTCAGAAGAGCCCACACACTCAGATCTTAACCCCAGTGTGCTGAAAGTGTCAAAACATGTTTTTCAGCAGAAATAAACATGTTTCTGCAAGTTTGGTCAACCCCATGTAAGTTATGGGGCAGTAACAGTACACTTTTCAAAACGTGTTTTTCAGCCCGAAATAAACGCGTTTTTTCAGACAACTGAATCCCCATGTAGCAACAAGGCTCAGAAGAGCCCACACACTCAGATCTTAACCCCAGTGTGCTGAAAGTGTCAAAACATGTTTTTCAGCAGAAATAAACATGTTTCTGCAAGTTTGGTCAACCCCATGTAAGTTATGGGGCAGTAACAGTACACTTTTCAAAACGTGTTTTTCAGCCCGAAATAAACGCGTTTTTTCAGACAACTGAATCCCCATGTAGCAACAAGGCTCAGAAGAGCCCACACACTCAGATCTTAACCCCAGTGTGCTGAAAGTGTCAAAACATGTTTTTCAGCAGAAATAAACATGTTTCTGCAAGTTTGGTCAACCCCATGTAAGTTATGGGGCAGTAACAGTACACTTTTCAAAACGTGTTTTTCAGCCCGAAATAAACGCGTTTTTTCAGACAACTGAATCCCCATGTAGCAACAAGGCTCAGAAGAGCCCACACACTCAGATCTTAACCCCAGTGTGCTGAAAGTGTCAAAACATGTTTTTCAGCAGAAATAAACATGTTTCTGCAAGTTTGGTCAACCCCATGTAAGTTATGGGGCAGTAACAGTACACTTTTCAAAACGTGTTTTTCAGCCCGAAATAAACGCGTTTTTTCAGACAACTGAATACCCATGTAGCAGCAAGTCTCAGAAGAGCCCACACACTCAGCTCTTAACCCCAGTGTGCAGAAAGGGTCAAAACGTGTTTTTCAGCAGAAATAAACATGTTTCTGCAAGTTTGGTCAACCCCATGTAAGTTATGGGGCAGTAACAGTACACTCTGCAAAACGTGTTTTTCAGCCCGAAATAAACGCGTTTTTTCAGACAACTGAATCCCCATGTAGCAACAAGGCTCAGAAGAGCTCACACACTCAGATCTTAACCCCAGTGTGCTGAAAGTGTCAAAACATGTTTTTCAGCAGAAATAAACATGTTTCTGCAAGTTTGGTCAACCCCATGTAAGTTATGGGGCAGTAACAGTACACTTTTCAAAACGTGTTTTTCAGCCCGAAATAAACGCGTTTTTTCAGACAACTGAATCCCCATGTAGCAACAAGGCTCAGAAGAGCCCACACACTCAGATCTTGACCCCAGTGTGCTGAAAGTGTCAAAACATGTTTTTCAGCAGAAATAAACATGTTTCTGCAAGTTTGGTCAACCCCATGTAAGTTATGGGGCAGTAACAGTACACTCTGCAAAACGTGTTTTTCAGCCCGAAATAAACGCGTTTTTTCAGACAACTGAATCCCCATGTAGCAACAAGGCTCAGAAGAGCCCACACACTCAGATCTTGACCCCAGTGTGCTGAAAGTGTCAATACATGTTTTTCAGCAGAAATAAACATGTTTCTGCAAGTTTGGTCAACCCCATGTAAGTTATGGGGCAGTAACAGTACACTCTGCAAAACGTGTTTTTCAGCCCGAAATAAACGCGTTTTTTCAGACAACTGAATCCCCATGTAGCAGCAAGGCTCAGAAGAGCCCACACACTCAGATCTTAACCCCAGTGTGCAGAAAGGGTCAAAACGTGTTTTTCAGCAGAAATAAACATGTTTCTGCAAGTTTGGTCAACCCCATGTAAGTTATGGGGCAGTAACAGTACACTTTTCAAAACGTGTTTTTCAGCCCGAAATCAACGCGTTTTTTCAGACAACTGAATCACCATGTAGCAGCAAGGCTCAGAAGAGCCCACACACTCAGATCTTAACCCCAGTGTGCAGAAAGGGTCAAAACTTGTTTTTCAGCAGAAATAAACATGTTTCTGCAAGTTTGGTCAACCCCATGTAAGTTATGGGGCAGTAACAGTACACTTTTCAAAACGTGTTTTTCAGCCCGAAATAAACGCGTTTTTTCAGACAACTGAATACCCATGTAGCAGCAAGGCTCAGAAGAGCCCACACACTCAGATCTTAACCCCAGTGTGCTGAAAGTGTCAAAACATGTTTTTCAGCAGAAATAAACATGTTTCTGCAAGTTTGGTCAACCCCATGTAAGTTATGGGGCAGTAACAGTACACTTTTCTAAACGTGTTTTTCAGCCCGAAATAAACGCGTTTTTTCAGACAACTGAATCCCCATGTAGCAACAAGGCTCAGAAGAGCCCACACACTCAGATCTTAACCCCAGTGTGCTGAAAGTGTCAAAACATGTTTTTCAGCAGAAATAAACATGTTTCTGCAAGTTTGGTCAACCCCATGTAAGTTATGGGGCAGTAACAGTACACTTTTCAAAACGTGTTTTTCAGCCCGAAATAAACGCGTTTTTTCAGACAACTGAATCCCCATGTAGCAACAAGGCTCAGAAGAGCCCACACACTCAGATCTTAACCCCAGTGTGCTGAAAGTGTCAAAACATGTTTTTCAGCAGAAATAAACATGTTTCTGCAAGTTTGGTCAACCCCATGTAAGTTATGGGGCAGTAACAGTACACTTTTCAAAACGTGTTTTTCAGCCCGAAATAAACGCGTTTTTTCAGACAACTGAATACCCATGTAGCAGCAAGTCTCAGAAGAGCCCACACACTCAGCTCTTAACCCCAGTGTGCAGAAAGGGTCAAAACGTGTTTTTCAGCAGAAATAAACATGTTTCTGCAAGTTTGGTCAACCCCATGTAAGTTATGGGGCAGTAACAGTACACTCTGCAAAACGTGTTTTTCAGCCCGAAATAAACGCGTTTTTTCAGACAACTGAATCCCCATGTAGCAGCAAGGCTCAGAAGAGCCCACACACTCAGATCTTAACCCCAGTGTGCTGAAAGTGTCAAAACATGTTTTTCAGCAGAAATAAACATGTTTCTGCAAGTTTGGTCAACCCCATGTAAGTTATGGGGCAGTAACAGTACACTTTTCAAAACGTGTTTTTCAGCCCGAAATAAACGCGTTTTTTCAGACAACTGAATCCCCATGTAGCAACAAGGCTCAGAAGAGCCCACACACTCAGATCTTAACCCCAGTGTGCTGAAAGTGTCAAAACATGTTTTTCAGCAGAAATAAACATGTTTCTGCAAGTTTGGTCAACCCCATGTAAGTTATGGGGCAGTAACAGTACACTTTTCAAAACGTGTTTTTCAGCCCGAAATAAACGCGTTTTTTCAGACAACTGAATCCCCATGTAGCAACAAGTCTCAGAAGAGCCCACACACTCAGCTCTTAACCCCAGTGTGCAGAAAGGGTCAAAACGTGTTTTTCAGCAGAAATAAACATGTTTCTGCAAGTTTGGTCAACCCCATGTAAGTTATGGGGCAGTAACAGTACACTTTTCAAAACGTGTTTTTCAGCCCGAAATAAACGCGTTTTTTCAGACAACTGAATCCCCATGTAGCAACAAGGCTCAGAAGAGCCCACACACTCAGATCTTAACCCCAGTGTGCTGAAAGTGTCAAAACATGTTTTTCAGCAGAAATAAACATGTTTCTGCAAGTTTGGTCAACCCCATGTAAGTTATGGGGCAGTAACAGTACACTTTTCAAAACGTGTTTTTCAGCCCGAAATAAACGCGTTTTTTCAGACAACTGAATCCCCATGTAGCAACAAGGCTCAGAAGAGCCCACACACTCAGATCTTAACCCCAGTGTGCTGAAAGTGTCAAAACATGTTTTTCAGCAGAAATAAACATGTTTCTGCAAGTTTGGTCAACCCCATGTAAGTTATGGGGCAGTAACAGTACACTTTTCAAAACGTGTTTTTCAGCCCGAAATAAACGCGTTTTTTCAGACAACTGAATCCCCATGTAGCAACAAGGCTCAGAAGAGCCCACACACTCAGATCTTAACCCCAGTGTGCTGAAAGTGTCAAAACATGTTTTTCAGCAGAAATAAACATGTTTCTGCAAGTTTGGTCAACCCCATGTAAGTTATGGGGCAGTAACAGTACACTTTTCAAAACGTGTTTTTCAGCCCGAAATCAACGCGTTTTTTCAGACAACTGAATCACCATGTAGCAGCAAGGCTCAGAAGAGCCCACACACTCAGATCTTAACCCCAGTGTGCAGAAAGGGTCAAAACTTGTTTTTCAGCAGAAATAAACATGTTTCTGCAAGTTTGGTCAACCCCATGTAAGTTATGGGGCAGTAACAGTACACTTTTCAAAACGTGTTTTTCAGCCCGAAATAAACGCGTTTTTTCAGACAACTGAATACCCATGTAGCAGCAAGGCTCAGAAGAGCCCACACACTCAGATCTTAACCCCAGTGTGCTGAAAGTGTCAAAACATGTTTTTCAGCAGAAATAAACATGTTTCTGCAAGTTTGGTCAACCCCATGTAAGTTATGGGGCAGTAACAGTACACTTTTCTAAACGTGTTTTTCAGCCCGAAATAAACGCGTTTTTTCAGACAACTGAATCCCCATGTAGCAACAAGGCTCATAAGAGCCCACACACTCAGATCTTAACCCCAGTGTGCTGAAAGTGTCAAAACATGTTTTTCAGCAGAAATAAACATGTTTCTGCAAGTTTGGTCAACCCCATGTAAGTTATGGGGCAGTAACAGTACACTTTTCAAAACGTGTTTTTCAGCCCGAAATAAACGCGTTTTTTCAGACAACTGAATCCCCATGTAGCAACAAGGCTCAGAAGAGCCCACACACTCAGATCTTAACCCCAGTGTGCTGAAAGTGTCAAAACATGTTTTTCAGCAGAAATAAACATGTTTCTGCAAGTTTGGTCAACCCCATGTAAGTTATGGGGCAGTAACAGTACACTTTTCAAAACGTGTTTTTCAGCCCGAAATAAACGCGTTTTTTCAGACAACTGAATACCCATGTAGCAGCAAGTCTCAGAAGAGCCCACACACTCAGCTCTTAACCCCAGTGTGCAGAAAGGGTCAAAACGTGTTTTTCAGCAGAAATAAACATGTTTCTGCAAGTTTGGTCAACCCCATGTAAGTTATGGGGCAGTAACAGTACACTCTGCAAAACGTGTTTTTCAGCCCGAAATAAACGCGTTTTTTCAGACAACTGAATCCCCATGTAGCAGCAAGGCTCAGAAGAGCCCACACACTCAGATCTTAACCCCAGTGTGCTGAAAGTGTCAAAACATGTTTTTCAGCAGAAATAAACATGTTTCTGCAAGTTTGGTCAACCCCATGTAAGTTATGGGGCAGTAACAGTACACTTTTCAAAACGTGTTTTTCAGCCCGAAATAAACGCGTTTTTTCAGACAACTGAATCCCCATGTAGCAACAAGGCTCAGAAGAGCCCACACACTCAGATCTTAACCCCAGTGTGCTGAAAGTGTCAAAACATGTTTTTCAGCAGAAATAAACATGTTTCTGCAAGTTTGGTCAACCCCATGTAAGTTATGGGGCAGTAACAGTACACTTTTCAAAACGTGTTTTTCAGCCCGAAATAAACGCGTTTTTTCAGACAACTGAATCCCCATGTAGCAACAAGTCTCAGAAGAGCCCACACACTCAGCTCTTAACCCCAGTGTGCAGAAAGGGTCAAAACGTGTTTTTCAGCAGAAATAAACATGTTTCTGCAAGTTTGGTCAACCCCATGTAAGTTATGGGGCAGTAACAGTACACTTTTCAAAACGTGTTTTTCAGCCCGAAATAAACGCGTTTTTTCAGACAACTGAATCCCCATGTAGCAACAAGGCTCAGAAGAGCCCACACACTCAGATCTTAACCCCAGTGTGCTGAAAGTGTCAAAACATGTTTTTCAGCAGAAATAAACATGTTTCTGCAAGTTTGGTCAACCCCATGTAAGTTATGGGGCAGTAACAGTACACTTTTCAAAACGTGTTTTTCAGCCCGAAATAAACGCGTTTTTTCAGACAACTGAATACCCATGTAGCAGCAAGTCTCAGAAGAGCCCACACACTCAGCTCTTAACCCCAGTGTGCAGAAAGGGTCAAAACGTGTTTTTCAGCAGAAATAAACATGTTTCTGCAAGTTTGGTCAACCCCATGTAAGTTATGGGGCAGTAACAGTACACTCTGCAAAACGTGTTTTTCAGCCCGAAATAAACGCGTTTTTTCAGACAACTGAATCCCCATGTAGCAGCAAGGCTCAGAAGAGCCCACACACTCAGATCTTAACCCCAGTGTGCTGAAAGTGTCAAAACATGTTTTTCAGCAGAAATAAACATGTTTCTGCAAGTTTGGTCAACCCCATGTAAGTTATGGGGCAGTAACAGTACACTTTTCAAAACGTGTTTTTCAGCCCGAAATAAACGCGTTTTTTCAGACAACTGAATCCCCATGTAGCAACAAGGCTCAGAAGAGCCCACACACTCAGATCTTAACCCCAGTGTGCTGAAAGTGTCAAAACATGTTTTTCAGCAGAAATAAACATGTTTCTGCAAGTTTGGTCAACCCCATGTAAGTTATGGGGCAGTAACAGTACACTTTTCAAAACGTGTTTTTCAGCCCGAAATAAACGCGTTTTTTCAGACAACTGAATCCCCATGTAGCAACAAGGCTCAGAAGAGCCCACACACTCAGATCTTAACCCCAGTGTGCTGAAAGTGTCAAAACATGTTTTTCAGCAGAAATAAACATGTTTCTGCAAGTTTGGTCAACCCCATGTAAGTTATGGGGCAGTAACAGTACACTTTTCAAAACGTGTTTTTCAGCCCGAAATAAACGCGTTTTTTCAGACAACTGAATACCCATGTAGCAGCAAGTCTCAGAAGAGCCCACACACTCAGCTCTTAACCCCAGTGTGCAGAAAGGGTCAAAACGTGTTTTTCAGCAGAAATAAACATGTTTCTGCAAGTTTGGTCAACCCCATGTAAGTTATGGGGCAGTAACAGTACACTCTGCAAAACGTGTTTTTCAGCCCGAAATAAACGCGTTTTTTCAGACAACTGAATCCCCATGTAGCAACAAGGCTCAGAAGAGCTCACACACTCAGATCTTAACCCCAGTGTGCTGAAAGTGTCAAAACATGTTTTTCAGCAGAAATAAACATGTTTCTGCAAGTTTGGTCAACCCCATGTAAGTTATGGGGCAGTAACAGTACACTTTTCAAAACGTGTTTTTCAGCCCGAAATAAACGCGTTTTTTCAGACAACTGAATCCCCATGTAGCAACAAGGCTCAGAAGAGCCCACACACTCAGATCTTGACCCCAGTGTGCTGAAAGTGTCAAAACATGTTTTTCAGCAGAAATAAACATGTTTCTGCAAGTTTGGTCAACCCCATGTAAGTTATGGGGCAGTAACAGTACACTCTGCAAAACGTGTTTTTCAGCCCGAAATAAACGCGTTTTTTCAGACAACTGAATACCCATGTAGCAGCAAGTCTCAGAAGAGCCCACACACTCAGCTCTTAACCCCAGTGTGCAGAAAGGGTCAAAACGTGTTTTTCAGCAGAAATAAACATGTTTCTGCAAGTTTGGTCATCCCCATGTAAGTTATGGGGCAGTAACAGTACACTTTTCAAAACGTGTTTTTCAGCCCGAAATAAACGCGTTTTTTCAGACAACTGAATCCCCATGTAGCAACAAGGCTCAGAAGAGCCCACACACTCAGATCTTAACCCCAGTGTGCTGAAAGTGTCAAAACATGTTTTTCAGCAGAAATAAACATGTTTCTGCAAGTTTGGTCAACCCCATGTAAGTTATGGGGCAGTAACAGTACACTTTTCAAAACGTGTTTTTCAGCCCGAAATAAACGCGTTTTTTCAGACAACTGAATCCCCATGTAGCAACAAGGCTCAGAAGAGCCCACACACTCAGATCTTAACCCCAGTGTGCTGAAAGTGTCAAAACATGTTTTTTCAGCAGAAATAAACATGTTTCTGCAAGTTTGGTCAACCCCATGTAAGTTATGGGGCAGTAACAGTACACTCTGCAAAACGTGTTTTTCAGCCCGAAATAAACGCGTTTTTTCAGACAACTGAATCCCCATGTAGCAGCAAGGCTCAGAAGAGCCCACACACTCAGATCTTAACCCCAGTGTGCTGAAAGTGTCAAAACATGTTTTTCAGCAGAAATAAACATGTTTCTGCAAGTTTGGTCAACCCCATGTAAGTTATGGGGCAGTAACAGTACACTTTTCAAAACGTGTTTTTCAGCCCGAAATAAACGCGTTTTTTCAGACAACTGAATCCCCATGTAGCAACAAGGCTCAGAAGAGCCCACACACTCAGATCTTAACCCCAGTGTGCTGAAATTGTCAAAACATGTTTTTTCAGCAGAAATAAACATGTTTCTGCAAGTTTGGTCAACCCCATGTAAGTTATGGGGCAGTAACAGTACACTTTTCAAAACGTGTTTTTCAGCCCGAAATAAACGCGTTTTTTCAGACAACTGAATCCCCATGTAGCAACAAGGCTCAGAAGAGCCCACACACTCAGATCTTAACCCCAGTGTGCTGAAAGTGTCAAAACATGTTTTTCAGCAGAAATAAACATGTTTCTGCAAGTTTGGTCAACCCCATGTAAGTTATGGGGCAGTAACAGTACACTTTTCAAAACGTGTTTTTCAGCCCGAAATAAACGCGTTTTTTCAGACAACTGAATACCCATGTAGCAGCAAGTCTCAGAAGAGCCCACACACTCAGCTCTTAACCCCAGTGTGCAGAAAGGGTCAAAACGTGTTTTTCAGCAGAAATAAACATGTTTCTGCAAGTTTGGTCAACCCCATGTAAGTTATGGGGCAGTAACAGTACACTCTGCAAAACGTGTTTTTCAGCCCGAAATAAACGCGTTTTTTCAGACAACTGAATCCCCATGTAGCAGCAAGGCTCAGAAGAGCCCACACACTCAGATCTTAACCCCAGTGTGCTGAAAGTGTCAAAACATGTTTTTCAGCAGAAATAAACATGTTTCTGCAAGTTTGGTCAACCCCATGTAAGTTATGGGGCAGTAACAGTACACTTTTCAAAACGTGTTTTTCAGCCCGAAATAAACGCGTTTTTTCAGACAACTGAATCCCCATGTAGCAACAAGGCTCAGAAGAGCCCACACACTCAGATCTTAACCCCAGTGTGCTGAAAGTGTCAAAACATGTTTTTCAGCAGAAATAAACATGTTTCTGCAAGTTTGGTCAACCCCATGTAAGTTATGGGGCAGTAACAGTACACTTTTCAAAACGTGTTTTTCAGCCCGAAATAAACGCGTTTTTTCAGACAACTGAATCCCCATGTAGCAACAAGGCTCAGAAGAGCCCACACACTCAGATCTTAACCCCAGTGTGCTGAAAGTGTCAAAACATGTTTTTCAGCAGAAATAAACATGTTTCTGCAAGTTTGGTCAACCCCATGTAAGTTATGGGGCAGTAACAGTACACTTTTCAAAACGTGTTTTTCAGCCCGAAATAAACGCGTTTTTTCAGACAACTGAATCCCCATGTAGCAACAAGGCTCAGAAGAGCCCACACACTCAGATCTTAACCCCAGTGTGCTGAAAGTGTCAAAACATGTTTTTCAGCAGAAATAAACATGTTTCTGCAAGTTTGGTCAACCCCATGTAAGTTATGGGGCAGTAACAGTACACTTTTCAAAACGTGTTTTTCAGCCCGAAATAAACGCGTTTTTTCAGACAACTGAATCCCCATGTAGCAACAAGGCTCAGAAGAGCCCACACACTCAGATCTTAACCCCAGTGTGCTGAAAGTGTCAAAACATGTTTTTCAGCAGAAATAAACATGTGTCTGCAAGTTTGGTCAACCCCATGTAAGTTATGGGGCAGTAACAGTACACTTTTCAAAACGTGTTTTTCAGCCCGAAATAAACGCGTTTTTTCAGACAACTGAATACCCATGTAGCAGCAAGTCTCAGAAGAGCCCACACACTCAGCTCTTAACCCCAGTGTGCAGAAAGGGTCAAAACGTGTTTTTCAGCAGAAATAAACATGTTTCTGCAAGTTTGGTCAACCCCATGTAAGTTATGGGGCAGTAACAGTACACTCTGCAAAACGTGTTTTTCAGCCCGAAATAAACGCGTTTTTTCAGACAACTGAATCCCCATGTAGCAGCAAGGCTCAGAAGAGCCCACACACTCAGATCTTAACCCCAGTGTGCTGAAAGTGTCAAAACATGTTTTTCAGCAGAAATAAACATGTTTCTGCAAGTTTGGTCAACCCCATGTAAGTTATGGGGCAGTAACAGTACACTTTTCAAAACGTGTTTTTCAGCCCGAAATAAACGCGTTTTTTCAGACAACATAATCCCCATGTAGCAGCAAGTCTCAGAAGAGCCCACACACTCAGCTCTTAACCCCAGTGTGCAGAAAGGGTCAAAACGTGTTTTTCAGCAGAAATAAACATGTTTCTGCAAGTTTGGTCAACCCCATGTAAGTTATGGGGCAGTAACAGTACACTCTGCAAAACGTGTTTTTCAGCCCGAAATAAACGCGTTTTTTCAGACAACTGAATCCCCATGTAGCAGCAAGGCTCAGAAGAGCCCACACACTCAGATCTTAACCCCAGTGTGCAGAAAGGGTCAAAACGTGTTTTTCAGCAGAAATAAACATGTTTCTGCAAGTTTGGTCAACCCCATGTAAGTTATGGGGCAGTAACAGTACACTTTTCAAAACGTGTTTTTCAGCCCGAAATCAACGCGTTTTTTCAGACAACTGAATCACCATGTAGCAGCAAGGCTCAGAAGAGCCCACACACTCAGATCTTAACCCCAGTGTGCAGAAAGGGTCAAAACTTGTTTTTCAGCAGAAATAAACATGTTTCTGCAAGTTTGGTCAACCCCATGTAAGTTATGGGGCAGTAACAGTACACTTTTCAAAACGTGTTTTTCAGCCCGAAATAAACGCGTTTTTTCAGACAACTGAATACCCATGTAGCAGCAAGGCTCAGAAGAGCCCACACACTCAGATCTTAACCCCAGTGTGCTGAAAGTGTCAAAACATGTTTTTCAGCAGAAATAAACATGTTTCTGCAAGTTTGGTCAACCCCATGTAAGTTATGGGGCAGTAACAGTACACTTTTCTAAACGTGTTTTTCAGCCCGAAATAAACGCGTTTTTTCAGACAACTGAATCCCCATGTAGCAACAAGGCTCAGAAGAGCCCACACACTCAGATCTTAACCCCAGTGTGCTGAAAGTGTCAAAACATGTTTTTCAGCAGAAATAAACATGTTTCTGCAAGTTTGGTCAACCCCATGTAAGTTATGGGGCAGTAACAGTACACTTTTCAAAACGTGTTTTTCAGCCCGAAATAAACGCGTTTTTTCAGACAACTGAATCCCCATGTAGCAACAAGGCTCAGAAGAGCCCACACACTCAGATCTTAACCCCAGTGTGCTGAAAGTGTCAAAACATGTTTTTCAGCAGAAATAAACATGTTTCTGCAAGTTTGGTCAACCCCATGTAAGTTATGGGGCAGTAACAGTACACTTTTCAAAACGTGTTTTTCAGCCCGAAATAAACGCGTTTTTTCAGACAACTGAATACCCATGTAGCAGCAAGTCTCAGAAGAGCCCACACACTCAGCTCTTAACCCCAGTGTGCAGAAAGGGTCAAAACGTGTTTTTCAGCAGAAATAAACATGTTTCTGCAAGTTTGGTCAACCCCATGTAAGTTATGGGGCAGTAACAGTACACTCTGCAAAACGTGTTTTTCAGCCCGAAATAAACGCGTTTTTTCAGACAACTGAATCCCCATGTAGCAGCAAGGCTCAGAAGAGCCCACACACTCAGATCTTAACCCCAGTGTGCTGAAAGTGTCAAAACATGTTTTTCAGCAGAAATAAACATGTTTCTGCAAGTTTGGTCAACCCCATGTAAGTTATGGGGCAGTAACAGTACACTTTTCAAAACGTGTTTTTCAGCCCGAAATAAACGCGTTTTTTCAGACAACTGAATCCCCATGTAGCAACAAGGCTCAGAAGAGCCCACACACTCAGATCTTAACCCCAGTGTGCTGAAAGTGTCAAAACATGTTTTTCAGCAGAAATAAACATGTTTCTGCAAGTTTGGTCAACCCCATGTAAGTTATGGGGCAGTAACAGTACACTTTTCAAAACGTGTTTTTCAGCCCGAAATAAACGCGTTTTTTCAGACAACTGAATCCCCATGTAGCAACAAGTCTCAGAAGAGCCCACACACTCAGCTCTTAACCCCAGTGTGCAGAAAGGGTCAAAACGTGTTTTTCAGCAGAAATAAACATGTTTCTGCAAGTTTGGTCAACCCCATGTAAGTTATGGGGCAGTAACAGTACACTTTTCAAAACGTGTTTTTCAGCCCGAAATAAACGCGTTTTTTCAGACAACTGAATCCCCATGTAGCAACAAGGCTCAGAAGAGCCCACACACTCAGATCTTAACCCCAGTGTGCTGAAAGTGTCAAAACATGTTTTTCAGCAGAAATAAACATGTTTCTGCAAGTTTGGTCAACCCCATGTAAGTTATGGGGCAGTAACAGTACACTTTTCAAAACGTGTTTTTCAGCCCGAAATAAACGCGTTTTTTCAGACAACTGAATCCCCATGTAGCAACAAGGCTCAGAAGAGCCCACACACTCAGATCTTAACCCCAGTGTGCTGAAAGTGTCAAAACATGTTTTTCAGCAGAAATAAACATGTTTCTGCAAGTTTGGTCAACCCCATGTAAGTTATGGGGCAGTAACAGTACACTTTTCAAAACGTGTTTTTCAGCCCGAAATAAACGCGTTTTTTCAGACAACTGAATCCCCATGTAGCAACAAGGCTCAGAAGAGCCCACACACTCAGATCTTAACCCCAGTGTGCTGAAAGTGTCAAAACATGTTTTTTCAGCAGAAATAAACATGTTTCTGCAAGTTTGGTCAACCCCATGTAAGTTATGGGGCAGTAACAGTACACTTTTCAAAACGTGTTTTTCAGCCCGAAATAAACGCGTTTTTTCAGACAACTGAATCCCCATGTAGCAACAAGGCTCAGAAGAGCCCACACACTCAGATCTTAACCCCAGTGTGCTGAAAGTGTCAAAACATGTTTTTCAGCAGAAATAAACATGTTTCTGCAAGTTTGGTCAACCCCATGTAAGTTATGGGGCAGTAACAGTACACTTTTCAAAACGTGTTTTTCAGCCCGAAATAAACGCGTTTTTTCAGACAACTGAATACCCATGTAGCAGCAAGTCTCAGAAGAGCCCACACACTCAGCTCTTAACCCCAGTGTGCAGAAAGGGTCAAAACGTGTTTTTCAGCAGAAATAAACATGTTTCTGCAAGTTTGGTCAACCCCATGTAAGTTATGGGGCAGTAACAGTACACTCTGCAAAACGTGTTTTTCAGCCCGAAATAAACGCGTTTTTTCAGACAACTGAATCCCCATGTAGCAGCAAGGCTCAGAAGAGCCCACACACTCAGATCTTAACCCCAGTGTGCTGAAAGTGTCAAAACATGTTTTTCAGCAGAAATAAACATGTTTCTGCAAGTTTGGTCAACCCCATGTAAGTTATGGGGCAGTAACAGTACACTTTTCAAAACGTGTTTTTCAGCCCGAAATAAACGCGTTTTTTCAGACAACTGAATCCCCATGTAGCAACAAGGCTCAGAAGAGCCCACACACTCAGATCTTAACCCCAGTGTGCTGAAAGTGTCAAAACATGTTTTTTCAGCAGAAATAAACATGTTTCTGCAAGTTTGGTCAACCCCATGTAAGTTATGGGGCAGTAACAGTACACTTTTCAAAACGTGTTTTTCAGCCCGAAATAAACGCGTTTTTTCAGACAACTGAATCCCCATGTAGCAACAAGGCTCAGAAGAGCCCACACACTCAGATCTTAACCCCAGTGTGCTGAAAGTGTCAAAACATGTTTTTCAGCAGAAATAAACATGTTTCTGCAAGTTTGGTCAACCCCATGTAAGTTATGGGGCAGTAACAGTACACTTTTCAAAACGTGTTTTTCAGCCCGAAATAAACGCGTTTTTTCAGACAACTGAATACCCATGTAGCAGCAAGTCTCAGAAGAGCCCACACACTCAGCTCTTAACCCCAGTGTGCAGAAAGGGTCAAAACGTGTTTTTCAGCAGAAATAAACATGTTTCTGCAAGTTTGGTCAACCCCATGTAAGTTATGGGGCAGTAACAGTACACTCTGCAAAACGTGTTTTTCAGCCCGAAATAAACGCGTTTTTTCAGACAACTGAATCCCCATGTAGCAACAAGGCTCAGAAGAGCTCACACACTCAGATCTTAACCCCAGTGTGCTGAAAGTGTCAAAACATGTTTTTCAGCAGAAATAAACATGTTTCTGCAAGTTTGGTCAACCCCATGTAAGTTATGGGGCAGTAACAGTACACTTTTCAAAACGTGTTTTTCAGCCCGAAATAAACGCGTTTTTTCAGACAACTGAATCCCCATGTAGCAACAAGGCTCAGAAGAGCCCACACACTCAGATCTTAACCCCAGTGTGCTGAAAGTGTCAAAACATGTTTTTCAGCAGAAATAAACATGTTTCTGCAAGTTTGGTCAACCCCATGTAAGTTATGGGGCAGTAACAGTACACTTTTCAAAACGTGTTTTTCAGCCCGAAATAAACGCGTTTTTTCAGACAACTGAATACCCATGTAGCAGCAAGTCTCAGAAGAGCCCACACACTCAGCTCTTAACCCCAGTGTGCAGAAAGGGTCAAAACGTGTTTTTCAGCAGAAATAAACATGTTTCTGCAAGTTTGGTCAACCCCATGTAAGTTATGGGGCAGTAACAGTACACTCTGCAAAACGTGTTTTTCAGCCCGAAATAAACGCGTTTTTTCAGACAACTGAATCCCCATGTAGCAACAAGGCTCAGAAGAGCTCACACACTCAGATCTTAACCCCAGTGTGCTGAAAGTGTCAAAACATGTTTTTCAGCAGAAATAAACATGTTTCTGCAAGTTTGGTCAACCCCATGTAAGTTATGGGGCAGTAACAGTACACTTTTCAAAACGTGTTTTTCAGCCCGAAATAAACGCGTTTTTTCAGACAACTGAATCCCCATGTAGCAACAAGGCTCAGAAGAGCCCACACACTCAGATCTTGACCCCAGTGTGCTGAAAGTGTCAAAACATGTTTTTCAGCAGAAATAAACATGTTTCTGCAAGTTTGGTCAACCCCATGTAAGTTATGGGGCAGTAACAGTACACTCTGCAAAACGTGTTTTTCAGCCCGAAATAAACGCGTTTTTTCAGACAACTGAATACCCATGTAGCAGCAAGTCTCAGAAGAGCCCACACACTCAGCTCTTAACCCCAGTGTGCAGAAAGGGTCAAAACGTGTTTTTCAGCAGAAATAAACATGTTTCTGCAAGTTTGGTCAACCCCATGTAAGTTATGGGGCAGTAACAGTACACTTTTCAAAACGTGTTTTTCAGCCCGAAATAAACGCGTTTTTTCAGACAACTGAATCCCCATGTAGCAACAAGGCTCAGAAGAGCCCACACACTCAGATCTTAACCCCAGTGTGCTGAAAGTGTCAAAACATGTTTTTCAGCAGAAATAAACATGTTTCTGCAAGTTTGGTCAACCCCATGTAAGTTATGGGGCAGTAACAGTACACTTTTCAAAACGTGTTTTTCAGCCCGAAATAAACGCGTTTTTTCAGACAACTGAATCCCCATGTAGCAACAAGGCTCAGAAGAGCCCACACACTCAGATCTTAACCCCAGTGTGCTGAAAGTGTCAAAACATGTTTTTTCAGCAGAAATAAACATGTTTATGCAAGTTTGGTCAACCCCATGTAAGTTATGGGGCAGTAACAGTACACTTTTCAAAACGTGTTTTTCAGCCCGAAATAAACGCGTTTTTTCAGACAACTGAATCCCCATGTAGCAACAAGGCTCAGAAGAGCCCACACACTCAGATCTTAACCCCAGTGTGCTGAAAGTGTCAAAACATGTTTTTCAGCAGAAATAAACATGTTTCTGCAAGTTTGGTCAACCCCATGTAAGTTATGGGGCAGTAACAGTACACTTTTCAAAACGTGTTTTTCAGCCCGAAATAAACGCGTTTTTTCAGACAACTGAATACCCATGTAGCAGCAAGTCTCAGAAGAGCCCACACACTCAGCTCTTAACCCCAGTGTGCAGAAAGGGTCAAAACATGTTTTTCAGCAGAAATAAACATGTTTCTGCAAGTTTGGTCAACCCCATGTAAGTTATGGGGCAGTAACAGTACACTTTTCAAAACGTGTTTTTCAGCCCGAAATAAACGCGTTTTTTCAGACAACTGAATACCCATGTAGCAGCAAGTCTCAGAAGAGCCCACACACTCAGCTCTTAACCCCAGTGTGCAGAAAGGGTCAAAACGTGTTTTTCAGCAGAAATAAACATGTTTCTGCAAGTTTGGTCAACCCCATGTAAGTTATGGGGCAGTAACAGTACACTCTGCAAAACGTGTTTTTCAGCCCGAAATAAACGCGTTTTTTCAGACAACTGAATCCCCATGTAGCAGCAAGGCTCAGAAGAGCCCACACACTCAGATCTTAACCCCAGTGTGCTGAAAGTGTCAAAACATGTTTTTCAGCAGAAATAAACATGTTTCTGCAAGTTTGGTCAACCCCATGTAAGTTATGGGGCAGTAACAGTACACTTTTCAAAACGTGTTTTTCAGCCCGAAATAAACGCGTTTTTTCAGACAACTGAATCCCCATGTAGCAACAAGGCTCAGAAGAGCCCACACACTCAGATCTTAACCCCAGTGTGCTGAAAGTGTCAAAACATGTTTTTTCAGCAGAAATAAACATGTTTCTGCAAGTTTGGTCAACCCCATGTAAGTTATGGGGCAGTAACAGTACACTTTTCAAAACGTGTTTTTCAGCCCGAAATAAACGCGTTTTTTCAGACAACTGAATCCCCATGTAGCAACAAGGCTCAGAAGAGCCCACACACTCAGATCTTAACCCCAGTGTGCTGAAAGTGTCAAAACATGTTTTTCAGCAGAAATAAACATGTTTCTGCAAGTTTGGTCAACCCCATGTAAGTTATGGGGCAGTAACAGTACACTTTTCAAAACGTGTTTTTCAGCCCGAAATAAACGCGTTTTTTCAGACAACTGAATACCCATGTAGCAGCAAGTCTCAGAAGAGCCCACACACTCAGCTCTTAACCCCAGTGTGCAGAAAGGGTCAAAACGTGTTTTTCAGCAGAAATAAACATGTTTCTGCAAGTTTGGTCAACCCCATGTAAGTTATGGGGCAGTAACAGTACACTCTGCAAAACGTGTTTTTCAGCCCGAAATAAACGCGTTTTTTCAGACAACTGAATCCCCATGTAGCAACAAGGCTCAGAAGAGCTCACACACTCAGATCTTAACCCCAGTGTGCTGAAAGTGTCAAAACATGTTTTTCAGCAGAAATAAACATGTTTCTGCAAGTTTGGTCAACCCCATGTAAGTTATGGGGCAGTAACAGTACACTTTTCAAAACGTGTTTTTCAGCCCGAAATAAACGCGTTTTTTCAGACAACTGAATCCCCATGTAGCAACAAGGCTCAGAAGAGCCCACACACTCAGATCTTAACCCCAGTGTGCTGAAAGTGTCAAAACATGTTTTTCAGCAGAAATAAACATGTTTCTGCAAGTTTGGTCAACCCCATGTAAGTTATGGGGCAGTAACAGTACACTTTTCAAAACGTGTTTTTCAGCCCGAAATAAACGCGTTTTTTCAGACAACTGAATACCCATGTAGCAGCAAGTCTCAGAAGAGCCCACACACTCAGCTCTTAACCCCAGTGTGCAGAAAGGGTCAAAACGTGTTTTTCAGCAGAAATAAACATGTTTCTGCAAGTTTGGTCAACCCCATGTAAGTTATGGGGCAGTAACAGTACACTCTGCAAAACGTGTTTTTCAGCCTGAAATAAACGCGTTTTTTCAGACAACTGAATCCCCATGTAGCAACAAGGCTCAGAAGAGCTCACACACTCAGATCTTAACCCCAGTGTGCTGAAAGTGTCAAAACATGTTTTTCAGCAGAAATAAACATGTTTCTGCAAGTTTGGTCAACCCCATGTAAGTTATGGGGCAGTAACAGTACACTTTTCAAAACGTGTTTTTCAGCCCGAAATAAACGCGTTTTTTCAGACAACTGAATCCCCATGTAGCAACAAGGCTCAGAAGAGCCCACACACTCAGATCTTGACCCCAGTGTGCTGAAAGTGTCAAAACATGTTTTTCAGCAGAAATAAACATGTTTCTGCAAGTTTGGTCAACCCCATGTAAGTTATGGGGCAGTAACAGTACACTCTGCAAAACGTGTTTTTCAGCCCGAAATAAACGCGTTTTTTCAGACAACTGAATACCCATGTAGCAGCAAGTCTCAGAAGAGCCCACACACTCAGCTCTTAACCCCAGTGTGCAGAAAGGGTCAAAACGTGTTTTTCAGCAGAAATAAACATGTTTCTGCAAGTTTGGTCAACCCCATGTAAGTTATGGGGCAGTAACAGTACACTTTTCAAAACGTGTTTTTCAGCCCGAAATAAACGCGTTTTTTCAGACAACTGAATCCCCATGTAGCAACAAGGCTCAGAAGAGCCCACACACTCAGATCTTAACCCCAGTGTGCTGAAAGTGTCAAAACATGTTTTTCAGCAGAAATAAACATGTTTCTGCAAGTTTGGTCAACCCCATGTAAGTTATGGGGCAGTAACAGTACACTTTTCAAAACGTGTTTTTCAGCCCGAAATAAACGCGTTTTTTCAGACAACTGAATCCCCATGTAGCAACAAGGCTCAGAAGAGCCCACACACTCAGATCTTAACCCCAGTGTGCTGAAAGTGTCAAAACATGTTTTTTCAGCAGAAATAAACATGTTTCTGCAAGTTTGGTCAACCCCATGTAAGTTATGGGGCAGTAACAGTACACTTTTCAAAACGTGTTTTTCAGCCCGAAATAAACGCGTTTTTTCAGACAACTGAATCCCCATGTAGCAACAAGGCTCAGAAGAGCCCACACACTCAGATCTTAACCCCAGTGTGCTGAAAGTGTCAAAACATGTTTTTCAGCAGAAATAAACATGTTTCTGCAAGTTTGGTCAACCCCATGTAAGTTATGGGGCAGTAACAGTACACTTTTCAAAACGTGTTTTTCAGCCTGAAATAAACGCGTTTTTTCAGACAACTGAATACCCATGTAGCAGCAAGTCTCAGAAGAGCCCACACACTCAGCTCTTAACCCCAGTGTGCAGAAAGGGTCAAAACGTGTTTTTCAGCAGAAATAAACATGTTTCTGCAAGTTTGGTCAACCCCATGTAAGTTATGGGGCAGTAACAGTACACTCTGCAAAACGTGTTTTTCAGCCCGAAATAAACGCGTTTTTTCAGACAACTGAATCCCCATGTAGCAGCAAGGCTCAGAAGAGCCCACACACTCAGATCTTAACCCCAGTGTGCTGAAAGTGTCAAAACATGTTTTTCAGCAGAAATAAACATGTTTCTGCAAGTTTGGTCAACCCCATGTAAGTTATGGGGCAGTAACAGTACACTTTTCAAAACGTGTTTTTCAGCCCGAAATAAACGCGTTTTTTCAGACAACTGAATCCCCATGTAGCAACAAGGCTCAGAAGAGCCCACACACTCAGATCTTAACCCCAGTGTGCTGAAAGTGTCAAAACATGTTTTTTCAGCAGAAATAAACATGTTTCTGCAAGTTTGGTCAACCCCATGTAAGTTATGGGGCAGTAACAGTACACTTTTCAAAACGTGTTTTTCAGCCCGAAATAAACGCGTTTTTTCAGACAACTGAATCCCCATGTAGCAACAAGGCTCAGAAGAGCCCACACACTCAGATCTTAACCCCAGTGTGCTGAAAGTGTCAAAACATGTTTTTCAGCAGAAATAAACATGTTTCTGCAAGTTTGGTCAACCCCATGTAAGTTATGGGGCAGTAACAGTACACTTTTCAAAACGTGTTTTTCAGCCCGAAATAAACGCGTTTTTTCAGACAACTGAATACCCATGTAGCAGCAAGTCTCAGAAGAGCCCACACACTCAGCTCTTAACCCCAGTGTGCAGAAAGGGTCAAAACGTGTTTTTCAGCAGAAATAAACATGTTTCTGCAAGTTTGGTCAACCCCATGTAAGTTATGGGGCAGTAACAGTACACTCTGCAAAACGTGTTTTTCAGCCCGAAATAAACGCGTTTTTTCAGACAACTGAATCCCCATGTAGCAACAAGGCTCAGAAGAGCTCACACACTCAGATCTTAACCCCAGTGTGCTGAAAGTGTCAAAACATGTTTTTCAGCAGAAATAAACATGTTTCTGCAAGTTTGGTCAACCCCATGTAAGTTATGGGGCAGTAACAGTACACTTTTCAAAACGTGTTTTTCAGCCCGAAATAAACGCGTTTTTTCAGACAACTGAATCCCCATGTAGCAACAAGGCTCAGAAGAGCCCACACACTCAGATCTTAACCCCAGTGTGCTGAAAGTGTCAAAACATGTTTTTCAGCAGAAATAAACATGTTTCTGCAAGTTTGGTCAACCCCATGTAAGTTATGGGGCAGTAACAGTACACTTTTCAAAACGTGTTTTTCAGCCCGAAATAAACGCGTTTTTTCAGACAACTGAATACCCATGTAGCAGCAAGTCTCAGAAGAGCCCACACACTCAGCTCTTAACCCCAGTGTGCAGAAAGGGTCAAAACGTGTTTTTCAGCAGAAATAAACATGTTTCTGCAAGTTTGGTCAACCCCATGTAAGTTATGGGGCAGTAACAGTACACTCTGCAAAACGTGTTTTTCAGCCCGAAATAAACGCGTTTTTTCAGACAACTGAATCCCCATGTAGCAACAAGGCTCAGAAGAGCTCACACACTCAGATCTTAACCCCAGTGTGCTGAAAGTGTCAAAACATGTTTTTCAGCAGAAATAAACATGTTTCTGCAAGTTTGGTCAACCCCATGTAAGTTATGGGGCAGTAACAGTACACTTTTCAAAACGTGTTTTTCAGCCCGAAATAAACGCGTTTTTTCAGACAACTGAATCCCCATGTAGCAACAAGGCTCAGAAGAGCCCACACACTCAGATCTTGACCCCAGTGTGCTGAAAGTGTCAAAACATGTTTTTCAGCAGAAATAAACATGTTTCTGCAAGTTTGGTCAACCCCATGTAAGTTATGGGGCAGTAACAGTACACTCTGCAAAACGTGTTTTTCAGCCCGAAATAAACGCGTTTTTTCAGACAACTGAATCCCCATGTAGCAACAAGGCTCAGAAGAGCTCACACACTCAGATCTTAACCCCAGTGTGCTGAAAGTGTCAAAACATGTTTTTCAGCAGAAATAAACATGTTTCTGCAAGTTTGGTCAACCCCATGTAAGTTATGGGGCAGTAACAGTACACTTTTCAAAACGTGTTTTTCAGCCCGAAATAAACGCGTTTTTTCAGACAACTGAATCCCCATGTAGCAACAAGGCTCAGAAGAGCCCACACACTCAGATCTTGACCCCAGTGTGCTGAAAGTGTCAAAACATGTTTTTCAGCAGAAATAAACATGTTTCTGCAAGTTTGGTCAACCCCATGTAAGTTATGGGGCAGTAACAGTACACTCTGCAAAACGTGTTTTTCAGCCCGAAATAAACGCGTTTTTTCAGACAACTGAATACCCATGTAGCAGCAAGGCTCAGAAGAGCCCACACACTCAGATCTTAACCCCAGTGTGCTGAAAGTGTCAAAACATGTTTTTCAGCAGAAATAAACATGTTTCTGCAAGTTTGGTCAACCCCATGTAAGTTATGGGGCAGTAACAGTACACTTTTCAAAACGTGTTTTTCAGCCCGAAATAAACGCGTTTTTTCAGACAACTGAATCCCCATGTAGCAACAAGGCTCAGAAGAGCCCACACACTCAGATCTTAACCCCAGTGTGCTGAAAGTGTCAAAACATGTTTTTCAGCAGAAATAAACATGTTTCTGCAAGTTTGGTCAACCCCATGTAAGTTATGGGGCAGTAACAGTACACTTTTCAAAACGTGTTTTTCAGCCCGAAATAAACGCGTTTTTTCAGACAACTGAATCCCCATGTAGCAACAAGGCTCAGAAGAGCCCACACACTCAGATCTTAACCCCAGTGTGCTGAAAGTGTCAAAACATGTTTTTCAGCAGAAATAAACATGTTTCTGCAAGTTTGGTCAACCCCATGTAAGTTATGGGGCAGTAACAGTACACTTTTCAAAACGTGTTTTTCAGCCCGAAATAAACGCGTTTTTTCAGACAACTGAATCCCCATGTAGCAACAAGGCTCAGAAGAGCCCACACACTCAGATCTTAACCCCAGTGTGCTGAAAGTGTCAAAACATGTTTTTCAGCAGAAATAAACATGTTTCTGCAAGTTTGGTCAACCCCATGTAAGTTATGGGGCAGTAACAGTACACTTTTCAAAACGTGTTTTTCAGCCCGAAATAAACGCGTTTTTTCAGACAACTGAATCCCCATGTAGCAACAAGGCTCAGAAGAGCCCACACACTCAGATCTTAACCCCAGTGTGCTGAAAGTGTCAAAACATGTTTTTCAGCAGAAATAAACATGTTTCTGCAAGTTTGGTCAACCCCATGTAAGTTATGGGGCAGTAACAGTACACTTTTCAAAACGTGTTTTTCAGCCCGAAATAAACGCGTTTTTTCAGACAACTGAATACCCATGTAGCAGCAAGTCTCAGAAGAGCCCACACACTCAGCTCTTAACCCCAGTGTGCAGAAAGGGTCAAAACGTGTTTTTCAGCAGAAATAAACATGTTTCTGCAAGTTTGGTCAACCCCATGTAAGTTATGGGGCAGTAACAGTACACTCTGCAAAACGTGTTTTTCAGCCCGAAATAAACGCGTTTTTTCAGACAACTGAATCCCCATGTAGCAACAAGGCTCAGAAGAGCCCACACACTCAGATCTTGACCCCAGTGTGCTGAAAGTGTCAAAACATGTTTTTCAGCAGAAATAAACATGTTTCTGCAAGTTTGGTCAACCCCATGTAAGTTATGGGGCAGTAACAGTACACTTTTCAAAACGTGTTTTTCAGCCCGAAATAAACGCGTTTTTTCAGACAACTGAATCCCCATGTAGCAACAAGGCTCAGAAGAGCCCACACACTCAGATCTTGACCCCAGTGTGCTGAAAGTGTCAAAACATGTTTTTCAGCAGAAATAAACATGTTTCTGCAAGTTTGGTCAACCCCATGTAAGTTATGGGGCAGTAACAGTACACTCTGCAAAACGTGTTTTTCAGCCCGAAATAAACGCGTTTTTTCAGACAACTGAATCCCCATGTAGCAACAAGGCTCAGAAGAGCCCACACACTCAGATCTTGACCCCAGTGTGCTGAAAGTGTCAATACATGTTTTTCAGCAGAAATAAACATGTTTCTGCAAGTTTGGTCAACCCCATGTAAGTTATGGGGCAGTAACAGTACACTCTGCAAAACGTGTTTTTCAGCCCGAAATCAACGCGTTTTTTCAGACAACTGAATCACCATGTAGCAGCAAGGCTCAGAAGAGCCCACACACTCAGATCTTAACCCCAGTGTGCAGAAAGGGTCAAAACTTGTTTTTCAGCAGAAATAAACATGTTTCTGCAAGTTTGGTCAACCCCATGTAAGTTATGGGGCAGTAACAGTACACTTTTCAAAACGTGTTTTTCAGCCCGAAATAAACGCGTTTTTTCAGACAACTGAATACCCATGTAGCAGCAAGGCTCAGAAGAGCCCACACACTCAGATCTTAACCCCAGTGTGCTGAAAGTGTCAAAACATGTTTTTCAGCAGAAATAAACATGTTTCTGCAAGTTTGGTCAACCCCATGTAAGTTATGGGGCAGTAACAGTACACTTTTCTAAACGTGTTTTTCAGCCAGAAATAAACGCGTTTTTTCAGACAACTGAATCCCCATGTAGCAACAAGGCTCAGAAGAGCCCACACACTCAGATCTTAACCCCAGTGTGCTGAAAGTGTCAAAACATGTTTTTCAGCAGAAATAAACATGTTTCTGCAAGTTTGGTCAACCCCATGTAAGTTATGGGGCAGTAACAGTACACTTTTCAAAACGTGTTTTTCAGCCCGAAATAAACGCGTTTTTTCAGACAACTGAATCCCCATGTAGCAACAAGGCTCAGAAGAGCCCACACACTCAGATCTTAACCCCAGTGTGCTGAAAGTGTCAAAACATGTTTTTCAGCAGAAATAAACATGTTTCTGCAAGTTTGGTCAACCCCATGTAAGTTATGGGGCAGTAACAGTACACTTTTCAAAACGTGTTTTTCAGCCCGAAATAAACGCGTTTTTTCAGACAACTGAATACCCATGTAGCAGCAAGTCTCAGAAGAGCCCACACACTCAGCTCTTAACCCCAGTGTGCAGAAAGGGTCAAAACGTGTTTTTCAGCAGAAATAAACATGTTTCTGCAAGTTTGGTCAACCCCATGTAAGTTATGGGGCAGTAACAGTACACTCTGCAAAACGTGTTTTTCAGCCCGAAATAAACGCGTTTTTTCAGACAACTGAATCCCCATGTAGCAGCAAGGCTCAGAAGAGCCCACACACTCAGATCTTAACCCCAGTGTGCTGAAAGTGTCAAAACATGTTTTTCAGCAGAAATAAACATGTTTCTGCAAGTTTGGTCAACCCCATGTAAGTTATGGGGCAGTAACAGTACACTTTTCAAAACGTGTTTTTCAGCCCGAAATAAACGCGTTTTTTCAGACAACTGAATCCCCATGTAGCAACAAGGCTCAGAAGAGCCCACACACTCAGATCTTAACCCCAGTGTGCTGAAAGTGTCAAAACATGTTTTTCAGCAGAAATAAACATGTTTCTGCAAGTTTGGTCAACCCCATGTAAGTTATGGGGCAGTAACAGTACACTTTTCAAAACGTGTTTTTCAGCCCGAAATAAACGCGTTTTTTCAGACAACTGAATCCCCATGTAGCAACAAGTCTCAGAAGAGCCCACACACTCAGCTCTTAACCCCAGTGTGCAGAAAGGGTCAAAACGTGTTTTTCAGCAGAAATAAACATGTTTCTGCAAGTTTGGTCAACCCCATGTAAGTTATGGGGCAGTAACAGTACACTTTTCAAAACGTGTTTTTCAGCCCGAAATAAACGCGTTTTTTCAGACAACTGAATCCCCATGTAGCAACAAGGCTCAGAAGAGCCCACACACTCAGATCTTAACCCCAGTGTGCTGAAAGTGTCAAAACATGTTTTTCAGCAGAAATAAACATGTTTCTGCAAGTTTGGTCAACCCCATGTAAGTTATGGGGCAGTAACAGTACACTTTTCAAAACGTGTTTTTCAGCCCGAAATAAACGCGTTTTTTCAGACAACTGAATCCCCATGTAGCAACAAGGCTCAGAAGAGCCCACACACTCAGATCTTAACCCCAGTGTGCTGAAAGTGTCAAAACATGTTTTTCAGCAGAAATAAACATGTTTCTGCAAGTTTGGTCAACCCCATGTAAGTTATGGGGCAGTAACAGTACACTTTTCAAAACGTGTTTTTCAGCCCGAAATAAACGCGTTTTTTCAGACAACTGAATCCCCATGTAGCAACAAGGCTCAGAAGAGCCCACACACTCAGATCTTAACCCCAGTGTGCTGAAAGTGTCAAAACATGTTTTTTCAGCAGAAATAAACATGTTTCTGCAAGTTTGGTCAACCCCATGTAAGTTATGGGGCAGTAACAGTACACTTTTCAAAACGTGTTTTTCAGCCCGAAATAAACGCGTTTTTTCAGACAACTGAATCCCCATGTAGCAACAAGGCTCAGAAGAGCCCACACACTCAGATCTTAACCCCAGTGTGCTGAAAGTGTCAAAACATGTTTTTCAGCAGAAATAAACATGTTTCTGCAAGTTTGGTCAACCCCATGTAAGTTATGGGGCAGTAACAGTACACTTTTCAAAACGTGTTTTTCAGCCCGAAATAAACGCGTTTTTTCAGACAACTGAATACCCATGTAGCAGCAAGTCTCAGAAGAGCCCACACACTCAGCTCTTAACCCCAGTGTGCAGAAAGGGTCAAAACGTGTTTTTCAGCAGAAATAAACATGTTTCTGCAAGTTTGGTCAACCCCATGTAAGTTATGGGGCAGTAACAGTACACTCTGCAAAACGTGTTTTTCAGCCCGAAATAAACGCGTTTTTTCAGACAACTGAATCCCCATGTAGCAGCAAGGCTCAGAAGAGCCCACACACTCAGATCTTAACCCCAGTGTGCTGAAAGTGTCAAAACATGTTTTTCAGCAGAAATAAACATGTTTCTGCAAGTTTGGTCAACCCCATGTAAGTTATGGGGCAGTAACAGTACACTTTTCAAAACGTGTTTTTCAGCCCGAAATAAACGCGTTTTTTCAGACAATTGAATCCCCATGTAGCAACAAGGCTCAGAAGAGCCCACACACTCAGATCTTAACCCCAGTGTGCTGAAAGTGTCAAAACATGTTTTTTCAGCAGAAATAAACATGTTTCTGCAAGTTTGGTCAACCCCATGTAAGTTATGGGGCAGTAACAGTACACTTTTCAAAACGTGTTTTTCAGCCCGAAATAAACGCGTTTTTTCAGACAACTGAATCCCCATGTAGCAACAAGGCTCAGAAGAGCCCACACACTCAGATCTTAACCCCAGTGTGCTGAAAGTGTCAAAACATGTTTTTCAGCAGAAATAAACATGTTTCTGCAAGTTTGGTCAACCCCATGTAAGTTATGGGGCAGTAACAGTACACTTTTCAAAACGTGTTTTTCAGCCCGAAATAAACGCGTTTTTTCAGACAACTGAATACCCATGTAGCAGCAAGTCTCAGAAGAGCCCACACACTCAGCTCTTAACCCCAGTGTGCAGAAAGGGTCAAAACGTGTTTTTCAGCAGAAATAAACATGTTTCTGCAAGTTTGGTCAACCCCATGTAAGTTATGGGGCAGTAACAGTACACTCTGCAAAACGTGTTTTTCAGCCCGAAATAAACGCGTTTTTTCAGACAACTGAATCCCCATGTAGCAACAAGGCTCAGAAGAGCTCACACACTCAGATCTTAACCCCAGTGTGCTGAAAGTGTCAAAACATGTTTTTCAGCAGAAATAAACATGTTTCTGCAAGTTTGGTCAACCCCATGTAAGTTATGGGGCAGTAACAGTACACTTTTCAAAACGTGTTTTTCAGCCCGAAATAAACGCGTTTTTTCAGACAACTGAATCCCCATGTAGCAACAAGGCTCAGAAGAGCCCACACACTCAGATCTTGACCCCAGTGTGCTGAAAGTGTCAAAACATGTTTTTCAGCAGAAATAAACATGTTTCTGCAAGTTTGGTCAACCCCATGTAAGTTATGGGGCAGTAACAGTACACTCTGCAAAACGTGTTTTTCAGCCCGAAATAAACGCGTTTTTTCAGACAACTGAATACCCATGTAGCAGCAAGTCTCAGAAGAGCCCACACACTCAGCTCTTAACCCCAGTGTGCAGAAAGGGTCAAAACGTGTTTTTCAGCAGAAATAAACATGTTTCTGCAAGTTTGGTCAACCCCATGTAAGTTATGGGGCAGTAACAGTACACTTTTCAAAACGTGTTTTTCAGCCCGAAATAAACGCGTTTTTTCAGACAACTGAATCCCCATGTAGCAACAAGGCTCAGAAGAGCCCACACACTCAGATCTTAACCCCAGTGTGCTGAAAGTGTCAAAACATGTTTTTCAGCAGAAATAAACATGTTTCTGCAAGTTTGGTCAACCCCATGTAAGTTATGGGGCAGTAACAGTACACTTTTCAAAACGTGTTTTTCAGCCCGAAATAAACGCGTTTTTTCAGACAACTGAATCCCCATGTAGCAACAAGGCTCAGAAGAGCCCACACACTCAGATCTTAACCCCAGTGTGCTGAAAGTGTCAAAACATGTTTTTTCAGCAGAAATAAACATGTTTCTGCAAGTTTGGTCAACCCCATGTAAGTTATGGGGCAGTAACAGTACACTTTTCAAAACGTGTTTTTCAGCCCGAAATAAACGCGTTTTTTCAGACAACTGAATCCCCATGTAGCAACAAGGCTCAGAAGAGCCCACACACTCAGATCTTAACCCCAGTGTGCTGAAAGTGTCAAAACATGTTTTTCAGCAGAAATAAACATGTTTCTGCAAGTTTGGTCAACCCCATGTAAGTTATGGGGCAGTAACAGTACACTTTTCAAAACGTGTTTTTCAGCCCGAAATAAACGCGTTTTTTCAGACAACTGAATACCCATGTAGCAGCAAGTCTCAGAAGAGCCCACACACTCAGCTCTTAACCCCAGTGTGCAGAAAGGGTCAAAACGTGTTTTTCAGCAGAAATAAACATGTTTCTGCAAGTTTGGTCAACCCCATGTAAGTTATGGGGCAGTAACAGTACACTCTGCAAAACGTGTTTTTCAGCCCGAAATAAACGCGTTTTTTCAGACAACTGAATCCCCATGTAGCAGCAAGGCTCAGAAGAGCCCACACACTCAGATCTTAACCCCAGTGTGCTGAAAGTGTCAAAACATGTTTTTCAGCAGAAATAAACATGTTTCTGCAAGTTTGGTCAACCCCATGTAAGTTATGGGGCAGTAACAGTACACTTTTCAAAACGTGTTTTTCAGCCCGAAATAAACGCGTTTTTTCAGACAACTGAATCCCCATGTAGCAACAAGGCTCAGAAGAGCCCACACACTCAGATCTTAACCCCAGTGTGCTGAAAGTGTCAAAACATGTTTTTTCAGCAGAAATAAACATGTTTCTGCAAGTTTGGTCAACCCCATGTAAGTTATGGGGCAGTAACAGTACACTTTTCAAAACGTGTTTTTCAGCCCGAAATAAACGCGTTTTTTCAGACAACTGAATCCCCATGTAGCAACAAGGCTCAGAAGAGCCCACACACTCAGATCTTAACCCCAGTGTGCTGAAAGTGTCAAAACATGTTTTTCAGCAGAAATAAACATGTTTCTGCAAGTTTGGTCATCCCCATGTAAGTTATGGGGCAGTAACAGTACACTTTTCAAAACGTGTTTTTCAGCCCGAAATAAACGCGTTTTTTCAGACAACTGAATCCCCATGTAGCAACAAGGCTCAGAAGAGCCCACACACTCAGATCTTAACCCCAGTGTGCTGAAAGTGTCAAAACATGTTTTTCAGCAGAAATAAACATGTTTCTGCAAGTTTGGTCAACCCCATGTAAGTTATGGGGCAGTAACAGTACACTTTTCAAAACGTGTTTTTCAGCCCGAAATAAACGCGTTTTTTCAGACAACTGAATCCCCATGTAGCAACAAGGCTCAGAAGAGCCCACACACTCAGATCTTAACCCCAGTGTGCTGAAAGTGTCAAAACATGTTTTTTCAGCAGAAATAAACATGTTTCTGCAAGTTTGGTCAACCCCATGTAAGTTATGGGGCAGTAACAGTACACTCTGCAAAACGTGTTTTTCAGCCCGAAATAAACGCGTTTTTTCAGACAACTGAATCCCCATGTAGCAGCAAGGCTCAGAAGAGCCCACACACTCAGATCTTAACCCCAGTGTGCTGAAAGTGTCAAAACATGTTTTTCAGCAGAAATAAACATGTTTCTGCAAGTTTGGTCAACCCCATGTAAGTTATGGGGCAGTAACAGTACACTTTTCAAAACGTGTTTTTCAGCCCGAAATAAACGCGTTTTTTCAGACAACTGAATCCCCATGTAGCAACAAGGCTCAGAAGAGCCCACACACTCAGATCTTAACCCCAGTGTGCTGAAATTGTCAAAACATGTTTTTTCAGCAGAAATAAACATGTTTCTGCAAGTTTGGTCAACCCCATGTAAGTTATGGGGCAGTAACAGTACACTTTTCAAAACGTGTTTTTCAGCCCGAAATAAACGCGTTTTTTCAGACAACTGAATCCCCATGTAGCAACAAGGCTCAGAAGAGCCCACACACTCAGATCTTAACCCCAGTGTGCTGAAAGTGTCAAAACATGTTTTTCAGCAGAAATAAACATGTTTCTGCAAGTTTGGTCAACCCCATGTAAGTTATGGGGCAGTAACAGTACACTTTTCAAAACGTGTTTTTCAGCCCGAAATAAACGCGTTTTTTCAGACAACTGAATACCCATGTAGCAGCAAGTCTCAGAAGAGCCCACACACTCAGCTCTTAACCCCAGTGTGCAGAAAGGGTCAAAACGTGTTTTTCAGCAGAAATAAACATGTTTCTGCAAGTTTGGTCAACCCCATGTAAGTTATGGGGCAGTAACAGTACACTCTGCAAAACGTGTTTTTCAGCCCGAAATAAACGCGTTTTTTCAGACAACTGAATCCCCATGTAGCAGCAAGGCTCAGAAGAGCCCACACACTCAGATCTTAACCCCAGTGTGCTGAAAGTGTCAAAACATGTTTTTCAGCAGAAATAAACATGTTTCTGCAAGTTTGGTCAACCCCATGTAAGTTATGGGGCAGTAACAGTACACTTTTCAAAACGTGTTTTTCAGCCCGAAATAAACGCGTTTTTTCAGACAACTGAATCCCCATGTAGCAACAAGGCTCAGAAGAGCCCACACACTCAGATCTTAACCCCAGTGTGCTGAAAGTGTCAAAACATGTTTTTCAGCAGAAATAAACATGTTTCTGCAAGTTTGGTCAACCCCATGTAAGTTATGGGGCAGTAACAGTACACTTTTCAAAACGTGTTTTTCAGCCCGAAATAAACGCGTTTTTTCAGACAACTGAATCCCCATGTAGCAACAAGGCTCAGAAGAGCCCACACACTCAGATCTTAACCCCAGTGTGCTGAAAGTGTCAAAACATGTTTTTCAGCAGAAATAAACATGTTTCTGCAAGTTTGGTCAACCCCATGTAAGTTATGGGGCAGTAACAGTACACTTTTCAAAACGTGTTTTTCAGCCCGAAATAAACGCGTTTTTTCAGACAACTGAATCCCCATGTAGCAACAAGGCTCAGAAGAGCCCACACACTCAGATCTTAACCCCAGTGTGCTGAAAGTGTCAAAACATGTTTTTCAGCAGAAATAAACATGTTTCTGCAAGTTTGGTCAACCCCATGTAAGTTATGGGGCAGTAACAGTACACTTTTCAAAACGTGTTTTTCAGCCCGAAATAAACGCGTTTTTTCAGACAACTGAATCCCCATGTAGCAACAAGGCTCAGAAGAGCCCACACACTCAGATCTTAACCCCAGTGTGCTGAAAGTGTCAAAACATGTTTTTCAGCAGAAATAAACATGTGTCTGCAAGTTTGGTCAACCCCATGTAAGTAAAGGGGCAGTAACAGTACACTTTTCAAAACGTGTTTTTCAGCCCGAAATAAACGCGTTTTTTCAGACAACTGAATACCCATGTAGCAGCAAGTCTCAGAAGAGCCCACACACTCAGCTCTTAACCCCAGTGTGCAGAAAGGGTCAAAACGTGTTTTTCAGCAGAAATAAACATGTTTCTGCAAGTTTGGTCAACCCCATGTAAGTTATGGGGCAGTAACAGTACACTCTGCAAAACGTGTTTTTCAGCCCGAAATAAACGCGTTTTTTCAGACAACTGAATCCCCATGTAGCAGCAAGGCTCAGAAGAGCCCACACACTCAGATCTTAACCCCAGTGTGCTGAAAGTGTCAAAACATGTTTTTCAGCAGAAATAAACATGTTTCTGCAAGTTTGGTCAACCCCATGTAAGTTATGGGGCAGTAACAGTACACTTTTCAAAACGTGTTTTTCAGCCCGAAATAAACGCGTTTTTTCAGACAACTGAATCCCCATGTAGCAACAAGGCTCAGAAGAGCCCACACACTCAGATCTTGACCCCAGTGTGCTGAAAGTGTCAATACATGTTTTTCAGCAGAAATAAACATGTTTCTGCAAGTTTGGTCAACCCCATGTAAGTTATGGGGCAGTAACAGTACACTCTGCAAAACGTGTTTTTCAGCCCGAAATAAACGCGTTTTTTCAGACAACTGAATACCCATGTAGCAGCAAGTCTCAGAAGAGCCCACACACTCAGCTCTTAACCCCAGTGTGCAGAAAGGGTCAAAACGTGTTTTTCAGCAGAAATAAACATGTTTCTGCAAGTTTGGTCAACCCCATGTAAGTTATGGGGCAGTAACAGTACACTCTGCAAAACGTGTTTTTCAGCCCGAAATAAACGCGTTTTTTCAGACAACTGAATCCCCATGTAGCAGCAAGGCTCAGAAGAGCCCACACACTCAGATCTTAACCCCAGTGTGCAGAAAGGGTCAAAACGTGTTTTTCAGCAGAAATAAACATGTTTCTGCAAGTTTGGTCAACCCCATGTAAGTTATGGGGCAGTAACAGTACACTTTTCAAAACGTGTTTTTCAGCCCGAAATCAACGCGTTTTTTCAGACAACTGAATCACCATGTAGCAGCAAGGCTCAGAAGAGCCCACACACTCAGATCTTAACCCCAGTGTGCAGAAAGGGTCAAAACTTGTTTTTCAGCAGAAATAAACATGTTTCTGCAAGTTTGGTCAACCCCATGTAAGTTATGGGGCAGTAACAGTACACTTTTCAAAACGTGTTTTTCAGCCCGAAATAAACGCGTTTTTTCAGACAACTGAATACCCATGTAGCAGCAAGGCTCAGAAGAGCCCACACACTCAGATCTTAACCCCAGTGTGCTGAAAGTGTCAAAACATGTTTTTCAGCAGAAATAAACATGTTTCTGCAAGTTTGGTCAACCCCATGTAAGTTATGGGGCAGTAACAGTACACTTTTCTAAACGTGTTTTTCAGCCCGAAATAAACGCGTTTTTTCAGACAACTGAATCCCCATGTAGCAACAAGGCTCAGAAGAGCCCACACACTCAGATCTTAACCCCAGTGTGCTGAAAGTGTCAAAACATGTTTTTCAGCAGAAATAAACATGTTTCTGCAAGTTTGGTCAACCCCATGTAAGTTATGGGGCAGTAACAGTACACTTTTCAAAACGTGTTTTTCAGCCCGAAATAAACGCGTTTTTTCAGACAACTGAATCCCCATGTAGCAACAAGGCTCAGAAGAGCCCACACACTCAGATCTTAACCCCAGTGTGCTGAAAGTGTCAAAACATGTTTTTCAGCAGAAATAAACATGTTTCTGCAAGTTTGGTCAACCCCATGTAAGTTATGGGGCAGTAACAGTACACTTTTCAAAACGTGTTTTTCAGCCCGAAATAAACGCGTTTTTTCAGACAACTGAATACCCATGTAGCAGCAAGTCTCAGAAGAGCCCACACACTCAGCTCTTAACCCCAGTGTGCAGAAAGGGTCAAAACGTGTTTTTCAGCAGAAATAAACATGTTTCTGCAAGTTTGGTCAACCCCATGTAAGTTATGGGGCAGTAACAGTACACTCTGCAAAACGTGTTTTTCAGCCCGAAATAAACGCGTTTTTTCAGACAACTGAATCCCCATGTAGCAGCAAGGCTCAGAAGAGCCCACACACTCAGATCTTAACCCCAGTGTGCTGAAAGTGTCAAAACATGTTTTTCAGCAGAAATAAACATGTTTCTGCAAGTTTGGTCAACCCCATGTAAGTTATGGGGCAGTAACAGTACACTTTTCAAAACGTGTTTTTCAGCCCGAAATAAACGCGTTTTTTCAGACAACTGAATCCCCATGTAGCAACAAGGCTCAGAAGAGCCCACACACTCAGATCTTAACCCCAGTGTGCTGAAAGTGTCAAAACATGTTTTTCAGCAGAAATAAACATGTTTCTGCAAGTTTGGTCAACCCCATGTAAGTTATGGGGCAGTAACAGTACACTTTTCAAAACGTGTTTTTCAGCCCGAAATAAACGCGTTTTTTCAGACAACTGAATCCCCATGTAGCAACAAGTCTCAGAAGAGCCCACACACTCAGCTCTTAACCCCAGTGTGCAGAAAGGGTCAAAACGTGTTTTTCAGCAGAAATAAACATGTTTCTGCAAGTTTGGTCAACCCCATGTAAGTTATGGGGCAGTAACAGTACACTTTTCAAAACGTGTTTTTCAGCCCGAAATAAACGCGTTTTTTCAGACAACTGAATCCCCATGTAGCAACAAGGCTCAGAAGAGCCCACACACTCAGATCTTAACCCCAGTGTGCTGAAAGTGTCAAAACATGTTTTTCAGCAGAAATAAACATGTTTCTGCAAGTTTGGTCAACCCCATGTAAGTTATGGGGCAGTAACAGTACACTTTTCAAAACGTGTTTTTCAGCCCGAAATAAACGCGTTTTTTCAGACAACTGAATCCCCATGTAGCAACAAGGCTCAGAAGAGCCCACACACTCAGATCTTAACCCCAGTGTGCTGAAAGTGTCAAAACATGTTTTTCAGCAGAAATAAACATGTTTCTGCAAGTTTGGTCAACCCCATGTAAGTTATGGGGCAGTAACAGTACACTTTTCAAAACGTGTTTTTCAGCCCGAAATAAACGCGTTTTTTCAGACAACTGAATCCCCATGTAGCAACAAGGCTCAGAAGAGCCCACACACTCAGATCTTAACCCCAGTGTGCTGAAAGTGTCAAAACATGTTTTTTCAGCAGAAATAAACATGTTTCTGCAAGTTTGGTCAACCCCATGTAAGTTATGGGGCAGTAACAGTACACTTTTCAAAACGTGTTTTTCAGCCCGAAATAAACGCGTTTTTTCAGACAACTGAATCCCCATGTAGCAACAAGGCTCAGAAGAGCCCACACACTCAGATCTTAACCCCAGTGTGCTGAAAGTGTCAAAACATGTTTTTCAGCAGAAATAAACATGTTTCTGCAAGTTTGGTCAACCCCATGTAAGTTATGGGGCAGTAACAGTACACTTTTCAAAACGTGTTTTTCAGCCCGAAATAAACGCGTTTTTTCAGACAACTGAATACCCATGTAGCAGCAAGTCTCAGAAGAGCCCACACACTCAGCTCTTAACCCCAGTGTGCAGAAAGGGTCAAAACGTGTTTTTCAGCAGAAATAAACATGTTTCTGCAAGTTTGGTCAACCCCATGTAAGTTATGGGGCAGTAACAGTACACTCTGCAAAACGTGTTTTTCAGCCCGAAATAAACGCGTTTTTTCAGACAACTGAATCCCCATGTAGCAGCAAGGCTCAGAAGAGCCCACACACTCAGATCTTAACCCCAGTGTGCTGAAAGTGTCAAAACATGTTTTTCAGCAGAAATAAACATGTTTCTGCAAGTTTGGTCAACCCCATGTAAGTTATGGGGCAGTAACAGTACACTTTTCAAAACGTGTTTTTCAGCCCGAAATAAACGCGTTTTTTCAGACAACTGAATCCCCATGTAGCAACAAGGCTCAGAAGAGCCCACACACTCAGATCTTAACCCCAGTGTGCTGAAAGTGTCAAAACATGTTTTTTCAGCAGAAATAAACATGTTTCTGCAAGTTTGGTCAACCCCATGTAAGTTATGGGGCAGTAACAGTACACTTTTCAAAACGTGTTTTTCAGCCCGAAATAAACGCGTTTTTTCAGACAACTGAATCCCCATGTAGCAACAAGGCTCAGAAGAGCCCACACACTCAGATCTTAACCCCAGTGTGCTGAAAGTGTCAAAACATGTTTTTCAGCAGAAATAAACATGTTTCTGCAAGTTTGGTCAACCCCATGTAAGTTATGGGGCAGTAACAGTACACTTTTCAAAACGTGTTTTTCAGCCCGAAATAAACGCGTTTTTTCAGACAACTGAATACCCATGTAGCAGCAAGTCTCAGAAGAGCCCACACACTCAGCTCTTAACCCCAGTGTGCAGAAAGGGTCAAAACGTGTTTTTCAGCAGAAATAAACATGTTTCTGCAAGTTTGGTCAACCCCATGTAAGTTATGGGGCAGTAACAGTACACTCTGCAAAACGTGTTTTTCAGCCCGAAATAAACGCGTTTTTTCAGACAACTGAATCCCCATGTAGCAACAAGGCTCAGAAGAGCTCACACACTCAGATCTTAACCCCAGTGTGCTGAAAGTGTCAAAACATGTTTTTCAGCAGAAATAAACATGTTTCTGCAAGTTTGGTCAACCCCATGTAAGTTATGGGGCAGTAACAGTACACTTTTCAAAACGTGTTTTTCAGCCCGAAATAAACGCGTTTTTTCAGACAACTGAATCCCCATGTAGCAACAAGGCTCAGAAGAGCCCACACACTCAGATCTTAACCCCAGTGTGCTGAAAGTGTCAAAACATGTTTTTCAGCAGAAATAAACATGTTTCTGCAAGTTTGGTCAACCCCATGTAAGTTATGGGGCAGTAACAGTACACTTTTCAAAACGTGTTTTTCAGCCCGAAATAAACGCGTTTTTTCAGACAACTGAATACCCATGTAGCAGCAAGTCTCAGAAGAGCCCACACACTCAGCTCTTAACCCCAGTGTGCAGAAAGGGTCAAAACGTGTTTTTCAGCAGAAATAAACATGTTTCTGCAAGTTTGGTCAACCCCATGTAAGTTATGGGGCAGTAACAGTACACTCTGCAAAACGTGTTTTTCAGCCCGAAATAAACGCGTTTTTTCAGACAACTGAATCCCCATGTAGCAACAAGGCTCAGAAGAGCTCACACACTCAGATCTTAACCCCAGTGTGCTGAAAGTGTCAAAACATGTTTTTCAGCAGAAATAAACATGTTTCTGCAAGTTTGGTCAACCCCATGTAAGTTATGGGGCAGTAACAGTACACTTTTCAAAACGTGTTTTTCAGCCCGAAATAAACGCGTTTTTTCAGACAACTGAATCCCCATGTAGCAACAAGGCTCAGAAGAGCCCACACACTCAGATCTTGACCCCAGTGTGCTGAAAGTGTCAAAACATGTTTTTCAGCAGAAATAAACATGTTTCTGCAAGTTTGGTCAACCCCATGTAAGTTATGGGGCAGTAACAGTACACTCTGCAAAACGTGTTTTTCAGCCCGAAATAAACGCGTTTTTTCAGACAACTGAATACCCATGTAGCAGCAAGTCTCAGAAGAGCCCACACACTCAGCTCTTAACCCCAGTGTGCAGAAAGGGTCAAAACGTGTTTTTCAGCAGAAATAAACATGTTTCTGCAAGTTTGGTCAACCCCATGTAAGTTATGGGGCAGTAACAGTACACTTTTCAAAACGTGTTTTTCAGCCCGAAATAAACGCGTTTTTTCAGACAACTGAATCCCCATGTAGCAACAAGGCTCAGAAGAGCCCACACACTCAGATCTTAACCCCAGTGTGCTGAAAGTGTCAAAACATGTTTTTCAGCAGAAATAAACATGTTTCTGCAAGTTTGCTCAACCCCATGTAAGTTATGGGGCAGTAACAGTACACTTTTCAAAACGTGTTTTTCAGCCCGAAATAAACGCGTTTTTTCAGACAACTGAATCCCCATGTAGCAACAAGGCTCAGAAGAGCCCACACACTCAGATCTTAACCCCAGTGTGCTGAAAATGTCAAAACATGTTTTTTCAGCAGAAATAAACATGTTTATGCAAGTTTGGTCAACCCCATGTAAGTTATGGGGCAGTAACAGTACACTTTTCAAAACGTGTTTTTCAGCCCGAAATAAACGCGTTTTTTCAGACAACTGAATCCCCATGTAGCAACAAGGCTCAGAAGAGCCCACACACTCAGATCTTAACCCCAGTGTGCTGAAAGTGTCAAAACATGTTTTTCAGCAGAAATAAACATGTTTCTGCAAGTTTGGTCAACCCCATGTAAGTTATGGGGCAGTAACAGTACACTTTTCAAAACGTGTTTTTCAGCCCGAAATAAACGCGTTTTTTCAGACAACTGAATACCCATGTAGCAGCAAGTCTCAGAAGAGCCCACACACTCAGCTCTTAACCCCAGTGTGCAGAAAGGGTCAAAACATGTTTTTCAGCAGAAATAAACATGTTTCTGCAAGTTTGGTCAACCCCATGTAAGTTATGGGGCAGTAACAGTACACTTTTCAAAACGTGTTTTTCAGCCCGAAATAAACGCGTTTTTTCAGACAACTGAATACCCATGTAGCAGCAAGTCTCAGAAGAGCCCACACACTCAGCTCTTAACCCCAGTGTGCAGAAAGGGTCAAAACGTGTTTTTCAGCAGAAATAAACATGTTTCTGCAAGTTTGGTCAACCCCATGTAAGTTATGGGGCAGTAACAGTACACTCTGCAAAACGTGTTTTTCAGCCCGAAATAAACGCGTTTTTTCAGACAACTGAATCCCCATGTAGCAGCAAGGCTCAGAAGAGCCCACACACTCAGATCTTAACCCCAGTGTGCTGAAAGTGTCAAAACATGTTTTTCAGCAGAAATAAACATGTTTCTGCAAGTTTGGTCAACCCCATGTAAGTTATGGGGCAGTAACAGTACACTTTTCAAAACGTGTTTTTCAGCCCGAAATAAACGCGTTTTTTCAGACAACTGAATCCCCATGTAGCAACAAGGCTCAGAAGAGCCCACACACTCAGATCTTAACCCCAGTGTGCTGAAAGTGTCAAAACATGTTTTTTCAGCAGAAATAAACATGTTTCTGCAAGTTTGGTCAACCCCATGTAAGTTATGGGGCAGTAACAGTACACTTTTCAAAACGTGTTTTTCAGCCCGAAATAAACGCGTTTTTTCAGACAACTGAATCCCCATGTAGCAACAAGGCTCAGAAGAGCCCACACACTCAGATCTTAACCCCAGTGTGCTGAAAGTGTCAAAACATGTTTTTCAGCAGAAATAAACATGTTTCTGCAAGTTTGGTCAACCCCATGTAAGTTATGGGGCAGTAACAGTACACTTTTCAAAACGTGTTTTTCAGCCCGAAATAAACGCGTTTTTTCAGACAACTGAATACCCATGTAGCAGCAAGTCTCAGAAGAGCCCACACACTCAGCTCTTAACCCCAGTGTGCAGAAAGGGTCAAAACGTGTTTTTCAGCAGAAATAAACATGTTTCTGCAAGTTTGGTCAACCCCATGTAAGTTATGGGGCAGTAACAGTACACTCTGCAAAACGTGTTTTTCAGCCCGAAATAAACGCGTTTTTTCAGACAACTGAATCCCCATGTAGCAACAAGGCTCAGAAGAGCTCACACACTCAGATCTTAACCCCAGTGTGCTGAAAGTGTCAAAACATGTTTTTCAGCAGAAATAAACATGTTTCTGCAAGTTTGGTCAACCCCATGTAAGTTATGGGGCAGTAACAGTACACTTTTCAAAACGTGTTTTTCAGCCCGAAATAAACGCGTTTTTTCAGACAACTGAATCCCCATGTAGCAACAAGGCTCAGAAGAGCCCACACACTCAGATCTTAACCCCAGTGTGCTGAAAGTGTCAAAACATGTTTTTCAGCAGAAATAAACATGTTTCTGCAAGTTTGGTCAACCCCATGTAAGTTATGGGGCAGTAACAGTACACTTTTCAAAACGTGTTTTTCAGCCCGAAATAAACGCGTTTTTTCAGACAACTGAATACCCATGTAGCAGCAAGTCTCAGAAGAGCCCACACACTCAGCTCTTAACCCCAGTGTGCAGAAAGGGTCAAAACGTGTTTTTCAGCAGAAATAAACATGTTTCTGCAAGTTTGGTCAACCCCATGTAAGTTATGGGGCAGTAACAGTACACTCTGCAAAACGTGTTTTTCAGCCCGAAATAAACGCGTTTTTTCAGACAACTGAATACCCATGTAGCAGCAAGTCTCAGAAGAGCCCACACACTCAGCTCTTAACCCCAGTGTGCAGAAAGGGTCAAAACGTGTTTTTCAGCAGAAATAAACATGTTTCTGCAAGTTTGGTCAACCCCATGTAAGTTATGGGGCAGTAACAGTACACTTTTCAAAACGTGTTTTTCAGCCCGAAATAAACGCGTTTTTTCAGACAACTGAATCCCCATGTAGCAACAAGGCTCAGAAGAGCCCACACACTCAGATCTTAACCCCAGTGTGCTGAAAGTGTCAAAACATGTTTTTCAGCAGAAATAAACATGTTTCTGCAAGTTTGGTCAACCCCATGTAAGTTATGGGGCAGTGACAGTACACTTTTCAAAACGTGTTTTTCAGCCCGAAATAAACGCGTTTTTTCAGACAACTGAATCCCCATGTAGCAACAAGGCTCAGAAGAGCCCACACACTCAGATCTTAACCCCAGTGTGCTGAAAGTGTCAAAACATGTTTTTTCAGCAGAAATAAACATGTTTCTGCAAGTTTGGTCAACCCCATGTAAGTTATGGGGCAGTAACAGTACACTTTTCAAAACGTGTTTTTCAGCCCGAAATAAACGCGTTTTTTCAGACAACTGAATCCCCATGTAGCAACAAGGCTCAGAAGAGCCCACACACTCAGATCTTAACCCCAGTGTGCTGAAAGTGTCAAAACATGTTTTTCAGCAGAAATAAACATGTTTCTGCAAGTTTGGTCAACCCCATGTAAGTTATGGGGCAGTAACAGTACACTTTTCAAAACGTGTTTTTCAGCCCGAAATAAACGCGTTTTTTCAGACAACTGAATACCCATGTAGCAGCAAGTCTCAGAAGAGCCCACACACTCAGCTCTTAACCCCAGTGTGCAGAAAGGGTCAAAACGTGTTTTTCAGCAGAAATAAACATGTTTCTGCAAGTTTGGTCAACCCCATGTAAGTTATGGGGCAGTAACAGTACACTCTGCAAAACGTGTTTTTCAGCCCGAAATAAACGCGTTTTTTCAGACAACTGAATCCCCATGTAGCAGCAAGGCTCAGAAGAGCCCACACACTCAGATCTTAACCCCAGTGTGCTGAAAGTGTCAAAACATGTTTTTCAGCAGAAATAAACATGTTTCTGCAAGTTTGGTCAACCCCATGTAAGTTATGGGGCAGTAACAGTACACTTTTCAAAACGTGTTTTTCAGCCCGAAATAAACGCGTTTTTTCAGACAACTGAATCCCCATGTAGCAACAAGGCTCAGAAGAGCCCACACACTCAGATCTTAACCCCAGTGTGCTGAAAGTGTCAAAACATGTTTTTTCAGCAGAAATAAACATGTTTCTGCAAGTTTGGTCAACCCCATGTAAGTTATGGGGCAGTAACAGTACACTTTTCAAAACGTGTTTTTCAGCCCGAAATAAACGCGTTTTTTCAGACAACTGAATCCCCATGTAGCAACAAGGCTCAGAAGAGCCCACACACTCAGATCTTAACCCCAGTGTGCTGAAAGTGTCAAAACATGTTTTTCAGCAGAAATAAACATGTTTCTGCAAGTTTGGTCAACCCCATGTAAGTTATGGGGCAGTAACAGTACACTTTTCAAAACGTGTTTTTCAGCCCGAAATAAACGCGTTTTTTCAGACAACTGAATACCCATGTAGCAGCAAGTCTCAGAAGAGCCCACACACTCAGCTCTTAACCCCAGTGTGCAGAAAGGGTCAAAACGTGTTTTTCAGCAGAAATAAACATGTTTCTGCAAGTTTGGTCAACCCCATGTAAGTTATGGGGCAGTAACAGTACACTCTGCAAAACGTGTTTTTCAGCCCGAAATAAACGCGTTTTTTCAGACAACTGAATCCCCATGTAGCAACAAGGCTCAGAAGAGCTCACACACTCAGATCTTAACCCCAGTGTGCTGAAAGTGTCAAAACATGTTTTTCAGCAGAAATAAACATGTTTCTGCAAGTTTGGTCAACCCCATGTAAGTTATGGGGCAGTAACAGTACACTTTTCAAAACGTGTTTTTCAGCCCTTAATAAACGCGTTTTTTCAGACAACTGAATCCCCATGTAGCAACAAGGCTCAGAAGAGCCCACACACTCAGATCTTAACCCCAGTGTGCTGAAAGTGTCAAAACATGTTTTTCAGCAGAAATAAACATGTTTCTGCAAGTTTGGTCAACCCCATGTAAGTTATGGGGCAGTAACAGTACACTTTTCAAAACGTGTTTTTCAGCCCGAAATAAACGCGTTTTTTCAGACAACTGAATACCCATGTAGCAGCAAGTCTCAGAAGAGCCCACACACTCAGCTCTTAACCCCAGTGTGCAGAAAGGGTCAAAACGTGTTTTTCAGCAGAAATAAACATGTTTCTGCAAGTTTGGTCAACCCCATGTAAGTTATGGGGCAGTAACAGTACACTCTGCAAAACGTGTTTTTCAGCCCGAAATAAACGCGTTTTTTCAGACAACTGAATCCCCATGTAGCAACAAGGCTCAGAAGAGCTCACACACTCAGATCTTAACCCCAGTGTGCTGAAAGTGTCAAAACATGTTTTTCAGCAGAAATAAACATGTTTCTGCAAGTTTGGTCAACCCCATGTAAGTTATGGGGCAGTAACAGTACACTTTTCAAAACGTGTTTTTCAGCCCGAAATAAACGCGTTTTTTCAGACAACTGAATCCCCATGTAGCAACAAGGCTCAGAAGAGCCCACACACTCAGATCTTGACCCCAGTGTGCTGAAAGTGTCAAAACATGTTTTTCAGCAGAAATAAACATGTTTCTGCAAGTTTGGTCAACCCCATGTAAGTTATGGGGCAGTAACAGTACACTCTGCAAAACGTGTTTTTCAGCCCGAAATAAACGCGTTTTTTCAGACAACTGAATCCCCATGTAGCAACAAGGCTCAGAAGAGCTCACACACTCAGATCTTAACCCCAGTGTGCTGAAAGTGTCAAAACATGTTTTTCAGCAGAAATAAACATGTTTCTGCAAGTTTGGTCAACCCCATGTAAGTTATGGGGCAGTAACAGTACACTTTTCAAAACGTGTTTTTCAGCCCGAAATAAACGCGTTTTTTCAGACAACTGAATCCCCATGTAGCAACAAGGCTCAGAAGAGCCCACACACTCAGATCTTGACCCCAGTGTGCTGAAAGTGTCAAAACATGTTTTTCAGCAGAAATAAACATGTTTCTGCAAGTTTGGTCAACCCCATGTAAGTTATGGGGCAGTAACAGTACACTCTGCAAAACGTGTTTTTCAGCCCGAAATAAACGCGTTTTTTCAGACAACTGAATACCCATGTAGCAGCAAGGCTCAGAAGAGCCCACACACTCAGATCTTAACCCCAGTGTGCTGAAAGTGTCAAAACATGTTTTTCAGCAGAAATAAACATGTTTCTGCAAGTTTGGTCAACCCCATGTAAGTTATGGGGCAGTAACAGTACACTTTTCAAAACGTGTTTTTCAGCCCGAAATAAACGCGTTTTTTCAGACAACTGAATCCCCATGTAGCAACAAGGCTCAGAAGAGCCCACACACTCAGATCTTAACCCCAGTGTGCTGAAAGTGTCAAAACATGTTTTTCAGCAGAAATAAACATGTTTCTGCAAGTTTGGTCAACCCCATGTAAGTTATGGGGCAGTAACAGTACACTTTTCAAAACGTGTTTTTCAGCCCGAAATAAACGCGTTTTTTCAGACAACTGAATCCCCATGTAGCAACAAGGCTCAGAAGAGCCCACACACTCAGATCTTAACCCCAGTGTGCTGAAAGTGTCAAAACATGTTTTTCAGCAGAAATAAACATGTTTCTGCAAGTTTGGTCAACCCCATGTAAGTTATGGGGCAGTAACAGTACACTTTTCAAAACGTGTTTTTCAGCCCGAAATAAACGCGTTTTTTCAGACAACTGAATCCCCATGTAGCAACAAGGCTCAGAAGAGCCCACACACTCAGATCTTAACCCCAGTGTGCTGAAAGTGTCAAAACATGTTTTTCAGCAGAAATAAACATGTTTCTGCAAGTTTGGTCAACCCCATGTAAGTTATGGGGCAGTAACAGTACACTTTTCAAAACGTGTTTTTCAGCCCGAAATAAACGCGTTTTTTCAGACAACTGAATCCCCATGTAGCAACAAGGCTCAGAAGAGCCCACACACTCAGATCTTAACCCCAGTGTGCTGAAAGTGTCAAAACATGTTTTTCAGCAGAAATAAACATGTTTCTGCAAGTTTGGTCAACCCCATGTAAGTTATGGGGCAGTAACAGTACACTTTTCAAAACGTGTTTTTCAGCCCGAAATAAACGCGTTTTTTCAGAAAACTGAATACCCATGTAGCAGCAAGTCTCAGAAGAGCCCACACACTCAGCTCTTAACCCCAGTGTGCAGAAAGGGTCAAAACGTGTTTTTCAGCAGAAATAAACATGTTTCTGCAAGTTTGGTCAACCCCATGTAAGTTATGGGGCAGTAACAGTACACTCTGCAAAACGTGTTTTTCAGCCCGAAATAAACGCGTTTTTTCAGACAACTGAATCCCCATGTAGCAACAAGGCTCAGAAGAGCTCACACACTCAGATCTTAACCCCAGTGTGCTGAAAGTGTCAAAACATGTTTTTCAGCAGAAATAAACATGTTTCTGCAAGTTTGGTCAACCCCATGTAAGTTATGGGGCAGTAACAGTACACTTTTCAAAACGTGTTTTTCAGCCCGAAATAAACGCGTTTTTTCAGACAACTGAATCCCCATGTAGCAACAAGGCTCAGAAGAGCCCACACACTCAGATCTTGACCCCAGTGTGCTGAAAGTGTCAAAACATGTTTTTCAGCAGAAATAAACATGTTTCTGCAAGTTTGGTCAACCCCATGTAAGTTATGGGGCAGTAACAGTACACTCTGCAAAACGTGTTTTTCAGCCCGAAATAAACGCGTTTTTTCAGACAACTGAATCCCCATGTAGCAACAAGGCTCAGAAGAGCCCACACACTCAGATCTTGACCCCAGTGTGCTGAAAGTGTCAATACATGTTTTTCAGCAGAAATAAACATGTTTCTGCAAGTTTGGTCAACCCCATGTAAGTTATGGGGCAGTAACAGTACACTCTGCAAAACGTGTTTTTCAGCCCGAAATAAACGCGTTTTTTCAGACAACTGAATCCCCATGTAGCAGCAAGGCTCAGAAGAGCCCACACACTCAGATCTTAACCCCAGTGTGCAGAAAGGGTCAAAACGTGTTTTTCAGCAGAAATAAACATGTTTCTGCAAGTTTGGTCAACCCCATGTAAGTTATGGGGCAGTAACAGTACACTTTTCAAAACGTGTTTTTCAGCCCGAAATCAACGCGTTTTTTCAGACAACTGAATCACCATGTAGCAGCAAGGCTCAGAAGAGCCCACACACTCAGATCTTAACCCCAGTGTGCAGAAAGGGTCAAAACTTGTTTTTCAGCAGAAATAAACATGTTTCTGCAAGTTTGGTCAACCCCATGTAAGTTATGGGGCAGTAACAGTACACTTTTCAAAACGTGTTTTTCAGCCCGAAATAAACGCGTTTTTTCAGACAACTGAATACCCATGTAGCAGCAAGGCTCAGAAGAGCCCACACACTCAGATCTTAACCCCAGTGTGCTGAAAGTGTCAAAACATGTTTTTCAGCAGAAATAAACATGTTTCTGCAAGTTTGGTCAACCCCATGTAAGTTATGGGGCAGTAACAGTACACTTTTCTAAACGTGTTTTTCAGCCCGAAATAAACGCGTTTTTTCAGACAACTGAATCCCCATGTAGCAACAAGGCTCAGAAGAGCCCACACACTCAGATCTTAACCCCAGTGTGCTGAAAGTGTCAAAACATGTTTTTCAGCAGAAATAAACATGTTTCTGCAAGTTTGGTCAACCCCATGTAAGTTATGGGGCAGTAACAGTACACTTTTCAAAACGTGTTTTTCAGCCCGAAATAAACGCGTTTTTTCAGACAACTGAATCCCCATGTAGCAACAAGGCTCAGAAGAGCCCACACACTCAGATCTTAACCCCAGTGTGCTGAAAGTGTCAAAACATGTTTTTCAGCAGAAATAAACATGTTTCTGCAAGTTTGGTCAACCCCATGTAAGTTATGGGGCAGTAACAGTACACTTTTCAAAACGTGTTTTTCAGCCCGAAATAAACGCGTTTTTTCAGACAACTGAATACCGATGTAGCAGCAAGTCTCAGAAGAGCCCACACACTCAGCTCTTAACCCCAGTGTGCAGAAAGGGTCAAAACGTGTTTTTCAGCAGAAATAAACATGTTTCTGCAAGTTTGGTCAACCCCATGTAAGTTATGGGGCAGTAACAGTACACTCTGCAAAACGTGTTTTTCAGCCCGAAATAAACGCGTTTTTTCAGACAACTGAATCCCCATGTAGCAGCAAGGCTCAGAAGAGCCCACACACTCAGATCTTAACCCCAGTGTGCTGAAAGTGTCAAAACATGTTTTTCAGCAGAAATAAACATGTTTCTGCAAGTTTGGTCAACCCCATGTAAGTTATGGGGCAGTAACAGTACACTTTTCAAAACGTGTTTTTCAGCCCGAAATAAACGCGTTTTTTCAGACAACTGAATCCCCATGTAGCAACAAGGCTCAGAAGAGCCCACACACTCAGATCTTAACCCCAGTGTGCTGAAAGTGTCAAAACATGTTTTTCAGCAGAAATAAACATGTTTCTGCAAGTTTGGTCAACCCCATGTAAGTTATGGGGCAGTAACAGTACACTTTTCAAAACGTGTTTTTCAGCCCGAAATAAACGCGTTTTTTCAGACAACTGAATCCCCATGTAGCAACAAGTCTCAGAAGAGCCCACACACTCAGCTCTTAACCCCAGTGTGCAGAAAGGGTCAAAACGTGTTTTTCAGCAGAAATAAACATGTTTCTGCAAGTTTGGTCAACCCCATGTAAGTTATGGGGCAGTAACAGTACACTTTTCAAAACGTGTTTTTCAGCCCGAAATAAACGCGTTTTTTCAGACAACTGAATCCCCATGTAGCAACAAGGCTCAGAAGAGCCCACACACTCAGATCTTAACCCCAGTGTGCTGAAAGTGTCAAAACATGTTTTTCAGCAGAAATAAACATGTTTCTGCAAGTTTGGTCAACCCCATGTAAGTTATGGGGCAGTAACAGTACACTTTTCAAAACGTGTTTTTCAGCCCGAAATAAACGCGTTTTTTCAGACAACTGAATCCCCATGTAGCAACAAGGCTCAGAAGAGCCCACACACTCAGATCTTAACCCCAGTGTGCTGAAAGTGTCAAAACATGTTTTTCAGCAGAAATAAACATGTTTCTGCAAGTTTGGTCAACCCCATGTAAGTTATGGGGCAGTAACAGTACACTTTTCAAAACGTGTTTTTCAGCCCGAAATAAACGCGTTTTTTCAGACAACTGAATCCCCATGTAGCAACAAGGCTCAGAAGAGCCCACACACTCAGATCTTAACCCCAGTGTGCTGAAAGTGTCAAAACATGTTTTTTCAGCAGAAATAAACATGTTTCTGCAAGTTTGGTCAACCCCATGTAAGTTATGGGGCAGTAACAGTACACTTTTCAAAACGTGTTTTTCAGCCCGAAATAAACGCGTTTTTTCAGACAACTGAATCCCCATGTAGTAACAAGGCTCAGAAGAGCCCACACACTCAGATCTTAACCCCAGTGTGCTGAAAGTGTCAAAACATGTTTTTCAGCAGAAATAAACATGTTTCTGCAAGTTTGGTCAACCCCATGTAAGTTATGGGGCAGTAACAGTACACTTTTCAAAACGTGTTTTTCAGCCCGAAATAAACGCGTTTTTTCAGACAACTGAATACCCATGTAGCAGCAAGTCTCAGAAGAGCCCACACACTCAGCTCTTAACCCCAGTGTGCAGAAAGGGTCAAAACGTGTTTTTCAGCAGAAATAAACATGTTTCTGCAAGTTTGGTCAACCCCATGTAAGTTATGGGGCAGTAACAGTACACTCTGCAAAACGTGTTTTTCAGCCCGAAATAAACGCGTTTTTTCAGACAACTGAATCCCCATGTAGCAGCAAGGCTCAGAAGAGCCCACACACTCAGATCTTAACCCCAGTGTGCTGAAAGTGTCAAAACATGTTTTTCAGCAGAAATAAACATGTTTCTGCAAGTTTGGTCAACCCCATGTAAGTTATGGGGCAGTAACAGTACACTTTTCAAAACGTGTTTTTCAGCCCGAAATAAACGCGTTTTTTCAGACAATTGAATCCCCATGTAGCAACAAGGCTCAGAAGAGCCCACACACTCAGATCTTAACCCCAGTGTGCTGAAAGTGTCAAAACATGTTTTTTCAGCAGAAATAAACATGTTTCTGCAAGTTTGGTCAACCCCATGTAAGTTATGGGGCAGTAACAGTACACTTTTCAAAACGTGTTTTTCAGCCCGAAATAAACGCGTTTTTTCAGACAACTGAATCCCCATGTAGCAACAAGGCTCAGAAGAGCCCACACACTCAGATCTTAACCCCAGTGTGCTGAAAGTGTCAAAACATGTTTTTCAGCAGAAATAAACATGTTTCTGCAAGTTTGGTCAACCCCATGTAAGTTATGGGGCAGTAACAGTACACTTTTCAAAACGTGTTTTTCAGCCCGAAATAAACGCGTTTTTTCAGACAACTGAATACCCATGTAGCAGCAAGTCTCAGAAGAGCCCACACACTCAGCTCTTAACCCCAGTGTGCAGAAAGGGTCAAAACGTGTTTTTCAGCAGAAATAAACATGTTTCTGCAAGTTTGGTCAACCCCATGTAAGTTATGGGGCAGTAACAGTACACTCTGCAAAACGTGTTTTTCAGCCCGAAATAAACGCGTTTTTTCAGACAACTGAATCCCCATGTAGCAACAAGGCTCAGAAGAGCTCACACACTCAGATCTTAACCCCAGTGTGCTGAAAGTGTCAAAACATGTTTTTCAGCAGAAATAAACATGTTTCTGCAAGTTTGGTCAACCCCATGTAAGTTATGGGGCAGTAACAGTACACTTTTCAAAACGTGTTTTTCAGCCCGAAATAAACGCGTTTTTTCAGACAACTGAATCCCCATGTAGCAACAAGGCTCAGAAGAGCCCACACACTCAGATCTTGACCCCAGTGTGCTGAAAGTGTCAAAACATGTTTTTCAGCAGAAATAAACATGTTTCTGCAAGTTTGGTCAACCCCATGTAAGTTATGGGGCAGTAACAGTACACTCTGCAAAACGTGTTTTTCAGCCCGAAATAAACGCGTTTTTTCAGACAACTGAATACCCATGTAGCAGCAAGTCTCAGAAGAGCCCACACACTCAGCTCTTAACCCCAGTGTGCAGAAAGGGTCAAAACGTGTTTTTCAGCAGAAATAAACATGTTTCTGCAAGTTTGGTCAACCCCATGTAAGTTATGGGGCAGTAACAGTACACTTTTCAAAACGTGTTTTTCAGCCCGAAATAAACGCGTTTTTTCAGACAACTGAATCCCCATGTAGCAACAAGGCTCAGAAGAGCCCACACACTCAGATCTTAACCCCAGTGTGCTGAAAGTGTCAAAACATGTTTTTCAGCAGAAATAAACATGTTTCTGCAAGTTTGGTCAACCCCATGTAAGTTATGGGGCAGTAACAGTACACTTTTCAAAACGTGTTTTTCAGCCCGAAATAAACGCGTTTTTTCAGACAACTGAATCCCCATGTAGCAACAAGGCTCAGAAGAGCCCACACACTCAGATCTTAACCCCAGTGTGCTGAAAGTGTCAAAACATGTTTTTTCAGCAGAAATAAACATGTTTCTGCAAGTTTGGTCAACCCCATGTAAGTTATGGGGCAGTAACAGTACACTTTTCAAAACGTGTTTTTCAGCCCGAAATAAACGCGTTTTTTCAGACAACTGAATCCCCATGTAGCAACAAGGCTCAGAAGAGCCCACACACTCAGATCTTAACCCCAGTGTGCTGAAAGTGTCAAAACATGTTTTTCAGCAGAAATAAACATGTTTCTGCAAGTTTGGTCAACCCCATGTAAGTTATGGGGCAGTAACAGTACACTTTTCAAAACGTGTTTTTCAGCCCGAAATAAACGCGTTTTTTCAGACAACTGAATACCCATGTAGCAGCAAGTCTCAGAAGAGCCCACACACTCAGCTCTTAACCCCAGTGTGCAGAAAGGGTCAAAACGTGTTTTTCAGCAGAAATAAACATGTTTCTGCAAGTTTGGTCAACCCCATGTAAGTTATGGGGCAGTAACAGTACACTCTGCAAAACGTGTTTTTCAGCCCGAAATAAACGCGTTTTTTCAGACAACTGAATCCCCATGTAGCAACAAGGCTCAGAAGAGCTCACACACTCAGATCTTAACCCCAGTGTGCTGAAAGTGTCAAAACATGTTTTTCAGCAGAAATAAACATGTTTCTGCAAGTTTGGTCAACCCCATGTAAGTTATGGGGCAGTAACAGTACACTTTTCAAAACGTGTTTTTCAGCCCGAAATAAACGCGTTTTTTCAGACAACTGAATCCCCATGTAGCAACAAGGCTCAGAAGAGCCCACACACTCAGATCTTAACCCCAGTGTGCTGAAAGTGTCAAAACATGTTTTTCAGCAGAAATAAACATGTTTCTGCAAGTTTGGTCAACCCCATGTAAGTTATGGGGCAGTAACAGTACACTTTTCAAAACGTGTTTTTCAGCCCGAAATAAACGCGTTTTTTCAGACAACTGAATACCCATGTAGCAGCAAGTCTCAGAAGAGCCCACACACTCAGCTCTTAACCCCAGTGTGCAGAAAGGGTCAAAACGTGTTTTTCAGCAGAAATAAACATGTTTCTGCAAGTTTGGTCAACCCCATGTAAGTTATGGGGCAGTAACAGTACACTCTGCAAAACGTGTTTTTCAGCCCGAAATAAACGCGTTTTTTCAGACAACTGAATACCCATGTAGCAGCAAGTCTCAGAAGAGCCCACACACTCAGCTCTTAACCCCAGTGTGCAGAAAGGGTCAAAACGTGTTTTTCAGCAGAAATAAACATGTTTCTGCAAGTTTGGTCAACCCCATGTAAGTTATGGGGCAGTAACAGTACACTTTTCAAAACGTGTTTTTCAGCCCGAAATAAACGCGTTTTTTCAGACAACTGAATCCCCATGTAGCAACAAGGCTCAGAAGAGCCCACACACTCAGATCTTAACCCCAGTGTGCTGAAAGTGTCAAAACATGTTTTTCAGCAGAAATAAACATGTTTCTGCAAGTTTGGTCAACCCCATGTAAGTTATGGGGCAGTAACAGTACACTTTTCAAAACGTGTTTTTCAGCCCGAAATAAACGCGTTTTTTCAGACAACTGAATCCCCATGTAGCAACAAGGCTCAGAAGAGCCCACACACTCAGATCTTAACCCCAGTGTGCTGAAAGTGTCAAAACATGTTTTTTCAGCAGAAATAAACATGTTTCTGCAAGTTTGGTCAACCCCATGTAAGTTATGGGGCAGTAACAGTACACTTTTCAAAACGTGTTTTTCAGCCCGAAATAAACGCGTTTTTTCAGACAACTGAATCCCCATGTAGCAACAAGGCTCAGAAGAGCCCACACACTCAGATCTTAACCCCAGTGTGCTGAAAGTGTCAAAACATGTTTTTCAGCAGAAATAAACATGTTTCTGCAAGTTTGGTCAACCCCATGTAAGTTATGGGGCAGTAACAGTACACTTTTCAAAACGTGTTTTTCAGCCCGAAATAAACGCGTTTTTTCAGACAACTGAATACCCATGTAGCAGCAAGTCTCAGAAGAGCCCACACACTCAGCTCTTAACCCCAGTGTGCAGAAAGGGTCAAAACGTGTTTTTCAGCAGAAATAAACATGTTTCTGCAAGTTTGGTCAACCCCATGTAAGTTATGGGGCAGTAACAGTACACTCTGCAAAACGTGTTTTTCAGCCCGAAATAAACGCGTTTTTTCAGACAACTGAATCCCCATGTAGCAGCAAGGCTCAGAAGAGCCCACACACTCAGATCTTAACCCCAGTGTGCTGAAAGTGTCAAAACATGTTTTTCAGCAGAAATAAACATGTTTCTGCAAGTTTGGTCAACCCCATGTAAGTTATGGGGCAGTAACAGTACACTTTTCAAAACGTGTTTTTCAGCCCGAAATAAACGCGTTTTTTCAGACAACTGAATCCCCATGTAGCAACAAGGCTCAGAAGAGCCCACACACTCAGATCTTAACCCCAGTGTGCTGAAAGTGTCAAAACATGTTTTTTCAGCAGAAATAAACATGTTTCTGCAAGTTTGGTCAACCCCATGTAAGTTATGGGGCAGTAACAGTACACTTTTCAAAACGTGTTTTTCAGCCCGAAATAAACGCGTTTTTTCAGACAACTGAATCCCCATGTAGCAACAAGGCTCAGAAGAGCCCACACACTCAGATCTTAACCCCAGTGTGCTGAAAGTGTCAAAACATGTTTTTCAGCAGAAATAAACATGTTTCTGCAAGTTTGGTCAACCCCATGTAAGTTATGGGGCAGTAACAGTACACTTTTCAAAACGTGTTTTTCAGCCCGAAATAAACGCGTTTTTTCAGACAACTGAATACCCATGTAGCAGCAAGTCTCAGAAGAGCCCACACACTCAGCTCTTAACCCCAGTGTGCAGAAAGGGTCAAAACGTGTTTTTCAGCAGAAATAAACATGTTTCTGCAAGTTTGGTCAACCCCATGTAAGTTATGGGGCAGTAACAGTACACTCTGCAAAACGTGTTTTTCAGCCCGAAATAAACGCGTTTTTTCAGACAACTGAATCCCCATGTAGCAACAAGGCTCAGAAGAGCTCACACACTCAGATCTTAACCCCAGTGTGCTGAAAGTGTCAAAACATGTTTTTCAGCAGAAATAAACATGTTTCTGCAAGTTTGGTCAACCCCATGTAAGTTATGGGGCAGTAACAGTACACTTTTCAAAACGTGTTTTTCAGCCCTTAATAAACGCGTTTTTTTCAGACAACTGAATCCCCATGTAGCAACAAGGCTCAGAAGAGCCCACACACTCAGATCTTAACCCCAGTGTGCTGAAAGTGTCAAAACATGTTTTTCAGCAGAAATAAACATGTTTCTGCAAGTTTGGTCAACCCCATGTAAGTTATGGGGCAGTAACAGTACACTTTTCAAAACGTGTTTTTCAGCCCGAAATAAACGCGTTTTTTCAGACAACTGAATACCCATGTAGCAGCAAGTCTCAGAAGAGCCCACACACTCAGCTCTTAACCCCAGTGTGCAGAAAGGGTCAAAACGTGTTTTTCAGCAGAAATAAACATGTTTCTGCAAGTTTGGTCAACCCCATGTAAGTTATGGGGCAGTAACAGTACACTCTGCAAAACGTGTTTTTCAGCCCGAAATAAACGCGTTTTTTCAGACAACTGAATCCCCATGTAGCAACAAGGCTCAGAAGAGCTCACACACTCAGATCTTAACCCCAGTGTGCTGAAAGTGTCAAAACATGTTTTTCAGCAGAAATAAACATGTTTCTGCAAGTTTGGTCAACCCCATGTAAGTTATGGGGCAGTAACAGTACACTTTTCAAAACGTGTTTTTCAGCCCGAAATAAACGCGTTTTTTCAGACAACTGAATCCCCATGTAGCAACAAGGCTCAGAAGAGCCCACACACTCAGATCTTGACCCCAGTGTGCTGAAAGTGTCAAAACATGTTTTTCAGCAGAAATAAACATGTTTCTGCAAGTTTGGTCAACCCCATGTAAGTTATGGGGCAGTAACAGTACACTCTGCAAAACGTGTTTTTCAGCCCGAAATAAACGCGTTTTTTCAGACAACTGAATCCCCATGTAGCAACAAGGCTCAGAAGAGCTCACACACTCAGATCTTAACCCCAGTGTGCTGAAAGTGTCAAAACATGTTTTTCAGCAGAAATAAACATGTTTCTGCAAGTTTGGTCAACCCCATGTAAGTTATGGGGCAGTAACAGTACACTTTTCAAAACGTGTTTTTCAGCCCGAAATAAACGCGTTTTTTCAGACAACTGAATCCCCATGTAGCAACAAGGCTCAGAAGAGCCCACACACTCAGATCTTGACCCCAGTGTGCTGAAAGTGTCAAAACATGTTTTTCAGCAGAAATAAACATGTTTCTGCAAGTTTGGTCAACCCCATGTAAGTTATGGGGCAGTAACAGTACACTCTGCAAAACGTGTTTTTCAGCCCGAAATAAACGCGTTTTTTCAGACAACTGAATACCCATGTAGCAGCAAGGCTCAGAAGAGCCCACACACTCAGATCTTAACCCCAGTGTGCTGAAAGTGTCAAAACATGTTTTTCAGCAGAAATAAACATGTTTCTGCAAGTTTGGTCAACCCCATGTAAGTTATGGGGCAGTAACAGTACACTTTTCAAAACGTGTTTTTCAGCCCGAAATAAACGCGTTTTTTCAGACAACTGAATCCCCATGTAGCAACAAGGCTCAGAAGAGCCCACACACTCAGATCTTAACCCCAGTGTGCTGAAAGTGTCAAAACATGTTTTTCAGCAGAAATAAACATGTTTCTGCAAGTTTGGTCAACCCCATGTAAGTTATGGGGCAGTAACAGTACACTTTTCAAAACGTGTTTTTCAGCCCGAAATAAACGCGTTTTTTCAGACAACTGAATCCCCATGTAGCAACAAGGCTCAGAAGAGCCCACACACTCAGATCTTAACCCCAGTGTGCTGAAAGTGTCAAAACATGTTTTTCAGCAGAAATAAACATGTTTCTGCAAGTTTGGTCAACCCCATGTAAGTTATGGGGCAGTAACAGTACACTTTTCAAAACGTGTTTTTCAGCCCGAAATAAACGCGTTTTTTCAGACAACTGAATCCCCATGTAGCAACAAGGCTCAGAAGAGCCCACACACTCAGATCTTAACCCCAGTGTGCTGAAAGTGTCAAAACATGTTTTTCAGCAGAAATAAACATGTTTCTGCAAGTTTGGTCAACCCCATGTAAGTTATGGGGCAGTAACAGTACACTTTTCAAAACGTGTTTTTCAGCCCGAAATAAACGCGTTTTTTCAGACAACTGAATCCCCATGTAGCAACAAGGCTCAGAAGAGCCCACACACTCAGATCTTAACCCCAGTGTGCTGAAAGTGTCAAAACATGTTTTTCAGCAGAAATAAACATGTTTCTGCAAGTTTGGTCAACCCCATGTAAGTTATGGGGCAGTAACAGTACACTTTTCAAAACGTGTTTTTCAGCCCGAAATAAACGCGTTTTTTCAGAAAACTGAATACCCATGTAGCAGCAAGTCTCAGAAGAGCCCACACACTCAGCTCTTAACCCCAGTGTGCAGAAAGGGTCAAAACGTGTTTTTCAGCAGAAATAAACATGTTTCTGCAAGTTTGGTCAACCCCATGTAAGTTATGGGGCAGTAACAGTACACTCTGCAAAACGTGTTTTTCAGCCCGAAATAAACGCGTTTTTTCAGACAACTGAATCCCCATGTAGCAACAAGGCTCAGAAGAGCTCACACACTCAGATCTTAACCCCAGTGTGCTGAAAGTGTCAAAACATGTTTTTCAGCAGAAATAAACATGTTTCTGCAAGTTTGGTCAACCCCATGTAAGTTATGGGGCAGTAACAGTACACTTTTCAAAACGTGTTTTTCAGCCCGAAATAAACGCGTTTTTTCAGACAACTGAATCCCCATGTAGCAACAAGGCTCAGAAGAGCCCACACACTCAGATCTTGACCCCAGTGTGCTGAAAGTGTCAAAACATGTTTTTCAGCAGAAATAAACATGTTTCTGCAAGTTTGGTCAACCCCATGTAAGTTATGGGGCAGTAACAGTACACTCTGCAAAACGTGTTTTTCAGCCCGAAATAAACGCGTTTTTTCAGACAACTGAATCCCCATGTAGCAACAAGGCTCAGAAGAGCCCACACACTCAGATCTTGACCCCAGTGTGCTGAAAGTGTCAATACATGTTTTTCAGCAGAAATAAACATGTTTCTGCAAGTTTGGTCAACCCCATGTAAGTTATGGGGCAGTAACAGTACACTCTGCAAAACGTGTTTTTCAGCCCGAAATAAACGCGTTTTTTCAGACAACTGAATCCCCATGTAGCAGCAAGGCTCAGAAGAGCCCACACACTCAGATCTTAACCCCAGTGTGCAGAAAGGGTCAAAACGTGTTTTTCAGCAGAAATAAACATGTTTCTGCAAGTTTGGTCAACCCCATGTAAGTTATGGGGCAGTAACAGTACACTTTTCAAAACGTGTTTTTCAGCCCGAAATCAACGCGTTTTTTCAGACAACTGAATCACCATGTAGCAGCAAGGCTCAGAAGAGCCCACACACTCAGATCTTAACCCCAGTGTGCAGAAAGGGTCAAAACTTGTTTTTCAGCAGAAATAAACATGTTTCTGCAAGTTTGGTCAACCCCATGTAAGTTATGGGGCAGTAACAGTACACTTTTCAAAACGTGTTTTTCAGCCCGAAATAAACGCGTTTTTTCAGACAACTGAATACCCATGTAGCAGCAAGGCTCAGAAGAGCCCACACACTCAGATCTTAACCCCAGTGTGCTGAAAGTGTCAAAACATGTTTTTCAGCAGAAATAAACATGTTTCTGCAAGTTTGGTCAACCCCATGTAAGTTATGGGGCAGTAACAGTACACTTTTCTAAACGTGTTTTTCAGCCCGAAATAAACGCGTTTTTTCAGACAACTGAATCCCCATGTAGCAACAAGGCTCAGAAGAGCCCACACACTCAGATCTTAACCCCAGTGTGCTGAAAGTGTCAAAACATGTTTTTCAGCAGAAATAAACATGTTTCTGCAAGTTTGGTCAACCCCATGTAAGTTATGGGGCAGTAACAGTACACTTTTCAAAACGTGTTTTTCAGCCCGAAATAAACGCGTTTTTTCAGACAACTGAATCCCCATGTAGCAACAAGGCTCAGAAGAGCCCACACACTCAGATCTTAACCCCAGTGTGCTGAAAGTGTCAAAACATGTTTTTCAGCAGAAATAAACATGTTTCTGCAAGTTTGGTCAACCCCATGTAAGTTATGGGGCAGTAACAGTACACTTTTCAAAACGTGTTTTTCAGCCCGAAATAAACGCGTTTTTTCAGACAACTGAATACCCATGTAGCAGCAAGTCTCAGAAGAGCCCACACACTCAGCTCTTAACCCCAGTGTGCAGAAAGGGTCAAAACGTGTTTTTCAGCAGAAATAAACATGTTTCTGCAAGTTTGGTCAACCCCATGTAAGTTATGGGGCAGTAACAGTACACTCTGCAAAACGTGTTTTTCAGCCCGAAATAAACGCGTTTTTTCAGACAACTGAATCCCCATGTAGCAGCAAGGCTCAGAAGAGCCCACACACTCAGATCTTAACCCCAGTGTGCTGAAAGTGTCAAAACATGTTTTTCAGCAGAAATAAACATGTTTCTGCAAGTTTGGTCAACCCCATGTAAGTTATGGGGCAGTAACAGTACACTTTTCAAAACGTGTTTTTCAGCCCGAAATAAACGCGTTTTTTCAGACAACTGAATCCCCATGTAGCAACAAGGCTCAGAAGAGCCCACACACTCAGATCTTAACCCCAGTGTGCTGAAAGTGTCAAAACATGTTTTTCAGCAGAAATAAACATGTTTCTGCAAGTTTGGTCAACCCCATGTAAGTTATGGGGCAGTAACAGTACACTTTTCAAAACGTGTTTTTCAGCCCGAAATAAACGCGTTTTTTCAGACAACTGAATCCCCATGTAGCAACAAGTCTCAGAAGAGCCCACACACTCAGCTCTTAACCCCAGTGTGCAGAAAGGGTCAAAACGTGTTTTTCAGCAGAAATAAACATGTTTCTGCAAGTTTGGTCAACCCCATGTAAGTTATGGGGCAGTAACAGTACACTTTTCAAAACGTGTTTTTCAGCCCGAAATAAACGCGTTTTTTCAGACAACTGAATCCCCATGTAGCAACAAGGCTCAGAAGAGCCCACACACTCAGATCTTAACCCCAGTGTGCTGAAAGTGTCAAAACATGTTTTTCAGCAGAAATAAACATGTTTCTGCAAGTTTGGTCAACCCCATGTAAGTTATGGGGCAGTAACAGTACACTTTTCAAAACGTGTTTTTCAGCCCGAAATAAACGCGTTTTTTCAGACAACTGAATCCCCATGTAGCAACAAGGCTCAGAAGAGCCCACACACTCAGATCTTAACCCCAGTGTGCTGAAAGTGTCAAAACATGTTTTTCAGCAGAAATAAACATGTTTCTGCAAGTTTGGTCAACCCCATGTAAGTTATGGGGCAGTAACAGTACACTTTTCAAAACGTGTTTTTCAGCCCGAAATAAACGCGTTTTTTCAGACAACTGAATCCCCATGTAGCAACAAGGCTCAGAAGAGCCCACACACTCAGATCTTAACCCCAGTGTGCTGAAAGTGTCAAAACATGTTTTTTCAGCAGAAATAAACATGTTTCTGCAAGTTTGGTCAACCCCATGTAAGTTATGGGGCAGTAACAGTACACTTTTCAAAACGTGTTTTTCAGCCCGAAATAAACGCGTTTTTTCAGACAACTGAATCCCCATGTAGCAACAAGGCTCAGAAGAGCCCACACACTCAGATCTTAACCCCAGTGTGCTGAAAGTGTCAAAACATGTTTTTCAGCAGAAATAAACATGTTTCTGCAAGTTTGGTCAACCCCATGTAAGTTATGGGGCAGTAACAGTACACTTTTCAAAACGTGTTTTTCAGCCCGAAATAAACGCGTTTTTTCAGACAACTGAATACCCATGTAGCAGCAAGTCTCAGAAGAGCCCACACACTCAGCTCTTAACCCCAGTGTGCAGAAAGGGTCAAAACGTGTTTTTCAGCAGAAATAAACATGTTTCTGCAAGTTTGGTCAACCCCATGTAAGTTATGGGGCAGTAACAGTACACTCTGCAAAACGTGTTTTTCAGCCCGAAATAAACGCGTTTTTTCAGACAACTGAATCCCCATGTAGCAGCAAGGCTCAGAAGAGCCCACACACTCAGATCTTAACCCCAGTGTGCTGAAAGTGTCAAAACATGTTTTTCAGCAGAAATAAACATGTTTCTGCAAGTTTGGTCAACCCCATGTAAGTTATGGGGCAGTAACAGTACACTTTTCAAAACGTGTTTTTCAGCCCGAAATAAACGCGTTTTTTCAGACAATTGAATCCCCATGTAGCAACAAGGCTCAGAAGAGCCCACACACTCAGATCTTAACCCCAGTGTGCTGAAAGTGTCAAAACATGTTTTTTCAGCAGAAATAAACATGTTTCTGCAAGTTTGGTCAACCCCATGTAAGTTATGGGGCAGTAACAGTACACTTTTCAAAACGTGTTTTTCAGCCCGAAATAAACGCGTTTTTTCAGACAACTGAATCCCCATGTAGCAACAAGGCTCAGAAGAGCCCACACACTCAGATCTTAACCCCAGTGTGCTGAAAGTGTCAAAACATGTTTTTCAGCAGAAATAAACATGTTTCTGCAAGTTTGGTCAACCCCATGTAAGTTATGGGGCAGTAACAGTACACTTTTCAAAACGTGTTTTTCAGCCCGAAATAAACGCGTTTTTTCAGACAACTGAATACCCATGTAGCAGCAAGTCTCAGAAGAGCCCACACACTCAGCTCTTAACCCCAGTGTGCAGAAAGGGTCAAAACGTGTTTTTCAGCAGAAATAAACATGTTTCTGCAAGTTTGGTCAACCCCATGTAAGTTATGGGGCAGTAACAGTACACTCTGCAAAACGTGTTTTTCAGCCCGAAATAAACGCGTTTTTTCAGACAACTGAATCCCCATGTAGCAACAAGGCTCAGAAGAGCTCACACACTCAGATCTTAACCCCAGTGTGCTGAAAGTGTCAAAACATGTTTTTCAGCAGAAATAAACATGTTTCTGCAAGTTTGGTCAACCCCATGTAAGTTATGGGGCAGTAACAGTACACTTTTCAAAACGTGTTTTTCAGCCCGAAATAAACGCGTTTTTTCAGACAACTGAATCCCCATGTAGCAACAAGGCTCAGAAGAGCCCACACACTCAGATCTTGACCCCAGTGTGCTGAAAGTGTCAAAACATGTTTTTCAGCAGAAATAAACATGTTTCTGCAAGTTTGGTCAACCCCATGTAAGTTATGGGGCAGTAACAGTACACTCTGCAAAACGTGTTTTTCAGCCCGAAATAAACGCGTTTTTTCAGACAACTGAATACCCATGTAGCAGCAAGTCTCAGAAGAGCCCACACACTCAGCTCTTAACCCCAGTGTGCAGAAAGGGTCAAAACGTGTTTTTCAGCAGAAATAAACATGTTTCTGCAAGTTTGGTCAACCCCATGTAAGTTATGGGGCAGTAACAGTACACTTTTCAAAACGTGTTTTTCAGCCCGAAATAAACGCGTTTTTTCAGACAACTGAATCCCCATGTAGCAACAAGGCTCAGAAGAGCCCACACACTCAGATCTTAACCCCAGTGTGCTGAAAGTGTCAAAACATGTTTTTCAGCAGAAATAAACATGTTTCTGCAAGTTTGGTCAACCCCATGTAAGTTATGGGGCAGTAACAGTACACTTTTCAAAACGTGTTTTTCAGCCCGAAATAAACGCGTTTTTTCAGACAACTGAATCCCCATGTAGCAACAAGGCTCAGAAGAGCCCACACACTCAGATCTTAACCCCAGTGTGCTGAAAGTGTCAAAACATGTTTTTTCAGCAGAAATAAACATGTTTCTGCAAGTTTGGTCAACCCCATGTAAGTTATGGGGCAGTAACAGTACACTTTTCAAAACGTGTTTTTCAGCCCGAAATAAACGCGTTTTTTCAGACAACTGAATCCCCATGTAGCAACAAGGCTCAGAAGAGCCCACACACTCAGATCTTAACCCCAGTGTGCTGAAAGTGTCAAAACATGTTTTTCAGCAGAAATAAACATGTTTCTGCAAGTTTGGTCAACCCCATGTAAGTTATGGGGCAGTAACAGTACACTTTTCAAAACGTGTTTTTCAGCCCGAAATAAACGCGTTTTTTCAGACAACTGAATACCCATGTAGCAGCAAGTCTCAGAAGAGCCCACACACTCAGCTCTTAACCCCAGTGTGCAGAAAGGGTCAAAACGTGTTTTTCAGCAGAAATAAACATGTTTCTGCAAGTTTGGTCAACCCCATGTAAGTTATGGGGCAGTAACAGTACACTCTGCAAAACGTGTTTTTCAGCCCGAAATAAACGCGTTTTTTCAGACAACTGAATCCCCATGTAGCAGCAAGGCTCAGAAGAGCCCACACACTCAGATCTTAACCCCAGTGTGCTGAAAGTGTCAAAACATGTTTTTCAGCAGAAATAAACATGTTTCTGCAAGTTTGGTCAACCCCATGTAAGTTATGGGGCAGTAACAGTACACTTTTCAAAACGTGTTTTTCAGCCCGAAATAAACGCGTTTTTTCAGACAACTGAATCCCCATGTAGCAACAAGGCTCAGAAGAGCCCACACACTCAGATCTTAACCCCAGTGTGCTGAAAGTGTCAAAACATGTTTTTTCAGCAGAAATAAACATGTTTCTGCAAGTTTGGTCAACCCCATGTAAGTTATGGGGCAGTAACAGTACACTTTTCAAAACGTGTTTTTCAGCCCGAAATAAACGCGTTTTTTCAGACAACTGAATCCCCATGTAGCAACAAGGCTCAGAAGAGCCCACACACTCAGATCTTAACCCCAGTGTGCTGAAAGTGTCAAAACATGTTTTTCAGCAGAAATAAACATGTTTCTGCAAGTTTGGTCAACCCCATGTAAGTTATGGGGCAGTAACAGTACACTTTTCAAAACGTGTTTTTCAGCCCGAAATAAACGCGTTTTTTCAGACAACTGAATACCCATGTAGCAGCAAGTCTCAGAAGAGCCCACACACTCAGCTCTTAACCCCAGTGTGCAGAAAGGGTCAAAACGTGTTTTTCAGCAGAAATAAACATGTTTCTGCAAGTTTGGTCAACCCCATGTAAGTTATGGGGCAGTAACAGTACACTCTGCAAAACGTGTTTTTCAGCCCGAAATAAACGCGTTTTTTCAGACAACTGAATCCCCATGTAGCAACAAGGCTCAGAAGAGCTCACACACTCAGATCTTAACCCCAGTGTGCTGAAAGTGTCAAAACATGTTTTTCAGCAGAAATAAACATGTTTCTGCAAGTTTGGTCAACCCCATGTAAGTTATGGGGCAGTAACAGTACACTTTTCAAAACGTGTTTTTCAGCCCGAAATAAACGCGTTTTTTCAGACAACTGAATCCCCATGTAGCAACAAGGCTCAGAAGAGCCCACACACTCAGATCTTAACCCCAGTGTGCTGAAAGTGTCAAAACATGTTTTTCAGCAGAAATAAACATGTTTCTGCAAGTTTGGTCAACCCCATGTAAGTTATGGGGCAGTAACAGTACACTTTTCAAAACGTGTTTTTCAGCCCGAAATAAACGCGTTTTTTCAGACAACTGAATACCCATGTAGCAGCAAGTCTCAGAAGAGCCCACACACTTAGCTCTTAACCCCAGTGTGCAGAAAGGGTCAAAACGTGTTTTTCAGCAGAAATAAACATGTTTCTGCAAGTTTGGTCAACCCCATGTAAGTTATGGGGCAGTAACAGTACACTCTGCAAAACGTGTTTTTCAGCCCGAAATAAACGCGTTTTTTCAGACAACTGAATCCCCATGTAGCAACAAGGCTCAGAAGAGCTCACACACTCAGATCTTAACCCCAGTGTGCTGAAAGTGTCAAAACATGTTTTTCAGCAGAAATAAACATGTTTCTGCAAGTTTGGTCAACCCCATGTAAGTTATGGGGCAGTAACAGTACACTTTTCAAAACGTGTTTTTCAGCCCGAAATAAACGCGTTTTTTCAGACAACTGAATCCCCATGTAGCAACAAGGCTCAGAAGAGCCCACACACTCAGATCTTGACCCCAGTGTGCTGAAAGTGTCAAAACATGTTTTTCAGCAGAAATAAACATGTTTCTGCAAGTTTGGTCAACCCCATGTAAGTTATGGGGCAGTAACAGTACACTCTGCAAAACGTGTTTTTCAGCCCGAAATAAACGCGTTTTTTCAGACAACTGAATCCCCATGTAGCAACAAGGCTCAGAAGAGCTCACACACTCAGATCTTAACCCCAGTGTGCTGAAAGTGTCAAAACATGTTTTTCAGCAGAAATAAACATGTTTCTGCAAGTTTGGTCAACCCCATGTAAGTTATGGGGCAGTAACAGTACACTTTTCAAAACGTGTTTTTCAGCCCGAAATAAACGCGTTTTTTCAGACAACTGAATCCCCATGTAGCAACAAGGCTCAGAAGAGCCCACACACTCAGATCTTAACCCCAGTGTGCTGAAAGTGTCAAAACATGTTTTTCAGCAGAAATAAACATGTTTCTGCAAGTTTGGTCAACCCCATGTAAGTTATGGGGCAGTAACAGTACACTTTTCAAAACGTGTTTTTCAGCCCGAAATAAACGCGTTTTTTCAGACAACTGAATCCCCATGTAGCAACAAGGCTCAGAAGAGCCCACACACTCAGATCTTAACCCCAGTGTGCTGAAAGTGTCAAAACATGTTTTTCAGCAGAAATAAACATGTTTCTGCAAGTTTGGTCAACCCCATGTAAGTTATGGGGCAGTAACAGTACACTTTTCAAAACGTGTTTTTCAGCCCGAAATAAACGCGTTTTTTCAGACAACTGAATACCCATGTAGCAGCAAGTCTCAGAAGAGCCCACACACTCAGCTCTTAACCCCAGTGTGCAGAAAGGGTCAAAACGTGTTTTTCAGCAGAAATAAACATGTTTCTGCAAGTTTGGTCAACCCCATGTAAGTTATGGGGCAGTAACAGTACACTCTGCAAAACGTGTTTTTCAGCCCGAAATAAACGCGTTTTTTCAGACAACTGAATCCCCATGTAGCAGCAAGGCTCAGAAGAGCCCACACACTCAGATCTTAACCCCAGTGTGCTGAAAGTGTCAAAACATGTTTTTCAGCAGAAATAAACATGTTTCTGCAAGTTTGGTCAACCCCATGTAAGTTATGGGGCAGTAACAGTACACTTTTCAAAACGTGTTTTTCAGCCCGAAATAAACGCGTTTTTTCAGACAACTGAATCCCCATGTAGCAACAAGGCTCAGAAGAGCCCACACACTCAGATCTTAACCCCAGTGTGCTGAAAGTGTCAAAACATGTTTTTCAGCAGAAATAAACATGTTTCTGCAAGTTTGGTCAACCCCATGTAAGTTATGGGGCAGTAACAGTACACTTTTCAAAACGTGTTTTTCAGCCCGAAATAAACGCGTTTTTTCAGACAACTGAATCCCCATGTAGCAACAAGGCTCAGAAGAGCCCACACACTCAGATCTTAACCCCAGTGTGCTGAAAGTGTCAAAACATGTTTTTCAGCAGAAATAAACATGTTTCTGCAAGTTTGGTCAACCCCATGTAAGTTATGGGGCAGTAACAGTACACTTTTCAAAACGTGTTTTTCAGCCCGAAATAAACGCGTTTTTTCAGACAACTGAATCCCCATGTAGCAACAAGGCTCAGAAGAGCCCACACACTCAGATCTTAACCCCAGTGTGCTGAAAGTGTCAAAACATGTTTTTCAGCAGAAATAAACATGTTTCTGCAAGTTTGGTCAACCCCATGTAAGTTATGGGGCAGTAACAGTACACTTTTCAAAACGTGTTTTTCAGCCCGAAATAAACGCGTTTTTTCAGACAACTGAATCCCCATGTAGCAACAAGGCTCAGAAGAGCCCACACACTCAGATCTTAACCCCAGTGTGCTGAAAGTGTCAAAACATGTTTTTCAGCAGAAATAAACATGTTTCTGCAAGTTTGGTCAACCCCATGTAAGTTATGGGGCAGTAACAGTACACTTTTCAAAACGTGTTTTTCAGCCCGAAATAAACGCGTTTTTTCAGACAACTGAATACCCATGTAGCAGCAAGTCTCAGAAGAGCCCACACACTCAGCTCTTAACCCCAGTGTGCAGAAAGGGTCAAAACGTGTTTTTCAGCAGAAATAAACATGTTTCTGCAAGTTTGGTCAACCCCATGTAAGTTATGGGGCAGTAACAGTACACTCTGCAAAACGTGTTTTTCAGCCCGAAATAAACGCGTTTTTTCAGACAACTGAATCCCCATGTAGCAACAAGGCTCAGAAGAGCTCACACACTCAGATCTTAACCCCAGTGTGCTGAAAGTGTCAAAACATGTTTTTCAGCAGAAATAAACATGTTTCTGCAAGTTTGGTCAACCCCATGTAAGTTATGGGGCAGTAACAGTACACTTTTCAAAACGTGTTTTTCAGCCCGAAATAAACGCGTTTTTTCAGACAACTGAATCCCCATGTAGCAACAAGGCTCAGAAGAGCCCACACACTCAGATCTTGACCCCAGTGTGCTGAAAGTGTCAAAACATGTTTTTCAGCAGAAATAAACATGTTTCTGCAAGTTTGGTCAACCCCATGTAAGTTATGGGGCAGTAACAGTACACTCTGCAAAACGTGTTTTTCAGCCCGAAATAAACGCGTTTTTTCAGACAACTGAATACCCATGTAGCAGCAAGTCTCAGAAGAGCCCACACACTCAGCTCTTAACCCCAGTGTGCAGAAAGGGTCAAAACGTGTTTTTCAGCAGAAATAAACATGTTTCTGCAAGTTTGGTCAACCCCATGTAAGTTATGGGCCAGTAACAGTACACTTTTCAAAACGTGTTTTTCAGCCCGAAATAAACGCGTTTTTTCAGACAACTGAATCCCCATGTAGCAACAAGGCTCAGAAGAGCCCACACACTCAGATCTTAACCCCAGTGTGCTGAAAGTGTCAAAACATGTTTTTCAGCAGAAATAAACATGTTTCTGCAAGTTTGGTCAACCCCATGTAAGTTATGGGGCAGTAACAGTACACTTTTCAAAACGTGTTTTTCAGCCCGAAATAAACGCGTTTTTTCAGACAACTGAATCCCCATGTAGCAACAAGGCTCAGAAGAGCCCACACACTCAGATCTTAACCCCAGTGTGCTGAAAGTGTCAAAACATGTTTTTTCAGCAGAAATAAACATGTTTCTGCAAGTTTGGTCAACCCCATGTAAGTTATGGGGCAGTAACAGTACACTTTTCAAAACGTGTTTTTCAGCCCGAAATAAACGCGTTTTTTCAGACAACTGAATCCCCATGTAGCAACAAGGCTCAGAAGAGCCCACACACTCAGATCTTAACCCCAGTGTGCTGAAAGTGTCAAAACATGTTTTTCAGCAGAAATAAACATGTTTCTGCAAGTTTGGTCAACCCCATGTAAGTTATGGGGCAGTAACAGTACACTTTTCAAAACGTGTTTTTCAGCCCGAAATAAACGCGTTTTTTCAGACAACTGAATACCCATGTAGCAGCAAGTCTCAGAAGAGCCCACACACTCAGCTCTTAACCCCAGTGTGCAGAAAGGGTCAAAACGTGTTTTTCAGCAGAAATAAACATGTTTCTGCAAGTTTGGTCAACCCCATGTAAGTTATGGGGCAGTAACAGTACACTCTGCAAAACGTGTTTTTCAGCCCGAAATAAACGCGTTTTTTCAGACAACTGAATCCCCATGTAGCAGCAAGGCTCAGAAGAGCCCACACACTCAGATCTTAACCCCAGTGTGCTGAAAGTGTCAAAACATGTTTTTCAGCAGAAATAAACATGTTTCTGCAAGTTTGGTCAACCCCATGTAAGTTATGGGGCAGTAACAGTACACTTTTCAAAACGTGTTTTTCAGCCCGAAATAAACGCGTTTTTTCAGACAACTGAATCCCCATGTAGCAACAAGGCTCAGAAGAGCCCACACACTCAGATCTTAACCCCAGTGTGCTGAAAGTGTCAAAACATGTTTTTTCAGCAGAAATAAACATGTTTCTGCAAGTTTGGTCAACCCCATGTAAGTTATGGGGCAGTAACAGTACACTTTTCAAAACGTGTTTTTCAGCCCGAAATAAACGCGTTTTTTCAGACAACTGAATCCCCATGTAGCAACAAGGCTCAGAAGAGCCCACACACTCAGATCTTAACCCCAGTGTGCTGAAAGTGTCAAAACATGTTTTTCAGCAGAAATAAACATGTTTCTGCAAGTTTGGTCAACCCCATGTAAGTTATGGGGCAGTAACAGTACACTTTTCAAAACGTGTTTTTCAGCCCGAAATAAACGCGTTTTTTCAGACAACTGAATACCCATGTAGCAGCAAGTCTCAGAAGAGCCCACACACTCAGCTCTTAACCCCAGTGTGCAGAAAGGGTCAAAACGTGTTTTTCAGCAGAAATAAACATGTTTCTGCAAGTTTGGTCAACCCCATGTAAGTTATGGGGCAGTAACAGTACACTCTGCAAAACGTGTTTTTCAGCCCGAAATAAACGCGTTTTTTCAGACAACTGAATCCCCATGTAGCAACAAGGCTCAGAAGAGCTCACACACTCAGATCTTAACCCCAGTGTGCTGAAAGTGTCAAAACATGTTTTTCAGCAGAAATAAACATGTTTCTGCAAGTTTGGTCAACCCCATGTAAGTTATGGGGCAGTAACAGTACACTTTTCAAAACGTGTTTTTCAGCCCGAAATAAACGCGTTTTTTCAGACAACTGAATCCCCATGTAGCAACAAGGCTCAGAAGAGCCCACACACTCAGATCTTAACCCCAGTGTGCTGAAAGTGTCAAAACATGTTTTTCAGCAGAAATAAACATGTTTCTGCAAGTTTGGTCAACCCCATGTAAGTTATGGGGCAGTAACAGTACACTTTTCAAAACGTGTTTTTCAGCCCGAAATAAACGCGTTTTTTCAGACAACTGAATCCCCATGTAGCAACAAGGCTCAGAAGAGCCCACACACTCAGATCTTAACCCCAGTGTGCTGAAAGTGTCAAAACATGTTTTTCAGCAGAAATAAACATGTTTCTGCAAGTTTGGTCAACCCCATGTAAGTTATGGGGCAGTAACAGTACACTTTTCAAAACGTGTTTTTCAGCCCGAAATAAACGCGTTTTTTCAGACAACTGAATCCCCATGTAGCAACAAGGCTCAGAAGAGCCCACACACTCAGATCTTAACCCCAGTGTGCTGAAAGTGTCAAAACATGTTTTTCAGCAGAAATAAACATGTTTCTGCAAGTTTGGTCAACCCCATGTAAGTTATGGGGCAGTAACAGTACACTTTTCAAAACGTGTTTTTCAGCCCGAAATAAACGCGTTTTTTCAGACAACTGAATCCCCATGTAGCAACAAGGCTCAGAAGAGCCCACACACTCAGATCTTAACCCCAGTGTGCTGAAAGTGTCAAAACATGTTTTTCAGCAGAAATAAACATGTTTCTGCAAGTTTGGTCAACCCCATGTAAGTTATGGGGCAGTAACAGTACACTTTTCAAAACGTGTTTTTCAGCCCGAAATAAACGCGTTTTTTCAGACAACTGAATCCCCATGTAGCAACAAGGCTCAGAAGAGCCCACACACTCAGATCTTAACCCCAGTGTGCTGAAAGTGTCAAAACATGTTTTTCAGCAGAAATAAACATGTTTCTGCAAGTTTGGTCAACCCCATGTAAGTTATGGGGCAGTAACAGTACACTTTTCAAAACGTGTTTTTCAGCCCGAAATAAACGCGTTTTTTCAGACAACTGAATACCCATGTAGCAGCAAGTCTCAGAAGAGCCCACACACTCAGCTCTTAACCCCAGTGTGCAGAAAGGGTCAAAACGTGTTTTTCAGCAGAAATAAACATGTTTCTGCAAGTTTGGTCAACCCCATGTAAGTTATGGGGCAGTAACAGTACACTCTGCAAAACGTGTTTTTCAGCCATAAATAAACGCGTTTTTTCAGACAACTGAATCCCCATGTAGCAACAAGGCTCAGAAGAGCTCACACACTCAGATCTTAACCCCAGTGTGCTGAAAGTGTCAAAACATGTTTTTCAGCAGAAATAAACATGTTTCTGCAAGTTTGGTCAACCCCATGTAAGTTATGGGGCAGTAACAGTACACTTTTCAAAACGTGTTTTTCAGCCCGAAATAAACGCGTTTTTTCAGACAACTGAATCCCCATGTAGCAACAAGGCTCAGAAGAGCCCACACACTCAGATCTTGACCCCAGTGTGCTGAAAGTGTCAAAACATGTTTTTCAGCAGAAATAAACATGTTTCTGCAAGTTTGGTCAACCCCATGTAAGTTATGGGGCAGTAACAGTACACTCTGCAAAACGTGTTTTTCAGCCCGAAATAAACGCGTTTTTTCAGACAACTGAATACCCATGTAGCAGCAAGTCTCAGAAGAGCCCACACACTCAGCTCTTAACCCCAGTGTGCAGAAAGGGTCAAAACGTGTTTTTCAGCAGAAATAAACATGTTTCTGCAAGTTTGGTCAACCCCATGTAAGTTATGGGCCAGTAACAGTACACTTTTCAAAACGTGTTTTTCAGCCCGAAATAAACGCGTTTTTTCAGACAACTGAATCCCCATGTAGCAACAAGGCTCAGAAGAGCCCACACACTCAGATCTTAACCCCAGTGTGCTGAAAGTGTCAAAACATGTTTTTCAGCAGAAATAAACATGTTTCTGCAAGTTTGGTCAACCCCATGTAAGTTATGGGGCAGTAACAGTACACTTTTCAAAACGTGTTTTTCAGCCCGAAATAAACGCGTTTTTTCAGACAACTGAATCCCCATGTAGCAACAAGGCTCAGAAGAGCCCACACACTCAGATATTAACCCCAGTGTGCTGAAAGTGTCAAAACATGTTTTTTCAGCAGAAATAAACATGTTTCTGCAAGTTTGGTCAACCCCATGTAAGTTATGGGGCAGTAACAGTACACTTTTCAAAACGTGTTTTTCAGCCCGAAATAAACGCGTTTTTTCAGACAACTGAATCCCCATGTAGCAACAAGGCTCAGAAGAGCCCACACACTCAGATCTTAACCCCAGTGTGCTGAAAGTGTCAAAACATGTTTTTCAGCAGAAATAAACATGTTTCTGCAAGTTTGGTCAACCCCATGTAAGTTATGGGGCAGTAACAGTACACTTTTCAAAACGTGTTTTTCAGCCCGAAATAAACGCGTTTTTTCAGACAACTGAATACCCATGTAGCAGCAAGTCTCAGAAGAGCCCACACACTCAGCTCTTAACCCCAGTGTGCAGAAAGGGTCAAAACGTGTTTTTCAGCAGAAATAAACATGTTTCTGCAAGTTTGGTCAACCCCATGTAAGTTATGGGGCAGTAACAGTACACTCTGCAAAACGTGTTTTTCAGCCCGAAATAAACGCGTTTTTTCAGACAACTGAATCCCCATGTAGCAGCAAGGCTCAGAAGAGCCCACACACTCAGATCTTAACCCCAGTGTGCTGAAAGTGTCAAAACATGTTTTTCAGCAGAAATAAACATGTTTCTGCAAGTTTGGTCAACCCCATGTAAGTTATGGGGCAGTAACAGTACACTTTTCAAAACGTGTTTTTCAGCCCGAAATAAACGCGTTTTTTCAGACAACTGAATCCCCATGTAGCAACAAGGCTCAGAAGAGCCCACACACTCAGATCTTAACCCCAGTGTGCTGAAAGTGTCAAAACATGTTTTTTCAGCAGAAATAAACATGTTTCTGCAAGTTTGGTCAACCCCATGTAAGTTATGGGGCAGTAACAGTACACTTTTCAAAACGTGTTTTTCAGCCCGAAATAAACGCGTTTTTTCAGACAACTGAATCCCCATGTAGCAACAAGGCTCAGAAGAGCCCACACACTCAGATCTTAACCCCAGTGTGCTGAAAGTGTCAAAACATGTTTTTCAGCAGAAATAAACATGTTTCTGCAAGTTTGGTCAACCCCATGTAAGTTATGGGGCAGTAACAGTACACTTTTCAAAACGTGTTTTTCAGCCCGAAATAAACGCGTTTTTTCAGACAACTGAATACCCATGTAGCAGCAAGTCTCAGAAGAGCCCACACACTCAGCTCTTAACCCCAGTGTGCAGAAAGGGTCAAAACGTGTTTTTCAGCAGAAATAAACATGTTTCTGCAAGTTTGGTCAACCCCATGTAAGTTATGGGGCAGTAACAGTACACTCTGCAAAACGTGTTTTTCAGCCCGAAATAAACGCGTTTTTTCAGACAACTGAATCCCCATGTAGCAACAAGGCTCAGAAGAGCTCACACACTCAGATCTTAACCCCAGTGTGCTGAAAGTGTCAAAACATGTTTTTCAGCAGAAATAAACATGTTTCTGCAAGTTTGGTCAACCCCATGTAAGTTATGGGGCAGTAACAGTACACTTTTCAAAACGTGTTTTTCAGCCCGAAATAAACGCGTTTTTTCAGACAACTGAATCCCCATGTAGCAACAAGGCTCAGAAGAGCCCACACACTCAGATCTTAACCCCAGTGTGCTGAAAGTGTCAAAACATGTTTTTCAGCAGAAATAAACATGTTTCTGCAAGTTTGGTCAACCCCATGTAAGTTATGGGGCAGTAACAGTACACTTTTCAAAACGTGTTTTTCAGCCCGAAATAAACGCGTTTTTTCAGACAACTGAATACCCATGTAGCAGCAAGTCTCAGAAGAGCCCACACACTCAGCTCTTAACCCCAGTGTGCAGAAAGGGTCAAAACGTGTTTTTCAGCAGAAATAAACATGTTTCTGCAAGTTTGGTCAACCCCATGTAAGTTATGGGGCAGTAACAGTACACTCTGCAAAACGTGTTTTTCAGCCCGAAATAAACGCGTTTTTTCAGACAACTGAATCCCCATGTAGCAACAAGGCTCAGAAGAGCTCACACACTCAGATCTTAACCCCAGTGTGCTGAAAGTGTCAAAACATGTTTTTCAGCAGAAATAAACATGTTTCTGCAAGTTTGGTCAACCCCATGTAAGTTATGGGGCAGTAACAGTACACTTTTCAAAACGTGTTTTTCAGCCCGAAATAAACGCGTTTTTTCAGACAACTGAATCCCCATGTAGCAACAAGGCTCAGAAGAGCCCACACACTCAGATCTTGACCCCAGTGTGCTGAAAGTGTCAAAACATGTTTTTCAGCAGAAATAAACATGTTTCTGCAAGTTTGGTCAACCCAATGTAAGTTATGGGGCAGTAACAGTACACTCTGCAAAACGTGTTTTTCAGCCCGAAATAAACGCGTTTTTTCAGACAACTGAATACCCATGTAGCAGCAAGTCTCAGAAGAGCCCACACACTCAGCTCTTAACCCCAGTGTGCAGAAAGGGTCAAAACGTGTTTTTCAGCAGAAATAAACATGTTTCTGCAAGTTTGGTCAACCCCATGTAAGTTATGGGGCAGTAACAGTACACTTTTCAAAACGTGTTTTTCAGCCCGAAATAAACGCGTTTTTTCAGACAACTGAATCCCCATGTAGCAACAAGGCTCAGAAGAGCCCACACACTCAGATCTTAACCCCAGTGTGCTGAAAGTGTCAAAACATGTTTTTCAGCAGAAATAAACATGTTTCTGCAAGTTTGGTCAACCCCATGTAAGTTATGGGGCAGTAACAGTACACTTTTCAAAACGTGTTTTTCAGCCCGAAATAAACGCGTTTTTTCAGACAACTGAATCCCCATGTAGCAACAAGGCTCAGAAGAGCCCACACACTCAGATCTTAACCCCAGTGTGCTGAAAGTGTCAAAACATGTTTTTTCAGCAGAAATAAACATGTTTCTGCAAGTTTGGTCAACCCCATGTAAGTTATGGGGCAGTAACAGTACACTTTTCAAAACGTGTTTTTCAGCCCGAAATAAACGCGTTTTTTCAGACAACTGAATCCCCATGTAGCAACAAGGCTCAGAAGAGCCCACACACTCAGATCTTAACCCCAGTGTGCTGAAAGTGTCAAAACATGTTTTTCAGCAGAAATAAACATGTTTCTGCAAGTTTGGTCAACCCCATGTAAGTTATGGGGCAGTAACAGTACACTTTTCAAAACGTGTTTTTCAGCCCGAAATAAACGCGTTTTTTCAGACAACTGAATACCCATGTAGCAGCAAGTCTCAGAAGAGCCCACACACTCAGCTCTTAACCCCAGTGTGCAGAAAGGGTCAAAACGTGTTTTTCAGCAGAAATAAACATGTTTCTGCAAGTTTGGTCAACCCCATGTAAGTTATGGGGCAGTAACAGTACACTCTGCAAAACGTGTTTTTCAGCCCGAAATAAACGCGTTTTTTCAGACAACTGAATCCCCATGTAGCAGCAAGGCTCAGAAGAGCCCACACACTCAGATCTTAACCCCAGTGTGCTGAAAGTGTCAAAACATGTTTTTCAGCAGAAATAAACATGTTTCTGCAAGTTTGGTCAACCCCATGTAAGTTATGGGGCAGTAACAGTACACTTTTCAAAACGTGTTTTTCAGCCCGAAATAAACGCGTTTTTTCAGACAACTGAATCCCCATGTAGCAACAAGGCTCAGAAGAGCCCACACACTCAGATCTTAACCCCAGTGTGCTGAAAGTGTCAAAACCTGTTTTTCAGCAGAAATAAACATGTTTCTGCAAGTTTGGTCAACCCCATGTAAGTTATGGGGCAGTAACAGTACACTTTTCAAAACGTGTTTTTCAGCCCGAAATAAACGCGTTTTTTCAGACAACTGAATACCCATGTAGCAGCAAGTCTCAGAAGAGCCCACACACTCAGCTCTTAACCCCAGTGTGCAGAAAGGGTCAAAACGTGTTTTTCAGCAGAAATAAACATGTTTCTGCAAGTTTGGTCAACCCCATGTAAGTTATGGGGCAGTAACAGTACACTCTGCAAAACGTGTTTTTCAGCCCGAAATAAACGCGTTTTTTCAGACAACTGAATCCCCATGTAGCAACAAGGCTCAGAAGAGCTCACACACTCAGATCTTAACCCCAGTGTGCTGAAAGTGTCAAAACATGTTTTTCAGCAGAAATAAACATGTTTCTGCAAGTTTGGTCAACCCCATGTAAGTTATGGGGCAGTAACAGTACACTCTGCAAAACGTGTTTTTCAGCCCGAAATAAACGCGTTTTTTCAGACAACTGAATCCCCATGTAGCAACAAGGCTCAGAAGAGCTCACACACTCAGATCTTAACCCCAGTGTGCTGAAAGTGTCAAAACATGTTTTTCAGCAGAAATAAACATGTTTCTGCAAGTTTGGTCAACCCCATGTAAGTTATGGGGCAGTAACAGTACACTTTTCAAAACGTGTTTTTCAGCCCGAAATAAACGCGTTTTTTCAGACAACTGAATCCCCATGTAGCAACAAGGCTCAGAAGAGCCCACACACTCAGATCTTGACCCCAGTGTGCTGAAAGTGTCAAAACATGTTTTTCAGCAGAAATAAACATGTTTCTGCAAGTTTGGTCAACCCCATGTAAGTTATGGGGCAGTAACAGTACACTCTGCAAAACGTGTTTTTCAGCCCGAAATAAACGCGTTTTTTCAGACAACTGAATACCCATGTAGCAGCAAGTCTCAGAAGAGCCCACACACTCAGCTCTTAACCCCAGTGTGCAGAAAGGGTCAAAACGTGTTTTTCAGCAGAAATAAACATGTTTCTGCAAGTTTGGTCAACCCCATGTAAGTTATGGGGCAGTAACAGTACACTTTTCAAAACGTGTTTTTCAGCCCGAAATAAACGCGTTTTTTCAGACAACTGAATCCCCATGTAGCAACAAGGCTCAGAAGAGCCCACACACTCAGATCTTAACCCCAGTGTGCTGAAAGTGTCAAAACATGTTTTTCAGCAGAAATAAACATGTTTCTGCAAGTTTGGTCAACCCCATGTAAGTTATGGGGCAGTAACAGTACACTTTTCAAAACGTGTTTTTCAGCCCGAAATAAACGCGTTTTTTCAGACAACTGAATACCCATGTAGCAGCAAGTCTCAGAAGAGCCCACACACTCAGCTCTTAACCCCAGTGTGCAGAAAGGGTCAAAACGTGTTTTTCAGCAGAAATAAACATGTTTCTGCAAGTTTGGTCAACCCCATGTAAGTTATGGGGCAGTAACAGTACACTCTGCAAAACGTGTTTTTCAGCCCGAAATAAACGCGTTTTTTTCAGACAACTGAATCCCCATGTAGCAGCAAGGCTCAGAAGAGCCCACACACTCAGATCTTAACCCCAGTGTGCTGAAAGTGTCAAAACATGTTTTTCAGCAGAAATAAACATGTTTCTGCAAGTTTGGTCAACCCCATGTAAGTTATGGGGCAGTAACAGTACACTTTTCAAAACGTGTTTTTCAGCCAAAAATAAACGCGTTTTTTCAGACAACTGAATCCCCATGTAGCAACAAGGCTCAGAAGAGCCCACACACTCAGATCTTAACCCCAGTGTGCTGAAAGTGTCAAAACATGTTTTTTCAGCAGAAATAAACATGTTTCTGCAAGTTTGGTCAACCCCATGTAAGTTATGGGGCAGTAACAGTACACTTTTCAAAACGTGTTTTTCAGCCCGAAATAAACGCGTTTTTTCAGACAACTGAATCCCCATGTAGCAACAAGGCTCAGAAGAGCCCACACACTCAGATCTTAACCCCAGTGTGCTGAAAGTGTCAAAACATGTTTTTCAGCAGAAATAAACATGTTTCTGCAAGTTTGGTCAACCCCATGTAAGTTATGGGGCAGTAACAGTACACTTTTCAAAACGTGTTTTTCAGCCCGAAATAAACGCGTTTTTTCAGACAACTGAATACCCATGTAGCAGCAAGTCTCAGAAGAGCCCACACACTCAGCTCTTAACCCCAGTGTGCAGAAAGGGTCAAAACGTGTTTTTCAGCAGAAATAAACATGTTTCTGCAAGTTTGGTCAACCCCATGTAAGTTATGGGGCAGTAACAGTACACTCTGCAAAACGTGTTTTTCAGCCCGAAATAAACGCGTTTTTTCAGACAACTGAATCCCCATGTAGCAACAAGGCTCAGAAGAGCTCACACACTCAGATCTTAACCCCAGTGTGCTGAAAGTGTCAAAACATGTTTTTCAGCAGAAATAAACATGTTTCTGCAAGTTTGGTCAACCCCATGTAAGTTATGGGGCAGTAAAAGTACACTTTTCAAAACGTGTTTTTCAGCCCGAAATAAACGCGTTTTTTCAGACAACTGAATCCCCATGTAGCAACAAGGCTCAGAAGAGCCCACACACTCAGATCTTAACCCCAGTGTGCTGAAAGTGTCAAAACATGTTTTTCAGCAGAAATAAACATGTTTCTGCAAGTTTGGTCAACCCCATGTAAGTTATGGGGCAGTAACAGTACACTTTTCAAAACGTGTTTTTCAGCCCGAAATAAACGCGTTTTTTCAGACAACTGAATACCCATGTAGCAGCAAGTCTCAGAAGAGCCCACACACTCAGCTCTTAACCCCAGTGTGCAGAAAGGGTCAAAACGTGTTTTTCAGCAGAAATAAACATGTTTCTGCAAGTTTGGTCAACCCCATGTAAGTTATGGGGCAGTAACAGTACACTCTGCAAAACGTGTTTTTCAGCCCGAAATAAACGCGTTTTTTCAGACAACTGAATCCCCATGTAGCAACAAGGCTCAGAAGAGCTCACACACTCAGATCTTAACCCCAGTGTGCTGAAAGTGTCAAAACATGTTTTTCAGCAGAAATAAACATGTTTCTGCAAGTTTGGTCAACCCCATGTAAGTTATGGGGCAGTAACAGTACACTTTTCAAAACGTGTTTTTCAGCCCGAAATAAACGCGTTTTTTCAGACAACTGAATCCCCATGTAGCAACAAGGCTCAGAAGAGCCCACACACTCAGATCTTGACCCCAGTGTGCTGAAAGTGTCAAAACATGTTTTTCAGCAGAAATAAACATGTTTCTGCAAGTTTGGTCAACCCCATGTAAGTTATGGGGCAGTAACAGTACACTCTGCAAAACGTGTTTTTCAGCCCGAAATAAACGCGTTTTTTCAGACAACTGAATACCCATGTAGCAGCAAGTCTCAGAAGAGCCCACACACTCAGCTCTTAACCCCAGTGTGCAGAAAGGGTCAAAACGTGTTTTTCAGCAGAAATAAACATGTTTCTGCAAGTTTGGTCAACCCCATGTAAGTTATGGGGCAGTAACAGTACACTTTTCAAAACGTGTTTTTAAGCCCGAAATAAACGCGTTTTTTCAGACAACTGAATCCCCATGTAGCAACAAGGCTCAGAAGAGCCCACACACTCAGATCTTAACCCCAGTGTGCTGAAAGTGTCAAAACATGTTTTTCAGCAGAAATAAACATGTTTCTGCAAGTTTGGTCAACCCCATGTAAGTTATGGGGCAGTAACAGTACACTTTTCAAAACGTGTTTTTCAGCCCGAAATAAACGCGTTTTTTCAGACAACTGAATCCCCATGTAGCAACAAGGCTCAGAAGAGCCCACACACTCAGATCTTAACCCCAGTGTGCTGAAAGTGTCAAAACATGTTTTTTCAGCAGAAATAAACATGTTTCTGCAAGTTTGGTCAACCCCATGTAAGTTATGGGGCAGTAACAGTACACTTTTCAAAACGTGTTTTTCAGCCCGAAATAAACGCGTTTTTTCAGACAACTGAATCCCCATGTAGCAACAAGGCTCAGAAGAGCCCACACACTCAGATCTTAACCCCAGTGTGCTGAAAGTGTCAAAACATGTTTTTCAGCAGAAATAAACATGTTTCTGCAAGTTTGGTCAACCCCATGTAAGTTATGGGGCAGTAACAGTACACTTTTCAAAACGTGTTTTTCAGCCCGAAATAAACGCGTTTTTTCAGACAACTGAATACCCATGTAGCAGCAAGTCTCAGAAGAGCCCACACACTCAGCTCTTAACCCCAGTGTGCAGAAAGGGTCAAAACGTGTTTTTCAGCAGAAATAAACATGTTTCTGCAAGTTTGGTCAACCCCATGTAAGTTATGGGGCAGTAACAGTACACTCTGCAAAACGTGTTTTTCAGCCCGAAATAAACGCGTTTTTTCAGACAACTGAATCCCCATGTAGCAGCAAGGCTCAGAAGAGCCCACACACTCAGATCTTAACCCCAGTGTGCTGAAAGTGTCAAAACATGTTTTTCAGCAGAAATAAACATGTTTCTGCAAGTTTGGTCAACCCCATGTAAGTTATGGGGCAGTAACAGTACACTTTTCAAAACGTGTTTTTCAGCCCGAAATAAACGCGTTTTTTCAGACAACTGAATCCCCATGTAGCAACAAGGCTCAGAAGAGCCCACACACTCAGATCTTAACCCCAGTGTGCTGAAAGTGTCAAAACATGTTTTTTCAGCAGAAATAAACATGTTTCTGCAAGTTTGGTCAACCCCATGTAAGTTATGGGGCAGTAACAGTACACTTTTCAAAACGTGTTTTTCAGCCCGAAATAAACGCGTTTTTTCAGCAACTGAATCCCCATGTAGCAACAAGGCTCAGAAGAGCCCACACACTCAGATCTTAACCCCAGTGTGCTGAAAGTGTCAAAACATGTTTTTCAGCAGAAATAAACATGTTTCTGCAAGTTTGGTCAACCCCATGTAAGTTATGGGGCAGTAACAGTACACTTTTCAAAACGTGTTTTTCAGCCCGAAATAAACGCGTTTTTTCAGACAACTGAATACCCATGTAGCAGCAAGTCTCAGAAGAGCCCACACACTCAGCTCTTAACCCCAGTGTGCAGAAAGGGTCAAAACGTGTTTTTCAGCAGAAATAAACATGTTTCTGCAAGTTTGGTCAACCCCATGTAAGTTATGGGGCAGTAACAGTACACTCTGCAAAACGTGTTTTTCAGCCCGAAATAAACGCGTTTTTTCAGACAACTGAATCCCCATGTAGCAGCAAGGCTCAGAAGAGCCCACACACTCAGATCTTAACCCCAGTGTGCTGAAAGTGTCAAAACATGTTTTTCAGCAGAAATAAACATGTTTCTGCAAGTTTGGTCAACCCCATGTAAGTTATGGGGCAGTAACAGTACACTCTGCAAAACGTGTTTTTCAGCCCGAAATAAACGCGTTTTTTCAGACAACTGAATACCCATGTAGCAGCAAGTCTCAGAAGAGCCCACACACTCAGCTCTTAACCCCAGTGTGCAGAAAGGGTCAAAACGTGTTTTTCAGCAGAAATAAACATGTTTCTGCAAGTTTGGTCAACCCCATGTAAGTTATGGGGCAGTAACAGTACACTCTGCAAAACGTGTTTTTCAGCCCGAAATAAACGCGTTTTTTCAGACAACTGAATCCCCATGTAGCAGCAAGGCTCAGAAGAGCCCACACACTCAGATCTTAACCCCAGTGTGCTGAAAGTGTCAAAACATGTTTTTCAGCAGAAATAAACATGTTTCTGCAAGTTTGGTCAACCCCATGTAAGTTATGGGGCAGTAACAGTACACTTTTCAAAACGTGTTTTTCAGCCCGAAATAAACGCGTTTTTTCAGACAACTGAATCCCCATGTAGCAACAAGGCTCAGAAGAGCCCACACACTCAGATCTTGACCCCAGTGTGCTGAAAGTGTCAATACATGTTTTTCAGCAGAAATAAACATGTTTCTGCAAGTTTGGTCAACCCCATGTAAGTTATGGGGCAGTAACAGTACACTCTGCAAAACGTGTTTTTCAGCCCGAAATAAACGCGTTTTTTCAGACAACTGAATACCCATGTAGCAGCAAGTCTCAGAAGAGCCCACACACTCAGCTCTTAACCCCAGTGTGCAGAAAGGGTCAAAACGTGTTTTTCAGCAGAAATAAACATGTTTCTGCAAGTTTGGTCAACCCCATGTAAGTTATGGGGCAGTAACAGTACACTCTGCAAAACGTGTTTTTCAGCCCGAAATAAACGCGTTTTTTCAGACAACTGAATCCCCATGTAGCAGCAAGGCTCAGAAGAGCCCACACACTCAGATCTTAACCCCAGTGTGCAGAAAGGGTCAAAACGTGTTTTTCAGCAGAAATAAACATGTTTCTGCAAGTTTGGTCAACCCCATGTAAGTTATGGGGCAGTAACAGTACACTTTTCAAAACGTGTTTTTCAGCCCGAAATCAACGCGTTTTTTCAGACAACTGAATCACCATGTAGCAGCAAGGCTCAGAAGAGCCCACACACTCAGATCTTAACCCCAGTGTGCAGAAAGGGTCAAAACTTGTTTTTCAGCAGAAATAAACATGTTTCTGCAAGTTTGGTCAACCCCATGTAAGTTATGGGGCAGTAACAGTACACTTTTCAAAACGTGTTTTTCAGCCCGAAATAAACGCGTTTTTTCAGACAACTGAATACCCATGTAGCAGCAAGGCTCAGAAGAGCCCACACACTCAGATCTTAACCCCAGTGTGCTGAAAGTGTCAAAACATGTTTTTCAGCAGAAATAAACATGTTTCTGCAAGTTTGGTCAACCCCATGTAAGTTATGGGGCAGTAACAGTACACTTTTCTAAACGTGTTTTTCAGCCCGAAATAAACGCGTTTTTTCAGACAACTGAATCCCCATGTAGCAACAAGGCTCAGAAGAGCCCACACACTCAGATCTTAACCCCAGTGTGCTGAAAGTGTCAAAACATGTTTTTCAGCAGAAATAAACATGTTTCTGCAAGTTTGGTCAACCCCATGTAAGTTATGGGGCAGTAACAGTACACTTTTCAAAACGTGTTTTTCAGCCCGAAATAAACGCGTTTTTTCAGACAACTGAATCCCCATGTAGCAACAAGGCTCAGAAGAGCCCACACACTCAGATCTTAACCCCAGTGTGCTGAAAGTGTCAAAACATGTTTTTCAGCAGAAATAAACATGTTTCTGCAAGTTTGGTCAACCCCATGTAAGTTATGGGGCAGTAACAGTACACTTTTCAAAACGTGTTTTTCAGCCCGAAATAAACGCGTTTTTTCAGACAACTGAATCCCCATGTAGCAACAAGGCTCAGAAGAGCCCACACACTCAGATCTTAACCCCAGTGTGCTGAAAGTGTCAAAACATGTTTTTCAGCAGAAATAAACATGTTTCTGCAAGTTTGGTCAACCCCATGTAAGTTATGGGGCAGTAACAGTACACTTTTCAAAACGTGTTTTTCAGCCCGAAATAAACGCGTTTTTTCAGACAACTGAATACCCATGTAGCAGCAAGTCTCAGAAGAGCCCACACACTCAGCTCTTAACCCCAGTGTGCAGAAAGGGTCAAAACGTGTTTTTCAGCAGAAATAAACATGTTTCTGCAAGTTTGGTCAACCCCATGTAAGTTATGGGGCAGTAACAGTACACTCTGCAAAACGTGTTTTTCAGCCCGAAATAAACGCGTTTTTTCAGACAACTGAATACCCATGTAGCAGCAAGGCTCAGAAGAGCCCACACACTCAGATCTTAACCCCAGTGTGCTGAAAGTGTCAAAACATGTTTTTCAGCAGAAATAAACATGTTTCTGCAAGTTTGGTCAACCCCATGTAAGTTATGGGGCAGTAACAGTACACTCTGCAAAACGTGTTTTTCAGCCCGAAATAAACGCGTTTTTTCAGACAACTGAATACCCATGTAGCAGCAAGTCTCAGAAGAGCCCACACACTCAGCTCTTAACCCCAGTGTGCAGAAAGGGTCAAAACGTGTTTTTCAGCAGAAATAAACATGTTTCTGCAAGTTTGGTCAACCCCATGTAAGTTATGGGGCAGTAACAGTACACTTTTCAAAACGTGTTTTTAAGCCCGAAATAAACGCGTTTTTTCAGACAACTGAATCCCCATGTAGCAACAAGGCTCAGAAGAGCCCACACACTCAGATCTTAACCCCAGTGTGCTGAAAGTGTCAAAACATGTTTTTCAGCAGAAATAAACATGTTTCTGCAAGTTTGGTCAACCCCATGTAAGTTATGGGGCAGTAACAGTACACTTTTCAAAACGTGTTTTTCAGCCCGAAATAAACGCGTTTTTTCAGACAACTGAATCCCCATGTAGCAACAAGGCTCAGAAGAGCCCACACACTCAGATCTTAACCCCAGTGTGCTGAAAGTGTCAAAACATGTTTTTTCAGCAGAAATAAACATGTTTCTGCAAGTTTGGTCAACCCCATGTAAGTTATGGGGCAGTAACAGTACACTTTTCAAAACGTGTTTTTCAGCCCGAAATAAACGCGTTTTTTCAGACAACTGAATCCCCATGTAGCAACAAGGCTCAGAAGAGCCCACACACTCAGATCTTAACCCCAGTGTGCTGAAAGTGTCAAAACATGTTTTTCAGCAGAAATAAACATGTTTCTGCAAGTTTGGTCAACCCCATGTAAGTTATGGGGCAGTAACAGTACACTTTTCAAAACGTGTTTTTCAGCCCGAAATAAACGCGTTTTTTCAGACAACTGAATACCCATGTAGCAGCAAGTCTCAGAAGAGCCCACACACTCAGCTCTTAACCCCAGTGTGCAGAAAGGGTCAAAACGTGTTTTTCAGCAGAAATAAACATGTTTCTGCAAGTTTGGTCACCCCCATGTAAGTTATGGGGCAGTAACAGTACACTCTGCAAAACGTGTTTTTCAGCCCGAAATAAACGCGTTTTTTCAGACAACTGAATCCCCATGTAGCAGCAAGGCTCAGAAGAGCCCACACACTCAGATCTTAACCCCAGTGTGCTGAAAGTGTCAAAACATGTTTTTCAGCAGAAATAAACATGTTTCTGCAAGTTTGGTCAACCCCATGTAAGTTATGGGGCAGTAACAGTACACTTTTCAAAACGTGTTTTTCAGCCCGAAATAAACGCGTTTTTTCAGACAACTGAATCCCCATGTAGCAACAAGGCTCAGAAGAGCCCACACACTCAGATCTTAACCCCAGTGTGCTGAAAGTGTCAAAACATGTTTTTTCAGCAGAAATAAACATGTTTCTGCAAGTTTGGTCAACCCCATGTAAGTTATGGGGCAGTAACAGTACACTTTTCAAAACGTGTTTTTCAGCCCGAAATAAACGCGTTTTTTCAGACAACTGAATCCCCATGTAGCAACAAGGCTCAGAAGAGCCCACACACTCAGATCTTAACCCCAGTGTGCTGAAAGTGTCAAAACATGTTTTTCAGCAGAAATAAACATGTTTCTGCAAGTTTGGTCAACCCCATGTAAGTTATGGGGCAGTAACAGTACACTTTTCAAAACGTGTTTTTCAGCCCGAAATAAACGCGTTTTTTCAGACAACTGAATACCCATGTAGCAGCAAGTCTCAGAAGAGCCCACACACTCAGCTCTTAACCCCAGTGTGCAGAAAGGGTCAAAACGTGTTTTTCAGCAGAAATAAACATGTTTCTGCAAGTTTGGTCAACCCCATGTAAGTTATGGGGCAGTAACAGTACACTCTGCAAAACGTGTTTTTCAGCCCGAAATAAACGCGTTTTTTCAGACAACTGAATCCCCATGTAGCAGCAAGGCTCAGAAGAGCCCACACACTCAGATCTTAACCCCAGTGTGCTGAAAGTGTCAAAACATGTTTTTCAGCAGAAATAAACATGTTTCTGCAAGTTTGGTCAACCCCATGTAAGTTATGGGGCAGTAACAGTACACTCTGCAAAACGTGTTTTTCAGCCCGAAATAAACGCGTTTTTTCAGACAACTGAATACCCATGTAGCAGCAAGTCTCAGAAGAGCCCACACACTCAGCTCTTAACCCCAGTGTGCAGAAAGGGTCAAAACGTGTTTTTCAGCAGAAATAAACATGTTTCTGCAAGTTTGGTCAACCCCATGTAAGTTATGGGGCAGTAACAGTACACTCTGCAAAACGTGTTTTTCAGCCCGAAATAAACGCGTTTTTTCAGACAACTGAATCCCCATGTAGCAGCAAGGCTCAGAAGAGCCCACACACTCAGATCTTAACCCCAGTGTGCTGAAAGTGTCAAAACATGTTTTTCAGCAGAAATAAACATGTTTCTGCAAGTTTGGTCAACCCCATGTAAGTTATGGGGCAGTAACAGTACACTTTTCAAAACGTGTTTTTCAGCCCGAAATAAACGCGTTTTTTCAGACAACTGAATCCCCATGTAGCAACAAGGCTCAGAAGAGCCCACACACTCAGATCTTGACCCCAGTGTGCTGAAAGTGTCAATACATGTTTTTCAGCAGAAATAAACATGTTTCTGCAAGTTTGGTCAACCCCATGTAAGTTATGGGGCAGTAACAGTACACTCTGCAAAACGTGTTTTTCAGCCCGAAATAAACGCGTTTTTTCAGACAACTGAATACCCATGTAGCAGCAAGTCTCAGAAGAGCCCACACACTCAGCTCTTAACCCCAGTGTGCAGAAAGGGTCAAAACGTGTTTTTCAGCAGAAATAAACATGTTTCTGCAAGTTTGGTCAACCCCATGTAAGTTATGGGGCAGTAACAGTACACTCTGCAAAACGTGTTTTTCAGCCCGAAATAAACGCGTTTTTTCAGACAACTGAATCCCCATGTAGCAGCAAGGCTCAGAAGAGCCCACACACTCAGATCTTAACCCCAGTGTGCAGAAAGGGTCAAAACGTGTTTTTCAGCAGAAATAAACATGTTTCTGCAAGTTTGGTCAACCCCATGTAAGTTATGGGGCAGTAACAGTACACTTTTCAAAACGTGTTTTTCAGCCCGAAATCAACGCGTTTTTTCAGACAACTGAATCACTATGTAGCAGCAAGGCTCAGAAGAGCCCACACACTCAGATCTTAACCCCAGTGTGCAGAAAGGGTCAAAACTTGTTTTTCAGCAGAAATAAACATGTTTCTGCAAGTTTGGTCAACCCCATGTAAGTTATGGGGCAGTAACAGTACACTTTTCAAAACGTGTTTTTCAGCCCGAAATAAACGCGTTTTTTCAGACAACTGAATACCCATGTAGCAGCAAGGCTCAGAAGAGCCCACACACTCAGATCTTAACCCCAGTGTGCTGAAAGTGTCAAAACATGTTTTTCAGCAGAAATAAACATGTTTCTGCAAGTTTGGTCAACCCCATGTAAGTTATGGGGCAGTAACAGTACACTTTTCTAAACGTGTTTTTCAGCCCGAAATAAACGCGTTTTTTCAGACAACTGAATCCCCATGTAGCAACAAGGCTCAGAAGAGCCCACACACTCAGATCTTAACCCCAGTGTGCTGAAAGTGTCAAAACATGTTTTTCAGCAGAAATAAACATGTTTCTGCAAGTTTGGTCAACCCCATGTAAGTTATGGGGCAGTAACAGTACACTTTTCAAAACGTGTTTTTCAGCCCGAAATAAACGCGTTTTTTCAGACAACTGAATCCCCATGTAGCAACAAGGCTCAGAAGAGCCCACACACTCAGATCTTAACCCCAGTGTGCTGAAAGTGTCAAAACATGTTTTTCAGCAGAAATAAACATGTTTCTGCAAGTTTGGTCAACCCCATGTAAGTTATGGGGCAGTAACAGTACACTTTTCAAAACGTGTTTTTCAGCCCGAAATAAACGCGTTTTTTCAGACAACTGAATCCCCATGTAGCAACAAGGCTCAGAAGAGCCCACACACTCAGATCTTAACCCCAGTGTGCTGAAAGTGTCAAAACATGTTTTTCAGCAGAAATAAACATGTTTCTGCAAGTTTGGTCAACCCCATGTAAGTTATGGGGCAGTAACAGTACACTTTTCAAAACGTGTTTTTCAGCCCGAAATAAACGCGTTTTTTCAGACAACTGAATACCCATGTAGCAGCAAGTCTCAGAAGAGCCCACACACTCAGCTCTTAACCCCAGTGTGCAGAAAGGGTCAAAACGTGTTTTTCAGCAGAAATAAACATGTTTCTGCAAGTTTGGTCAACCCCATGTAAGTTATGGGGCAGTAACAGTACACTCTGCAAAACGTGTTTTTCAGCCCGAAATAAACGCGTTTTTTCAGACAACTGAATACCCATGTAGCAGCAAGGCTCAGAAGAGCCCACACACTCAGATCTTAACCCCAGTGTGCTGAAAGTGTCAAAACATGTTTTTCAGCAGAAATAAACATGTTTCTGCAAGTTTGGTCAACCCCATGTAAGTTATGGGGCAGTAACAGTACACTTTTCAAAACGTGTTTTTCAGCCCGAAATAAACGCGTTTTTTCAGACAACTGAATCCCCATGTAGCAACAAGGCTCAGAAGAGCCCACACACTCAGATCTTAACCCCAGTGTGCTGAAAGTGTCAAAACATGTTTTTTCAGCAGAAATAAACATGTTTCTGCAAGTTTGGTCAACCCCATGTAAGTTATGGGGCAGTAACAGTACACTTTTCAAAACGTGTTTTTCAGCCCGAAATAAACGCGTTTTTTCAGACAACTGAATCCCCATGTAGCAACAAGGCTCAGAAGAGCCCACACACTCAGATCTTAACCCCAGTGTGCTGAAAGTGTCAAAACATGTTTTTCAGCAGAAATAAACATGTTTCTGCAAGTTTGGTCAACCCCATGTAAGTTATGGGGCAGTAACAGTACACTTTTCAAAACGTGTTTTTCAGCCCGAAATAAACGCGTTTTTTCAGACAACTGAATACCCATGTAGCAGCAAGTCTCAGAAGAGCCCACACACTCAGCTCTTAACCCCAGTGTGCAGAAAGGGTCAAAACGTGTTTTTCAGCAGAAATAAACATGTTTCTGCAAGTTTGGTCAACCCCATGTAAGTTATGGGGCAGTAACAGTACACTCTGCAAAACGTGTTTTTCAGCCCGAAATAAACGCGTTTTTTCAGACAACTGAATCCCCATGTAGCAGCAAGGCTCAGAAGAGCCCACACACTCAGATCTTAACCCCAGTGTGCTGAAAGTGTCAAAACATGTTTTTCAGCAGAAATAAACATGTTTCTGCAAGTTTGGTCAACCCCATGTAAGTTATGGGGCAGTAACAGTACACTTTTCAAAACGTGTTTTTCAGCCCGAAATAAACGCGTTTTTTCAGACAACTGAATCCCCATGTAGCAACAAGGCTCAGAAGAGCCCACACACTCAGATCTTAACCCCAGTGTGCTGAAAGTGTCAAAACATGTTTTTCAGCAGAAATAAACATGTTTCTGCAAGTTTGGTCAACCCCATGTAAGTTATGGGGCAGTAACAGTACACTTTTCAAAACGTGTTTTTCAGCCCGAAATAAACGCGTTTTTTCAGACAACTGAATCCCCATGTAGCAACAAGGCTCAGAAGAGCCCACACACTCAGATCTTAACCCCAGTGTGCTGAAAGTGTCAAAACATGTTTTTCAGCAGAAATAAACATGTTTCTGCAAGTTTGGTCAACCCCATGTAAGTTATGGGGCAGTAACAGTACACTTTTCAAAACGTGTTTTTCAGCCCGAAATAAACGCGTTTTTTCAGACAACTGAATCCCCATGTAGCAACAAGGCTCAGAAGAGCCCACACACTCAGATCTTAACCCCAGTGTGCTGAAAGTGTCAAAACATGTTTTTCAGCAGAAATAAACATGTTTCTGCAAGTTTGGTCAACCCCATGTAAGTTATGGGGCAGTAACAGTACACTTTTCAAAACGTGTTTTTCAGCCCGAAATAAACGCGTTTTTTCAGACAACTGAATCCCCATGTAGCAACAAGGCTCAGAAGAGCCCACACACTCAGATCTTGACCCCAGTGTGCTGAAAGTGTCAAAACATGTTTTTCAGCAGAAATAAACATGTTTCTGCAAGTTTGGTCAACCCCATGTAAGTTATGGGGCAGTAACAGTACACTCTGCAAAACGTGTTTTTCAGCCCGAAATAAACGCGTTTTTTCAGACAACTGAATACCCATGTAGCAGCAAGTCTCAGAAGAGCCCACACACTCAGCTCTTAACCCCAGTGTGCAGAAAGGGTCAAAACGTGTTTTTCAGCAGAAATAAACATGTTTCTGCAAGTTTGGTCAACCCCATGTAAGTTATGGGGCAGTAACAGTACACTTTTCAAAACGTGTTTTTCAGCCCGAAATAAACGCGTTTTTTCAGACAACTGAATCCCCATGTAGCAACAAGGCTCAGAAGAGCCCACACACTCAGATCTTAACCCCAGTGTGCTGAAAGTGTCAAAACATGTTTTTCAGCAGAAATAAACATGTTTCTGCAAGTTTGGTCAACCCCATGTAAGTTATGGGGCAGTAACAGTACACTTTTCAAAACGTGTTTTTCAGCCCGAAATAAACGCGTTTTTTCAGACAACTGAATCCCCATGTAGCAACAAGGCTCAGAAGAGCCCACACACTCAGATCTTAACCCCAGTGTGCTGAAAGTGTCAAAACATGTTTTTTCAGCAGAAATAAACATGTTTCTGCAAGTTTGGTCAACCCCATGTAAGTTATGGGGCAGTAACAGTACACTTTTCAAAACGTGTTTTTCAGCCCGAAATAAACGCGTTTTTTCAGACAACTGAATCCCCATGTAGCAACAAGGCTCAGAAGAGCCCACACACTCAGATCTTAACCCCAGTGTGCTGAAAGTGTCAAAACATGTTTTTCAGCAGAAATAAACATGTTTCTGCAAGTTTGGTCAACCCCATGTAAGTTATGGGGCAGTAACAGTACACTTTTCAAAACGTGTTTTTCAGCCCGAAATAAACGCGTTTTTTCAGACAACTGAATACCCATGTAGCAGCAAGTCTCAGAAGAGCCCACACACTCAGCTCTTAACCCCAGTGTGCAGAAAGGGTCAAAACGTGTTTTTCAGCAGAAATAAACATGTTTCTGCAAGTTTGGTCAACCCCATGTAAGTTATGGGGCAGTAACAGTACACTCTGCAAAACGTGTTTTTCAGCCCGAAATAAACGCGTTTTTTCAGACAACTGAATCCCCATGTAGCAGCAAGGCTCAGAAGAGCCCACACACTCAGATCTTAACCCCAGTGTGCTGAAAGTGTCAAAACATGTTTTTCAGCAGAAATAAACATGTTTCTGCAAGTTTGGTCAACCCCATGTAAGTTATGGGGCAGTAACAGTACACTTTTCAAAACGTGTTTTTCAGCCCGAAATAAACGCGTTTTTTCAGACAACTGAATCCCCATGTAGCAACAAGGCTCAGAAGAGCCCACACACTCAGATCTTAACCCCAGTGTGCTGAAAGTGTCAAAACATGTTTTTTCAGCAGAAATAAACATGTTTCTGCAAGTTTGGTCAACCCCATGTAAGTTATGGGGCAGTAACAGTACACTTTTCAAAACGTGTTTTTCAGCCCGAAATAAACGCGTTTTTTCAGACAACTGAATCCCCATGTAGCAACAAGGCTCAGAAGAGCCCACACACTCAGATCTTAACCCCAGTGTGCTGAAAGTGTCAAAACATGTTTTTCAGCAGAAATAAACATGTTTCTGCAAGTTTGGTCAACCCCATGTAAGTTATGGGGCAGTAACAGTACACTTTTCAAAACGTGTTTTTCAGCCCGAAATAAACGCGTTTTTTCAGACAACTGAATACCCATGTAGCAGCAAGTCTCAGAAGAGCCCACACACTCAGCTCTTGACCCCAGTGTGCAGAAAGGGTCAAAACGTGTTTTTCAGCAGAAATAAACATGTTTCTGCAAGTTTGGTCAACCCCATGTAAGTTATGGGGCAGTAACAGTACACTCTGCAAAACGTGTTTTTCAGCCCGAAATAAACGCGTTTTTTCAGACAACTGAATCCCCATGTAGCAGCAAGGCTCAGAAGAGCCCACACACTCAGATCTTAACCCCAGTGTGCTGAAAGTGTCAAAACATGTTTTTCAGCAGAAATAAACATGTTTCTGCAAGTTTGGTCAACCCCATGTAAGTTATGGGGCAGTAACAGTACACTTTTCAAAACGTGTTTTTCAGCCCGAAATAAACGCGTTTTTTCAGACAACTGAATCCCCATGTAGCAACAAGGCTCAGAAGAGCCCACACACTCAGATCTTAACCCCAGTGTGCTGAAAGTGTCAAAACATGTTTTTCATCAGAAATAAACATGTTTCTGCAAGTTTGGTCAACCCCATGTAAGTTATGGGGCAGTAACAGTACACTTTTCTAAACGTGTTTTTCAGCCCGAAATAAACGCGTTTTTTCAGACAACTGAATCCCCATGTAGCAACAAGGCTCAGAAGAGCCCACACACTCAGATCTTAACCCCAGTGTGCTGAAAGTGTCAAAACATGTTTTTCAGCAGAAATAAACATGTTTCTGCAAGTTTGGTCAACCCCATGTAAGTTATGGGGCAGTAACAGTACACTCTGCAAAACGTGTTTTTCAGCCCGAAATAAACGCGTTTTTTCAGACAACTGAATACCCATGTAGCAGCAAGTCTCAGAAGAGCCCACACACTCAGCTCTTAACCCCAGTGTGCAGAAAGGGTCAAAACGTGTTTTTCAGGAGAAATAAACATGTTTCTGCAAGTTTGGTCAACCCCATGTAAGTTATGGGGCAGTAACAGTACACTCTGCAAAACGTGTTTTTCAGCCCGAAATAAACGCGTTTTTTCAGACAACTGAATCCCCATGTAGCAACAAGGCTCAGAAGAGCCCACACACTCAGATCTTAACCCCAGTGTGCTGAAAGTGTCAAAACATGTTTTTCAGCAGAAATAAACATGTTTCTGCAAGTTTGGTCAACCCCATGTAAGTTATGGGGCAGTAACAGTACACTTTTCTAAACGTGTTTTTCAGCCCGAAATAAACGCGTTTTTTCAGACAACTGAATCCCCATGTAGCAACAAGGCTCAGAAGAGCCCACACACTCAGATCTTAACCCCAGTGTGCTGAAAGTGTCAAAACATGTTTTTCAGCAGAAATAAACATGTTTCTGCAAGTTTGGTCAACCCCATGTAAGTTATGGGGCAGTAACAGTACACTCTGCAAAACGTGTTTTTCAGCCCGAAATAAACGCGTTTTTTCAGACAACTGAATACCCATGTAGCAGCAAGTCTCAGAAGAGCCCACACACTCAGCTCTTAACCCCAGTGTGCAGAAAGGGTCAAAACGTGTTTTTCAGCAGAAATAAACATGTTTCTGCAAGTTTGGTCAACCCCATGTAAGTTATGGGGCAGTAACAGTACACTCTGCAAAACGTGTTTTTCAGCCCGAAATAAACGCGTTTTTTCAGACAACTGAATCCCCATGTAGCAGCAAGGCTCAGAAGAGCCCACACACTCAGATCTTAACCCCAGTGTGCAGAAAGGTTCAAAACATGTTTTTCAGCAGAAATAAACATGTTTCTGCAAGTTTGGTCAACCCCATGTAAGTTATGGGGCAGTAACAGTACACTCTGCAAAACGTGTTTTTCAGCCCGAAAAAAACGCGTTTTTTCAGACAACTGAATCCCCATGTAGCAGCAAGGCTCAGAAGAGCCCACACACTCAGATCTTAACCCCAGTGTGCTGAAAGTGTCAAAACATGTTTTTCAGCAGAAATAAACATGTTTCTGCAAGTTTGGTCAACCCCATGTAAGTTATGGGGCAGTAACAGTACACTTTTCAAAACGTGTTTTTCAGCCCGAAATAAACGCGTTTTTTCAGACAACTGAATCCCCATGTAGCAGCAAGTCTCAGAAGAGCCCACACACTCAGCTCTTAACCCCAGTGTGCAGAAAGGGTCAAAACGTGTTTTTCAGCAGAAATAAACATGTTTCTGCAAGTTTGGTCAACCCCATGTAAGTTATGGGGCAGTAACAGTACACTCTGCAAAACGTGTTTTTCAGCCCGAAATAAACGCGTTTTTTCAGACAACTGAATCCCCATGTAGCAGCAAGTCTCAGAAGAGCCCACACACTCAGCTCTTAACCCCAGTGTGCAGAAAGGGTCAAAACGTGTTTTTCAGCAGAAATAAACATGTTTCTGCAAGTTTGGTCAACCCCATGTAAGTTATGGGGCAGTAACAGTACACTCTGCAAAACGTGTTTTTCAGCCAAAAATAAACGCGTTTTTTCAGACAACTGAATCCCCATGTAGTAACAAGGCTCAGAAGAGCCCACACACTCAGATCTTAACCCCAGTGTGCTGAAAGTGTCAAAACATGTTTTTCAGCAGAAATAAACATGTTTCTGCAAGTTTGGTCAACCCCATGTAAGTTATGGGGCAGTAACAGTACACTTTTCAAAACGTGTTTTTCAGCCCGAAATAAACGCGTTTTTTCAGACAACTGAATACCCATGTAGCAGCAAGTCTCAGAAGAGCCCACACACTCAGCTCTTAACCCCAGTGTGCAGAAAGGGTCAAAACGTGTTTTTCAGCAGAAATAAACATGTTTCTGCAAGTTTGGTCAACCCCATGTAAGTTATGGGGCAGTAACAGTACACTTTTCAAAACGTGTTTTTCAGCCCGAAATAAACGCGTTTTTTCAGACAACTGAATCCCCATGTAGCAACAAGGCTCAGAAGAGCCCACACACTCAGATCTTAACCCCAGTGTGCTGAAAGTGTCAAAACATGTTTTTCAGCAGAAATAAACATGTTTCTGCAAGTTTGGTCAACCCCATGTAAGTTATGGGGCAGTAACAGTACACTCTGCAAAACGTGTTTTTCAGCCCGAAATAAACGCGTTTTTTCAGACAACTGAATACCCATGTAGCAGCAAGTCTCAGAAGAGCCCACACACTCAGCTCTTAACCCCAGTGTGCAGAAAGGGTCAAAACGTGTTTTTCAGCAGAAATAAACATGTTTCTGCAAGTTTGGTCAACCCCATGTAAGTTATGGGGCAGTAACAGTACACTTTTCAAAACGTGTTTTTCAGCCCGAAATAAACGCGTTTTTTCAGACAACTGAATCCCCATGTAGCAACAAGGCTCAGAAGAGCCCACACACTCAGATCTTAACCCCAGTGTGCTGAAAGTGTCAAAACATGTTTTTCAGCAGAAATAAACATGTTTCTGCAAGTTTGGTCAACCCCATGTAAGTTATGGGGCAGTAACAGTACACTTTTCAAAACGTGTTTTTCAGCCCGAAATAAACGCGTTTTTTCAGACAACTGAATCCCCATGTAGCAACAAGGCTCAGAAGAGCCCACACACTCAGATCTTAACCCCAGTGTGCTGAAAGTGTCAAAACATGTTTTTTCAGCAGAAATAAACATGTTTCTGCAAGTTTGGTCAACCCCATGTAAGTTATGGGGCAGTAACAGTACACTTTTCAAAACGTGTTTTTCAGCCCGAAATAAACGCGTTTTTTCAGACAACTGAATCCCCATGTAGCAACAAGGCTCAGAAGAGCCCACACACTCAGATCTTAACCCCAGTGTGCTGAAAGTGTCAAAACATGTTTTTCAGCAGAAATAAACATGTTTCTGCAAGTTTGGTCAACCCCATGTAAGTTATGGGGCAGTAACAGTACACTTTTCAAAACGTGTTTTTCAGCCCGAAATAAACGCGTTTTTTCAGACAACTGAATACCCATGTAGCAGCAAGTCTCAGAAGAGCCCACACACTCAGCTCTTAACCCCAGTGTGCAGAAAGGGTCAAAACGTGTTTTTCAGCAGAAATAAACATGTTTCTGCAAGTTTGGTCAACCCCATGTAAGTTATGGGGCAGTAACAGTACACTCTGCAAAACGTGTTTTTCAGCCCGAAATAAACGCGTTTTTTCAGACAACTGAATCCCCATGTAGCAGCAAGGCTCAGAAGAGCCCACACACTCAGATCTTAACCCCAGTGTGCTGAAAGTGTCAAAACATGTTTTTCAGCAGAAATAAACATGTTTCTGCAAGTTTGGTCAACCCCATGTAAGTTATGGGGCAGTAACAGTACACTTTTCAAAACGTGTTTTTCAGCCCGAAATAAACGCGTTTTTTCAGACAACTGAATCCCCATGTAGCAACAAGGCTCAGAAGAGCCCACACACTCAGATCTTAACCCCAGTGTGCTGAAAGTGTCAAAACATGTTTTTTCAGCAGAAATAAACATGTTTCTGCAAGTTTGGTCAACCCCATGTAAGTTATGGGGCAGTAACAGTACACTTTTCAAAACGTGTTTTTCAGCCCGAAATAAACGCGTTTTTTCAGACAACTGAATCCCCATGTAGCAACAAGGCTCAGAAGAGCCCACACACTCAGATCTTAACCCCAGTGTGCTGAAAGTGTCAAAACATGTTTTTCAGCAGAAATAAACATGTTTCTGCAAGTTTGGTCAACCCCATGTAAGTTATGGGGCAGTAACAGTACACTTTTCAAAACGTGTTTTTCAGCCCGAAATAAACGCGTTTTTTCAGACAACTGAATACCCATGTAGCAGCAAGTCTCAGAAGAGCCCACACACTCAGCTCTTGACCCCAGTGTGCAGAAAGGGTCAAAACGTGTTTTTCAGCAGAAATAAACATGTTTCTGCAAGTTTGGTCAACCCCATGTAAGTTATGGGGCAGTAACAGTACACTCTGCAAAACGTGTTTTTCAGCCCGAAATAAACGCGTTTTTTCAGACAACTGAATCCCCATGTAGCAGCAAGGCTCAGAAGAGCCCACACACTCAGATCTTAACCCCAGTGTGCTGAAAGTGTCAAAACATGTTTTTCAGCAGAAATAAACATGTTTCTGCAAGTTTGGTCAACCCCATGTAAGTTATGGGGCAGTAACAGTACACTTTTCAAAACGTGTTTTTCAGCCCGAAATAAACGCGTTTTTTCAGACAACTGAATCCCCATGTAGCAACAAGGCTCAGAAGAGCCCACACACTCAGATCTTAACCCCAGTGTGCTGAAAGTGTCAAAACATGTTTTTCATCAGAAATAAACATGTTTCTGCAAGTTTGGTCAACCCCATGTAAGTTATGGGGCAGTAACAGTACACTTTTCTAAACGTGTTTTTCAGCCCGAAATAAACGCGTTTTTTCAGACAACTGAATCCCCATGTAGCAACAAGGCTCAGAAGAGCCCACACACTCAGATCTTAACCCCAGTGTGCTGAAAGTGTCAAAACATGTTTTTCAGCAGAAATAAACATGTTTCTGCAAGTTTGGTCAACCCCATGTAAGTTATGGGGCAGTAACAGTACACTCTGCAAAACGTGTTTTTCAGCCCGAAATAAACGCGTTTTTTCAGACAACTGAATACCCATGTAGCAGCAAGTCTCAGAAGAGCCCACACACTCAGCTCTTAACCCCAGTGTGCAGAAAGGGTCAAAACGTGTTTTTCAGGAGAAATAAACATGTTTCTGCAAGTTTGGTCAACCCCATGTAAGTTATGGGGCAGTAACAGTACACTCTGCAAAACGTGTTTTTCAGCCCGAAATAAACGCGTTTTTTCAGACAACTGAATCCCCATGTAGCAACAAGGCTCAGAAGAGCCCACACACTCAGATCTTAACCCCAGTGTGCTGAAAGTGTCAAAACATGTTTTTCAGCAGAAATAAACATGTTTCTGCAAGTTTGGTCAACCCCATGTAAGTTATGGGGCAGTAACAGTACACTTTTCTAAACGTGTTTTTCAGCCCGAAATAAACGCGTTTTTTCAGACAACTGAATACCCATGTAGCAGCAAGGCTCAGACGAGCCCACACACTCAGATCTTAACCCCAGTGTGCAGAAAGGGTCAAAACGTGTTTTTCAGCAGAAATAAACATGTTTCTGCAAGTTTGGTCAACCCCATGTAAGTTATGGGGCAGTAACAGTACACTCTGCAAAACGTGTTTTTCAGCCCGAAATAAACGCGTTTTTTCAGACAACTGAATACCCATGTAGCAGCAAGTCTCAGAAGAGCCCACACACTCAGCTCTTAACCCCAGTGTGCAGAAAGGGTCAAAACGTGTTTTTCAGCAGAAATAAACATGTTTCTGCAAGTTAGGTCAACGCCATGTAAGTTATGGGGCAGTAACAGTACACTCTGCAAAACGTGTTTTTCAGCCCGAAATAAACGCGTTTTTTCAGACAACTGAATCCCCATGTAGCAGCAAGGCTTAGAAGAGCCCACACACTCAGATCTTAACCCCAGTGTGCTGAAAGTGTCAAAACATGTTTTTCAGCAGAAATAAACATGTTTCTGCAAGTTTGGTCAACCCCATGTAAGTTATGGGGCAGTAACAGTACACTTTTCAAAACGTGTTTTTCAGCCCGAAATAAACGCGTTTTTTCAGACAACTGAATCCCCATGTAGCAACAAGGCTCAGAAGAGCCCACACACTCAGATCTTGACCCCAGTGTGCTGAAAGTGTCAATACATGTTTTTCAGCAGAAATAAACATGTTTCTGCAAGTTTGGTCAACCCCATGTAAGTTATGGGGCAGTAACAGTACACTCTGCAAAACGTGTTTTTCAGCCCGAAATAAACGCGTTTTTTCAGACAACTGAATACCCATGTAGCAGCAAGTCTCAGAAGAGCCCACACACTCAGCTCTTAACCCCAGTGTGCAGAAAGGGTCAAAACGTGTTTTTCAGCAGAAATAAACATGTTTCTGCAAGTTTGGTCAACCCCATGTAAGTTATGGGGCAGTAACAGTACACTCTGCAAAACGTGTTTTTCAGCCCGAAATAAACGCGTTTTTTCAGACAACTGAATCCCCATGTAGCAGCAAGGCTCAGAAGAGCCCACACACTCAGATCTTAACCCCAGTGTGCAGAAAGGGTCAAAACGTGTTTTTCAGCAGAAATAAACATGTTTCTGCAAGTTTGGTCAACCCCATGTAAGTTATGGGGCAGTAACAGTACACTTTTCAAAACGTGTTTTTCAGCCCGAAATCAACGCGTTTTTTCAGACAACTGAATCACCATGTAGCAGCAAGGCTCAGAAGAGCCCACACACTCAGATCTTAACCCCAGTGTGCAGAAAGGGTCAAAACTTGTTTTTCAGCAGAAATAAACATGTTTCTGCAAGTTTGGTCAACCCCATGTAAGTTATGGGGCAGTAACAGTACACTTTTCAAAACGTGTTTTTCAGCCCGAAATAAACGCGTTTTTTCAGACAACTGAATACCCATGTAGCAGCAAGGCTCAGAAGAGCCCACACACTCAGATCTTAACCCCAGTGTGCTGAAAGTGTCAAAACATGTTTTTCAGCAGAAATAAACATGTTTCTGCAAGTTTGGTCAACCCCATGTAAGTTATGGGGCAGTAACAGTACACTTTTCTAAACGTGTTTTTCAGCCCGAAATAAACGCGTTTTTTCAGACAACTGAATCCCCATGTAGCAACAAGGCTCAGAAGAGCCCACACACTCAGATCTTAACCCCAGTGTGCTGAAAGTGTCAAAACATGTTTTTCAGCAGAAATAAACATGTTTCTGCAAGTTTGGTCAACCCCATGTAAGTTATGGGGCAGTAACAGTACACTTTTCAAAACGTGTTTTTCAGCCCGAAATAAACGCGTTTTTTCAGACAACTGAATCCCCATGTAGCAACAAGGCTCAGAAGAGCCCACACACTCAGATCTTAACCCCAGTGTGCTGAAAGTGTCAAAACATGTTTTTCAGCAGAAATAAACATGTTTCTGCAAGTTTGGTCAACCCCATGTAAGTTATGGGGCAGTAACAGTACACTTTTCAAAACGTGTTTTTCAGCCCGAAATAAACGCGTTTTTTCAGACAACTGAATCCCCATGTAGCAACAAGGCTCAGAAGAGCCCACACACTCAGATCTTAACCCCAGTGTGCTGAAAGTGTCAAAACATGTTTTTCAGCAGAAATAAACATGTTTCTGCAAGTTTGGTCAACCCCATGTAAGTTATGGGGCAGTAACAGTACACTTTTCAAAACGTGTTTTTCAGCCCGAAATAAACGCGTTTTTTCAGACAACTGAATACCCATGTAGCAGCAAGTCTCAGAAGAGCCCACACACTCAGCTCTTAACCCCAGTGTGCAGAAAGGGTCAAAACGTGTTTTTCAGCAGAAATAAACATGTTTCTGCAAGTTTGGTCAACCCCATGTAAGTTATGGGGCAGTAACAGTACACTCTGCAAAACGTGTTTTTCAGCCCGAAATAAACGCGTTTTTTCAGACAACTGAATACCCATGTAGCAGCAAGGCTCAGAAGAGCCCACACACTCAGATCTTAACCCCAGTGTGCTGAAAGTGTCAAAACATGTTTTTCAGCAGAAATAAACATGTTTCTGCAAGTTTGGTCAACCCCATGTAAGTTATGGGGCAGTAACAGTACACTTTTCAAAACGTGTTTTTCAGCCCGAAATAAACGCGTTTTTTCAGACAACTGAATCCCCATGTAGCAACAAGGCTCAGAAGAGCCCACACACTCAGATCTTAACCCCAGTGTGCTGAAAGTGTCAAAACATGTTTTTTCAGCAGAAATAAACATGTTTCTGCAAGTTTGGTCAACCCCATGTAAGTTATGGGGCAGTAACAGTACACTTTTCAAAACGTGTTTTTCAGCCCGAAATAAACGCGTTTTTTCAGACAACTGAATCCCCATGTAGCAACAAGGCTCAGAAGAGCCCACACACTCAGATCTTAACCCCAGTGTGCTGAAAGTGTCAAAACATGTTTTTCAGCAGAAATAAACATGTTTCTGCAAGTTTGGTCAACCCCATGTAAGTTATGGGGCAGTAACAGTACACTTTTCAAAACGTGTTTTTCAGCCCGAAATAAACGCGTTTTTTCAGACAACTGAATACCCATGTAGCAGCAAGTCTCAGAAGAGCCCACACACTCAGCTCTTAACCCCAGTGTGCAGAAAGGGTCAAAACGTGTTTTTCAGCAGAAATAAACATGTTTCTGCAAGTTTGGTCAACCCCATGTAAGTTATGGGGCAGTAACAGTACACTCTGCAAAACGTGTTTTTCAGCCCGAAATAAACGCGTTTTTTCAGACAACTGAATCCCCATGTAGCAGCAAGGCTCAGAAGAGCCCACACACTCAGATCTTAACCCCAGTGTGCTGAAAGTGTCAAAACATGTTTTTCAGCAGAAATAAACATGTTTCTGCAAGTTTGGTCAACCCCATGTAAGTTATGGGGCAGTAACAGTACACTTTTCAAAACGTGTTTTTCAGCCCGAAATAAACGCGTTTTTTCAGACAACTGAATCCCCATGTAGCAACAAGGCTCAGAAGAGCCCACACACTCAGATCTTAACCCCAGTGTGCTGAAAGTGTCAAAACATGTTTTTCAGCAGAAATAAACATGTTTCTGCAAGTTTGGTCAACCCCATGTAAGTTATGGGGCAGTAACAGTACACTTTTCAAAACGTGTTTTTCAGCCCGAAATAAACGCGTTTTTTCAGACAACTGAATCCCCATGTAGCAACAAGGCTCAGAAGAGCCCACACACTCAGATCTTAACCCCAGTGTGCTGAAAGTGTCAAAACATGTTTTTCAGCAGAAATAAACATGTTTCTGCAAGTTTGGTCAACCCCATGTAAGTTATGGGGCAGTAACAGTACACTTTTCAAAACGTGTTTTTCAGCCCGAAATAAACGCGTTTTTTCAGACAACTGAATCCCCATGTAGCAACAAGGCTCAGAAGAGCCCACACACTCAGATCTTAACCCCAGTGTGCTGAAAGTGTCAAAACATGTTTTTCAGCAGAAATAAACATGTTTCTGCAAGTTTGGTCAACCCCATGTAAGTTATGGGGCAGTAACAGTACACTTTTCAAAACGTGTTTTTCAGCCCGAAATAAACGCGTTTTTTCAGACAACTGAATCCCCATGTAGCAACAAGGCTCAGAAGAGCCCACACACTCAGATCTTGACCCCAGTGTGCTGAAAGTGTCAAAACATGTTTTTCAGCAGAAATAAACATGTTTCTGCAAGTTTGGTCAACCCCATGTAAGTTATGGGGCAGTAACAGTACACTCTGCAAAACGTGTTTTTCAGCCCGAAATAAACGCGTTTTTTCAGACAACTGAATACCCATGTAGCAGCAAGTCTCAGAAGAGCCCACACACTCAGCTCTTAACCCCAGTGTGCAGAAAGGGTCAAAACGTGTTTTTCAGCAGAAATAAACATGTTTCTGCAAGTTTGGTCAACCCCATGTAAGTTATGGGGCAGTAACAGTACACTTTTCAAAACGTGTTTTTCAGCCCGAAATAAACGCGTTTTTTCAGACAACTGAATCCCCATGTAGCAACAAGGCTCAGAAGAGCCCACACACTCAGATCTTAACCCCAGTGTGCTGAAAGTGTCAAAACATGTTTTTCAGCAGAAATAAACATGTTTCTGCAAGTTTGGTCAACCCCATGTAAGTTATGGGGCAGTAACAGTACACTTTTCAAAACGTGTTTTTCAGCCCGAAATAAACGCGTTTTTTCAGACAACTGAATCCCCATGTAGCAACAAGGCTCAGAAGAGCCCACACACTCAGATCTTAACCCCAGTGTGCTGAAAGTGTCAAAACATGTTTTTTCTTCAGAAATAAACATGTTTCTGCAAGTTTGGTCAACCCCATGTAAGTTATGGGGCAGTAACAGTACACTTTTCAAAACGTGTTTTTCAGCCCGAAATAAACGCGTTTTTTCAGACAACTGAATCCCCATGTAGCAACAAGGCTCAGAAGAGCCCACACACTCAGATCTTAACCCCAGTGTGCTGAAAGTGTCAAAACATGTTTTTCAGCAGAAATAAACATGTTTCTGCAAGTTTGGTCAACCCCATGTAAGTTATGGGGCAGTAACAGTACACTTTTCAAAACGTGTTTTTCAGCCCGAAATAAACGCGTTTTTTCAGACAACTGAATACCCATGTAGCAGCAAGTCTCAGAAGAGCCCACACACTCAGCTCTTAACCCCAGTGTGCAGAAAGGGTCAAAACGTGTTTTTCAGCAGAAATAAACATGTTTCTGCAAGTTTGGTCAACCCCATGTAAGTTATGGGGCAGTAACAGTACACTCTGCAAAACGTGTTTTTCAGCCCGAAATAAACGCGTTTTTTCAGACAACTGAATCCCCATGTAGCAGCAAGGCTCAGAAGAGCCCACACACTCAGATCTTAACCCCAGTGTGCTGAAAGTGTCAAAACATGTTTTTCAGCAGAAATAAACATGTTTCTGCAAGTTTGGTCAACCCCATGTAAGTTATGGGGCAGTAACAGTACACTTTTCAAAACGTGTTTTTCAGCCCGAAATAAACGCGTTTTTTCAGACAACTGAATCCCCATGTAGCAACAAGGCTCAGAAGAGCCCACACACTCAGATCTTAACCCCAGTGTGCTGAAAGTGTCAAAACATGTTTTTTCAGCAGAAATAAACATGTTTCTGCAAGTTTGGTCAACCCCATGTAAGTTATGGGGCAGTAACAGTACACTTTTCAAAACGTGTTTTTCAGCCCGAAATAAACGCGTTTTTTCAGACAACTGAATCCCCATGTAGCAACAAGGCTCAGAAGAGCCCACACACTCAGATCTTAACCCCAGTGTGCTGAAAGTGTCAAAACATGTTTTTCAGCAGAAATAAACATGTTTCTGCAAGTTTGGTCAACCCCATGTAAGTTATGGGGCAGTAACAGTACACTTTTCAAAACGTGTTTTTCAGCCCGAAATAAACGCGTTTTTTCAGACAACTGAATACCCATGTAGCAGCAAGTCTCAGAAGAGCCCACACACTCAGCTCTTGACCCCAGTGTGCAGAAAGGGTCAAAACGTGTTTTTCAGCAGAAATAAACATGTTTCTGCAAGTTTGGTCAACCCCATGTAAGTTATGGGGCAGTAACAGTACACTCTGCAAAACGTGTTTTTCAGCCCGAAATAAACGCGTTTTTTCAGACAACTGAATCCCCATGTAGCAGCAAGGCTCAGAAGAGCCCACACACTCAGATCTTAACCCCAGTGTGCTGAAAGTGTCAAAACATGTTTTTCAGCAGAAATAAACATGTTTCTGCAAGTTTGGTCAACCCCATGTAAGTTATGGGGCAGTAACAGTACACTTTTCAAAACGTGTTTTTCAGCCCGAAATAAACGCGTTTTTTCAGACAACTGAATCCCCATGTAGCAACAAGGCTCAGAAGAGCCCACACACTCAGATCTTAACCCCAGTGTGCTGAAAGTGTCAAAACATGTTTTTCATCAGAAATAAACATGTTTCTGCAAGTTTGGTCAACCCCATGTAAGTTATGGGGCAGTAACAGTACACTTTTCTAAACGTGTTTTTCAGCCCGAAATAAACGCGTTTTTTCAGACAACTGAATCCCCATGTAGCAACAAGGCTCAGAAGAGCCCACACACTCAGATCTTAACCCCAGTGTGCTGAAAGTGTCAAAACATGTTTTTCAGCAGAAATAAACATGTTTCTGCAAGTTTGGTCAACCCCATGTAAGTTATGGGGCAGTAACAGTACACTCTGCAAAACGTGTTTTTCAGCCCGAAATAAACGCGTTTTTTCAGACAACTGAATACCCATGTAGCAGCAAGTCTCAGAAGAGCCCACACACTCAGCTCTTAACCCCAGTGTGCAGAAAGGGTCAAAACGTGTTTTTCAGGAGAAATAAACATGTTTCTGCAAGTTTGGTCAACCCCATGTAAGTTATGGGGCAGTAACAGTACACTCTGCAAAACGTGTTTTTCAGCCCGAAATAAACGCGTTTTTTCAGACAACTGAATCCCCATGTAGCAACAAGGCTCAGAAGAGCCCACACACTCAGATCTTAACCCCAGTGTGCTGAAAGTGTCAAAACATGTTTTTCAGCAGAAATAAACATGTTTCTGCAAGTTTGGTCAACCCCATGTAAGTTATGGGGCAGTAACAGTACACTTTTCTAAACGTGTTTTTCAGCCCGAAATAAACGCGTTTTTTCAGACAACTGAATCCCCATGTAGCAACAAGGCTCAGAAGAGCCCACACACTCAGATCTTAACCCCAGTGTGCTGAAAGTGTCAAAACATGTTTTTCAGCAGAAATAAACATGTTTCTGCAAGTTTGGTCAACCCCATGTAAGTTATGGGGCAGTAACAGTACACTCTGCAAAACGTGTTTTTCAGCCCGAAATAAACGCGTTTTTTCAGACAACTGAATACCCATGTAGCAGCAAGTCTCAGAAGAGCCCACACACTCAGCTCTTAACCCCAGTGTGCAGAAAGGGTCAAAACGTGTTTTTCAGCAGAAATAAACATGTTTCTGCAAGTTTGGTCAACCCCATGTAAGTTATGGGGCAGTAACAGTACACTCTGCAAAACGTGTTTTTCAGCCCGAAATAAACGCGTTTTTTCAGACAACTGAATCCCCATGTAGCAGCAAGGCTCAGAAGAGCCCACACACTCAGATCTTAACCCCAGTGTGCAGAAAGGTTCAAAACATGTTTTTCAGCAGAAATAAACATGTTTCTGCAAGTTTGGTCAACCCCATGTAAGTTATGGGGCAGTAACAGTACACTCTGCAAAACGTGTTTTTCAGCCCGAAAAAAACGCGTTTTTTCAGACAACTGAATCCCCATGTAGCAGCAAGGCTCAGAAGAGCCCACACACTCAGATCTTAACCCCAGTGTGCTGAAAGTGTCAAAACATGTTTTTCAGCAGAAATAAACATGTTTCTGCAAGTTTGGTCAACCCCATGTAAGTTATGGGGCAGTAACAGTACACTTTTCAAAACGTGTTTTTCAGCCCGAAATAAACGCGTTTTTTCAGACAACTGAATCCCCATGTAGCAGCAAGTCTCAGAAGAGCCCACACACTCAGCTCTTAACCCCAGTGTGCAGAAAGGGTCAAAACGTGTTTTTCAGCAGAAATAAACATGTTTCTGCAAGTTTGGTCAACCCCATGTAAGTTATGGGGCAGTAACAGTACACTCTGCAAAACGTGTTTTTCAGCCCGAAATAAACGCGTTTTTTCAGACAACTGAATCCCCATGTAGCAGCAAGTCTCAGAAGAGCCCACACACTCAGCTCTTAACCCCAGTGTGCAGAAAGGGTCAAAACGTGTTTTTCAGCAGAAATAAACATGTTTCTGCAAGTTTGGTCAACCCCATGTAAGTTATGGGGCAGTAACAGTACACTCTGCAAAACGTGTTTTTCAGCCAAAAATAAACGCGTTTTTTCAGACAACTGAATCCCCATGTAGTAACAAGGCTCAGAAGAGCCCACACACTCAGATCTTAACCCCAGTGTGCTGAAAGTGTCAAAACATGTTTTTCAGCAGAAATAAACATGTTTCTGCAAGTTTGGTCAACCCCATGTAAGTTATGGGGCAGTAACAGTACACTTTTCAAAACGTGTTTTTCAGCCCGAAATAAACGCGTTTTTTCAGACAACTGAATACCCATGTAGCAGCAAGTCTCAGAAGAGCCCACACACTCAGCTCTTAACCCCAGTGTGCAGAAAGGGTCAAAACGTGTTTTTCAGCAGAAATAAACATGTTTCTGCAAGTTTGGTCAACCCCATGTAAGTTATGGGGCAGTAACAGTACACTTTTCAAAACGTGTTTTTCAGCCCGAAATAAACGCGTTTTTTCAGACAACTGAATCCCCATGTAGCAACAAGGCTCAGAAGAGCCCACACACTCAGATCTTAACCCCAGTGTGCTGAAAGTGTCAAAACATGTTTTTCAGCAGAAATAAACATGTTTCTGCAAGTTTGGTCAACCCCATGTAAGTTATGGGGCAGTAACAGTACACTCTGCAAAACGTGTTTTTCAGCCCGAAATAAACGCGTTTTTTCAGACAACTGAATACCCATGTAGCAGCAAGTCTCAGAAGAGCCCACACACTCAGCTCTTAACCCCAGTGTGCAGAAAGGGTCAAAACGTGTTTTTCAGCAGAAATAAACATGTTTCTGCAAGTTTGGTCAACCCCATGTAAGTTATGGGGCAGTAACAGTACACTTTTCAAAACGTGTTTTTCAGCCCGAAATAAACGCGTTTTTTCAGACAACTGAATCCCCATGTAGCAACAAGGCTCAGAAGAGCCCACACACTCAGATCTTAACCCCAGTGTGCTGAAAGTGTCAAAACATGTTTTTCAGCAGAAATAAACATGTTTCTGCAAGTTTGGTCAACCCCATGTAAGTTATGGGGCAGTAACAGTACACTTTTCAAAACGTGTTTTTCAGCCCGAAATAAACGCGTTTTTTCAGACAACTGAATCCCCATGTAGCAACAAGGCTCAGAAGAGCCCACACACTCAGATCTTAACCCCAGTGTGCTGAAAGTGTCAAAACATGTTTTTTCAGCAGAAATAAACATGTTTCTGCAAGTTTGGTCAACCCCATGTAAGTTATGGGGCAGTAACAGTACACTTTTCAAAACGTGTTTTTCAGCCCGAAATAAACGCGTTTTTTCAGACAACTGAATCCCCATGTAGCAACAAGGCTCAGAAGAGCCCACACACTCAGATCTTAACCCCAGTGTGCTGAAAGTGTCAAAACATGTTTTTCAGCAGAAATAAACATGTTTCTGCAAGTTTGGTCAACCCCATGTAAGTTATGGGGCAGTAACAGTACACTTTTCAAAACGTGTTTTTCAGCCCGAAATAAACGCGTTTTTTCAGACAACTGAATACCCATGTAGCAGCAAGTCTCAGAAGAGCCCACACACTCAGCTCTTAACCCCAGTGTGCAGAAAGGGTCAAAACGTGTTTTTCAGCAGAAATAAACATGTTTCTGCAAGTTTGGTCAACCCCATGTAAGTTATGGGGCAGTAACAGTACACTCTGCAAAACGTGTTTTTCAGCCCGAAATAAACGCGTTTTTTCAGACAACTGAATCCCCATGTAGCAGCAAGGCTCAGAAGAGCCCACACACTCAGATCTTAACCCCAGTGTGCTGAAAGTGTCAAAACATGTTTTTCAGCAGAAATAAACATGTTTCTGCAAGTTTGGTCAACCCCATGTAAGTTATGGGGCAGTAACAGTACACTTTTCAAAACGTGTTTTTCAGCCCGAAATAAACGCGTTTTTTCAGACAACTGAATCCCCATGTAGCAACAAGGCTCAGAAGAGCCCACACACTCAGATCTTAACCCCAGTGTGCTGAAAGTGTCAAAACATGTTTTTTCAGCAGAAATAAACATGTTTCTGCAAGTTTGGTCAACCCCATGTAAGTTATGGGGCAGTAACAGTACACTTTTCAAAACGTGTTTTTCAGCCCGAAATAAACGCGTTTTTTCAGACAACTGAATCCCCATGTAGCAACAAGGCTCAGAAGAGCCCACACACTCAGATCTTAACCCCAGTGTGCTGAAAGTGTCAAAACATGTTTTTCAGCAGAAATAAACATGTTTCTGCAAGTTTGGTCAACCCCATGTAAGTTATGGGGCAGTAACAGTACACTTTTCAAAACGTGTTTTTCAGCCCGAAATAAACGCGTTTTTTCAGACAACTGAATACCCATGTAGCAGCAAGTCTCAGAAGAGCCCACACACTCAGCTCTTGACCCCAGTGTGCAGAAAGGGTCAAAACGTGTTTTTCAGCAGAAATAAACATGTTTCTGCAAGTTTGGTCAACCCCATGTAAGTTATGGGGCAGTAACAGTACACTCTGCAAAACGTGTTTTTCAGCCCGAAATAAACGCGTTTTTTCAGACAACTGAATCCCCATGTAGCAGCAAGGCTCAGAAGAGCCCACACACTCAGATCTTAACCCCAGTGTGCTGAAAGTGTCAAAACATGTTTTTCAGCAGAAATAAACATGTTTCTGCAAGTTTGGTCAACCCCATGTAAGTTATGGGGCAGTAACAGTACACTTTTCAAAACGTGTTTTTCAGCCCGAAATAAACGCGTTTTTTCAGACAACTGAATCCCCATGTAGCAACAAGGCTCAGAAGAGCCCACACACTCAGATCTTAACCCCAGTGTGCTGAAAGTGTCAAAACATGTTTTTCATCAGAAATAAACATGTTTCTGCAAGTTTGGTCAACCCCATGTAAGTTATGGGGCAGTAACAGTACACTTTTCTAAACGTGTTTTTCAGCCCGAAATAAACGCGTTTTTTCAGACAACTGAATCCCCATGTAGCAACAAGGCTCAGAAGAGCCCACACACTCAGATCTTAACCCCAGTGTGCTGAAAGTGTCAAAACATGTTTTTCAGCAGAAATAAACATGTTTCTGCAAGTTTGGTCAACCCCATGTAAGTTATGGGGCAGTAACAGTACACTCTGCAAAACGTGTTTTTCAGCCCGAAATAAACGCGTTTTTTCAGACAACTGAATACCCATGTAGCAGCAAGTCTCAGAAGAGCCCACACACTCAGCTCTTAACCCCAGTGTGCAGAAAGGGTCAAAACGTGTTTTTCAGGAGAAATAAACATGTTTCTGCAAGTTTGGTCAACCCCATGTAAGTTATGGGGCAGTAACAGTACACTCTGCAAAACGTGTTTTTCAGCCCGAAATAAACGCGTTTTTTCAGACAACTGAATCCCCATGTAGCAACAAGGCTCAGAAGAGCCCACACACTCAGATCTTAACCCCAGTGTGCTGAAAGTGTCAAAACATGTTTTTCAGCAGAAATAAACATGTTTCTGCAAGTTTGGTCAACCCCATGTAAGTTATGGGGCAGTAACAGTACACTTTTCTAAACGTGTTTTTCAGCCCGAAATAAACGCGTTTTTTCAGACAACTGAATCCCCATGTAGCAACAAGGCTCAGAAGAGCCCACACACTCAGATCTTAACCCCAGTGTGCTGAAAGTGTCAAAACATGTTTTTCAGCAGAAATAAACATGTTTCTGCAAGTTTGGTCAACCCCATGTAAGTTATGGGGCAGTAACAGTACACTCTGCAAAACGTGTTTTTCAGCCCGAAATAAACGCGTTTTTTCAGACAACTGAATCCCCATGTAGCAGCAAGGCTCAGAAGAGCCCACACACTCAGATCTTAACCCCAGTGTGCAGAAAGGTTCAAAACATGTTTTTCAGCAGAAATAAACATGTTTCTGCAAGTTTGGTCAACCCCATGTAAGTTATGGGGCAGTAACAGTACACTCTGCAAAACGTGTTTTTCAGCCCGAAAAAAACGCGTTTTTTCAGACAACTGAATCCCCATGTAGCAGCAAGGCTCAGAAGAGCCCACACACTCAGATCTTAACCCCAGTGTGCTGAAAGTGTCAAAACATGTTTTTCAGCAGAAATAAACATGTTTCTGCAAGTTTGGTCAACCCCATGTAAGTTATGGGGCAGTAACAGTACACTTTTCAAAACGTGTTTTTCAGCCCGAAATAAACGCGTTTTTTCAGACAACTGAATCCCCATGTAGCAGCAAGTCTCAGAAGAGCCCACACACTCAGCTCTTAACCCCAGTGTGCAGAAAGGGTCAAAACGTGTTTTTCAGCAGAAATAAACATGTTTCTGCAAGTTTGGTCAACCCCATGTAAGTTATGGGGCAGTAACAGTACACTCTGCAAAACGTGTTTTTCAGCCCGAAATAAACGCGTTTTTTCAGACAACTGAATCCCCATGTAGCAGCAAGGCTCAGAAGAGCCCACACACTCAGATCTTAACCCCAGTGTGCTGAAAGTGTCAAAACATGTTTTTCAGCAGAAATAAACATGTTTCTGCAAGTTTGGTCAACCCCATGTAAGTTATGGGGCAGTAACAGTACACTTTTCAAAACGTGTTTTTCAGCCCGAAATAAACGCGTTTTTTCAGACAACTGAATACCCATGTAGCAGCAAGTCTCAGAAGAGCCCACACACTCAGCTCTTAACCCCAGTGTGCAGAAAGGGTCAAAACGTGTTTTTCAGCAGAAATAAACATGTTTCTGCAAGTTTGGTCAACCCCATGTAAGTTATGGGGCAGTAACAGTACACTTTTCAAAACGTGTTTTTCAGCCCGAAATAAACGCGTTTTTTCAGACAACTGAATCCCCATGTAGCAACAAGGCTCAGAAGAGCCCACACACTCAGATCTTAACCCCAGTGTGCTGAAAGTGTCAAAACATGTTTTTCAGCAGAAATAAACATGTTTCTGCAAGTTTGGTCAACCCCATGTAAGTTATGGGGCAGTAACAGTACACTTTTCAAAACGTGTTTTTCAGCCCGAAATAAACGCGTTTTTTCAGACAACTGAATCCCCATGTAGCAACAAGGCTCAGAAGAGCCCACACACTCAGATCTTAACCCCAGTGTGCTGAAAGTGTCAAAACATGTTTTTCAGCAGAAATAAACATGTTTCTGCAAGTTTGGTCAACCCCATGTAAGTTATGGGGCAGTAACAGTACACTTTTCAAAACGTGTTTTTCAGCCCGAAATAAACGCGTTTTTTCAGACAACTGAATACCCATGTAGCAGCAAGTCTCAGAAGAGCCCACACACTCAGCTCTTAACCCCAGTGTGCAGAAAGGGTCAAAACGTGTTTTTCAGCAGAAATAAACATGTTTCTGCAAGTTTGGTCAACCCCATGTAAGTTATGGGGCAGTAACAGTACACTTTTCAAAACGTGTTTTTCAGCCCGAAATAAACGCGTTTTTTCAGACAACTGAATACCCATGTAGCAGCAAGTCTCAGAAGAGCCCACACACTCAGCTCTTAACCCCAGTGTGCAGAAAGGGTCAAAACGTGTTTTTCAGCAGAAATAAACATGTTTCTGCAAGTTTGGTCAACCCCATGTAAGTTATGGGGCAGTAACAGTACACTCTGCAAAACGTGTTTTTCAGCCCGAAATAAACGCGTTTTTTCAGACAACTGAATCCCCATGTAGCAGCAAGGCTCAGAAGAGCCCACACACTCAGATCTTAACCCCAGTGTGCTGAAAGTGTCAAAACATGTTTTTCAGCAGAAATAAACATGTTTCTGCAAGTTTGGTCAACCCCATGTAAGTTATGGGGCAGTAACAGTACACTTTTCAAAACGTGTTTTTCAGCCCGAAATAAACGCGTTTTTTCAGACAACTGAATCCCCATGTAGCAACAAGGCTCAGAAGAGCCCACACACTCAGATCTTAACCCCAGTGTGCTGAAAGTGTCAAAACATGTTTTTCAGCAGAAATAAACATGTTTCTGAAAGTTTGGTCAACCCCATGTAAGTTATGGGGCAGTAACAGTACACTTTTCAAAACGTGTTTTTCAGCCCGAAATAAACGCGTTTTTTCAGACAACTGAATCCCCATGTAGCAACAAGGCTCAGAAGAGCCCACACACTCAGATCTTAACCCCAGTGTGCTGAAAGTGTCAAAACATGTTTTTCAGCAGAAATAAACATGTTTCTGCAAGTTTGGTCAACCCCATGTAAGTTATGGGGCAGTAACAGTACACTTTTCAAAACGTGTTTTTCAGCCCGAAATAAACGCGTTTTTTCAGACAACTGAATCCCCATGTAGCAACAAGACTCAGAAGAGCCCACACACTCAGATCTTAACCCCAGTGTGCTGAAAGTGTCAAAACATGTTTTTCAGCAGAAATAAACATGTTTCTGCAAGTTTGGTCAACCCCATGTAAGTTATGGGGCAGTAACAGTACACTTTTCAAAACGTGTTTTTCAGCCCGAAATAAACGCGTTTTTTCAGACAACTGAATACCCATGTAGCAGCAAGTCTCAGAAGAGCCCACACACTCAGCTCTTAACCCCAGTGTGCAGAAAGGGTCAAAACGTGTTTTTCAGCAGAAATAAACATGTTTCTGCAAGTTAGGTCAACGCCATGTAAGTTATGGGGCAGTAACAGTACACTCTGCAAAACGTGTTTTTCAGCCCGAAATAAACGCGTTTTTTCAGACAACTGAATCCCCATGTAGCAGCAAGGCTTAGAAGAGCCCACACACTCAGATCTTAACCCCAGTGTGCTGAAAGTGTCAAAACATGTTTTTCAGCAGAAATAAACATGTTTCTGCAAGTTTGGTCAACCCCATGTAAGTTATGGGGCAGTAACAGTACACTTTTCAAAACGTGTTTTTCAGCCCGAAATAAACGCGTTTTTTCAGACAACTGAATCCCCATGTAGCAACAAGGCTCAGAAGAGCCCACACACTCAGATCTTAACCCCAGTGTGCTGAAAGTGTCAAAACATGTTTTTCAGCAGAAATAAACATGTTTCTGCAAGTTTGGTCAACCCCATGTAAGTTATGGGGCAGTAACAGTACACTTTTCAAAACGTGTTTTTCAGCCCGAAATAAACGCGTTTTTTCAGACAACTGAATCCCCATGTAGCAACAAGGCTCAGAAGAGCCCACACACTCAGATCTTAACCCCAGTGTGCTGAAAGTGTCAAAACATGTTTTTCAGCAGAAATAAACATGTTTCTGCAAGTTTGGTCAACCCCATGTAAGTTATGGGGCAGTAACAGTACACTTTTCAAAACGTGTTTTTCAGCCCGAAATAAACGCGTTTTTTCAGACAACTGAATCCCCATGTAGCAACAAGGCTCAGAAGAGCCCACACACTCAGATCTTAACCCCAGTGTGCTGAAAGTGTCAAAACATGTTTTTCAGCAGAAATAAACATGTTTCTGCAAGTTTGGTCAACCCAATGTAAGTTATGGGGCAGTAACAGTACACTTTTCAAAACGTGTTTTTCAGCCCGAAATAAACGCGTTTTTTCAGACAACTGAATCCCCATGTAGCAACAAGGCTCAGAAGAGCCCACACACTCAGATCTTAACCCCAGTGTGCTGAAAGTGTCAAAACATGTTTTTCAGCAGAAATAAACATGTTTCTGCAAGTTTGGTCAACCCCATGTAAGTTATGGGGCAGTAACAGTACACTTTTCAAAACGTGTTTTTCAGCCCGAAATAAACGCGTTTTTTCAGACAACTGAATACCCATGTAGCAGCAAGTCTCAGAAGAGCCCACACACTCAGCTCTTAACCCCAGTGTGCAGAAAGGGTCAAAACGTGTTTTTCAGCAGAAATAAACATGTTTCTGCAAGTTTGGTCAACCCCATGTAAGTTATGGGGCAGTAACAGTACACTCTGCAAAACGTGTTTTTCAGCCCGAAATAAACGCGTTTTTTCAGACAACTGAATCCCCATGTAGCAACAAGGCTCAGAAGAGCTCACACACTCAGATCTTAACCCCAGTGTGCTGAAAGTGTCAAAACATGTTTTTCAGCAGAAATAAACATGTTTCTGCAAGTTTGGTCAACCCCATGTAAGTTATGGGGCAGTAACAGTACACTTTTCAAAACGTGTTTTTCAGCCCGAAATAAACGCGTTTTTTCAGACAACTGAATCCCCATGTAGCAACAAGGCTCAGAAGAGCCCACACACTCAGATCTTAACCCCAGTGTGCTGAAAGTGTCAAAACATGTTTTTCAGCAGAAATAAACATGTTTCTGCAAGTTTGGTCAACCCCATGTAAGTTATGGGGCAGTAACAGTACACTTTTCAAAACGTGTTTTTCAGCCCGAAATAAACGCGTTTTTTCAGACAACTGAATACCCATGTAGCAGCAAGTCTCAGAAGAGCCCACACACTCAGCTCTTAACCCCAGTGTGCAGAAAGGGTCAAAACGTGTTTTTCAGCAGAAATAAACATGTTTCTGCAAGTTTGGTCAACCCCATGTAAGTTATGGGGCAGTAACAGTACACTCTGCAAAACGTGTTTTTCAGCCCGAAATAAACGCGTTTTTTCAGACAACTGAATACCCATGTAGCAGCAAGTCTCAGAAGAGCCCACACACTCAGCTCTTAACCCCAGTGTGCAGAAAGGGTCAAAACGTGTTTTTCAGCAGAAATAAACATGTTTCTGCAAGTTTGGTCAACCCCATGTAAGTTATGGGGCAGTAACAGTACACTCTGCAAAACGTGTTTTTCAGCCCGAAATAAACGCGTTTTTTCAGACAACTGAATCCCCATGTAGCAGCAAGGCTCAGAAGAGCCCACACACTCAGATCTTAACCCCAGTGTGCTGAAAGTGTCAAAACATGTTTTTCAGCAGAAATAAACATGTTTCTGCAAGTTTGGTCAACCCCATGTAAGTTATGGGGCAGTAACAGTACACTTTTCAAAACGTGTTTTTCAGCCCGAAATAAACGCGTTTTTTCAGACAACTGAATCCCCATGTAGCAACAAGGCTCAGAAGAGCCCACACACTCAGATCTTAACCCCAGTGTGCTGAAAGTGTCAAAACATGTTTTTCAGCAGAAATAAACATGTTTCTGAAAGTTTGGTCAACCCCATGTAAGTTATGGGGCAGTAACAGTACACTTTTCAAAACGTGTTTTTCAGCCCGAAATAAACGCGTTTTTTCAGACAACTGAATCCCCATGTAGCAACAAGGCTCAGAAGAGCCCACACACTCAGATCTTAACCCCAGTGTGCTGAAAGTGTCAAAACATGTTTTTCAGCAGAAATAAACATGTTTCTGCAAGTTTGGTCAACCCCATGTAAGTTATGGGGCAGTAACAGTACACTTTTCAAAACGTGTTTTTCAGCCCGAAATAAACGCGTTTTTTCAGACAACTGAATCCCCATGTAGCAACAAGACTCAGAAGAGCCCACACACTCAGATCTTAACCCCAGTGTGCTGAAAGTGTCAAAACATGTTTTTCAGCAGAAATAAACATGTTTCTGCAAGTTTGGTCAACCCCATGTAAGTTATGGGGCAGTAACAGTACACTTTTCAAAACGTGTTTTTCAGCCCGAAATAAACGCGTTTTTTCAGACAACTGAATACCCATGTAGCAGCAAGTCTCAGAAGAGCCCACACACTCAGCTCTTAACCCCAGTGTGCAGAAAGGGTCAAAACGTGTTTTTCAGCAGAAATAAACATGTTTCTGCAAGTTAGGTCAACGCCATGTAAGTTATGGGGCAGTAACAGTACACTCTGCAAAACGTGTTTTTCAGCCCGAAATAAACGCGTTTTTTCAGACAACTGAATCCCCATGTAGCAGCAAGGCTTAGAAGAGCCCACACACTCAGATCTTAACCCCAGTGTGCTGAAAGTGTCAAAACATGTTTTTCAGCAGAAATAAACATGTTTCTGCAAGTTTGGTCAACCCCATGTAAGTTATGGGGCAGTAACAGTACACTTTTCAAAACGTGTTTTTCAGCCCGAAATAAACGCGTTTTTTCAGACAACTGAATCCCCATGTAGCAACAAGGCTCAGAAGAGCCCACACACTCAGATCTTAACCCCAGTGTGCTGAAAGTGTCAAAACATGTTTTTCAGCAGAAATAAACATGTTTCTGCAAGTTTGGTCAACCCCATGTAAGTTATGGGGCAGTAACAGTACACTTTTCAAAACGTGTTTTTCAGCCCGAAATAAACGCGTTTTTTCAGACAACTGAATCCCCATGTAGCAACAAGGCTCAGAAGAGCCCACACACTCAGATCTTAACCCCAGTGTGCTGAAAGTGTCAAAACATGTTTTTCAGCAGAAATAAACATGTTTCTGCAAGTTTGGTCAACCCCATGTAAGTTATGGGGCAGTAACAGTACACTTTTCAAAACGTGTTTTTCAGCCCGAAATAAACGCGTTTTTTCAGACAACTGAATCCCCATGTAGCAACAAGGCTCAGAAGAGCCCACACACTCAGATCTTAACCCCAGTGTGCTGAAAGTGTCAAAACATGTTTTTCAGCAGAAATAAACATGTTTCTGCAAGTTTGGTCAACCCAATGTAAGTTATGGGGCAGTAACAGTACACTTTTCAAAACGTGTTTTTCAGCCCGAAATAAACGCGTTTTTTCAGACAACTGAATCCCCATGTAGCAACAAGGCTCAGAAGAGCCCACACACTCAGATCTTAACCCCAGTGTGCTGAAAGTGTCAAAACATGTTTTTCATCAGAAATAAACATGTTTCTGCAAGTTTGGTCAACCCCATGTAAGTTATGGGGCAGTAACAGTACACTTTTCAAAACGTGTTTTTCAGCCCGAAATAAACGCGTTTTTTCAGACAACTGAATACCCATGTAGCAGCAAGTCTCAGAAGAGCCCACACACTCAGCTCTTAACCCCAGTGTGCAGAAAGGGTCAAAACGTGTTTTTCAGCAGAAATAAACATGTTTCTGCAAGTTTGGTCAACCCCATGTAAGTTATGGGGCAGTAACAGTACACTCTGCAAAACGTGTTTTTCAGCCCGAAATAAACGCGTTTTTTCAGACAACTGAATACCCATGTAGCAGCAAGTCTCAGAAGAGCCCACACACTCAGCTCTTAACCCCAGTGTGCAGAAAGGGTCAAAACGTGTTTTTCAGCAGAAATAAACATGTTTCTGCAAGTTTGGTCAACCCCATGTAAGTTATGGGGCAGTAACAGTACACTCTGCAAAACGTGTTTTTCAGCCCGAAATAAACGCGTTTTTTCAGACAACTGAATCCCCATGTAGCAGCAAGGCTCAGAAGAGCCCACACACTCAGATCTTAACCCCAGTGTGCTGAAAGTGTCAAAACATGTTTTTCAGCAGAAATAAACATGTTTCTGCAAGTTTGGTCAACCCCATGTAAGTTATGGGGCAGTAACAGTACACTTTTCAAAACGTGTTTTTCAGCCCGAAATAAACGCGTTTTTTCAGACAACTGAATCCCCATGTAGCAACAAGGCTCAGAAGAGCCCACACACTCAGATCTTAACCCCAGTGTGCTGAAAGTGTCAAAACATGTTTTTCATCAGAAATAAACATGTTTCTGCAAGTTTGGTCAACCCCATGTAAGTTATGGGGCAGTAACAGTACACTTTTCTAAACGTGTTTTTCAGCCCGAAATAAACGCGTTTTTTCAGACAACTGAATCCCCATGTAGCAACAAGGCTCAGAAGAGCCCACACACTCAGATCTTAACCCCAGTGTGCTGAAAGTGTCAAAACATGTTTTTCAGCAGAAATAAACATGTTTCTGCAAGTTTGGTCAACCCCATGTAAGTTATGGGGCAGTAACAGTACACTCTGCAAAACGTGTTTTTCAGCCCGAAATAAACGCGTTTTTTCAGACAACTGAATACCCATGTAGCAGCAAGTCTCAGAAGAGCCCACACACTCAGCTCTTAACCCCAGTGTGCAGAAAGGGTCAAAACGTGTTTTTCAGCAGAAATAAACATGTTTCTGCAAGTTTGGTCAACCCCATGTAAGTTATGGGGCAGTAACAGTACACTCTGCAAAACGTGTTTTTCAGCCCGAAATAAACGCGTTTTTTCAGACAACTGAATCCCCATGTAGCAACAAGGCTCAGAAGAGCCCACACACTCAGATCTTAACCCCAGTGTGCTGAAAGTGTCAAAACATGTTTTTCAGCAGAAATAAACATGTTTCTGCAAGTTTGGTCAACCCCATGTAAGTTATGGGGCAGTAACAGTACACTTTTCAAAACGTGTTTTTCAGCCCGAAATAAACGCGTTTTTTCAGACAACTGAATCCCCATGTAGCAGCAAGGCTCAGAAGAGCCCACACACTCAGATCTTAACCCCAGTGTGCAGAAAGGGTCAAAACTTGTTTTTCAGCAGAAATAAACATGTTTCTGCAAGTTTGGTCAACCCCATGTAAGTTATGGGGCAGTAACAGTACACTTTTCAAAACGTGTTTTTCAGCCCGAAATAAACGCGTTTTTTCAGACAACTGAATACCCATGTAGCAGCAAGGCTCAGAAGAGCCCACACACTCAGATCTTAACCCCAGTGTGCTGAAAGTGTCAAAACATGTTTTTCAGCAGAAATAAACATGTTTCTGCAAGTTTGGTCAACCCCATGTAAGTTATGGGGCAGTAACAGTACACTTTTCTAAACGTGTTTTTCAGCCCGAAATAAACGCGTTTTTTCAGACAACTGAATCCCCATGTAGCAACAAGGCTCAGAAGAGCCCACACACTCAGATCTTAACCCCAGTGTGCTGAAAGTGTCAAAACATGTTTTTCAGCAGAAATAAACATGTTTCTGCAAGTTTGGTCAACCCCATGTAAGTTATGGGGCAGTAACAGTACACTTTTCAAAACGTGTTTTTCAGCCCGAAATAAACGCGTTTTTTCAGACAACTGAATCCCCATGTAGCAACAAGGCTCAGAAGAGCCCACACACTCAGATCTTAACCCCAGTGTGCTGAAAGTGTCAAAACATGTTTTTCAGCAGAAATAAACATGTTTCTGCAAGTTTGGTCAACCCCATGTAAGTTATGGGGCAGTAACAGTACACTTTTCAAAACGTGTTTTTCAGCCCGAAATAAACGCGTTTTTTCAGACAACTGAATACCCATGTAGCAGCAAGTCTCAGAAGAGCCCACACACTCAGCTCTTAACCCCAGTGTGCAGAAAGGGTCAAAACGTGTTTTTCAGCAGAAATAAACATGTTTCTGCAAGTTTGGTCAACCCCATGTAAGTTATGGGGCAGTAACAGTACACTCTGCAAAACGTGTTTTTCAGCCCGAAATAAACGCGTTTTTTCAGACAACTGAATCCCCATGTAGCAGCAAGGCTTAGAAGAGCCCACACACTCAGATCTTAACCCCAGTGTGCTGAAAGTGTCAAAACATGTTTTTCAGCAGAAATAAACATGTTTCTGCAAGTTTGGTCAACCCCATGTAAGTTATGGGGCAGTAACAGTACACTTTTCAAAACGTGTTTTTCAGCCCGAAATAAACGCGTTTTTTCAGACAACTGAATCCCCATGTAGCAACAAGGCTCAGAAGAGCCCACACACTCAGATCTTAACCCCAGTGTGCTGAAAGTGTCAAAACATGTTTTTCAGCAGAAATAAACATGTTTCTGCAAGTTTGGTCAACCCCATGTAAGTTATGGGGCAGTAACAGTACACTTTTCAAAACGTGTTTTTCAGCCCGAAATAAACGCGTTTTTTCAGACAACTGAATCCCCATGTAGCAACAAGGCTCAGAAGAGCCCACACACTCAGATCTTAACCCCAGTGTGCTGAAAGTGTCAAAACATGTTTTTCAGCAGAAATAAACATGTTTCTGCAAGTTTGGTCAACCCCATGTAAGTTATGGGGCAGTAACAGTACACTTTTCAAAACGTGTTTTTCAGCCCGAAATAAACGCGTTTTTTCAGACAACTGAATCCCCATGTAGCAACAAGGCTCAGAAGAGCCCACACACTCAGATCTTAACCCCAGTGTGCTGAAAGTGTCAAAACATGTTTTTCAGCAGAAATAAACATGTTTCTGCAAGTTTGGTCAACCCAATGTAAGTTATGGGGCAGTAACAGTACACTTTTCAAAACGTGTTTTTCAGCCCGAAATAAACGCGTTTTTTCAGACAACTGAATCCCCATGTAGCAACAAGGCTCAGAAGAGCCCACACACTCAGATCTTAACCCCAGTGTGCTGAAAGTGTCAAAACATGTTTTTCAGCAGAAATAAACATGTTTCTGCAAGTTTGGTCAACCCCATGTAAGTTATGGGGCAGTAACAGTACACTTTTCAAAACGTGTTTTTCAGCCCGAAATAAACGCGTTTTTTCAGACAACTGAATACCCATGTAGCAGCAAGTCTCAGAAGAGCCCACACACTCAGCTCTTAACCCCAGTGTGCAGAAAGGGTCAAAACGTGTTTTTCAGCAGAAATAAACATGTTTCTGCAAGTTTGGTCAACCCCATGTAAGTTATGGGGCAGTAACAGTACACTCTGCAAAACGTGTTTTTCAGCCCGAAATAAACGCGTTTTTTCAGACAACTGAATCCCCATGTAGCAACAAGGCTCAGAAGAGCTCACACACTCAGATCTTAACCCCAGTGTGCTGAAAGTGTCAAAACATGTTTTTCAGCAGAAATAAACATGTTTCTGCAAGTTTGGTCAACCCCATGTAAGTTATGGGGCAGTAACAGTACACTTTTCAAAACGTGTTTTTCAGCCCGAAATAAACGCGTTTTTTCAGACAACTGAATCCCCATGTAGCAACAAGGCTCAGAAGAGCCCACACACTCAGATCTTAACCCCAGTGTGCTGAAAGTGTCAAAACATGTTTTTCAGCAGAAATAAACATGTTTCTGAAAGTTTGGTCAACCCCATGTAAGTTATGGGGCAGTAACAGTACACTTTTCAAAACGTGTTTTTCAGCCCGAAATAAACGCGTTTTTTCAGACAACTGAATACCCATGTAGCAGCAAGTCTCAGAAGAGCCCACACACTCAGCTCTTAACCCCAGTGTGCAGAAAGGGTCAAAACGTGTTTTTCAGCAGAAATAAACATGTTTCTGCAAGTTTGGTCAACCCCATGTAAGTTATGGGGCAGTAACAGTACACTCTGCAAAACGTGTTTTTCAGCCCGAAATAAACGCGTTTTTTCAGACAACTGAATCCCCAAGTAGCAACAAGGCTCAGAAGAGCTCACACACTCAGATCTTAACCCCAGTGTGCTGAAAGTGTCAAAACATGTTTTTCAGCAGAAATAAACATGTTTCTGCAAGTTTGGTCAACCCCATGTAAGTTATGGGGCAGTAACAGTAAACTTTTCAAAACGTGTTTTTCAGCCCGAAATAAACGCGTTTTTTCAGACAACTGAATCCCCATGTAGCAACAAGGCTCAGAAGAGCCCACACACTCAGATCTTGACCCCAGTGTGCTGAAAGTGTCAAAACATGTTTTTCAGCAGAAATAAACATGTTTCTGCAAGTTTGGTCAACCCCATGTAAGTTATGGGGCAGTAACAGTACACTCTGCAAAACGTGTTTTTCAGCCCGAAATAAACGCGTTTTTTCAGACAACTGAATACCCATGTAGCAGCAAGTCTCAGAAGAGCCCACACACTCAGCTCTTAACCCCAGTGTGCAGAAAGGGTCAAAACGTGTTTTTCAGCAGAAATAAACATGTTTCTGCAAGTTTGGTCAACCCCATGTAAGTTATGGGGCAGTAACAGTACACTTTTCAAAACGTGTTTTTCAGCCCGAAATAAACGCGTTTTTTCAGACAACTGAATCCCCATGTAGCAACAAGGCTCAGAAGAGCCCACACACTCAGATCTTAACCCCAGTGTGCTGAAAGTGTCAAAACATGTTTTTCAGCAGAAATAAACATGTTTCTGCAAGTTTGGTCAACCCCATGTAAGTTATGGGGCAGTAACAGTACACTTTTCAAAACGTGTTTTTCAGCCCGAAATAAACGCGTTTTTTCAGACAACTGAATCCCCATGTAGCAACAAGGCTCAGAAGAGCCCACACACTCAGATCTTAACCCCAGTGTGCTGAAAGTGTCAAAACATGTTTTTTCAGCAGAAATAAACATGTTTCTGCAAGTTTGGTCAACCCCATGTAAGTTATGGGGCAGTAACAGTACACTTTTCAAAACGTGTTTTTCAGCCCGAAATAAACGCGTTTTTTCAGACAACTGAATCCCCATGTAGCAACAAGGCTCAGAAGAGCCCACACACTCAGATCTTAACCCCAGTGTGCTGAAAGTGTCAAAACATGTTTTTCAGCAGAAATAAACATGTTTCTGCAAGTTTGGTCAACCCCATGTAAGTTATGGGGCAGTAACAGTACACTTTTCAAAACGTGTTTTTCAGCCCGAAATAAACGCGTTTTTTCAGACAACTGAATACCCATGTAGCAGCAAGTCTCAGAAGAGCCCACACACTCAGCTCTTAACCCCAGTGTGCAGAAAGGGTCAAAACGTGTTTTTCAGCAGAAATAAACATGTTTCTGCAAGTTTGGTCAACCCCATGTAAGTTATGGGGCAGTAACAGTACACTCTGCAAAACGTGTTTTTCAGCCCGAAATAAACGCGTTTTTTCAGACAACTGAATCCCCATGTAGCAGCAAGGCTCAGAAGAGCCCACACACTCAGATCTTAACCCCAGTGTGCTGAAAGTGTCAAAACATGTTTTTCAGCAGAAATAAACATGTTTCTGCAAGTTTGGTCAACCCCATGTAAGTTATGGGGCAGTAACAGTACACTTTTCAAAACGTGTTTTTCAGCCCGAAATAAACGCGTTTTTTCAGACAACTGAATCCCCATGTAGCAACAAGGCTCAGAAGAGCCCACACACTCAGATCTTAACCCCAGTGTGCTGAAAGTGTCAAAACATGTTTTTTCAGCAGAAATAAACATGTTTCTGCAAGTTTGGTCAACCCCATGTAAGTTATGGGGCAGTAACAGTACACTTTTCAAAACGTGTTTTTCAGCCCGAAATAAACGCGTTTTTTCAGACAACTGAATCCCCATGTAGCAACAAGGCTCAGAAGAGCCCACACACTCAGATCTTAACCCCAGTGTGCTGAAAGTGTCAAAACATGTTTTTCAGCAGAAATAAACATGTTTCTGCAAGTTTGGTCAACCCCATGTAAGTTATGGGGCAGTAACAGTACACTTTTCAAAACGTGTTTTTCAGCCCGAAATAAACGCGTTTTTTCAGACAACTGAATACCCATGTAGCAGCAAGTCTCAGAAGAGCCCACACACTCAGCTCTTAACCCCAGTGTGCAGAAAGGGTCAAAACGTGTTTTTCAGCAGAAATAAACATGTTTCTGCAAGTTTGGTCAACCCCATGTAAGTTATGGGGCAGTAACAGTACACTCTGCAAAACGTGTTTTTCAGCCCGAAATAAACGCGTTTTTTCAGACAACTGAATCCCCATGTAGCAGCAAGGCTCAGAAGAGCCCACACACTCAGATCTTAACCCCAGTGTGCTGAAAGTGTCAAAACATGTTTTTCAGCAGAAATAAACATGTTTCTGCAAGTTTGGTCAACCCCATGTAAGTTATGGGGCAGTAACAGTACACTTTTCAAAACGTGTTTTTCAGCCCGAAATAAACGCGTTTTTTCAGACAACTGAATCCCCATGTAGCAACAAGGCTCAGAAGAGCCCACACACTGAGATCTTAACCCCAGTGTGCTGAAAGTGTCAAAACATGTTTTTCAGCAGAAATAAACATGTTTCTGCAAGTTTGGTCAACCCCATGTAAGTTATGGGGCAGTAACAGTACACTTTTCTAAACGTGTTTTTCAGCCCGAAATAAACGCGTTTTTTCAGACAACTGAATCCCCATGTAGCAACAAGGCTCAGAAGAGCCCACACACTCAGATCTTAACCCCAGTGTGCTGAAAGTGTCAAAACATGTTTTTCAGCAGAAATAAACATGTTTCTGCAAGTTTGGTCAACCCCATGTAAGTTATGGGGCAGTAACAGTACACTCTGCAAAACGTGTTTTTCAGCCCGAAATAAACGCGTTTTTTCAGACAACTGAATACCCATGTAGCAGCAAGTCTCAGAAGAGCCCACACACTCAGCTCTTAACCCCAGTGTGCAGAAAGGGTCAAAACGTGTTTTTCAGCAGAAATAAACATGTTTCTGCAAGTTTGGTCAACCCCATGTAAGTTATGGGGCAGTAACAGTACACTCTGCAAAACGTGTTTTTCAGCCCGAAATAAACGCGTTTTTTCAGACAACTGAATCCCCATGTAGCAACAAGGCTCAGAAGAGCCCACACACTCAGATCTTAACCCCAGTGTGCTGAAAGTGTCAAAACATGTTTTTCAGCAGAAATAAACATGTTTCTGCAAGTTTGGTCAACCCCATGTAAGTTATGGGGCAGTAACAGTACACTTTTCAAAACGTGTTTTTCAGCCCGAAATCAACGCGTTTTTTCAGACAACTGAATCCCCATGTAGCAGCAAGGCTCAGAAGAGCCCACACACTCAGATCTTAACCCCAGTGTGCAGAAAGGGTCAAAACTTGTTTTTCAGCAGAAATAAACATGTTTCTGCAAGTTTGGTCAACCCCATGTAAGTTATGGGGCAGTAACAGTACACTTTTCAAAACGTGTTTTTCAGCCCGAAATAAACGCGTTTTTTCAGACAACTGAAAACCCATGTAGCAGCAAGGCTCAGAAGAGCCCACACACTCAGATCTTAACCCCAGTGTGCTGAAAGTGTCAAAACATGTTTTTCAGCAGAAATAAACATGTTTCTGCAAGTTTGGTCAACCCCATGTAAGTTATGGGGCAGTAACAGTACACTTTTCTAAACGTGTTTTTCAGCCCGAAATAAACGCGTTTTTTCAGACAACTGAATCCCCATGTAGCAACAAGGCTCAGAAGAGCCCACACACTCAGATCTTAACCCCAGTGTGCTGAAAGTGTCAAAACATGTTTTTCAGCAGAAATAAACATGTTTCTGCAAGTTTGGTCAACCCCATGTAAGTTATGGGGCAGTAACAGTACACTTTTCAAAACGTGTTTTTCAGCCCGAAATAAACGCGTTTTTTCAGACAACTGAATCCCCATGTAGCAACAAGGCTCAGAAGAGCCCACACACTCAGATCTTAACCCCAGTGTGCTGAAAGTGTCAAAACATGTTTTTCAGCAGAAATAAACATGTTTCTGCAAGTTTGGTCAACCCCATGTAAGTTATGGGGCAGTAACAGTACACTTTTCAAAACGTGTTTTTCAGCCCGAAATAAACGCGTTTTTTCAGACAACTGAATACCCATGTAGCAGCAAGTCTCAGAAGAGCCCACACACTCAGCTCTTAACCCCAGTGTGCAGAAAGGGTCAAAACGTGTTTTTCAGCAGAAATAAACATGTTTCTGCAAGTTTGGTCAACCCCATGTAAGTTATGGGGCAGTAACAGTACACTCTGCAAAACGTGTTTTTCAGCCCGAAATAAACGCGTTTTTTCAGACAACTGAATCCCCATGTAGCAACAAGGCTCAGAAGAGCTCACACACTCAGATCTTAACCCCAGTGTGCTGAAAGTGTCAAAACATGTTTTTCAGCAGAAATAAACATGTTTCTGCAAGTTTGGTCAACCCCATGTAAGTTATGGGGCAGTAACAGTACACTTTTCTAAACGTGTTTTTCAGCCCGAAATAAACGCGTTTTTTCAGACAACTGAATCCCCATGTAGCAGCAAGGCTTAGAAGAGCCCACACACTCAGATCTTAACCCCAGTGTGCTGAAAGTGTCAAAACATGTTTTTCAGCAGAAATAAACATGTTTCTGCAAGTTTGGTCAACCCCATGTAAGTTATGGGGCAGTAACAGTACACTTTTCAAAACGTGTTTTTCAGCCCGAAATAAACGCGTTTTTTCAGACAACTGAATCCCCATGTAGCAACAAGGCTCAGAAGAGCCCACACACTCAGATCTTAACCCCAGTGTGCTGAAAGTGTCAAAACATGTTTTTCAGCAGAAATAAACATGTTTCTGCAAGTTTGGTCAACCCCATGTAAGTTATGGGGCAGTAACAGTACACTTTTCAAAACGTGTTTTTCAGCCCGAAATAAACGCGTTTTTTCAGACAACTGAATCCCCATGTAGCAACAAGGCTCAGAAGAGCCCACACACTCAGATCTTAACCCCAGTGTGCTGAAAGTGTCAAAACATGTTTTTCAGCAGAAATAAACATGTTTCTGCAAGTTTGGTCAACCCCATGTAAGTTATGGGGCAGTAACAGTACACTTTTCAAAACGTGTTTTTCAGCCCGAAATAAACGCGTTTTTTCAGACAACTGAATCCCCATGTAGCAACAAGGCTCAGAAGAGCCCACACACTCAGATCTTAACCCCAGTGTGCTGAAAGTGTCAAAACATGTTTTTCAGCAGAAATAAACATGTTTCTGCAAGTTTGGTCAACCCCATGTAAGTTATGGGGCAGTAACAGTACACTTTTCAAAACGTGTTTTTCAGCCCGAAATAAACGCGTTTTTTCAGACAACTGAATCCCCATGTAGCAACAAGGCTCAGAAGAGCCCCCACACTCAGATCTTAACCCCAGTGTGCTGAAAGTGTCAAAACATGTTTTTCAGCAGAAATAAACATGTTTCTGCAAGTTTGGTCAACCCCATGTAAGTTATGGGGCAGTAACAGTACACTTTTCAAAACGTGTTTTTCAGCCCGAAATAAACGCGTTTTTTCAGACAACTGAATACCCATGTAGCAGCAAGTCTCAGAAGAGCCCACACACTCAGCTCTTAACCCCAGTGTGCAGAAAGGGTCAAAACGTGTTTTTCAGCAGAAATAAACATGTTTCTGCAAGTTTGGTCAACCCCATGTAAGTTATGGGGCAGTAACAGTACACTCTGCAAAACGTGTTTTTCAGCCCGAAATAAACGCGTTTTTTCAGACAACTGAATCCCCATGTAGCAACAAGGCTCAGAAGAGCTCACACACTCAGATCTTAACCCCAGTGTGCTGAAAGTGTCAAAACATGTTTTTCAGCAGAAATAAACATGTTTCTGCAAGTTTGGTCAACCCCATGTAAGTTATGGGGCAGTAACAGTACACTTTTCAAAACGTGTTTTTCAGCCCGAAATAAACGCGTTTTTTCAGACAACTGAATCCCCATGTAGCAACAAGGCTCAGAAGAGCCCACACACTCAGATCTTGACCCCAGTGTGCTGAAAGTGTCAAAACATGTTTTTCAGCAGAAATAAACATGTTTCTGCAAGTTTGGTTCACCCCATGTAAGTTATGGGGCAGTAACAGTACACTCTGCAAAACGTGTTTTTCAGCCCGAAATAAACGCGTTTTTTCAGACAACTGAATACCCATGTAGCAGCAAGTCTCAGAAGAGCCCACACACTCAGCTCTTAACCCCAGTGTGCAGAAAGGGTCAAAACGTGTTTTTCAGCAGAAATAAACATGTTTCTGCAAGTTTGGTCAACCCCATGTAAGTTATGGGGCAGTAACAGTACACTTTTCAAAACGTGTTTTTCAGCCCGAAATAAACGCGTTTTTTCAGACAACTGAATCCCCATGTAGCAACAAGGCTCAGAAGAGCCCACACACTCAGATCTTAACCCCAGTGTGCTGAAAGTGTCAAAACATGTTTTTCAGCAGAAATAAACATGTTTCTGCAAGTTTGGTCAACCCCATGTAAGTTATGGGGCAGTAACAGTACACTTTTCAAAACGTGTTTTTCAGCCCGAAATAAACGCGTTTTTTCAGACAACTGAATCCCCATGTAGCAACAAGGCTCAGAAGAGCCCACACACTCAGATCTTAACCCCAGTGTGCTGAAAGTGTCAAAACATGTTTTTTCAGCAGAAATAAACATGTTTCTGCAAGTTTGGTCAACCCCATGTAAGTTATGGGGCAGTAACAGTACACTTTTCAAAACGTGTTTTTCAGCCCGAAATAAACGCGTTTTTTCAGACAACTGAATCCCCATGTAGCAACAAGGCTCAGAAGAGCCCACACACTCAGATCTTAACCCCAGTGTGCTGAAAGTGTCAAAACATGTTTTTCAGCAGAAATAAACATGTTTCTGCAAGTTTGGTCAACCCCATGTAAGTTATGGGGCAGTAACAGTACACTTTTCAAAACGTGTTTTTCAGCCCGAAATAAACGCGTTTTTTCAGACAACTGAATCCCCATGTAGCAACAAGGCTCAGAAGAGCCCACACACTCAGATCTTAACCCCAGTGTGCTGAAAGTGTCAAAACATGTTTTTCAGCAGAAATAAACATGTTTCTGCAAGTTTGGTCAACCCCATGTAAGTTATGGGGCAGTAACAGTACACTTTTCAAAACGTGTTTTTCAGCCCGAAATAAACGCGTTTTTTCAGACAACTGAATACCCATGTAGCAGCAAGTCTCAGAAGAGCCCACACACTCAGCTCTTAACCCCAGTGTGCAGAAAGGGTCAAAACGTGTTTTTCAGCAGAAATAAACATGTTTCTGCAAGTTTGGTCAACCCCATGTAAGTTATGGGGCAGTAACAGTACACTTTTCAAAACGTGTTTTTCAGCCCGAAATAAACGCGTTTTTTCAGACAACTGAATCCCCATGTAGCAACAAGGCTCAGAAGAGCCCACACACTCAGATCTTAACCCCAGTGTGCTGAAAGTGTCAAAACATGTTTTTCAGCAGAAATAAACATGTTTCTGCAAGTTTGGTCAACCCCATGTAAGTTATGGGGCAGTAACAGTACACTTTTCAAAACGTGTTTTTCAGCCCGAAATAAACGCGTTTTTTCAGACAACTGAATCCCCATGTAGCAACAAGGCTCAGAAGAGCCCACACACTCAGATCTTAACCCCAGTGTGCTGAAAGTGTCAAAACATGTTTTTCAGCAGAAATAAACATGTTTCTGCAAGTTTGGTCAACCCCATGTAAGTTATGGGGCAGTAACAGTACACTTTTCAAAACGTGTTTTTCAGCCCGAAATAAACGCGTTTTTTCAGACAACTGAATACCCATGTAGCAGCAAGTCTCAGAAGAGCCCACACACTCAGCTCTTAACCCCAGTGTGCAGAAAGGGTCAAAACGTGTTTTTCAGCAGAAATAAACATGTTTCTGCAAGTTTGGTCAACCCCATGTAAGTTATGGGGCAGTAACAGTACACTCTGCAAAACGTGTTTTTCAGCCCGAAATAAACGCGTTTTTTCAGACAACTGAATCCCCATGTAGCAACAAGGCTCAGAAGAGCTCACACACTCAGATCTTAACCCCAGTGTGCTGAAAGTGTCAAAACATGTTTTTCAGCAGAAATAAACATGTTTCTGCAAGTTTGGTCAACCCCATGTAAGTTATGGGGCAGTAACAGTACACTTTTCTAAACGTGTTTTTCAGCCCGAAATAAACGCGTTTTTTCAGACAACTGAATCCCCATGTAGCAGCAAGGCTTAGAAGAGCCCACACACTCAGATCTTAACCCCAGTGTGCTGAAAGTGTCAAAACATGTTTTTCAGCAGAAATAAACATGTTTCTGCAAGTTTGGTCAACCCCATGTAAGTTATGGGGCAGTAACAGTACACTTTTCAAAACGTGTTTTTCAGCCCGAAATAAACGCGTTTTTTCAGACAACTGAATCCCCATGTAGCAACAAGGCTCAGAAGAGCCCACACACTCAGATCTTAACCCCAGTGTGCTGAAAGTGTCAAAACATGTTTTTCAGCAGAAATAAACATGTTTCTGCAAGTTTGGTCAACCCCATGTAAGTTATGGGGCAGTAACAGTACACTTTTCAAAACGTGTTTTTCAGCCCGAAATAAACGCGTTTTTTCAGACAACTGAATCCCCATGTAGCAACAAGGCTCAGAAGAGCCCACACACTCAGATCTTAACCCCAGTGTGCTGAAAGTGTCAAAACATGTTTTTCAGCAGAAATAAACATGTTTCTGCAAGTTTGGTCAACCCCATGTAAGTTATGGGGCAGTAACAGTACACTTTTCAAAACGTGTTTTTCAGCCCGAAATAAACGCGTTTTTTCAGACAACTGAATCCCCATGTAGCAACAAGGCTCAGAAGAGCCCACACACTCAGATCTTAACCCCAGTGTGCTGAAAGTGTCAAAACATGTTTTTCAGCAGAAATAAACATGTTTCTGCAAGTTTGGTCAACCCCATGTAAGTTATGGGGCAGTAACAGTACACTTTTCAAAACGTGTTTTTCAGCCCGAAATAAACGCGTTTTTTCAGACAACTGAATCCCCATGTAGCAACAAGGCTCAGAAGAGCCCACACACTCAGATCTTAACCCCAGTGTGCTGAAAGTGTCAAAACATGTTTTTCAGCAGAAATAAACATGTTTCTGCAAGTTTGGTCAACCCCATGTAAGTTATGGGGCAGTAACAGTACACTTTTCAAAACGTGTTTTTCAGCCCGAAATAAACGCGTTTTTTCAGACAACTGAATACCCATGTAGCAGCAAGTCTCAGAAGAGCCCACACACTCAGCTCTTAACCCCAGTGTGCAGAAAGGGTCAAAACGTGTTTTTCAGCAGAAATAAACATGTTTCTGCAAGTTTGGTCAACCCCATGTAAGTTATGGGGCAGTAACAGTACACTCTGCAAAACGTGTTTTTCAGCCCGAAATAAACGCGTTTTTTCAGACAACTGAATCCCCATGTAGCAACAAGGCTCAGAAGAGCTCACACACTCAGATCTTAACCCCAGTGTGCTGAAAGTGTCAAAACATGTTTTTCAGCAGAAATAAACATGTTTCTGCAAGTTTGGTCAACCCCATGTAAGTTATGGGGCAGTAACAGTACACTTTTCAAAACGTGTTTTTCAGCCCGAAATAAACGCGTTTTTTCAGACAACTGAATCCCCATGTAGCAACAAGGCTCAGAAGAGCCCACACACTCAGATCTTGACCCCAGTGTGCTGAAAGTGTCAAAACATGTTTTTCAGCAGAAATAAACATGTTTCTGCTAGTTTGGTTCACCCCATGTAAGTTATGGGGCAGTAACAGTACACTCTGCAAAACGTGTTTTTCAGCCCGAAATAAACGCGTTTTTTCAGACAACTGAATACCCATGTAGCAGCAAGTCTCAGAAGAGCCCACACACTCAGCTCTTAACCCCAGTGTGCAGAAAGGGTCAAAACGTGTTTTTCAGCAGAAATAAACATGTTTCTGCAAGTTTGGTCAACCCCATGTAAGTTATGGGGCAGTAACAGTACACTTTTCAAAACGTGTTTTTCAGCCCGAAATAAACGCGTTTTTTCAGACAACTGAATCCCCATGTAGCAACAAGGCTCAGAAGAGCCCACACACTCAGATCTTAACCCCAGTGTGCTGAAAGTGTCAAAACATGTTTTTCAGCAGAAATAAACATGTTTCTGCAAGTTTGGTCAACCCCATGTAAGTTATGGGGCAGTAACAGTACACTTTTCAAAACGTGTTTTTCAGCCCGAAATAAACGCGTTTTTTCAGACAACTGAATCCCCATGTAGCAACAAGGCTCAGAAGAGCCCACACACTCAGATCTTAACCCCAGTGTGCTGAAAGTGTCAAAACATGTTTTTTCAGCAGAAATAAACATGTTTCTGCAAGTTTGGTCAACCCCATGTAAGTTATGGGGCAGTAACAGTACACTTTTCAAAACGTGTTTTTCAGCCCGAAATAAACGCGTTTTTTCAGACAACTGAATCCCCATGTAGCAACAAGGCTCAGAAGAGCCCACACACTCAGATCTTAACCCCAGTGTGCTGAAAGTGTCAAAACATGTTTTTCAGCAGAAATAAACATGTTTCTGCAAGTTTGGTCAACCCCATGTAAGTTATGGGGCAGTAACAGTACACTTTTCAAAACGTGTTTTTCAGCCCGAAATAAACGCGTTTTTTCAGACAACTGAATCCCCATGTAGCAACAAGGCTCAGAAGAGCCCACACACTCAGATCTTAACCCCAGTGTGCTGAAAGTGTCAAAACATGTTTTTCAGCAGAAATAAACATGTTTCTGCAAGTTTGGTCAACCCCATGTAAGTTATGGGGCAGTAACAGTACACTTTTCAAAACGTGTTTTTCAGCCCGAAATAAACGCGTTTTTTCAGACAACTGAATACCCATGTAGCAGCAAGTCTCAGAAGAGCCCACACACTCAGCTCTTAACCCCAGTGTGCAGAAAGGGTCAAAACGTGTTTTTCAGCAGAAATAAACATGTTTCTGCAAGTTTGGTCAACCCCATGTAAGTTATGGGGCAGTAACAGTACACTTTTCAAAACGTGTTTTTCAGCCCGAAATCAACGCGTTTTTTCAGACAACTGAATCACCATGTAGCAGCAAGGCTCAGAAGAGCCCACACACTCAGATCTTAACCCCAGTGTGCAGAAAGGGTCAAAACTTGTTTTTCAGCAGAAATAAACATGTTTCTGCAAGTTTGGTCAACCCCATGTAAGTTATGGGGCAGTAACAGTACACTTTTCAAAACGTGTTTTTCAGCCCGAAATAAACGCGTTTTTTCAGACAACTGAATACCCATGTAGCAGCAAGGCTCAGAAGAGCCCACACACTCAGATCTTAACCCCAGTGTGCTGAAAGTGTCAAAACATGTTTTTCAGCAGAAATAAACATGTTTCTGCAAGTTTGGTCAACCCCATGTAAGTTATGGGGCAGTAACAGTACACTTTTCTAAACGTGTTTTTCAGCCCGAAATAAACGCGTTTTTTCAGACAACTGAATCCCCATGTAGCAACAAGGCTCAGAAGAGCCCACACACTCAGATCTTAACCCCAGTGTGCTGAAAGTGTCAAAACATGTTTTTCAGCAGAAATAAACATGTTTCTGCAAGTTTGGTCAACCCCATGTAAGTTATGGGGCAGTAACAGTACACTTTTCAAAACGTGTTTTTCAGCCCGAAATAAACGCGTTTTTTCAGACAACTGAATCCCCATGTAGCAACAAGGCTCAGAAGAGCCCACACACTCAGATCTTAACCCCAGTGTGCTGAAAGTGTCAAAACATGTTTTTCAGCAGAAATAAACATGTTTCTGCAAGTTTGGTCAACCCCATGTAAGTTATGGGGCAGTAACAGTACACTTTTCAAAACGTGTTTTTCAGCCCGAAATAAACGCGTTTTTTCAGACAACTGAATACCCATGTAGCAGCAAGTCTCAGAAGAGCCCACACACTCAGCTCTTAACCCCAGTGTGCAGAAAGGGTCAAAACGTGTTTTTCAGCAGAAATAAACATGTTTCTGCAAGTTTGGTCAACCCCATGTAAGTTATGGGGCAGTAACAGTACACTCTGCAAAACGTGTTTTTCAGCCCGAAATAAACGCGTTTTTTCAGACAACTGAATCCCCATGTAGCAACAAGGCTCAGAAGAGCTCACACACTCAGATCTTAACCCCAGTGTGCTGAAAGTGTCAAAACATGTTTTTCAGCAGAAATAAACATGTTTCTGCAAGTTTGGTCAACCCCATGTAAGTTATGGGGCAGTAACAGTACACTTTTCAAAACGTGTTTTTCAGCCCGAAATAAACGCGTTTTTTCAGACAACTGAATCCCCATGTAGCAACAAGGCTCAGAAGAGCCCACACACTCAGATCTTGACCCCAGTGTGCTGAAAGTGTCAAAACATGTTTTTCAGCAGAAATAAACATGTTTCTGCAAGTTTGGTTCACCCCATGTAAGTTATGGGGCAGTAACAGTACACTCTGCAAAACGTGTTTTTCAGCCCGAAATAAACGCGTTTTTTCAGACAACTGAATCCCCATGTAGCAACAAGGCTCAGAAGAGCCCACACACTCAGATCTTAACCCCAGTGTGCTGAAAGTGTCAAAACATGTTTTTCAGCAGAAATAAACATGTTTCTGCAAGTTTGGTCAACCCCATGTAAGTTATGGGGCAGTAACAGTACACTTTTCAAAACGTGTTTTTCAGCCCGAAATAAACGCGTTTTTTCAGACAACTGAATCCCCATGTAGCAACAAGGCTCAGAAGAGCCCACACACTCAGATCTTAACCCCAGTGTGCTGAAAGTGTCAAAACATGTTTTTTCAGCAGAAATAAACATGTTTCTGCAAGTTTGGTCAACCCCATGTAAGTTATGGGGCAGTAACAGTACACTTTTCAAAACGTGTTTTTCAGCCCGAAATAAACGCGTTTTTTCAGACAACTGAATCCCCATGTAGCAACAAGGCTCAGAAGAGCCCACACACTCAGATCTTAACCCCAGTGTGCTGAAAGTGTCAAAACATGTTTTTCAGCAGAAATAAACATGTTTCTGCAAGTTTGGTCAACCCCATGTAAGTTATGGGGCAGTAACAGTACACTTTTCAAAACGTGTTTTTCAGCCCGAAATAAACGCGTTTTTTCAGACAACTGAATCCCCATGTAGCAACAAGGCTCAGAAGAGCCCACACACTCAGATCTTAACCCCAGTGTGCTGAAAGTGTCAAAACATGTTTTTCAGCAGAAATAAACATGTTTCTGCAAGTTTGGTCAACCCCATGTAAGTTATGGGGCAGTAACAGTACACTTTTCAAAACGTGTTTTTCAGCCCGAAATAAACGCGTTTTTTCAGACAACTGAATACCCATGTAGCAGCAAGTCTCAGAAGAGCCCACACACTCAGCTCTTAACCCCAGTGTGCAGAAAGGGTCAAAACGTGTTTTTCAGCAGAAATAAACATGTTTCTGCAAGTTTGGTCAACCCCATGTAAGTTATGGGGCAGTAACAGTACTCTCTGCAAAACGTGTTTTTCAGCCCGAAATAAACGCGTTTTTTCAGACAACTGAATCCCCATGTAGCAACAAGGCTCAGAAGAGCCCACACACTCAGATCTTAACCCCAGTGTGCTGAAAGTGTCAAAACATGTTTTTCAGCAGAAATAAACATGTTTCTGCAAGTTTGGTCAACCCCATGTAAGTTATGGGGCAGTAACAGTACACTTTTCAAAACGTGTTTTTCAGCCCGAAATAAACGCGTTTTTTCAGACAACTGAATCCCCATGTAGCAACAAGGCTCAGAAGAGCCCACACACTCAGATCTTAACCCCAGTGTGCTGAAAGTGTCAAAACATGTTTTTTCAGCAGAAATAAACATGTTTCTGCAAGTTTGGTCAACCCCATGTAAGTTATGGGGCAGTAACAGTACACTTTTCAAAACGTGTTTTTCAGCCCGAAATAAACGCGTTTTTTCAGACAACTGAATCCCCATGTAGCAACAAGGCTCAGAAGAGCCCACACACTCAGATCTTAACCCCAGTGTGCTGAAAGTGTCAAAACATGTTTTTCAGCAGAAATAAACATGTTTCTGCAAGTTTGGTCAACCCCATGTAAGTTATGGGGCAGTAACAGTACACTTTTCAAAACGTGTTTTTCAGCCCGAAATAAACGCGTTTTTTCAGACAACTGAATCCCCATGTAGCAACAAGGCTCAGAAGAGCCCACACACTCAGATCTTAACCCCAGTGTGCTGAAAGTGTCAAAACATGTTTTTCAGCAGAAATAAACATGTTTCTGCAAGTTTGGTCAACCCCATGTAAGTTATGGGGCAGTAACAGTACACTTTTCAAAACGTGTTTTTCAGCCCGAAATAAACGCGTTTTTTCAGACAACTGAATACCCATGTAGCAGCAAGTCTCAGAAGAGCCCACACACTCAGCTCTTAACCCCAGTGTGCAGAAAGGGTCAAAACGTGTTTTTCAGCAGAAATAAACATGTTTCTGCAAGTTTGGTCAACCCCATGTAAGTTATGGGGCAGTAACAGTACTCTCTGCAAAACGTGTTTTTCAGCCCGAAATAAACGCGTTTTTTCAGACAACTGAATCCCCATGTAGCAGCAAGGCTCAGAAGAGCCCACACACTCAGATCTTAACCCCAGTGTGCTGAAAGTGTCAAAACATGTTTTTCAGCAGAAATAAACATGTTTCTGCAAGTTTGGTCAACCCCATGTAAGTTATGGGGCAGTAACAGTACACTCTGCAAAACGTGTTTTTCAGCCCGAAATAAACGCGTTTTTTCAGACAACTGAATCACCATGTAGCAGCAAGGCTCAGAAGAGCCCACACACTCAGATCTTAACCCCAGTGTGCAGAAAGGGTCAAAACTTGTTTTTCAGCAGAAATAAACATGTTTCTGCAAGTTTGGTCAACCCCATGTAAGTTATGGGGCAGTAACAGTACACTTTTCAAAACGTGTTTTTCAGCCCGAAATAAACGCGTTTTTTCAGACAACTGAATACCCATGTAGCAGCAAGGCTCAGAAGAGCCCACACACTCAGATCTTAACCCCAGTGTGCTGAAAGTGTCAAAACATGTTTTTCAGCAGAAATAAACATGTTTCTGCAAGTTTGGTCAACCCCATGTAAGTTATGGGGCAGTAACAGTACACTTTTCTAAACGTGTTTTTCAGCCCGAAATAAACGCGTTTTTTCAGACAACTGAATCCCCATGTAGCAACAAGGCTCAGAAGAGCCCACACACTCAGATCTTAACCCCAGTGTGCTGAAAGTGTCAAAACATGTTTTTCAGCAGAAATAAACATGTTTCTGCAAGTTTGGTCAACCCCATGTAATTTATGGGGCAGTAACAGTACACTTTTCAAAACGTGTTTTTCAGCCCGAAATAAACGCGTTTTTTCAGACAACTGAATCCCCATGTAGCAACAAGGCTCAGAAGAGCCCACACACTCAGATCTTAACCCCAGTGTGCTGAAAGTGTCAAAACATGTTTTTCAGCAGAAATAAACATGTTTCTGCAAGTTTGGTCAACCCCATGTAAGTTATGGGGCAGTAACAGTACACTTTTCAAAACGTGTTTTTCAGCCCGAAATAAACGCGTTTTTTCAGACAACTGAATACCCATGTAGCAGCAAGTCTCAGAAGAGCCCACACACTCAGCTCTTAACCCCAGTGTGCAGAAAGGGTCAAAACGTGTTTTTCAGCAGAAATAAACATGTTTCTGCAAGTTTGGTCAACCCCATGTAAGTTATGGGGCAGTAACAGTACACTCTGCAAAACGTGTTTTTCAGCCCGAAATAAACGCGTTTTTTCAGACAACTGAATCCCCATGTAGCAGCAAGGCTTAGAAGAGCCCACACACTCAGATCTTAACCCCAGTGTGCTGAAAGTGTCAAAACATGTTTTTCAGCAGAAATAAACATGTTTCTGCAAGTTTGGTCAACCCCATGTAAGTTATGGGGCAGTAACAGTACACTTTTCAAAACGTGTTTTTCAGCCCGAAATAAACGCGTTTTTTCAGACAACTGAATCCCCATGTAGCAACAAGGCTCAGAAGAGCCCACACACTCAGATCTTAACCCCAGTGTGCTGAAAGTGTCAAAACATGTTTTTCAGCAGAAATAAACATGTTTCTGCAAGTTTGGTCAACCCCATGTAAGTTATGGGGCAGTAACAGTACACTTTTCAAAACGTGTTTTTCAGCCCGAAATAAACGCGTTTTTTCAGACAACTGAATACCCATGTAGCAGCAAGTCTCAGAAGAGCCCACACACTCAGCTCTTAACCCCAGTGTGCAGAAAGGGTCAAAACGTGTTTTTCAGCAGAAATAAACATGTTTCTGCAAGTTTGGTCAACCCCATGTAAGTTATGGGGCAGTAACAGTACACTCTGCAAAACGTGTTTTTCAGCCCGAAATAAACGCGTTTTTTCAGACAACTGAATCCCCATGTAGCAGCAAGGCTCAGAAGAGCCCACACACTCAGATCTTAACCCCAGTGTGCTGAAAGTGTCAAAACATGTTTTTCAGCAGAAATAAACATGTTTCTGCAAGTTTGGTCAACCCCATGTAAGTTATGGGGCAGTAACAGTACACTTTTCAAAACGTGTTTTTCAGCCCGAAATAAACGCGTTTTTTCAGACAACTGAATCCCCATGTAGCAACAAGGCTCAGAAGAGCCCACACACTCAGATCTTAACCCCAGTGTGCTGAAAGTGTCAAAACATGTTTTTTCAGCAGAAATAAACATGTTTCTGCAAGTTTGGTCAACCCCATGTAAGTTATGGGGCAGTAACAGTACACTTTTCAAAACGTGTTTTTCAGCCCGAAATAAACGCGTTTTTTCAGACAACTGAATCCCCATGTAGCAACAAGGCTCAGAAGAGCCCACACACTCAGATCTTAACCCCAGTGTGCTGAAAGTGTCAAAACATGTTTTTCAGCAGAAATAAACATGTTTCTGCAAGTTTGGTCAACCCCATGTAAGTTATGGGGCAGTAACAGTACACTTTTCAAAACGTGTTTTTCAGCCCGAAATAAACGCGTTTTTTCAGACAACTGAATACCCATGTAGCAGCAAGTCTCAGAAGAGCCCACACACTCAGCTCTTAACCCCAGTGTGCAGAAAGGGTCAAAACGTGTTTTTCAGCAGAAATAAACATGTTTCTGCAAGTTTGGTCAACCCCATGTAAGTTATGGGGCAGTAACAGTACACTCTGCAAAACGTGTTTTTCAGCCCGAAATAAACGCGTTTTTTCAGACAACTGAATCCCCATGTAGCAGCAAGGCTCAGAAGAGCCCACACACTCAGATCTTAACCCCAGTGTGCTGAAAGTGTCAAAACATGTTTTTCAGCAGAAATAAACATGTTTCTGCAAGTTTGGTCAACCCCATGTAAGTTATGGGGCAGTAACAGTACACTCTGCAAAACGTGTTTTTCAGCCCGAAATAAACGCGTTTTTTCAGACAACTGAATACCCATGTAGCAGCAAGTCTCAGAAGAGCCCACACACTCAGCTCTTAACCCCAGTGTGCAGAAAGGGTCAAAACGTGTTTTTCAGCAGAAATAAACATGTTTCTGCAAGTTTGGTCAACCCCATGTAAGTTATGGGGCAGTAACAGTACACTCTGCAAAACGTGTTTTTCAGCCCGAAATAAACGCGTTTTTTCAGACAACTGAATCCCCATGTAGCAGCAAGGCTCAGAAGAGCCCACACACTCAGATCTTAACCCCAGTGTGCTGAAAGTGTCAAAACATGTTTTTCAGCAGAAATAAACATGTTTCTGCAAGTTTGGTCAACCCCATGTAAGTTATGGGGCAGTAACAGTACACTTTTCAAAACGTGTTTTTCAGCCCGAAATAAACGCGTTTTTTCAGACAACTGAATCCCCATGTAGCAACAAGGCTCAGAAGAGCCCACACACTCAGATCTTGACCCCAGTGTGCTGAAAGTGTCAATACATGTTTTTCAGCAGAAATAAACATGTTTCTGCAAGTTTGGTCAACCCCATGTAAGTTATGGGGCAGTAACAGTACACTCTGCAAAACGTGTTTTTCAGCCCGAAATAAACGCGTTTTTTCAGACAACTGAATACCCATGTAGCAGCAAGTCTCAGAAGAGCCCACACACTCAGCTCTTAACCCCAGTGTGCAGAAAGGGTCAAAACGTGTTTTTCAGCAGAAATAAACATGTTTCTGCAAGTTTGGTCAACCCCATGTAAGTTATGGGGCAGTAACAGTACACTCTGCAAAACGTGTTTTTCAGCCCGAAATAAACGCGTTTTTTCAGACAACTGAATCCCCATGTAGCAGCAAGGCTCAGAAGAGCCCACACACTCAGATCTTAACCCCAGTGTGCAGAAAGGGTCAAAACGTGTTTTTCAGCAGAAATAAACATGTTTCTGCAAGTTTGGTCAACCCCATGTAAGTTATGGGGCAGTAACAGTACACTTTTCAAAACGTGTTTTTCAGCCCGAAATCAACGCGTTTTTTCAGACAACTGAATCACCATGTAGCAGCAAGGCTCAGAAGAGCCCACACACTCAGATCTTAACCCCAGTGTGCAGAAAGGGTCAAAACTTGTTTTTCAGCAGAAATAAACATGTTTCTGCAAGTTTGGTCAACCCCATGTAAGTTATGGGGCAGTAACAGTACACTTTTCAAAACGTGTTTTTCAGCCCGAAATAAACGCGTTTTTTCAGACAACTGAATACCCATGTAGCAGCAAGGCTCAGAAGAGCCCACACACTCAGATCTTAACCCCAGTGTGCTGAAAGTGTCAAAACATGTTTTTCAGCAGAAATAAACATGTTTCTGCAAGTTTGGTCAACCCCATGTAAGTTATGGGGCAGTAACAGTACACTTTTCTAAACGTGTTTTTCAGCCCGAAATAAACGCGTTTTTTCAGACAACTGAATCCCCATGTAGCAACAAGGCTCAGAAGAGCCCACACACTCAGATCTTAACCCCAGTGTGCTGAAAGTGTCAAAACATGTTTTTCAGCAGAAATAAACATGTTTCTGCAAGTTTGGTCAACCCCATGTAAGTTATGGGGCAGTAACAGTACACTTTTCAAAACGTGTTTTTCAGCCCGAAATAAACGCGTTTTTTCAGACAACTGAATCCCCATGTAGCAACAAGGCTCAGAAGAGCCCACACACTCAGATCTTAACCCCAGTGTGCTGAAAGTGTCAAAACATGTTTTTCAGCAGAAATAAACATGTTTCTGCAAGTTTGGTCAACCCCATGTAAGTTATGGGGCAGTAACAGTACACTTTTCAAAACGTGTTTTTCAGCCCGAAATAAACGCGTTTTTTCAGACAACTGAATACCCATGTAGCAGCAAGTCTCAGAAGAGCCCACACACTCAGCTCTTAACCCCAGTGTGCAGAAAGGGTCAAAACGTGTTTTTCAGCAGAAATAAACATGTTTCTGCAAGTTTGGTCAACCCCATGTAAGTTATGGGGCAGTAACAGTACACTCTGCAAAACGTGTTTTTCAGCCCGAAATAAACGCGTTTTTTCAGACAACTGAATCCCCATGTAGCAGCAAGGCTCAGAAGAGCCCACACACTCAGATCTTAACCCCAGTGTGCTGAAAGTGTCAAAACATGTTTTTCAGCAGAAATAAACATGTTTCTGCAAGTTTGGTCAACCCCATGTAAGTTATGGGGCAGTAACAGTACACTTTTCAAAACGTGTTTTTCAGCCCGAAATAAACGCGTTTTTTCAGACAACTGAATCCCCATGTAGCAACAAGGCTCAGAAGAGCCCACACACTCAGATCTTAACCCCAGTGTGCTGAAAGTGTCAAAACATGTTTTTCAGCAGAAATAAACATGTTTCTGCAAGTTTGGTCAACCCCATGTAAGTTATGGGGCAGTAACAGTACACTTTTCAAAACGTGTTTTTCAGCCCGAAATAAACGCGTTTTTTCAGACAACTGAATCCCCATGTAGCAACAAGGCTCAGAAGAGCCCACACACTCAGATCTTAACCCCAGTGTGCTGAAAGTGTCAAAACATGTTTTTCAGCAGAAATAAACATGTTTCTGCAAGTTTGGTCAACCCCATGTAAGTTATGGGGCAGTAACAGTACACTTTTCAAAACGTGTTTTTCAGCCCGAAATAAACGCGTTTTTTCAGACAACTGAATACCCATGTAGCAGCAAGTCTCAGAAGAGCCCACACACTCAGCTCTTAACCCCAGTGTGCAGAAAGGGTCAAAACGTGTTTTTCAGCAGAAATAAACATGTTTCTGCAAGTTTGGTCAACCCCATGTAAGTTATGGGGCAGTAACAGTACTCTCTGCAAAACGTGTTTTTCAGCCCGAAATAAACGCGTTTTTTCAGACAACTGAATCCCCATGTAGCAGCAAGGCTCAGAAGAGCCCACACACTCAGATCTTAACCCCAGTGTGCTGAAAGTGTCAAAACATGTTTTTCAGCAGAAATAAACATGTTTCTGCAAGTTTGGTCAACCCCATGTAAGTTATGGGGCAGTAACAGTACACTCTGCAAAACGTGTTTTTCAGCCCGAAATAAACGCGTTTTTTCAGACAACTGAATCACCATGTAGCAGCAAGGCTCAGAAGAGCCCACACACTCAGATCTTAACCCCAGTGTGCAGAAAGGGTCAAAACTTGTTTTTCAGCAGAAATAAACATGTTTCTGCAAGTTTGGTCAACCCCATGTAAGTTATGGGGCAGTAACAGTACACTTTTCAAAACGTGTTTTTCAGCCCGAAATAAACGCGTTTTTTCAGACAACTGAATACCCATGTAGCAGCAAGGCTCAGAAGAGCCCACACACTCAGATCTTAACCCCAGTGTGCTGAAAGTGTCAAAACATGTTTTTCAGCAGAAATAAACATGTTTCTGCAAGTTTGGTCAACCCCATGTAAGTTATGGGGCAGTAACAGTACACTTTTCTAAACGTGTTTTTCAGCCCGAAATAAACGCGTTTTTTCAGACAACTGAATCCCCATGTAGCAACAAGGCTCAGAAGAGCCCACACACTCAGATCTTAACCCCAGTGTGCTGAAAGTGTCAAAACATGTTTTTCAGCAGAAATAAACATGTTTCTGCAAGTTTGGTCAACCCCATGTAATTTATGGGGCAGTAACAGTACACTTTTCAAAACGTGTTTTTCAGCCCGAAATAAACGCGTTTTTTCAGACAACTGAATCCCCATGTAGCAACAAGGCTCAGAAGAGCCCACACACTCAGATCTTAACCCCAGTGTGCTGAAAGTGTCAAAACATGTTTTTCAGCAGAAATAAACATGTTTCTGCAAGTTTGGTCAACCCCATGTAAGTTATGGGGCAGTAACAGTACACTTTTCAAAACGTGTTTTTCAGCCCGAAATAAACGCGTTTTTTCAGACAACTGAATACCCATGTAGCAGCAAGTCTCAGAAGAGCCCACACACTCAGCTCTTAACCCCAGTGTGCAGAAAGGGTCAAAACGTGTTTTTCAGCAGAAATAAACATGTTTCTGCAAGTTTGGTCAACCCCATGTAAGTTATGGGGCAGTAACAGTACACTCTGCAAAACGTGTTTTTCAGCCCGAAATAAACGCGTTTTTTCAGACAACTGAATCCCCATGTAGCAGCAAGGCTTAGAAGAGCCCACACACTCAGATCTTAACCCCAGTGTGCTGAAAGTGTCAAAACATGTTTTTCAGCAGAAATAAACATGTTTCTGCAAGTTTGGTCAACCCCATGTAAGTTATGGGGCAGTAACAGTACACTTTTCAAAACGTGTTTTTCAGCCCGAAATAAACGCGTTTTTTCAGACAACTGAATCCCCATGTAGCAACAAGGCTCAGAAGAGCCCACACACTCAGATCTTAACCCCAGTGTGCTGAAAGTGTCAAAACATGTTTTTCAGCAGAAATAAACATGTTTCTGCAAGTTTGGTCAACCCCATGTAAGTTATGGGGCAGTAACAGTACACTTTTCAAAACGTGTTTTTCAGCCCGAAATAAACGCGTTTTTTCAGACAACTGAATACCCATGTAGCAGCAAGTCTCAGAAGAGCCCACACACTCAGCTCTTAACCCCAGTGTGCAGAAAGGGTCAAAACGTGTTTTTCAGCAGAAATAAACATGTTTCTGCAAGTTTGGTCAACCCCATGTAAGTTATGGGGCAGTAACAGTACACTCTGCAAAACGTGTTTTTCAGCCCGAAATAAACGCGTTTTTTCAGACAACTGAATCCCCATGTAGCAGCAAGGCTCAGAAGAGCCCACACACTCAGATCTTAACCCCAGTGTGCTGAAAGTGTCAAAACATGTTTTTCAGCAGAAATAAACATGTTTCTGCAAGTTTGGTCAACCCCATGTAAGTTATGGGGCAGTAACAGTACACTTTTCAAAACGTGTTTTTCAGCCCGAAATAAACGCGTTTTTTCAGACAACTGAATCCCCATGTAGCAACAAGGCTCAGAAGAGCCCACACACTCAGATCTTAACCCCAGTGTGCTGAAAGTGTCAAAACATGTTTTTTCAGCAGAAATAAACATGTTTCTGCAAGTTTGGTCAACCCCATGTAAGTTATGGGGCAGTAACAGTACACTTTTCAAAACGTGTTTTTCAGCCCGAAATAAACGCGTTTTTTCAGACAACTGAATCCCCATGTAGCAACAAGGCTCAGAAGAGCCCACACACTCAGATCTTAACCCCAGTGTGCTGAAAGTGTCAAAACATGTTTTTCAGCAGAAATAAACATGTTTCTGCAAGTTTGGTCAACCCCATGTAAGTTATGGGGCAGTAACAGTACACTTTTCAAAACGTGTTTTTCAGCCCGAAATAAACGCGTTTTTTCAGACAACTGAATACCCATGTAGCAGCAAGTCTCAGAAGAGCCCACACACTCAGCTCTTAACCCCAGTGTGCAGAAAGGGTCAAAACGTGTTTTTCAGCAGAAATAAACATGTTTCTGCAAGTTTGGTCAACCCCATGTAAGTTATGGGGCAGTAACAGTACACTCTGCAAAACGTGTTTTTCAGCCCGAAATAAACGCGTTTTTTCAGACAACTGAATCCCCATGTAGCAGCAAGGCTCAGAAGAGCCCACACACTCAGATCTTAACCCCAGTGTGCTGAAAGTGTCAAAACATGTTTTTCAGCAGAAATAAACATGTTTCTGCAAGTTTGGTCAACCCCATGTAAGTTATGGGGCAGTAACAGTACACTCTGCAAAACGTGTTTTTCAGCCCGAAATAAACGCGTTTTTTCAGACAACTGAATACCCATGTAGCAGCAAGTCTCAGAAGAGCCCACACACTCAGCTCTTAACCCCAGTGTGCAGAAAGGGTCAAAACGTGTTTTTCAGCAGAAATAAACATGTTTCTGCAAGTTTGGTCAACCCCATGTAAGTTATGGGGCAGTAACAGTACACTCTGCAAAACGTGTTTTTCAGCCCGAAATAAACGCGTTTTTTCAGACAACTGAATCCCCATGTAGCAGCAAGGCTCAGAAGAGCCCACACACTCAGATCTTAACCCCAGTGTGCTGAAAGTGTCAAAACATGTTTTTCAGCAGAAATAAACATGTTTCTGCAAGTTTGGTCAACCCCATGTAAGTTATGGGGCAGTAACAGTACACTTTTCAAAACGTGTTTTTCAGCCCGAAATAAACGCGTTTTTTCAGACAACTGAATCCCCATGTAGCAACAAGGCTCAGAAGAGCCCACACACTCAGATCTTGACCCCAGTGTGCTGAAAGTGTCAATACATGTTTTTCAGCAGAAATAAACATGTTTCTGCAAGTTTGGTCAACCCCATGTAAGTTATGGGGCAGTAACAGTACACTCTGCAAAACGTGTTTTTCAGCCCGAAATAAACGCGTTTTTTCAGACAACTGAATACCCATGTAGCAGCAAGTCTCAGAAGAGCCCACACACTCAGCTCTTAACCCCAGTGTGCAGAAAGGGTCAAAACGTGTTTTTCAGCAGAAATAAACATGTTTCTGCAAGTTTGGTCAACCCCATGTAAGTTATGGGGCAGTAACAGTACACTCTGCAAAACGTGTTTTTCAGCCCGAAATAAACGCGTTTTTTCAGACAACTGAATCCCCATGTAGCAGCAAGGCTCAGAAGAGCCCACACACTCAGATCTTAACCCCAGTGTGCAGAAAGGGTCAAAACGTGTTTTTCAGCAGAAATAAACATGTTTCTGCAAGTTTGGTCAACCCCATGTAAGTTATGGGGCAGTAACAGTACACTTTTCAAAACGTGTTTTTCAGCCCGAAATCAACGCGTTTTTTCAGACAACTGAATCACCATGTAGCAGCAAGGCTCAGAAGAGCCCACACACTCAGATCTTAACCCCAGTGTGCAGAAAGGGTCAAAACTTGTTTTTCAGCAGAAATAAACATGTTTCTGCAAGTTTGGTCAACCCCATGTAAGTTATGGGGCAGTAACAGTACACTTTTCAAAACGTGTTTTTCAGCCCGAAATAAACGCGTTTTTTCAGACAACTGAATACCCATGTAGCAGCAAGGCTCAGAAGAGCCCACACACTCAGATCTTAACCCCAGTGTGCTGAAAGTGTCAAAACATGTTTTTCAGCAGAAATAAACATGTTTCTGCAAGTTTGGTCAACCCCATGTAAGTTATGGGGCAGTAACAGTACACTTTTCTAAACGTGTTTTTCAGCCCGAAATAAACGCGTTTTTTCAGACAACTGAATCCCCATGTAGCAACAAGGCTCAGAAGAGCCCACACACTCAGATCTTAACCCCAGTGTGCTGAAAGTGTCAAAACATGTTTTTCAGCAGAAATAAACATGTTTCTGCAAGTTTGGTCAACCCCATGTAAGTTATGGGGCAGTAACAGTACACTTTTCAAAACGTGTTTTTCAGCCCGAAATAAACGCGTTTTTTCAGACAACTGAATCCCCATGTAGCAACAAGGCTCAGAAGAGCCCACACACTCAGATCTTAACCCCAGTGTGCTGAAAGTGTCAAAACATGTTTTTCAGCAGAAATAAACATGTTTCTGCAAGTTTGGTCAACCCCATGTAAGTTATGGGGCAGTAACAGTACACTTTTCAAAACGTGTTTTTCAGCCCGAAATAAACGCGTTTTTTCAGACAACTGAATACCCATGTAGCAGCAAGTCTCAGAAGAGCCCACACACTCAGCTCTTAACCCCAGTGTGCAGAAAGGGTCAAAACGTGTTTTTCAGCAGAAATAAACATGTTTCTGCAAGTTTGGTCAACCCCATGTAAGTTATGGGGCAGTAACAGTACACTCTGCAAAACGTGTTTTTCAGCCCGAAATAAACGCGTTTTTTCAGACAACTGAATCCCCATGTAGCAGCAAGGCTCAGAAGAGCCCACACACTCAGATCTTAACCCCAGTGTGCTGAAAGTGTCAAAACATGTTTTTCAGCAGAAATAAACATGTTTCTGCAAGTTTGGTCAACCCCATGTAAGTTATGGGGCAGTAACAGTACACTTTTCAAAACGTGTTTTTCAGCCCGAAATAAACGCGTTTTTTCAGACAACTGAATCCCCATGTAGCAACAAGGCTCAGAAGAGCCCACACACTCAGATCTTAACCCCAGTGTGCTGAAAGTGTCAAAACATGTTTTTCAGCAGAAATAAACATGTTTCTGCAAGTTTGGTCAACCCCATGTAAGTTATGGGGCAGTAACAGTACACTTTTCAAAACGTGTTTTTCAGCCCGAAATAAACGCGTTTTTTCAGACAACTGAATCCCCATGTAGCAACAAGGCTCAGAAGAGCCCACACACTCAGATCTTAACCCCAGTGTGCTGAAAGTGTCAAAACATGTTTTTCAGCAGAAATAAACATGTTTCTGCAAGTTTGGTCAACCCCATGTAAGTTATGGGGCAGTAACAGTACACTTTTCAAAACGTGTTTTTCAGCCCGAAATAAACGCGTTTTTTCAGACAACTGAATCCCCATGTAGCAACAAGGCTCAGAAGAGCCCACACACTCAGATCTTAACCCCAGTTTGCTGAAAGTGTCAAAACATGTTTTTCAGCAGAAATAAACATGTTTCTGCAAGTTTGGTCAACCCCATGTAAGTTATGGGGCAGTAACAGTACACTTTTCAAAACGTGTTTTTCAGCCCGAAATAAACGCGTTTTTTCAGACAACTGAATCCCCATGTAGCAACAAGGCTCAGAAGAGCCCACACACTCAGATCTTAACCCCAGTGTGCTGAAAGTGTCAAAACATGTTTTTCAGCAGAAATAAACATGTTTCTGCAAGTTTGGTCAACCCCATGTAAGTTATGGGGCAGTAACAGTACACTTTTCAAAACGTGTTTTTCAGCCCGAAATAAACGCGTTTTTTCAGACAACTGAATACCCATGTAGCAGCAAGTCTCAGAAGAGCCCACACACTCAGCTCTTAACCCCAGTGTGCAGAAAGGGTCAAAACGTGTTTTTCAGCAGAAATAAACATGTTTCTGCAAGTTTGGTCAACCCCATGTAAGTTATGGGGCAGTAACAGTACACTCTGCAAAACGTGTTTTTCAGCCCGAAATAAACGCGTTTTTTCAGACAACTGAATCCCCATGTAGCAACAAGGCTCAGAAGAGCTCACACACTCAGATCTTAACCCCAGTGTGCTGAAAGTGTCAAAACATGTTTTTCAGCAGAAATAAACATGTTTCTGCAAGTTTGGTCAACCCCATGTAAGTTATGGGGCAGTAACAGTACACTCTGCAAAACGTGTTTTTCAGCCCGAAATAAACGCGTTTTTTCAGACAACTGAATACCCATGTAGCAGCAAGTCTCAGAAGAGCCCACACACTCAGCTCTTAACCCCAGTGTGCAGAAAGGGTCAAAACGTGTTTTTCAGCAGAAATAAACATGTTTCTGCAAGTTTGGTCAACCCCATGTAAGTTATGGGGCAGTAACAGTACACTCTGCAAAACGTGTTTTTCAGCCCGAAATAAACGCGTTTTTTCAGACAACTGAATCCCCATGTAGCAGCAAGGCTCAGAAGAGCCCACACACTCAGATCTTAACCCCAGTGTGCAGAAAGGGTCAAAACGTGTTTTTCAGCAGAAATAAACATGTTTCTGCAAGTTTGGTCAACCCCATGTAAGTTATGGGGCAGTAACAGTACACTTTTCAAAACGTGTTTTTCAGCCCGAAATCAACGCGTTTTTTCAGACAACTGAATCACCATGTAGCAGCAAGGCTCAGAAGAGCCCACACACTCAGATCTTAACCCCAGTGTGCAGAAAGGGTCAAAACTTGTTTTTCAGCAGAAATAAACATGTTTCTGCAAGTTTGGTCAACCCCATGTAAGTTATGGGGCAGTAACAGTACACTTTTCAAAACGTGTTTTTCAGCCCGAAATAAACGCGTTTTTTCAGACAACTGAATACCCATGTAGCAGCAAGGCTCAGAAGAGCCCACACACTCAGATCTTAACCCCAGTGTGCTGAAAGTGTCAAAACATGTTTTTCAGCAGAAATAAACATGTTTCTGCAAGTTTGGTCAACCCCATGTAAGTTATGGGGCAGTAACAGTACACTTTTCAAAACGTGTTTTTCAGCCCGAAATAAACGCGTTTTTTCAGACAACTGAATCCCCATGTAGCAACAAGGCTCAGAAGAGCCCACACACTCAGATCTTAACCCCAGTGTGCTGAAAGTGTCAAAACATGTTTTTCAGCAGAAATAAACATGTTTCTGCAAGTTTGGTCAACCCCATGTAAGTTATGGGGCAGTAACAGTACACTTTTCAAAACGTGTTTTTCAGCCCGAAATAAACGCGTTTTTTCAGACAACTGAATACCCATGTAGCAGCAAGTCTCAGAAGAGCCCACACACTCAGCTCTTAACCCCAGTGTGCAGAAAGGGTCAAAACGTGTTTTTCAGCAGAAATAAACATGTTTCTGCAAGTTTGGTCAACCCCATGTAAGTTATGGGGCAGTAACAGTACACTCTGCAAAACGTGTTTTTCAGCCCGAAATAAACGCGTTTTTTCAGACAACTGAATCCCCATGTAGCAGCAAGGCTCAGAAGAGCCCACACACTCAGATCTTAACCCCAGTGTGCTGAAAGTGTCAAAACATGTTTTTCAGCAGAAATAAACATGTTTCTGCAAGTTTGGTCAACCCCATGTAAGTTATGGGGCAGTAACAGTACACTTTTCAAAACGTGTTTTTCAGCCCGAAATAAACGCGTTTTTTCAGACAACTGAATCCCCATGTAGCAACAAGGCTCAGAAGAGCCCACACACTCAGATCTTAACCCCAGTGTGCTGAAAGTGTCAAAACATGTTTTTTCAGCAGAAATAAACATGTTTCTGCAAGTTTGGTCAACCCCATGTAAGTTATGGGGCAGTAACAGTACACTTTTCAAAACGTGTTTTTCAGCCCGAAATAAACGCGTTTTTTCAGACAACTGAATCCCCATGTAGCAACAAGGCTCAGAAGAGCCCACACACTCAGATCTTAACCCCAGTGTGCTGAAAGTGTCAAAACATGTTTTTCAGCAGAAATAAACATGTTTCTGCAAGTTTGGTCAACCCCATGTAAGTTATGGGGCAGTAACAGTACACTTTTCAAAACGTGTTTTTCAGCCCGAAATAAACGCGTTTTTTCAGACAACTGAATACCCATGTAGCAGCAAGTCTCAGAAGAGCCCACACACTCAGCTCTTAACCCCAGTGTGCAGAAAGGGTCAAAACGTGTTTTTCAGCAGAAATAAACATGTTTCTGCAAGTTTGGTCAACCCCATGTAAGTTATGGGGCAGTAACAGTACACTCTGCAAAACGTGTTTTTCAGCCCGAAATAAACGCGTTTTTTCAGACAACTGAATCCCCATGTAGCAGCAAGGCTCAGAAGAGCCCACACACTCAGATCTTAACCCCAGTGTGCTGAAAGTGTCAAAACATGTTTTTCAGCAGAAATAAACATGTTTCTGCAAGTTTGGTCAACCCCATGTAAGTTATGGGGCAGTAACAGTACACTCTGCAAAACGTGTTTTTCAGCCCGAAATAAACGCGTTTTTTCAGACAACTGAATACCCATGTAGCAGCAAGTCTCAGAAGAGCCCACACACTCAGCTCTTAACCCCAGTGTGCAGAAAGGGTCAAAACGTGTTTTTCAGCAGAAATAAACATGTTTCTGCAAGTTTGGTCAACCCCATGTAAGTTATGGGGCAGTAACAGTACACTCTGCAAAACGTGTTTTTCAGCCCGAAATAAACGCGTTTTTTCAGACAACTGAATCCCCATGTAGCAGCAAGGCTCAGAAGAGCCCACACACTCAGATCTTAACCCCAGTGTGCTGAAAGTGTCAAAACATGTTTTTCAGCAGAAATAAACATGTTTCTGCAAGTTTGGTCAACCCCATGTAAGTTATGGGGCAGTAACAGTACACTTTTCAAAACGTGTTTTTCAGCCCGAAATAAACGCGTTTTTTCAGACAACTGAATCCCCATGTAGCAACAAGGCTCAGAAGAGCCCACACACTCAGATCTTGACCCCAGTGTGCTGAAAGTGTCAATACATGTTTTTCAGCAGAAATAAACATGTTTCTGCAAGTTTGGTCAACCCCATGTAAGTTATGGGGCAGTAACAGTACACTCTGCAAAACGTGTTTTTCAGCCCGAAATAAACGCGTTTTTTCAGACAACTGAATACCCATGTAGCAGCAAGTCTCAGAAGAGCCCACACACTCAGCTCTTAACCCCAGTGTGCAGAAAGGGTCAAAACGTGTTTTTCAGCAGAAATAAACATGTTTCTGCAAGTTTGGTCAACCCCATGTAAGTTATGGGGCAGTAACAGTACACTCTGCAAAACGTGTTTTTCAGCCCGAAATAAACGCGTTTTTTCAGACAACTGAATCCCCATGTAGCAGCAAGGCTCAGAAGAGCCCACACACTCAGATCTTAACCCCAGTGTGCAGAAAGGGTCAAAACGTGTTTTTCAGCAGAAATAAACATGTTTCTGCAAGTTTGGTCAACCCCATGTAAGTTATGGGGCAGTAACAGTACACTTTTCAAAACGTGTTTTTCAGCCCGAAATCAACGCGTTTTTTCAGACAACTGAATCACCATGTAGCAGCAAGGCTCAGAAGAGCCCACACACTCAGATCTTAACCCCAGTGTGCAGAAAGGGTCAAAACTTGTTTTTCAGCAGAAATAAACATGTTTCTGCAAGTTTGGTCAACCCCATGTAAGTTATGGGGCAGTAACAGTACACTTTTCAAAACGTGTTTTTCAGCCCGAAATAAACGCGTTTTTTCAGACAACTGAATACCCATGTAGCAGCAAGGCTCAGAAGAGCCCACACACTCAGATCTTAACCCCAGTGTGCTGAAAGTGTCAAAACATGTTTTTCAGCAGAAATAAACATGTTTCTGCAAGTTTGGTCAACCCCATGTAAGTTATGGGGCAGTAACAGTACACTTTTCTAAACGTGTTTTTCAGCCCGAAATAAACGCGTTTTTTCAGACAACTGAATCCCCATGTAGCAACAAGGCTCAGAAGAGCCCACACACTCAGATCTTAACCCCAGTGTGCTGAAAGTGTCAAAACATGTTTTTCAGCAGAAATAAACATGTTTCTGCAAGTTTGGTCAACCCCATGTAAGTTATGGGGCAGTAACAGTACACTTTTCAAAACGTGTTTTTCAGCCCGAAATAAACGCGTTTTTTCAGACAACTGAATCCCCATGTAGCAACAAGGCTCAGAAGAGCCCACACACTCAGATCTTAACCCCAGTGTGCTGAAAGTGTCAAAACATGTTTTTCAGCAGAAATAAACATGTTTCTGCAAGTTTGGTCAACCCCATGTAAGTTATGGGGCAGTAACAGTACACTTTTCAAAACGTGTTTTTCAGCCCGAAATAAACGCGTTTTTTCAGACAACTGAATACCCATGTAGCAGCAAGTCTCAGAAGAGCCCACACACTCAGCTCTTAACCCCAGTGTGCAGAAAGGGTCAAAACGTGTTTTTCAGCAGAAATAAACATGTTTCTGCAAGTTTGGTCAACCCCATGTAAGTTATGGGGCAGTAACAGTACACTCTGCAAAACGTGTTTTTCAGCCCGAAATAAACGCGTTTTTTCAGACAACTGAATCCCCATGTAGCAGCAAGGCTCAGAAGAGCCCACACACTCAGATCTTAACCCCAGTGTGCTGAAAGTGTCAAAACATGTTTTTCAGCAGAAATAAACATGTTTCTGCAAGTTTGGTCAACCCCATGTAAGTTATGGGGCAGTAACAGTACACTTTTCAAAACGTGTTTTTCAGCCCGAAATAAACGCGTTTTTTCAGACAACTGAATCCCCATGTAGCAACAAGGCTCAGAAGAGCCCACACACTCAGATCTTAACCCCAGTGTGCTGAAAGTGTCAAAACATGTTTTTCAGCAGAAATAAACATGTTTCTGCAAGTTTGGTCAACCCCATGTAAGTTATGGGGCAGTAACAGTACACTTTTCAAAACGTGTTTTTCAGCCCGAAATAAACGCGTTTTTTCAGACAACTGAATCCCCATGTAGCAACAAGGCTCAGAAGAGCCCACACACTCAGATCTTAACCCCAGTGTGCTGAAAGTGTCAAAACATGTTTTTCAGCAGAAATAAACATGTTTCTGCAAGTTTGGTCAACCCCATGTAAGTTATGGGGCAGTAACAGTACACTTTTCAAAACGTGTTTTTCAGCCCGAAATAAACGCGTTTTTTCAGACAACTGAATCCCCATGTAGCAACAAGGCTCAGAAGAGCCCACACACTCAGATCTTAACCCCAGTTTGCTGAAAGTGTCAAAACATGTTTTTCAGCAGAAATAAACATGTTTCTGCAAGTTTGGTCAACCCCATGTAAGTTATGGGGCAGTAACAGTACACTTTTCAAAACGTGTTTTTCAGCCCGAAATAAACGCGTTTTTTCAGACAACTGAATCCCCATGTAGCAACAAGGCTCAGAAGAGCCCACACACTCAGATCTTAACCCCAGTGTGCTGAAAGTGTCAAAACATGTTTTTCAGCAGAAATAAACATGTTTCTGCAAGTTTGGTCAACCCCATGTAAGTTATGGGGCAGTAACAGTACACTTTTCAAAACGTGTTTTTCAGCCCGAAATAAACGCGTTTTTTCAGACAACTGAATACCCATGTAGCAGCAAGTCTCAGAAGAGCCCACACACTCAGCTCTTAACCCCAGTGTGCAGAAAGGGTCAAAACGTGTTTTTCAGCAGAAATAAACATGTTTCTGCAAGTTTGGTCAACCCCATGTAAGTTATGGGGCAGTAACAGTACACTCTGCAAAACGTGTTTTTCAGCCCGAAATAAACGCGTTTTTTCAGACAACTGAATCCCCATGTAGCAACAAGGCTCAGAAGAGCTCACACACTCAGATCTTAACCCCAGTGTGCTGAAAGTGTCAAAACATGTTTTTCAGCAGAAATAAACATGTTTCTGCAAGTTTGGTCAACCCCATGTAAGTTATGGGGCAGTAACAGTACACTCTGCAAAACGTGTTTTTCAGCCCGAAATAAACGCGTTTTTTCAGACAACTGAATACCCATGTAGCAGCAAGTCTCAGAAGAGCCCACACACTCAGCTCTTAACCCCAGTGTGCAGAAAGGGTCAAAACGTGTTTTTCAGCAGAAATAAACATGTTTCTGCAAGTTTGGTCAACCCCATGTAAGTTATGGGGCAGTAACAGTACACTCTGCAAAACGTGTTTTTCAGCCCGAAATAAACGCGTTTTTTCAGACAACTGAATCCCCATGTAGCAGCAAGGCTCAGAAGAGCCCACACACTCAGATCTTAACCCCAGTGTGCAGAAAGGGTCAAAACGTGTTTTTCAGCAGAAATAAACATGTTTCTGCAAGTTTGGTCAACCCCATGTAAGTTATGGGGCAGTAACAGTACACTTTTCAAAACGTGTTTTTCAGCCCGAAATCAACGCGTTTTTTCAGACAACTGAATCACCATGTAGCAGCAAGGCTCAGAAGAGCCCACACACTCAGATCTTAACCCCAGTGTGCAGAAAGGGTCAAAACTTGTTTTTCAGCAGAAATAAACATGTTTCTGCAAGTTTGGTCAACCCCATGTAAGTTATGGGGCAGTAACAGTACACTTTTCAAAACGTGTTTTTCAGCCCGAAATAAACGCGTTTTTTCAGACAACTGAATACCCATGTAGCAGCAAGGCTCAGAAGAGCCCACACACTCAGATCTTAACCCCAGTGTGCTGAAAGTGTCAAAACATGTTTTTCAGCAGAAATAAACATGTTTCTGCAAGTTTGGTCAACCCCATGTAAGTTATGGGGCAGTAACAGTACACTTTTCTAAACGTGTTTTTCAGCCCGAAATAAACGCGTTTTTTCAGACAACTGAATCCCCATGTAGCAACAAGGCTCAGAAGAGCCCACACACTCAGATCTTAACCCCAGTGTGCTGAAAGTGTCAAAACATGTTTTTCAGCAGAAATAAACATGTTTCTGCAAGTTTGGTCAACCCCATGTAAGTTATGGGGCAGTAACAGTACACTTTTCAAAACGTGTTTTTCAGCCCGAAATAAACGCGTTTTTTCAGACAACTGAATCCCCATGTAGCAACAAGGCTCAGAAGAGCCCACACACTCAGATCTTAACCCCAGTGTGCTGAAAGTGTCAAAACATGTTTTTCAGCAGAAATAAACATGTTTCTGCAAGTTTGGTCAACCCCATGTAAGTTATGGGGCAGTAACAGTACACTTTTCAAAACGTGTTTTTCAGCCCGAAATAAACGCGTTTTTTCAGACAACTGAATACCCATGTAGCAGCAAGTCTCAGAAGAGCCCACACACTCAGCTCTTAACCCCAGTGTGCAGAAAGGGTCAAAACGTGTTTTTCAGCAGAAATAAACATGTTTCTGCAAGTTTGGTCAACCCCATGTAAGTTATGGGGCAGTAACAGTACACTCTGCAAAACGTGTTTTTCAGCCCGAAATAAACGCGTTTTTTCAGACAACTGAATCCCCATGTAGCAGCAAGGCTCAGAAGAGCCCACACACTCAGATCTTAACCCCAGTGTGCTGAAAGTGTCAAAACATGTTTTTCAGCAGAAATAAACATGTTTCTGCAAGTTTGGTCAACCCCATGTAAGTTATGGGGCAGTAACAGTACACTTTTCAAAACGTGTTTTTCAGCCCGAAATAAACGCGTTTTTTCAGACAACTGAATCCCCATGTAGCAACAAGGCTCAGAAGAGCCCACACACTCAGATCTTAACCCCAGTGTGCTGAAAGTGTCAAAACATGTTTTTCAGCAGAAATAAACATGTTTCTGCAAGTTTGGTCAACCCCATGTAAGTTATGGGGCAGTAACAGTACACTTTTCAAAACGTGTTTTTCAGCCCGAAATAAACGCGTTTTTTCAGACAACTGAATCCCCATGTAGCAACAAGGCTCAGAAGAGCCCACACACTCAGATCTTAACCCCAGTGTGCTGAAAGTGTCAAAACATGTTTTTCAGCAGAAATAAACATGTTTCTGCAAGTTTGGTCAACCCCATGTAAGTTATGGGGCAGTAACAGTACACTTTTCAAAACGTGTTTTTCAGCCCGAAATAAACGCGTTTTTTCAGACAACTGAATCCCCATGTAGCAACAAGGCTCAGAAGAGCCCACACACTCAGATCTTAACCCCAGTTTGCTGAAAGTGTCAAAACATGTTTTTCAGCAGAAATAAACATGTTTCTGCAAGTTTGGTCAACCCCATGTAAGTTATGGGGCAGTAACAGTACACTTTTCAAAACGTGTTTTTCAGCCCGAAATAAACGCGTTTTTTCAGACAACTGAATCCCCATGTAGCAACAAGGCTCAGAAGAGCCCACACACTCAGATCTTAACCCCAGTGTGCTGAAAGTGTCAAAACATGTTTTTCAGCAGAAATAAACATGTTTCTGCAAGTTTGGTCAACCCCATGTAAGTTATGGGGCAGTAACAGTACACTTTTCAAAACGTGTTTTTCAGCCCGAAATAAACGCGTTTTTTCAGACAACTGAATACCCATGTAGCAGCAAGTCTCAGAAGAGCCCACACACTCAGCTCTTAACCCCAGTGTGCAGAAAGGGTCAAAACGTGTTTTTCAGCAGAAATAAACATGTTTCTGCAAGTTTGGTCAACCCCATGTAAGTTATGGGGCAGTAACAGTACACTCTGCAAAACGTGTTTTTCAGCCCGAAATAAACGCGTTTTTTCAGACAACTGAATCCCCATGTAGCAACAAGGCTCAGAAGATCTCACACACTCAGATCTTAACCCCAGTGTGCTGAAAGTGTCAAAACATGTTTTTCAGCAGAAATAAACATGTTTCTGCAAGTTTGGTCAACCCCATGTAAGTTATGGGGCAGTAACAGTACACTTTTCAAAACGTGTTTTTCAGCCCGAAATAAACGCGTTTTTTCAGACAACTGAATCCCCATGTAGCAACAAGGCTCAGAAGAGCCCACACACTCAGATCTTAACCCCAGTGTGCTGAAAGTGTCAAAACATGTTTTTCAGCAGAAATAAACATGTTTCTGCAAGTTTGGTCAACCCCATGTAAGTTATGGGGCAGTAACAGTACACTTTTCAAAACGTGTTTTTCAGCCCGAAATAAACGCGTTTTTTCAGACAACTGAATACCCATGTAGCAGCAAGTCTCAGAAGAGCCCACACACTCAGCTCTTAACCCCAGTGTGCAGAAAGGGTCAAAACGTGTTTTTCAGCAGAAATAAACATGTTTCTGCAAGTTTGGTCAACCCCATGTAAGTTATGGGGCAGTAACAGTACACTCTGCAAAACGTGTTTTTCAGCCCGAAATAAACGCGTTTTTTCAGACAACTGAATACCCATGTAGCAGCAAGTCTCAGAAGAGCCCACACACTCAGCTCTTAACCCCAGTGTGCAGAAAGGGTCAAAACGTGTTTTTCAGCAGAAATAAACATGTTTCTGCAAGTTTGGTCAACCCCATGTAAGTTATGGGGCAGTAACAGTACACTCTGCAAAACGTGTTTTTCAGCCCGAAATAAACGCGTTTTTTCAGACAACTGAATCCCCATGTAGCAGCAAGGCTCAGAAGAGCCCACACACTCAGATCTTAACCCCAGTGTGCTGAAGGTGTCAAAACATGTTTTTCAGCAGAAATAAACATGTTTCTGCAAGTTTGGTCAACCCCATGTAAGTTATGGGGCAGTAACAGTACACTTTTCAAAACGTGTTTTTCAGCCCGAAATAAACGCGTTTTTTCAGACAACTGAATACCCATGTAGCAGCAAGTCTCAGAAGAGCCCACACACTCAGCTCTTAACCCCAGTGTGCAGAAAGGGTCAAAACGTGTTTTTCAGCAGAAATAAACATGTTTCTGCAAGTTTGGTCAACCCCATGTAAGTTATGGGGCAGTAACAGTACACTCTGCAAAACGTGTTTTTCAGCCCGAAATAAACGCGTTTTTTCAGACAACTGAATCCCCATGTAGCAGCAAGGCTTAGAAGAGCCCACACACTCAGATCTTAACCCCAGTGTGCTGAAAGTGTCAAAACATGTTTTTCAGCAGAAATAAACATGTTTCTGCAAGTTTGGTCAACCCCATGTAAGTTATGGGGCAGTAACAGTACACTTTTCAAAACGTGTTTTTCAGCCCGAAATAAACGCGTTTTTTCAGACAACTGAATCCCCATGTAGCAACAAGGCTCAGAAGAGCCCACACACTCAGATCTTAACCCCAGTGTGCTGAAAGTGTCAAAACATGTTTTTCAGCAGAAATAAACATGTTTCTGCAAGTTTGGTCAACCCCATGTAAGTTATGGGGCAGTAACAGTACACTTTTCAAAACGTGTTTTTCAGCCCGAAATAAACGCGTTTTTTCAGACAACTGAATCCCCATGTAGCAACAAGGCTCAGAAGAGCCCACACACTCAGATCTTAACCCCAGTGTGCTGAAAGTGTCAAAACATGTTTTTCAGCAGAAATAAACATGTTTCTGCAAGTTTGGTCAACCCCATGTAAGTTATGGGGCAGTAACAGTACACTTTTCAAAACGTGTTTTTCAGCCCGAAATAAACGCGTTTTTTCAGACAACTGAATCCCCATGTAGCAACAAGGCTCAGAAGAGCCCACACACTCAGATCTTAACCCCAGTGTGCTGAAAGTGTCAAAACATGTTTTTCAGCAGAAATAAACATGTTTCTGCAAGTTTGGTCAACCCAATGTAAGTTATGGGGCAGTAACAGTACACTTTTCAAAACGTGTTTTTCAGCCCGAAATAAACGCGTTTTTTCAGACAACTGAATCCCCATGTAGCAACAAGGCTCAGAAGAGCCCACACACTCAGATCTTAACCCCAGTGTGCTGAAAGTGTCAAAACATGTTTTTCAGCAGAAATAAACATGTTTCTGCAAGTTTGGTCAACCCCATGTAAGTTATGGGGCAGTAACAGTACACTTTTCAAAACGTGTTTTTCAGCCCGAAATAAACGCGTTTTTTCAGACAACTGAATCCCCATGTAGCAACAAGGCTCAGAAGAGCCCACACACTCAGATCTTAACCCCAGTGTGCTGAAAGTGTCAAAACATGTTTTTCAGCAGAAATAAACATGTTTCTGCAAGTTTGGTCAACCCCATGTAAGTTATGGGGCAGTAACAGTACACTTTTCAAAACGTGTTTTTCAGCCCGAAATAAACGCGTTTTTTCAGACAACTGAATCCCCATGTAGCAACAAGGCTCAGAAGAGCCCACACACTCAGATCTTAACCCCAGTGTGCTGAAAGTGTCAAAACATGTTTTTTCAGCAGAAATAAACATGTTTCTGCAAGTTTGGTCAACCCCATGTAAGTTATGGGGCAGTAACAGTACACTTTTCAAAACGTGTTTTTCAGCCCGAAATAAACGCGTTTTTTCAGACAACTGAATCCCCATGTAGCAACAAGGCTCAGAAGAGCCCACACACTCAGATCTTAACCCCAGTGTGCTGAAAGTGTCAAAACATGTTTTTCAGCAGAAATAAACATGTTTCTGCAAGTTTGGTCAACCCCATGTAAGTTATGGGGCAGTAACAGTACACTTTTCAAAACGTGTTTTTCAGCCCGAAATAAACGCGTTTTTTCAGACAACTGAATACCCATGTAGCAGCAAGTCTCAGAAGAGCCCACACACTCAGCTCTTAACCCCAGTGTGCAGAAAGGGTCAAAACGTGTTTTTCAGCAGAAATAAACATGTTTCTGCAAGTTTGGTCAACCCCATGTAAGTTATGGGGCAGTAACAGTACACTCTGCAAAACGTGTTTTTCAGCCCGAAATAAACGCGTTTTTTCAGACAACTGAATCCCCATGTAGCAGCAAGGCTCAGAAGAGCCCACACACTCAGATCTTAACCCCAGTGTGCTGAAAGTGTCAAAACATGTTTTTCAGCAGAAATAAACATGTTTCTGCAAGTTTGGTCAACCCCATGTAAGTTATGGGGCAGTAACAGTACACTTTTCAAAACGTGTTTTTCAGCCCGAAATAAACGCGTTTTTTCAGACAACTGAATCCCCATGTAGCAACAAGGCTCAGAAGAGCCCACACACTCAGATCTTAACCCCAGTGTGCTGAAAGTGTCAAAACATGTTTTTTCAGCAGAAATAAACATGTTTCTGCAAGTTTGGTCAACCCCATGTAAGTTATGGGGCAGTAACAGTACACTTTTCAAAACGTGTTTTTCAGCCCGAAATAAACGCGTTTTTTCAGACAACTGAATCCCCATGTAGCAACAAGGCTCAGAAGAGCCCACACACTCAGATCTTAACCCCAGTGTGCTGAAAGTGTCAAAACATGTTTTTCAGCAGAAATAAACATGTTTCTGCAAGTTTGGTCAACCCCATGTAAGTTATGGGGCAGTAACAGTACACTTTTCAAAACGTGTTTTTCAGCCCGAAATAAACGCGTTTTTTCAGACAACTGAATACCCATGTAGCAGCAAGTCTCAGAAGAGCCCACACACTCAGCTCTTAACCCCAGTGTGCAGAAAGGGTCAAAACGTGTTTTTCAGCAGAAATAAACATGTTTCTGCAAGTTTGGTCAACCCCATGTAAGTTATGGGGCAGTAACAGTACACTCTGCAAAACGTGTTTTTCAGCCCGAAATAAACGCGTTTTTTCAGACAACTGAATCCCCATGTAGCAGCAAGGCTCAGAAGAGCCCACACACTCAGATCTTAACCCCAGTGTGCTGAAAGTGTCAAAACATGTTTTTCAGCAGAAATAAACATGTTTCTGCAAGTTTGGTCAACCCCATGTAAGTTATGGGGCAGTAACAGTACACTTTTCAAAACGTGTTTTTCAGCCCGAAATAAACGCGTTTTTTCAGACAACTGAATCCCCATGTAGCAACAAGGCTCAGAAGAGCCCACACACTCAGATCTTAACCCCAGTGTGCTGAAAGTGTCAAAACATGTTTTTCAGCAGAAATAAACATGTTTCTGCAAGTTTGGTCAACCCCATGTAAGTTATGGGGCAGTAACAGTACACTTTTCTAAACGTGTTTTTCAGCCCGAAATAAACGCGTTTTTTCAGACAACTGAATCCCCATGTAGCAACAAGGCTCAGAAGAGCCCACACACTCAGATCTTAACCCCAGTGTGCTGAAAGTGTCAAAACATGTTTTTCAGCAGAAATAAACATGTTTCTGCAAGTTTGGTCAACCCCATGTAAGTTATGGGGCAGTAACAGTACACTCTGCAAAACGTGTTTTTCAGCCCGAAATAAACGCGTTTTTTCAGACAACTGAATACCCATGTAGCAGCAAGTCTCAGAAGAGCCCACACACTCAGCTCTTAACCCCAGTGTGCAGAAAGGGTCAAAACGTGTTTTTCAGCAGAAATAAACATGTTTCTGCAAGTTTGGTCAACCCCATGTAAGTTATGGGGCAGTAACAGTACACTCTGCAAAACGTGTTTTTCAGCCCGAAATAAACGCGTTTTTTCAGACAACTGAATCCCCATGTAGCAACAAGGCTCAGAAGAGCCCACACACTCAGATCTTAACCCCAGTGTGCTGAAAGTGTCAAAACATGTTTTTCAGCAGAAATAAACATGTTTCTGCAAGTTTGGTCAACCCCATGTAAGTTATGGGGCAGTAACAGTACACTTTTCAAAACGTGTTTTTCAGCCCGAAATCAACGCGTTTTTTCAGACAACTGAATCCCCATGTAGCAGCAAGGCTCAGAAGAGCCCACACACTCAGATCTTAACCCCAGTGTGCAGAAAGGGTCAAAACTTGTTTTTCAGCAGAAATAAACATGTTTCTGCAAGTTTGGTCAACCCCATGTAAGTTATGGGGCAGTAACAGTACACTTTTCAAAACGTGTTTTTCAGCCCGAAATAAACGCGTTTTTTCAGACAACTGAATACCCATGTAGCAGCAAGGCTCAGAAGAGCCCACACACTCAGATCTTAACCCCAGTGTGCTGAAAGTGTCAAAACATGTTTTTCAGCAGAAATAAACATGTTTCTGCAAGTTTGGTCAACCCCATGTAAGTTATGGGGCAGTAACAGTACACTTTTCTAAACGTGTTTTTCAGCCCGAAATAAACGCGTTTTTTCAGACAACTGAATCCCCATGTAGCAACAAGGCTCAGAAGAGCCCACACACTCAGATCTTAACCCCAGTGTGCTGAAAGTGTCAAAACATGTTTTTCAGCAGAAATAAACATGTTTCTGCAAGTTTGGTCAACCCCATGTAAGTTATGGGGCAGTAACAGTACACTTTTCAAAACGTGTTTTTCAGCCCGAAATAAACGCGTTTTTTCAGACAACTGAATCCCCATGTAGCAACAAGGCTCAGAAGAGCCCACACACTCAGATCTTAACCCCAGTGTGCTGAAAGTGTCAAAACATGTTTTTCAGCAGAAATAAACATGTTTCTGCAAGTTTGGTCAACCCCATGTAAGTTATGGGGCAGTAACAGTACACTTTTCAAAACGTGTTTTTCAGCCCGAAATAAACGCGTTTTTTCAGACAACTGAATACCCATGTAGCAGCAAGTCTCAGAAGAGCCCACACACTCAGCTCTTAACCCCAGTGTGCAGAAAGGGTCAAAACGTGTTTTTCAGCAGAAATAAACATGTTTCTGCAAGTTTGGTCAACCCCATGTAAGTTATGGGGCAGTAACAGTACACTCTGCAAAACGTGTTTTTCAGCCCGAAATAAACGCGTTTTTTCAGACAACTGAATCCCCATGTAGCAACAAGGCTCAGAAGAGCTCACACACTCAGATCTTAACCCCAGTGTGCTGAAAGTGTCAAAACATGTTTTTCAGCAGAAATAAACATGTTTCTGCAAGTTTGGTCAACCCCATGTAAGTTATGGGGCAGTAACAGTACACTTTTCTAAACGTGTTTTTCAGCCCGAAATAAACGCGTTTTTTCAGACAACTGAATCCCCATGTAGCAGCAAGGCTTAGAAGAGCCCACACACTCAGATCTTAACCCCAGTGTGCTGAAAGTGTCAAAACATGTTTTTCAGCAGAAATAAACATGTTTCTGCAAGTTTGGTCAACCCCATGTAAGTTATGGGGCAGTAACAGTACACTTTTCAAAACGTGTTTTTCAGCCCGAAATAAACGCGTTTTTTCAGACAACTGAATCCCCATGTAGCAACAAGGCTCAGAAGAGCCCACACACTCAGATCTTAACCCCAGTGTGCTGAAAGTGTCAAAACATGTTTTTCAGCAGAAATAAACATGTTTCTGCAAGTTTGGTCAACCCCATGTAAGTTATGGGGCAGTAACAGTACACTTTTCAAAACGTGTTTTTCAGCCCGAAATAAACGCGTTTTTTCAGACAACTGAATCCCCATGTAGCAACAAGGCTCAGAAGAGCCCACACACTCAGATCTTAACCCCAGTGTGCTGAAAGTGTCAAAACATGTTTTTCAGCAGAAATAAACATGTTTCTGCAAGTTTGGTCAACCCCATGTAAGTTATGGGGCAGTAACAGTACACTTTTCAAAACGTGTTTTTCAGCCCGAAATAAACGCGTTTTTTCAGACAACTGAATCCCCATGTAGCAACAAGGCTCAGAAGAGCCCACACACTCAGATCTTAACCCCAGTGTGCTGAAAGTGTCAAAACATGTTTTTCAGCAGAAATAAACATGTTTCTGCAAGTTTGGTCAACCCCATGTAAGTTATGGGGCAGTAACAGTACACTTTTCAAAACGTGTTTTTCAGCCCGAAATAAACGCGTTTTTTCAGACAACTGAATCCCCATGTAGCAACAAGGCTCAGAAGAGCCCACACACTCAGATCTTAACCCCAGTGTGCTGAAAGTGTCAAAACATGTTTTTCAGCAGAAATAAACATGTTTCTGCAAGTTTGGTCAACCCCATGTAAGTTATGGGGCAGTAACAGTACACTTTTCAAAACGTGTTTTTCAGCCCGAAATAAACGCGTTTTTTCAGACAACTGAATACCCATGTAGCAGCAAGTCTCAGAAGAGCCCACACACTCAGCTCTTAACCCCAGTGTGCAGAAAGGGTCAAAACGTGTTTTTCAGCAGAAATAAACATGTTTCTGCAAGTTTGGTCAACCCCATGTAAGTTATGGGGCAGTAACAGTACACTCTGCAAAACGTGTTTTTCAGCCCGAAATAAACGCGTTTTTTCAGACAACTGAATCCCCATGTAGCAACAAGGCTCAGAAGAGCTCACACACTCAGATCTTAACCCCAGTGTGCTGAAAGTGTCAAAACATGTTTTTCAGCAGAAATAAACATGTTTCTGCAAGTTTGGTCAACCCCATGTAAGTTATGGGGCAGTAACAGTACACTTTTCAAAACGTGTTTTTCAGCCCGAAATAAACGCGTTTTTTCAGACAACTGAATCCCCATGTAGCAACAAGGCTCAGAAGAGCCCACACACTCAGATCTTGACCCCAGTGTGCTGAAAGTGTCAAAACATGTTTTTCAGCAGAAATAAACATGTTTCTGCAAGTTTGGTTCACCCCATGTAAGTTATGGGGCAGTAACAGTACACTCTGCAAAACGTGTTTTTCAGCCCGAAATAAACGCGTTTTTTCAGACAACTGAATACCCATGTAGCAGCAAGTCTCAGAAGAGCCCACACACTCAGCTCTTAACCCCAGTGTGCAGAAAGGGTCAAAACGTGTTTTTCAGCAGAAATAAACATGTTTCTGCAAGTTTGGTCAACCCCATGTAAGTTATGGGGCAGTAACAGTACACTTTTCAAAACGTGTTTTTCAGCCCGAAATAAACGCGTTTTTTCAGACAACTGAATCCCCATGTAGCAACAAGGCTCAGAAGAGCCCACACACTCAGATCTTAACCCCAGTGTGCTGAAAGTGTCAAAACATGTTTTTCAGCAGAAATAAACATGTTTCTGCAAGTTTGGTCAACCCCATGTAAGTTATGGGGCAGTAACAGTACACTTTTCAAAACGTGTTTTTCAGCCCGAAATAAACGCGTTTTTTCAGACAACTGAATCCCCATGTAGCAACAAGGCTCAGAAGAGCCCACACACTCAGATCTTAACCCCAGTGTGCTGAAAGTGTCAAAACATGTTTTTCAGCAGAAATAAACATGTTTCTGCAAGTTTGGTCAACCCCATGTAAGTTATGGGGCAGTAACAGTACACTTTTCAAAACGTGTTTTTCAGCCCGAAATAAACGCGTTTTTTCAGACAACTGAATACCCATGTAGCAGCAAGTCTCAGAAGAGCCCACACACTCAGCTCTTAACCCCAGTGTGCAGAAAGGGTCAAAACGTGTTTTTCAGCAGAAATAAACATGTTTCTGCAAGTTTGGTCAACCCCATGTAAGTTATGGGGCAGTAACAGTACACTCTGCAAAACGTGTTTTTCAGCCCGAAATAAACGCGTTTTTTCAGACAACTGAATCCCCATGTAGCAGCAAGGCTCAGAAGAGCCCACACACTCAGATCTTAACCCCAGTGTGCTGAAAGTGTCAAAACATGTTTTTCAGCAGAAATAAACATGTTTCTGCAAGTTTGGTCAACCCCATGTAAGTTATGGGGCAGTAACAGTACACTTTTCAAAACGTGTTTTTCAGCCCGAAATAAACGCGTTTTTTCAGACAACTGAATCCCCATGTAGCAACAAGGCTCAGAAGAGCCCACACACTCAGATCTTAACCCCAGTGTGCTGAAAGTGTCAAAACATGTTTTTTCAGCAGAAATAAACATGTTTCTGCAAGTTTGGTCAACCCCATGTAAGTTATGGGGCAGTAACAGTACACTTTTCAAAACGTGTTTTTCAGCCCGAAATAAACGCGTTTTTTCAGACAACTGAATCCCCATGTAGCAACAAGGCTCAGAAGAGCCCACACACTCAGATCTTAACCCCAGTGTGCTGAAAGTGTCAAAACATGTTTTTCAGCAGAAATAAACATGTTTCTGCAAGTTTGGTCAACCCCATGTAAGTTATGGGGCAGTAACAGTACACTTTTCAAAACGTGTTTTTCAGCCCGAAATAAACGCGTTTTTTCAGACAACTGAATACCCATGTAGCAGCAAGTCTCAGAAGAGCCCACACACTCAGCTCTTAACCCCAGTGTGCAGAAAGGGTCAAAACGTGTTTTTCAGCAGAAATAAACATGTTTCTGCAAGTTTGGTCAACCCCATGTAAGTTATGGGGCAGTAACAGTACACTCTGCAAAACGTGTTTTTCAGCCCGAAATAAACGCGTTTTTTCAGACAACTGAATCCCCATGTAGCAGCAAGGCTCAGAAGAGCCCACACACTCAGATCTTAACCCCAGTGTGCTGAAAGTGTCAAAACATGTTTTTCAGCAGAAATAAACATGTTTCTGCAAGTTTGGTCAACCCCATGTAAGTTATGGGGCAGTAACAGTACACTTTTCAAAACGTGTTTTTCAGCCCGAAATAAACGCGTTTTTTCAGACAACTGAATCCCCATGTAGCAACAAGGCTCAGAAGAGCCCACACACTCAGATCTTAACCCCAGTGTGCTGAAAGTGTCAAAACATGTTTTTCAGCAGAAATAAACATGTTTCTGCAAGTTTGGTCAACCCCATGTAAGTTATGGGGCAGTAACAGTACACTTTTCTAAACGTGTTTTTCAGCCCGAAATAAACGCGTTTTTTCAGACAACTGAATCCCCATGTAGCAACAAGGCTCAGAAGAGCCCACACACTCAGATCTTAACCCCAGTGTGCTGAAAGTGTCAAAACATGTTTTTCAGCAGAAATAAACATGTTTCTGCAAGTTTGGTCAACCCCATGTAAGTTATGGGGCAGTAACAGTACACTCTGCAAAACGTGTTTTTCAGCCCGAAATAAACGCGTTTTTTCAGACAACTGAATACCCATGTAGCAGCAAGTCTCAGAAGAGCCCACACACTCAGCTCTTAACCCCAGTGTGCAGAAAGGGTCAAAACGTGTTTTTCAGCAGAAATAAACATGTTTCTGCAAGTTTGGTCAACCCCATGTAAGTTATGGGGCAGTAACAGTACACTCTGCAAAACGTGTTTTTCAGCCCGAAATAAACGCGTTTTTTCAGACAACTGAATCCCCATGTAGCAACAAGGCTCAGAAGAGCCCACACACTCAGATCTTAACCCCAGTGTGCTGAAAGTGTCAAAACATGTTTTTCAGCAGAAATAAACATGTTTCTGCAAGTTTGGTCAACCCCATGTAAGTTATGGGGCAGTAACAGTACACTTTTCAAAACGTGTTTTTCAGCCCGAAATCAACGCGTTTTTTCAGACAACTGAATCCCCATGTAGCAGCAAGGCTCAGAAGAGCCCACACACTCAGATCTTAACCCCAGTGTGCAGAAAGGGTCAAAACTTGTTTTTCAGCAGAAATAAACATGTTTCTGCAAGTTTGGTCAACCCCATGTAAGTTATGGGGCAGTAACAGTACACTTTTCAAAACGTGTTTTTCAGCCCGAAATAAACGCGTTTTTTCAGACAACTGAATACCCATGTAGCAGCAAGGCTCAGAAGAGCCCACACACTCAGATCTTAACCCCAGTGTGCTGAAAGTGTCAAAACATGTTTTTCAGCAGAAATAAACATGTTTCTGCAAGTTTGGTCAACCCCATGTAAGTTATGGGGCAGTAACAGTACACTTTTCTAAACGTGTTTTTCAGCCCGAAATAAACGCGTTTTTTCAGACAACTGAATCCCCATGTAGCAACAAGGCTCAGAAGAGCCCACACACTCAGATCTTAACCCCAGTGTGCTGAAAGTGTCAAAACATGTTTTTCAGCAGAAATAAACATGTTTCTGCAAGTTTGGTCAACCCCATGTAAGTTATGGGGCAGTAACAGTACACTTTTCAAAACGTGTTTTTCAGCCCGAAATAAACGCGTTTTTTCAGACAACTGAATCCCCATGTAGCAACAAGGCTCAGAAGAGCCCACACACTCAGATCTTAACCCCAGTGTGCTGAAAGTGTCAAAACATGTTTTTCAGCAGAAATAAACATGTTTCTGCAAGTTTGGTCAACCCCATGTAAGTTATGGGGCAGTAACAGTACACTTTTCAAAACGTGTTTTTCAGCCCGAAATAAACGCGTTTTTTCAGACAACTGAATACCCATGTAGCAGCAAGTCTCAGAAGAGCCCACACACTCAGCTCTTAACCCCAGTGTGCAGAAAGGGTCAAAACGTGTTTTTCAGCAGAAATAAACATGTTTCTGCAAGTTTGGTCAACCCCATGTAAGTTATGGGGCAGTAACAGTACACTCTGCAAAACGTGTTTTTCAGCCCGAAATAAACGCGTTTTTTCAGACAACTGAATCCCCATGTAGCAACAAGGCTCAGAAGAGCTCACACACTCAGATCTTAACCCCAGTGTGCTGAAAGTGTCAAAACATGTTTTTCAGCAGAAATAAACATGTTTCTGCAAGTTTGGTCAACCCCATGTAAGTTATGGGGCAGTAACAGTACACTTTTCTAAACGTGTTTTTCAGCCCGAAATAAACGCGTTTTTTCAGACAACTGAATCCCCATGTAGCAGCAAGGCTTAGAAGAGCCCACACACTCAGATCTTAACCCCAGTGTGCTGAAAGTGTCAAAACATGTTTTTCAGCAGAAATAAACATGTTTCTGCAAGTTTGGTCAACCCCATGTAAGTTATGGGGCAGTAACAGTACACTTTTCAAAACGTGTTTTTCAGCCCGAAATAAACGCGTTTTTTCAGACAACTGAATCCCCATGTAGCAACAAGGCTCAGAAGAGCCCACACACTCAGATCTTAACCCCAGTGTGCTGAAAGTGTCAAAACATGTTTTTCAGCAGAAATAAACATGTTTCTGCAAGTTTGGTCAACCCCATGTAAGTTATGGGGCAGTAACAGTACACTTTTCAAAACGTGTTTTTCAGCCCGAAATAAACGCGTTTTTTCAGACAACTGAATCCCCATGTAGCAACAAGGCTCAGAAGAGCCCACACACTCAGATCTTAACCCCAGTGTGCTGAAAGTGTCAAAACATGTTTTTCAGCAGAAATAAACATGTTTCTGCAAGTTTGGTCAACCCCATGTAAGTTATGGGGCAGTAACAGTACACTTTTCAAAACGTGTTTTTCAGCCCGAAATAAACGCGTTTTTTCAGACAACTGAATCCCCATGTAGCAACAAGGCTCAGAAGAGCCCACACACTCAGATCTTAACCCCAGTGTGCTGAAAGTGTCAAAACATGTTTTTCAGCAGAAATAAACATGTTTCTGCAAGTTTGGTCAACCCCATGTAAGTTATGGGGCAGTAACAGTACACTTTTCAAAACGTGTTTTTCAGCCCGAAATAAACGCGTTTTTTCAGACAACTGAATCCCCATGTAGCAACAAGGCTCAGAAGAGCCCACACACTCAGATCTTAACCCCAGTGTGCTGAAAGTGTCAAAACATGTTTTTCAGCAGAAATAAACATGTTTCTGCAAGTTTGGTCAACCCCATGTAAGTTATGGGGCAGTAACAGTACACTTTTCAAAACGTGTTTTTCAGCCCGAAATAAACGCGTTTTTTCAGACAACTGAATACCCATGTAGCAGCAAGTCTCAGAAGAGCCCACACACTCAGCTCTTAACCCCAGTGTGCAGAAAGGGTCAAAACGTGTTTTTCAGCAGAAATAAACATGTTTCTGCAAGTTTGGTCAACCCCATGTAAGTTATGGGGCAGTAACAGTACACTCTGCAAAACGTGTTTTTCAGCCCGAAATAAACGCGTTTTTTCAGACAACTGAATCCCCATGTAGCAACAAGGCTCAGAAGAGCTCACACACTCAGATCTTAACCCCAGTGTGCTGAAAGTGTCAAAACATGTTTTTCAGCAGAAATAAACATGTTTCTGCAAGTTTGGTCAACCCCATGTAAGTTATGGGGCAGTAACAGTACACTTTTCAAAACGTGTTTTTCAGCCCGAAATAAACGCGTTTTTTCAGACAACTGAATCCCCATGTAGCAACAAGGCTCAGAAGAGCCCACACACTCAGATCTTGACCCCAGTGTGCTGAAAGTGTCAAAACATGTTTTTCAGCAGAAATAAACATGTTTCTGCAAGTTTGGTTCACCCCATGTAAGTTATGGGGCAGTAACAGTACACTCTGCAAAACGTGTTTTTCAGCCCGAAATAAACGCGTTTTTTCAGACAACTGAATACCCATGTAGCAGCAAGTCTCAGAAGAGCCCACACACTCAGCTCTTAACCCCAGTGTGCAGAAAGGGTCAAAACGTGTTTTTCAGCAGAAATAAACATGTTTCTGCAAGTTTGGTCAACCCCATGTAAGTTATGGGGCAGTAACAGTACACTTTTCAAAACGTGTTTTTCAGCCCGAAATAAACGCGTTTTTTCAGACAACTGAATCCCCATGTAGCAACAAGGCTCAGAAGAGCCCACACACTCAGATCTTAACCCCAGTGTGCTGAAAGTGTCAAAACATGTTTTTCAGCAGAAATAAACATGTTTCTGCAAGTTTGGTCAACCCCATGTAAGTTATGGGGCAGTAACAGTACACTTTTCAAAACGTGTTTTTCAGCCCGAAATAAACGCGTTTTTTCAGACAACTGAATCCCCATGTAGCAACAAGGCTCAGAAGAGCCCACACACTCAGATCTTAACCCCAGTGTGCTGAAAGTGTCAAAACATGTTTTTTCAGCAGAAATAAACATGTTTCTGCAAGTTTGGTCAACCCCATGTAAGTTATGGGGCAGTAACAGTACACTTTTCAAAACGTGTTTTTCAGCCCGAAATAAACGCGTTTTTTCAGACAACTGAATCCCCATGTAGCAACAAGGCTCAGAAGAGCCCACACACTCAGATCTTAACCCCAGTGTGCTGAAAGTGTCAAAACATGTTTTTCAGCAGAAATAAACATGTTTCTGCAAGTTTGGTCAACCCCATGTAAGTTATGGGGCAGTAACAGTACACTTTTCAAAACGTGTTTTTCAGCCCGAAATAAACGCGTTTTTTCAGACAACTGAATCCCCATGTAGCAACAAGGCTCAGAAGAGCCCACACACTCAGATCTTAACCCCAGTGTGCTGAAAGTGTCAAAACATGTTTTTCAGCAGAAATAAACATGTTTCTGCAAGTTTGGTCAACCCCATGTAAGTTATGGGGCAGTAACAGTACACTTTTCAAAACGTGTTTTTCAGCCCGAAATAAACGCGTTTTTTCAGACAACTGAATACCCATGTAGCAGCAAGTCTCAGAAGAGCCCACACACTCAGCTCTTAACCCCAGTGTGCAGAAAGGGTCAAAACGTGTTTTTCAGCAGAAATAAACATGTTTCTGCAAGTTTGGTCAACCCCATGTAAGTTATGGGGCAGTAACAGTACACTTTTCAAAACGTGTTTTTCAGCCCGAAATAAACGCGTTTTTTCAGACAACTGAATCCCCATGTAGCAACAAGGCTCAGAAGAGCCCACACACTCAGATCTTAACCCCAGTGTGCTGAAAGTGTCAAAACATGTTTTTCAGCAGAAATAAACATGTTTCTGCAAGTTTGGTCAACCCCATGTAAGTTATGGGGCAGTAACAGTACACTTTTCAAAACGTGTTTTTCAGCCCGAAATAAACGCGTTTTTTCAGACAACTGAATACCCATGTAGCAACAAGGCTCAGAAGAGCCCACACACTCAGATCTTAACCCCAGTGTGCAGAAAGGGTCAAAACGTGTTTTTCAGCAGAAATAAACATGTTTCTGCAAGTTTGGTCAACCCCATGTAAGTTATGGGGCAGTAACAGTACACTCTGCAAAACGTGTTTTTCAGCCCGAAATAAACGCGTTTTTTCAGACAACTGAATCCCCATGTAGCAACAAGGCTCAGAAGAGCTCACACACTCAGATCTTAACCCCAGTGTGCTGAAAGTGTCAAAACATGTTTTTCAGCAGAAATAAACATGTTTCTGCAAGTTTGGTCAACCCCATGTAAGTTATGGGGCAGTAACAGTACACTTTTCTAAACGTGTTTTTCAGCCCGAAATAAACGCGTTTTTTCAGACAACTGAATCCCCATGTAGCAGCAAGGCTTAGAAGAGCCCACACACTCAGATCTTAACCCCAGTGTGCTGAAAGTGTCAAAACATGTTTTTCAGCAGAAATAAACATGTTTCTGCAAGTTTGGTCAACCCCATGTAAGTTATGGGGCAGTAACAGTACACTTTTCAAAACGTGTTTTTCAGCCCGAAATAAACGCGTTTTTTCAGACAACTGAATCCCCATGTAGCAACAAGGCTCAGAAGAGCCCACACACTCAGATCTTAACCCCAGTGTGCTGAAAGTGTCAAAACATGTTTTTCAGCAGAAATAAACATGTTTCTGCAAGTTTGGTCAACCCCATGTAAGTTATGGGGCAGTAACAGTACACTTTTCAAAACGTGTTTTTCAGCCCGAAATAAACGCGTTTTTTCAGACAACTGAATCCCCATGTAGCAACAAGGCTCAGAAGAGCCCACACACTCAGATCTTAACCCCAGTGTGCTGAAAGTGTCAAAACATGTTTTTCAGCAGAAATAAACATGTTTCTGCAAGTTTGGTCAACCCCATGTAAGTTATGGGGCAGTAACAGTACACTTTTCAAAACGTGTTTTTCAGCCCGAAATAAACGCGTTTTTTCAGACAACTGAATCCCCATGTAGCAACAAGGCTCAGAAGAGCCCACACACTCAGATCTTAACCCCAGTGTGCTGAAAGTGTCAAAACATGTTTTTCAGCAGAAATAAACATGTTTCTGCAAGTTTGGTCAACCCCATGTAAGTTATGGGGCAGTAACAGTACACTTTTCAAAACGTGTTTTTCAGCCCGAAATAAACGCGTTTTTTCAGACAACTGAATCCCCATGTAGCAACAAGGCTCAGAAGAGCCCACACACTCAGATCTTAACCCCAGTGTGCTGAAAGTGTCAAAACATGTTTTTCAGCAGAAATAAACATGTTTCTGCAAGTTTGGTCAACCCCATGTAAGTTATGGGGCAGTAACAGTACACTTTTCAAAACGTGTTTTTCAGCCCGAAATAAACGCGTTTTTTCAGACAACTGAATACCCATGTAGCAGCAAGTCTCAGAAGAGCCCACACACTCAGCTCTTAACCCCAGTGTGCAGAAAGGGTCAAAACGTGTTTTTCAGCAGAAATAAACATGTTTCTGCAAGTTTGGTCAACCCCATGTAAGTTATGGGGCAGTAACAGTACACTCTGCAAAACGTGTTTTTCAGCCCGAAATAAACGCGTTTTTTCAGACAACTGAATCCCCATGTAGCAACAAGGCTCAGAAGAGCTCACACACTCAGATCTTAACCCCAGTGTGCTGAAAGTGTCAAAACATGTTTTTCAGCAGAAATAAACATGTTTCTGCAAGTTTGGTCAACCCCATGTAAGTTATGGGGCAGTAACAGTACACTTTTCAAAACGTGTTTTTCAGCCCGAAATAAACGCGTTTTTTCAGACAACTGAATCCCCATGTAGCAACAAGGCTCAGAAGAGCCCACACACTCAGATCTTGACCCCAGTGTGCTGAAAGTGTCAAAACATGTTTTTCAGCAGAAATAAACATGTTTCTGCAAGTTTGGTTCACCCCATGTAAGTTATGGGGCAGTAACAGTACACTCTGCAAAACGTGTTTTTCAGCCCGAAATAAACGCGTTTTTTCAGACAACTGAATACCCATGTAGCAGCAAGTCTCAGAAGAGCCCACACACTCAGCTCTTAACCCCAGTGTGCAGAAAGGGTCAAAACGTGTTTTTCAGCAGAAATAAACATGTTTCTGCAAGTTTGGTCAACCCCATGTAAGTTATGGGGCAGTAACAGTACACTTTTCAAAACGTGTTTTTCAGCCCGAAATAAACGCGTTTTTTCAGACAACTGAATCCCCATGTAGCAACAAGGCTCAGAAGAGCCCACACACTCAGATCTTAACCCCAGTGTGCTGAAAGTGTCAAAACATGTTTTTCAGCAGAAATAAACATGTTTCTGCAAGTTTGGTCAACCCCATGTAAGTTATGGGGCAGTAACAGTACACTTTTCAAAACGTGTTTTTCAGCCCGAAATAAACGCGTTTTTTCAGACAACTGAATCCCCATGTAGCAACAAGGCTCAGAAGAGCCCACACACTCAGATCTTAACCCCAGTGTGCTGAAAGTGTCAAAACATGTTTTTTCAGCAGAAATAAACATGTTTCTGCAAGTTTGGTCAACCCCATGTAAGTTATGGGGCAGTAACAGTACACTTTTCAAAACGTGTTTTTCAGCCCGAAATAAACGCGTTTTTTCAGACAACTGAATCCCCATGTAGCAACAAGGCTCAGAAGAGCCCACACACTCAGATCTTAACCCCAGTGTGCTGAAAGTGTCAAAACATGTTTTTCAGCAGAAATAAACATGTTTCTGCAAGTTTGGTCAACCCCATGTAAGTTATGGGGCAGTAACAGTACACTTTTCAAAACGTGTTTTTCAGCCCGAAATAAACGCGTTTTTTCAGACAACTGAATCCCCATGTAGCAACAAGGCTCAGAAGAGCCCACACACTCAGATCTTAACCCCAGTGTGCTGAAAGTGTCAAAACATGTTTTTCAGCAGAAATAAACATGTTTCTGCAAGTTTGGTCAACCCCATGTAAGTTATGGGGCAGTAACAGTACACTTTTCAAAACGTGTTTTTCAGCCCGAAATAAACGCGTTTTTTCAGACAACTGAATACCCATGTAGCAGCAAGTCTCAGAAGAGCCCACACACTCAGCTCTTAACCCCAGTGTGCAGAAAGGGTCAAAACGTGTTTTTCAGCAGAAATAAACATGTTTCTGCAAGTTTGGTCAACCCCATGTAAGTTATGGGGCAGTAACAGTACACTTTTCAAAACGTGTTTTTCAGCCCGAAATCAACGCGTTTTTTCAGACAACTGAATCACCATGTAGCAGCAAGGCTCAGAAGAGCCCACACACTCAGATCTTAACCCCAGTGTGCAGAAAGGGTCAAAACTTGTTTTTCAGCAGAAATAAACATGTTTCTGCAAGTTTGGTCAACCCCATGTAAGTTATGGGGCAGTAACAGTACACTTTTCAAAACGTGTTTTTCAGCCCGAAATAAACGCGTTTTTTCAGACAACTGAATACCCATGTAGCAGCAAGGCTCAGAAGAGCCCACACACTCAGATCTTAACCCCAGTGTGCTGAAAGTGTCAAAACATGTTTTTCAGCAGAAATAAACATGTTTCTGCAAGTTTGGTCAACCCCATGTAAGTTATGGGGCAGTAACAGTACACTTTTCTAAACGTGTTTTTCAGCCCGAAATAAACGCGTTTTTTCAGACAACTGAATCCCCATGTAGCAACAAGGCTCAGAAGAGCCCACACACTCAGATCTTAACCCCAGTGTGCTGAAAGTGTCAAAACATGTTTTTCAGCAGAAATAAACATGTTTCTGCAAGTTTGGTCAACCCCATGTAAGTTATGGGGCAGTAACAGTACACTTTTCAAAACGTGTTTTTCAGCCCGAAATAAACGCGTTTTTTCAGACAACTGAATCCCCATGTAGCAACAAGGCTCAGAAGAGCCCACACACTCAGATCTTAACCCCAGTGTGCTGAAAGTGTCAAAACATGTTTTTCAGCAGAAATAAACATGTTTCTGCAAGTTTGGTCAACCCCATGTAAGTTATGGGGCAGTAACAGTACACTTTTCAAAACGTGTTTTTCAGCCCGAAATAAACGCGTTTTTTCAGACAACTGAATACCCATGTAGCAGCAAGTCTCAGAAGAGCCCACACACTCAGCTCTTAACCCCAGTGTGCAGAAAGGGTCAAAACGTGTTTTTCAGCAGAAATAAACATGTTTCTGCAAGTTTGGTCAACCCCATGTAAGTTATGGGGCAGTAACAGTACACTCTGCAAAACGTGTTTTTCAGCCCGAAATAAACGCGTTTTTTCAGACAACTGAATCCCCATGTAGCAACAAGGCTCAGAAGAGCTCACACACTCAGATCTTAACCCCAGTGTGCTGAAAGTGTCAAAACATGTTTTTCAGCAGAAATAAACATGTTTCTGCAAGTTTGGTCAACCCCATGTAAGTTATGGGGCAGTAACAGTACACTTTTCAAAACGTGTTTTTCAGCCCGAAATAAACGCGTTTTTTCAGACAACTGAATCCCCATGTAGCAACAAGGCTCAGAAGAGCCCACACACTCAGATCTTGACCCCAGTGTGCTGAAAGTGTCAAAACATGTTTTTCAGCAGAAATAAACATGTTTCTGCAAGTTTGGTTCACCCCATGTAAGTTATGGGGCAGTAACAGTACACTCTGCAAAACGTGTTTTTCAGCCCGAAATAAACGCGTTTTTTCAGACAACTGAATACCCATGTAGCAGCAAGTCTCAGAAGAGCCCACACACTCAGCTCTTAACCCCAGTGTGCAGAAAGGGTCAAAACGTGTTTTTCAGCAGAAATAAACATGTTTCTGCAAGTTTGGTCAACCCCATGTAAGTTATGGGGCAGTAACAGTACACTTTTCAAAACGTGTTTTTCAGCCCGAAATAAACGCGTTTTTTCAGACAACTGAATCCCCATGTAGCAACAAGGCTCAGAAGAGCCCACACACTCAGATCTTAACCCCAGTGTGCTGAAAGTGTCAAAACATGTTTTTCAGCAGAAATAAACATGTTTCTGCAAGTTTGGTCAACCCCATGTAAGTTATGGGGCAGTAACAGTACACTTTTCAAAACGTGTTTTTCAGCCCGAAATAAACGCGTTTTTTCAGACAACTGAATCCCCATGTAGCAACAAGGCTCAGAAGAGCCCACACACTCAGATCTTAACCCCAGTGTGCTGAAAGTGTCAAAACATGTTTTTTCAGCAGAAATAAACATGTTTCTGCAAGTTTGGTCAACCCCATGTAAGTTATGGGGCAGTAACAGTACACTTTTCAAAACGTGTTTTTCAGCCCGAAATAAACGCGTTTTTTCAGACAACTGAATCCCCATGTAGCAACAAGGCTCAGAAGAGCCCACACACTCAGATCTTAACCCCAGTGTGCTGAAAGTGTCAAAACATGTTTTTCAGCAGAAATAAACATGTTTCTGCAAGTTTGGTCAACCCCATGTAAGTTATGGGGCAGTAACAGTACACTTTTCAAAACGTGTTTTTCAGCCCGAAATAAACGCGTTTTTTCAGACAACTGAATCCCCATGTAGCAACAAGGCTCAGAAGAGCCCACACACTCAGATCTTAACCCCAGTGTGCTGAAAGTGTCAAAACATGTTTTTCAGCAGAAATAAACATGTTTCTGCAAGTTTGGTCAACCCCATGTAAGTTATGGGGCAGTAACAGTACACTTTTCAAAACGTGTTTTTCAGCCCGAAATAAACGCGTTTTTTCAGACAACTGAATACCCATGTAGCAGCAAGTCTCAGAAGAGCCCACACACTCAGCTCTTAACCCCAGTGTGCAGAAAGGGTCAAAACGTGTTTTTCAGCAGAAATAAACATGTTTCTGCAAGTTTGGTCAACCCCATGTAAGTTATGGGGCAGTAACAGTACACTCTGCAAAACGTGTTTTTCAGCCCGAAATAAACGCGTTTTTTCAGACAACTGAATCCCCATGTAGCAGCAAGGCTCAGAAGAGCCCACACACTCAGATCTTAACCCCAGTGTGCTGAAAGTGTCAAAACATGTTTTTCAGCAGAAATAAACATGTTTCTGCAAGTTTGGTCAACCCCATGTAAGTTATGGGGCAGTAACAGTACACTCTGCAAAACGTGTTTTTCAGCCCGAAATAAACGCGTTTTTTCAGACAACTGAATCACCATGTAGCAGCAAGGCTCAGAAGAGCCCACACACTCAGATCTTAACCCCAGTGTGCTGAAAGTGTCAAAACATGTTTTTCAGCAGAAATAAACATGTTTCTGCAAGTTTGGTCAACCCCATGTAAGTTATGGGGCAGTAACAGTACACTTTTCTAAACGTGTTTTTCAGCCCGAAATAAACGCGTTTTTTCAGACAACTGAATCCCCATGTAGCAACAAGGCTCAGAAGAGCCCACACACTCAGATCTTAACCCCAGTGTGCTGAAAGTGTCAAAACATGTTTTTCAGCAGAAATAAACATGTTTCTGCAAGTTTGGTCAACCCCATGTAAGTTATGGGGCAGTAACAGTACACTTTTCAAAACGTGTTTTTCAGCCCGAAATAAACGCGTTTTTTCAGACAACTGAATCCCCATGTAGCAACAAGGCTCAGAAGAGCCCACACACTCAGATCTTAACCCCAGTGTGCTGAAAGTGTCAAAACATGTTTTTCAGCAGAAATAAACATGTTTCTGCAAGTTTGGTCAACCCCATGTAAGTTATGGGGCAGTAACAGTACACTTTTCAAAACGTGTTTTTCAGCCCGAAATAAACGCGTTTTTTCAGACAACTGAATACCCATGTAGCAGCAAGTCTCAGAAGAGCCCACACACTCAGCTCTTAACCCCAGTGTGCAGAAAGGGTCAAAACGTGTTTTTCAGCAGAAATAAACATGTTTCTGCAAGTTTGGTCAACCCCATGTAAGTTATGGGGCAGTAACAGTACACTCTGCAAAACGTGTTTTTCAGCCCGAAATAAACGCGTTTTTTCAGACAACTGAATCCCCATGTAGCAGCAAGGCTTAGAAGAGCCCACACACTCAGATCTTAACCCCAGTGTGCTGAAAGTGTCAAAACATGTTTTTCAGCAGAAATAAACATGTTTCTGCAAGTTTGGTCAACCCCATGTAAGTTATGGGGCAGTAACAGTACACTTTTCAAAACGTGTTTTTCAGCCCGAAATAAACGCGTTTTTTCAGACAACTGAATCCCCATGTAGCAACAAGGCTCAGAAGAGCCCACACACTCAGATCTTAACCCCAGTGTGCTGAAAGTGTCAAAACATGTTTTTCAGCAGAAATAAACATGTTTCTGCAAGTTTGGTCAACCCCATGTAAGTTATGGGGCAGTAACAGTACACTTTTCAAAACGTGTTTTTCAGCCCGAAATAAACGCGTTTTTTCAGACAACTGAATACCCATGTAGCAGCAAGTCTCAGAAGAGCCCACACACTCAGCTCTTAACCCCAGTGTGCAGAAAGGGTCAAAACGTGTTTTTCAGCAGAAATAAACATGTTTCTGCAAGTTTGGTCAACCCCATGTAAGTTATGGGGCAGTAACAGTACACTCTGCAAAACGTGTTTTTCAGCCCGAAATAAACGCGTTTTTTCAGACAACTGAATCCCCATGTAGCAGCAAGGCTCAGAAGAGCCCACACACTCAGATCTTAACCCCAGTGTGCAGAAAGGGTCAAAACGTGTTTTTCAGCAGAAATAAACATGTTTCTGCAAGTTTGGTCAACCCCATGTAAGTTATGGGGCAGTAACAGTACACTTTTCAAAACGTGTTTTTCAGCCCGAAATCAACGCGTTTTTTCAGACAACTGAATCACCATGTAGCAGCAAGGCTCAGAAGAGCCCACACACTCAGATCTTAACCCCAGTGTGCAGAAAGGGTCAAAACTTGTTTTTCAGCAGAAATAAACATGTTTCTGCAAGTTTGGTCAACCCCATGTAAGTTATGGGGCAGTAACAGTACACTTTTCAAAACGTGTTTTTCAGCCCGAAATAAACGCGTTTTTTCAGACAACTGAATACCCATGTAGCAGCAAGGCTCAGAAGAGCCCACACACTCAGATCTTAACCCCAGTGTGCTGAAAGTGTCAAAACATGTTTTTCAGCAGAAATAAACATGTTTCTGCAAGTTTGGTCAACCCCATGTAAGTTATGGGGCAGTAACAGTACACTTTTCTAAACGTGTTTTTCAGCCCGAAATAAACGCGTTTTTTCAGACAACTGAATCCCCATGTAGCAACAAGGCTCAGAAGAGCCCACACACTCAGATCTTAACCCCAGTGTGCTGAAAGTGTCAAAACATGTTTTTCAGCAGAAATAAACATGTTTCTGCAAGTTTGGTCAACCCCATGTAAGTTATGGGGCAGTAACAGTACACTTTTCAAAACGTGTTTTTCAGCCCGAAATAAACGCGTTTTTTCAGACAACTGAATCCCCATGTAGCAACAAGGCTCAGAAGAGCCCACACACTCAGATCTTAACCCCAGTGTGCTGAAAGTGTCAAAACATGTTTTTCAGCAGAAATAAACATGTTTCTGCAAGTTTGGTCAACCCCATGTAAGTTATGGGGCAGTAACAGTACACTTTTCAAAACGTGTTTTTCAGCCCGAAATAAACGCGTTTTTTCAGACAACTGAATACCCATGTAGCAGCAAGTCTCAGAAGAGCCCACACACTCAGCTCTTAACCCCAGTGTGCAGAAAGGGTCAAAACGTGTTTTTCAGCAGAAATAAACGTTTCTGCAAGTTTGGTCAACCCCATGTAAGTTATGGGGCAGTAACAGTACACTCTGCAAAACGTGTTTTTCAGCCCGAAATAAACGCGTTTTTTCAGACAACTGAATCCCCATGTAGCAGCAAGGCTCAGAAGAGCCCACACACTCAGATCTTAACCCCAGTGTGCTGAAAGTGTCAAAACATGTTTTTCAGCAGAAATAAACATGTTTCTGCAAGTTTGGTCAACCCCATGTAAGTTATGGGGCAGTAACAGTACACTTTTCAAAACGTGTTTTTCAGCCCGAAATAAACGCGTTTTTTCAGACAACTGAATCCCCATGTAGCAACAAGGCTCAGAAGAGCCCACACACTCAGATCTTAACCCCAGTGTGCTGAAAGTGTCAAAACATGTTTTTCAGCAGAAATAAACATGTTTCTGCAAGTTTGGTCAACCCCATGTAAGTTATGGGGCAGTAACAGTACACTTTTCAAAACGTGTTTTTCAGCCCGAAATAAACGCGTTTTTTCAGACAACTGAATCCCCATGTAGCAACAAGGCTCAGAAGAGCCCACACACTCAGATCTTAACCCCAGTGTGCTGAAAGTGTCAAAACATGTTTTTCAGCAGAAATAAACATGTTTCTGCAAGTTTGGTCAACCCCATGTAAGTTATGGGGCAGTAACAGTACACTTTTCAAAACGTGTTTTTCAGCCCGAAATAAACGCGTTTTTTCAGACAACTGAATCCCCATGTAGCAACAAGGCTCAGAAGAGCCCACACACTCAGATCTTAACCCCAGTGTGCTGAAAGTGTCAAAACATGTTTTTTCAGCAGAAATAAACATGTTTCTGCAAGTTTGGTCAACCCCATGTAAGTTATGGGGCAGTAACAGTACACTTTTCAAAACGTGTTTTTCAGCCCGAAATAAACGCGTTTTTTCAGACAACTGAATCCCCATGTAGCAACAAGGCTCAGAAGAGCCCACACACTCAGATCTTAACCCCAGTGTGCTGAAAGTGTCAAAACATGTTTTTCAGCAGAAATAAACATGTTTCTGCAAGTTTGGTCAACCCCATGTAAGTTATGGGGCAGTAACAGTACACTTTTCAAAACGTGTTTTTCAGCCCGAAATAAACGCGTTTTTTCAGACAACTGAATCCCCATGTAGCAACAAGGCTCAGAAGAGCCCACACACTCAGATCTTAACCCCAGTGTGCTGAAAGTGTCAAAACATGTTTTTCAGCAGAAATAAACATGTTTCTGCAAGTTTGGTCAACCCCATGTAAGTTATGGGGCAGTAACAGTACACTTTTCAAAACGTGTTTTTCAGCCCGAAATAAACGCGTTTTTTCAGACAACTGAATACCCATGTAGCAGCAAGTCTCAGAAGAGCCCACACACTCAGCTCTTAACCCCAGTGTGCAGAAAGGGTCAAAACGTGTTTTTCAGCAGAAATAAACATGTTTCTGCAAGTTTGGTCAACCCCATGTAAGTTATGGGGCAGTAACAGTACACTCTGCAAAACGTGTTTTTCAGCCCGAAATAAACGCGTTTTTTCAGACAACTGAATCCCCATGTAGCAGCAAGGCTCAGAAGAGCCCACACACTCAGATCTTAACCCCAGTGTGCTGAAAGTGTCAAAACATGTTTTTCAGCAGAAATAAACATGTTTCTGCAAGTTTGGTCAACCCCATGTAAGTTATGGGGCAGTAACAGTACACTCTGCAAAACGTGTTTTTCAGCCCGAAATAAACGCGTTTTTTCAGACAACTGAATCCCCATGTAGCAACAAGGCTCAGAAGAGCTCACACACTCAGATCTTAACCCCAGTGTGCTGAAAGTGTCAAAACATGTTTTTCAGCAGAAATAAACATGTTTCTGCAAGTTTGGTCAACCCCATGTAAGTTATGGGGCAGTAACAGTACACTTTTCAAAACGTGTTTTTCAGCCCGAAATAAACGCGTTTTTTCAGACAACTGAATCCCCATGTAGCAACAAGGCTCAGAAGAGCCCACACACTCAGATCTTGACCCCAGTGTGCTGAAAGTGTCAAAACATGTTTTTCAGCAGAAATAAACATGTTTCTGCAAGTTTGGTTCACCCCATGTAAGTTATGGGGCAGTAACAGTACACTCTGCAAAACGTGTTTTTCAGCCCGAAATAAACGCGTTTTTTCAGACAACTGAATACCCATGTAGCAGCAAGTCTCAGAAGAGCCCACACACTCAGCTCTTAACCCCAGTGTGCAGAAAGGGTCAAAACGTGTTTTTCAGCAGAAATAAACATGTTTCTGCAAGTTTGGTCAACCCCATGTAAGTTATGGGGCAGTAACAGTACACTTTTCAAAACGTGTTTTTCAGCCCGAAATAAACGCGTTTTTTCAGACAACTGAATCCCCATGTAGCAACAAGGCTCAGAAGAGCCCACACACTCAGATCTTAACCCCAGTGTGCTGAAAGTGTCAAAACATGTTTTTCAGCAGAAATAAACATGTTTCTGCAAGTTTGGTCAACCCCATGTAAGTTATGGGGCAGTAACAGTACACTTTTCAAAACGTGTTTTTCAGCCCGAAATAAACGCGTTTTTTCAGACAACTGAATCCCCATGTAGCAACAAGGCTCAGAAGAGCCCACACACTCAGATCTTAACCCCAGTGTGCTGAAAGTGTCAAAACATGTTTTTTCAGCAGAAATAAACATGTTTCTGCAAGTTTGGTCAACCCCATGTAAGTTATGGGGCAGTAACAGTACACTTTTCAAAACGTGTTTTTCAGCCCGAAATAAACGCGTTTTTTCAGACAACTGAATCCCCATGTAGCAACAAGGCTCAGAAGAGCCCACACACTCAGATCTTAACCCCAGTGTGCTGAAAGTGTCAAAACATGTTTTTCAGCAGAAATAAACATGTTTCTGCAAGTTTGGTCAACCCCATGTAAGTTATGGGGCAGTAACAGTACACTTTTCAAAACGTGTTTTTCAGCCCGAAATAAACGCGTTTTTTCAGACAACTGAATCCCCATGTAGCAACAAGGCTCAGAAGAGCCCACACACTCAGATCTTAACCCCAGTGTGCTGAAAGTGTCAAAACATGTTTTTCAGCAGAAATAAACATGTTTCTGCAAGTTTGGTCAACCCCATGTAAGTTATGGGGCAGTAACAGTACACTTTTCAAAACGTGTTTTTCAGCCCGAAATAAACGCGTTTTTTCAGACAACTGAATACCCATGTAGCAGCAAGTCTCAGAAGAGCCCACACACTCAGCTCTTAACCCCAGTGTGCAGAAAGGGTCAAAACGTGTTTTTCAGCAGAAATAAACATGTTTCTGCAAGTTTGGTCAACCCCATGTAAGTTATGGGGCAGTAACAGTACACTCTGCAAAACGTGTTTTTCAGCCCGAAATAAACGCGTTTTTTCAGACAACTGAATCCCCATGTAGCAGCAAGGCTCAGAAGAGCCCACACACTCAGATCTTAACCCCAGTGTGCTGAAAGTGTCAAAACATGTTTTTCAGCAGAAATAAACATGTTTCTGCAAGTTTGGTCAACCCCATGTAAGTTATGGGGCAGTAACAGTACACTCTGCAAAACGTGTTTTTCAGCCCGAAATAAACGCGTTTTTTCAGACAACTGAATCACCATGTAGCAGCAAGGCTCAGAAGAGCCCACACACTCAGATCTTAACCCCAGTGTGCTGAAAGTGTCAAAACATGTTTTTCAGCAGAAATAAACATGTTTCTGCAAGTTTGGTCAACCCCATGTAAGTTATGGGGCAGTAACAGTACACTTTTCTAAACGTGTTTTTCAGCCCGAAATAAACGCGTTTTTTCAGACAACTGAATCCCCATGTAGCAACAAGGCTCAGAAGAGCCCACACACTCAGATCTTAACCCCAGTGTGCTGAAAGTGTCAAAACATGTTTTTCAGCAGAAATAAACATGTTTCTGCAAGTTTGGTCAACCCCATGTAAGTTATGGGGCAGTAACAGTACACTTTTCAAAACGTGTTTTTCAGCCCGAAATAAACGCGTTTTTTCAGACAACTGAATCCCCATGTAGCAACAAGGCTCAGAAGAGCCCACACACTCAGATCTTAACCCCAGTGTGCTGAAAGTGTCAAAACATGTTTTTCAGCAGAAATAAACATGTTTCTGCAAGTTTGGTCAACCCCATGTAAGTTATGGGGCAGTAACAGTACACTTTTCAAAACGTGTTTTTCAGCCCGAAATAAACGCGTTTTTTCAGACAACTGAATACCCATGTAGCAGCAAGTCTCAGAAGAGCCCACACACTCAGCTCTTAACCCCAGTGTGCAGAAAGGGTCAAAACGTGTTTTTCAGCAGAAATAAACATGTTTCTGCAAGTTTGGTCAACCCCATGTAAGTTATGGGGCAGTAACAGTACACTCTGCAAAACGTGTTTTTCAGCCCGAAATAAACGCGTTTTTTCAGACAACTGAATCCCCATGTAGCAGCAAGGCTTAGAAGAGCCCACACACTCAGATCTTAACCCCAGTGTGCTGAAAGTGTCAAAACATGTTTTTCAGCAGAAATAAACATGTTTCTGCAAGTTTGGTCAACCCCATGTAAGTTATGGGGCAGTAACAGTACACTTTTCAAAACGTGTTTTTCAGCCCGAAATAAACGCGTTTTTTCAGACAACTGAATCCCCATGTAGCAACAAGGCTCAGAAGAGCCCACACACTCAGATCTTAACCCCAGTGTGCTGAAAGTGTCAAAACATGTTTTTCAGCAGAAATAAACATGTTTCTGCAAGTTTGGTCAACCCCATGTAAGTTATGGGGCAGTAACAGTACACTTTTCAAAACGTGTTTTTCAGCCCGAAATAAACGCGTTTTTTCAGACAACTGAATACCCATGTAGCAGCAAGTCTCAGAAGAGCCCACACACTCAGCTCTTAACCCCAGTGTGCAGAAAGGGTCAAAACGTGTTTTTCAGCAGAAATAAACATGTTTCTGCAAGTTTGGTCAACCCCATGTAAGTTATGGGGCAGTAACAGTACACTCTGCAAAACGTGTTTTTCAGCCCGAAATAAACGCGTTTTTTCAGACAACTGAATACCCATGTAGCAGCAAGTCTCAGAAGAGCCCACACACTCAGCTCTTAACCCCAGTGTGCAGAAAGGGTCAAAACGTGTTTTTCAGCAGAAATAAACATGTTTCTGCAAGTTTGGTCAACCCCATGTAAGTTATGGGGCAGTAACAGTACACTCTGCAAAACGTGTTTTTCAGCCCGAAATAAACGCGTTTTTTCAGACAACTGAATCCCCATGTAGCAGCAAGGCTCAGAAGAGCCCACACACTCAGATCTTAACCCCAGTGTGCTGAAAGTGTCAAAACATGTTTTTCAGCAGAAATAAACATGTTTCTGCAAGTTTGGTCAACCCCATGTAAGTTATGGGGCAGTAACAGTACACTTTTCAAAACGTGTTTTTCAGCCCGAAATAAACGCGTTTTTTCAGACAACTGAATCCCCATGTAGCAACAAGGCTCAGAAGAGCCCACACACTCAGATCTTGACCCCAGTGTGCTGAAAGTGTCAATACATGTTTTTCAGCAGAAATAAACATGTTTCTGCAAGTTTGGTCAACCCCATGTAAGTTATGGGGCAGTAACAGTACACTCTGCAAAACGTGTTTTTCAGCCCGAAATAAACGCGTTTTTTCAGACAACTGAATACCCATGTAGCAGCAAGTCTCAGAAGAGCCCACACACTCAGCTCTTAACCCCAGTGTGCAGAAAGGGTCAAAACGTGTTTTTCAGCAGAAATAAACATGTTTCTGCAAGTTTGGTCAACCCCATGTAAGTTATGGGGCAGTAACAGTACACTCTGCAAAACGTGTTTTTCAGCCCGAAATAAACGCGTTTTTTCAGACAACTGAATCCCCATGTAGCAGCAAGGCTCAGAAGAGCCCACACACTCAGATCTTAACCCCAGTGTGCAGAAAGGGTCAAAACGTGTTTTTCAGCAGAAATAAACATGTTTCTGCAAGTTTGGTCAACCCCATGTAAGTTATGGGGCAGTAACAGTACACTTTTCAAAACGTGTTTTTCAGCCCGAAATCAACGCGTTTTTTCAGACAACTGAATCACCATGTAGCAGCAAGGCTCAGAAGAGCCCACACACTCAGATCTTAACCCCAGTGTGCAGAAAGGGTCAAAACTTGTTTTTCAGCAGAAATAAACATGTTTCTGCAAGTTTGGTCAACCCCATGTAAGTTATGGGGCAGTAACAGTACACTTTTCAAAACGTGTTTTTCAGCCCGAAATAAACGCGTTTTTTCAGACAACTGAATACCCATGTAGCAGCAAGGCTCAGAAGAGCCCACACACTCAGATCTTAACCCCAGTGTGCTGAAAGTGTCAAAACATGTTTTTCAGCAGAAATAAACATGTTTCTGCAAGTTTGGTCAACCCCATGTAAGTTATGGGGCAGTAACAGTACACTTTTCTAAACGTGTTTTTCAGCCCGAAATAAACGCGTTTTTTCAGACAACTGAATCCCCATGTAGCAACAAGGCTCAGAAGAGCCCACACACTCAGATCTTAACCCCAGTGTGCTGAAAGTGTCAAAACATGTTTTTCAGCAGAAATAAACATGTTTCTGCAAGTTTGGTCAACCCCATGTAAGTTATGGGGCAGTAACAGTACACTTTTCAAAACGTGTTTTTCAGCCCGAAATAAACGCGTTTTTTCAGACAACTGAATCCCCATGTAGCAACAAGGCTCAGAAGAGCCCACACACTCAGATCTTAACCCCAGTGTGCTGAAAGTGTCAAAACATGTTTTTCAGCAGAAATAAACATGTTTCTGCAAGTTTGGTCAACCCCATGTAAGTTATGGGGCAGTAACAGTACACTTTTCAAAACGTGTTTTTCAGCCCGAAATAAACGCGTTTTTTCAGACAACTGAATACCCATGTAGCAGCAAGTCTCAGAAGAGCCCACACACTCAGCTCTTAACCCCAGTGTGCAGAAAGGGTCAAAACGTGTTTTTCAGCAGAAATAAACATGTTTCTGCAAGTTTGGTCAACCCCATGTAAGTTATGGGGCAGTAACAGTACACTCTGCAAAACGTGTTTTTCAGCCCGAAATAAACGCGTTTTTTCAGACAACTGAATCCCCATGTAGCAGCAAGGCTCAGAAGAGCCCACACACTCAGATCTTAACCCCAGTGTGCTGAAAGTGTCAAAACATGTTTTTCAGCAGAAATAAACATGTTTCTGCAAGTTTGGTCAACCCCATGTAAGTTATGGGGCAGTAACAGTACACTTTTCAAAACGTGTTTTTCAGCCCGAAATAAACGCGTTTTTTCAGACAACTGAATCCCCATGTAGCAACAAGGCTCAGAAGAGCCCACACACTCAGATCTTAACCCCAGTGTGCTGAAAGTGTCAAAACATGTTTTTCAGCAGAAATAAACATGTTTCTGCAAGTTTGGTCAACCCCATGTAAGTTATGGGGCAGTAACAGTACACTTTTCAAAACGTGTTTTTCAGCCCGAAATAAACGCGTTTTTTCAGACAACTGAATCCCCATGTAGCAACAAGGCTCAGAAGAGCCCACACACTCAGATCTTAACCCCAGTGTGCTGAAAGTGTCAAAACATGTTTTTCAGCAGAAATAAACATGTTTCTGCAAGTTTGGTCAACCCCATGTAAGTTATGGGGCAGTAACAGTACACTTTTCAAAACGTGTTTTTCAGCCCGAAATAAACGCGTTTTTTCAGACAACTGAATCCCCATGTAGCAACAAGGCTCAGAAGAGCCCACACACTCAGATCTTAACCCCAGTGTGCTGAAAGTGTCAAAACATGTTTTTTCAGCAGAAATAAACATGTTTCTGCAAGTTTGGTCAACCCCATGTAAGTTATGGGGCAGTAACAGTACACTTTTCAAAACGTGTTTTTCAGCCCGAAATAAACGCGTTTTTTCAGACAACTGAATCCCCATGTAGCAACAAGGCTCAGAAGAGCCCACACACTCAGATCTTAACCCCAGTGTGCTGAAAGTGTCAAAACATGTTTTTCAGCAGAAATAAACATGTTTCTGCAAGTTTGGTCAACCCCATGTAAGTTATGGGGCAGTAACAGTACACTTTTCAAAACGTGTTTTTCAGCCCGAAATAAACGCGTTTTTTCAGACAACTGAATCCCCATGTAGCAACAAGGCTCAGAAGAGCCCACACACTCAGATCTTAACCCCAGTGTGCTGAAAGTGTCAAAACATGTTTTTCAGCAGAAATAAACATGTTTCTGCAAGTTTGGTCAACCCCATGTAAGTTATGGGGCAGTAACAGTACACTTTTCAAAACGTGTTTTTCAGCCCGAAATAAACGCGTTTTTTCAGACAACTGAATACCCATGTAGCAGCAAGTCTCAGAAGAGCCCACACACTCAGCTCTTAACCCCAGTGTGCAGAAAGGGTCAAAACGTGTTTTTCAGCAGAAATAAACATGTTTCTGCAAGTTTGGTCAACCCCATGTAAGTTATGGGGCAGTAACAGTACACTCTGCAAAACGTGTTTTTCAGCCCGAAATAAACGCGTTTTTTCAGACAACTGAATCCCCATGTAGCAGCAAGGCTCAGAAGAGCCCACACACTCAGATCTTAACCCCAGTGTGCTGAAAGTGTCAAAACATGTTTTTCAGCAGAAATAAACATGTTTCTGCAAGTTTGGTCAACCCCATGTAAGTTATGGGGCAGTAACAGTACACTCTGCAAAACGTGTTTTTCAGCCCGAAATAAACGCGTTTTTTCAGACAACTGAATCACCATGTAGCAGCAAGGCTCAGAAGAGCCCACACACTCAGATCTTAACCCCAGTGTGCTGAAAGTGTCAAAACATGTTTTTCAGCAGAAATAAACATGTTTCTGCAAGTTTGGTCAACCCCATGTAAGTTATGGGGCAGTAACAGTACACTTTTCTAAACGTGTTTTTCAGCCCGAAATAAACGCGTTTTTTCAGACAACTGAATCCCCATGTAGCAACAAGGCTCAGAAGAGCCCACACACTCAGATCTTAACCCCAGTGTGCTGAAAGTGTCAAAACATGTTTTTCAGCAGAAATAAACATGTTTCTGCAAGTTTGGTCAACCCCATGTAAGTTATGGGGCAGTAACAGTACACTTTTCAAAACGTGTTTTTCAGCCCGAAATAAACGCGTTTTTTCAGACAACTGAATCCCCATGTAGCAACAAGGCTCAGAAGAGCCCACACACTCAGATCTTAACCCCAGTGTGCTGAAAGTGTCAAAACATGTTTTTCAGCAGAAATAAACATGTTTCTGCAAGTTTGGTCAACCCCATGTAAGTTATGGGGCAGTAACAGTACACTTTTCAAAACGTGTTTTTCAGCCCGAAATAAACGCGTTTTTTCAGACAACTGAATACCCATGTAGCAGCAAGTCTCAGAAGAGCCCACACACTCAGCTCTTAACCCCAGTGTGCAGAAAGGGTCAAAACGTGTTTTTCAGCAGAAATAAACATGTTTCTGCAAGTTTGGTCAACCCCATGTAAGTTATGGGGCAGTAACAGTACACTCTGCAAAACGTGTTTTTCAGCCCGAAATAAACGCGTTTTTTCAGACAACTGAATCCCCATGTAGCAGCAAGGCTTAGAAGAGCCCACACACTCAGATCTTAACCCCAGTGTGCTGAAAGTGTCAAAACATGTTTTTCAGCAGAAATAAACATGTTTCTGCAAGTTTGGTCAACCCCATGTAAGTTATGGGGCAGTAACAGTACACTTTTCAAAACGTGTTTTTCAGCCCGAAATAAACGCGTTTTTTCAGACAACTGAATCCCCATGTAGCAACAAGGCTCAGAAGAGCCCACACACTCAGATCTTAACCCCAGTGTGCTGAAAGTGTCAAAACATGTTTTTCAGCAGAAATAAACATGTTTCTGCAAGTTTGGTCAACCCCATGTAAGTTATGGGGCAGTAACAGTACACTTTTCAAAACGTGTTTTTCAGCCCGAAATAAACGCGTTTTTTCAGACAACTGAATACCCATGTAGCAGCAAGTCTCAGAAGAGCCCACACACTCAGCTCTTAACCCCAGTGTGCAGAAAGGGTCAAAACGTGTTTTTCAGCAGAAATAAACATGTTTCTGCAAGTTTGGTCAACCCCATGTAAGTTATGGGGCAGTAACAGTACACTCTGCAAAACGTGTTTTTCAGCCCGAAATAAACGCGTTTTTTCAGACAACTGAATACCCATGTAGCAGCAAGTCTCAGAAGAGCCCACACACTCAGCTCTTAACCCCAGTGTGCAGAAAGGCTCAAAACGTGTTTTTCAGCAGAAATAAACATGTTTCTGCAAGTTTGGTCAACCCCATGTAAGTTATGGGGCAGTAACAGTACACTCTGCAAAACGTGTTTTTCAGCCCGAAATAAACGCGTTTTTTCAGACAACTGAATCCCCATGTAGCAGCAAGGCTCAGAAGAGCCCACACACTCAGATCTTAACCCCAGTGTGCTGAAAGTGTCAAAACATGTTTTTCAGCAGAAATAAACATGTTTCTGCAAGTTTGGTCAACCCCATGTAAGTTATGGGGCAGTAACAGTACACTTTTCAAAACGTGTTTTTCAGCCCGAAATAAACGCGTTTTTTCAGACAACTGAATCCCCATGTAGCAACAAGGCTCAGAAGAGCCCACACACTCAGATCTTGACCCCAGTGTGCTGAAAGTGTCAATACATGTTTTTCAGCAGAAATAAACATGTTTCTGCAAGTTTGGTCAACCCCATGTAAGTTATGGGGCAGTAACAGTACACTCTGCAAAACGTGTTTTTCAGCCCGAAATAAACGCGTTTTTTCAGACAACTGAATACCCATGTAGCAGCAAGTCTCAGAAGAGCCCACACACTCAGCTCTTAACCCCAGTGTGCAGAAAGGGTCAAAACGTGTTTTTCAGCAGAAATAAACATGTTTCTGCAAGTTTGGTCAACCCCATGTAAGTTATGGGGCAGTAACAGTACACTCTGCAAAACGTGTTTTTCAGCCCGAAATAAACGCGTTTTTTCAGACAACTGAATCCCCATGTAGCAGCAAGGCTCAGAAGAGCCCACACACTCAGATCTTAACCCCAGTGTGCAGAAAGGGTCAAAACGTGTTTTTCAGCAGAAATAAACATGTTTCTGCAAGTTTGGTCAACCCCATGTAAGTTATGGGGCAGTAACAGTACACTTTTCAAAACGTGTTTTTCAGCCCGAAATCAACGCGTTTTTTCAGACAACTGAATCACCATGTAGCAGCAAGGCTCAGAAGAGCCCACACACTCAGATCTTAACCCCAGTGTGCAGAAAGGGTCAAAACTTGTTTTTCAGCAGAAATAAACATGTTTCTGCAAGTTTGGTCAACCCCATGTAAGTTATGGGGCAGTAACAGTACACTTTTCAAAACGTGTTTTTCAGCCCGAAATAAACGCGTTTTTTCAGACAACTGAATACCCATGTAGCAGCAAGGCTCAGAAGAGCCCACACACTCAGATCTTAACCCCAGTGTGCTGAAAGTGTCAAAACATGTTTTTCAGCAGAAATAAACATGTTTCTGCAAGTTTGGTCAACCCCATGTAAGTTATGGGGCAGTAACAGTACACTTTTCTAAACGTGTTTTTCAGCCCGAAATAAACGCGTTTTTTCAGACAACTGAATCCCCATGTAGCAACAAGGCTCAGAAGAGCCCACACACTCAGATCTTAACCCCAGTGTGCTGAAAGTGTCAAAACATGTTTTTCAGCAGAAATAAACATGTTTCTGCAAGTTTGGTCAACCCCATGTAAGTTATGGGGCAGTAACAGTACACTTTTCAAAACGTGTTTTTCAGCCCGAAATAAACGCGTTTTTTCAGACAACTGAATCCCCATGTAGCAACAAGGCTCAGAAGAGCCCACACACTCAGATCTTAACCCCAGTGTGCTGAAAGTGTCAAAACATGTTTTTCAGCAGAAATAAACATGTTTCTGCAAGTTTGGTCAACCCCATGTAAGTTATGGGGCAGTAACAGTACACTTTTCAAAACGTGTTTTTCAGCCCGAAATAAACGCGTTTTTTCAGACAACTGAATACCCATGTAGCAGCAAGTCTCAGAAGAGCCCACACACTCAGCTCTTAACCCCAGTGTGCAGAAAGGGTCAAAACGTGTTTTTCAGCAGAAATAAACATGTTTCTGCAAGTTTGGTCAACCCCATGTAAGTTATGGGGCAGTAACAGTACACTCTGCAAAACGTGTTTTTCAGCCCGAAATAAACGCGTTTTTTCAGACAACTGAATCCCCATGTAGCAGCAAGGCTCAGAAGAGCCCACACACTCAGATCTTAACCCCAGTGTGCTGAAAGTGTCAAAACATGTTTTTCAGCAGAAATAAACATGTTTCTGCAAGTTTGGTCAACCCCATGTAAGTTATGGGGCAGTAACAGTACACTTTTCAAAACGTGTTTTTCAGCCCGAAATAAACGCGTTTTTTCAGACAACTGAATCCCCATGTAGCAACAAGGCTCAGAAGAGCCCACACACTCAGATCTTAACCCCAGTGTGCTGAAAGTGTCAAAACATGTTTTTCAGCAGAAATAAACATGTTTCTGCAAGTTTGGTCAACCCCATGTAAGTTATGGGGCAGTAACAGTACACTTTTCAAAACGTGTTTTTCAGCCCGAAATAAACGCGTTTTTTCAGACAACTGAATCCCCATGTAGCAACAAGGCTCAGAAGAGCCCACACACTCAGATCTTAACCCCAGTTTGCTGAAAGTGTCAAAACATGTTTTTCAGCAGAAATAAACATGTTTCTGCAAGTTTGGTCAACCCCATGTAAGTTATGGGGCAGTAACAGTACACTTTTCAAAACGTGTTTTTCAGCCCGAAATAAACGCGTTTTTTCAGACAACTGAATCCCCATGTAGCAACAAGGCTCAGAAGAGCCCACACACTCAGATCTTAACCCCAGTGTGCTGAAAGTGTCAAAACATGTTTTTCAGCAGAAATAAACATGTTTCTGCAAGTTTGGTCAACCCCATGTAAGTTATGGGGCAGTAACAGTACACTTTTCAAAACGTGTTTTTCAGCCCGAAATAAACGCGTTTTTTCAGACAACTGAATACCCATGTAGCAGCAAGTCTCAGAAGAGCCCACACACTCAGCTCTTAACCCCAGTGTGCAGAAAGGGTCAAAACGTGTTTTTCAGCAGAAATAAACATGTTTCTGCAAGTTTGGTCAACCCCATGTAAGTTATGGGGCAGTAACAGTACACTCTGCAAAACGTGTTTTTCAGCCCGAAATAAACGCGTTTTTTCAGACAACTGAATCCCCATGTAGCAACAAGGCTCAGAAGAGCCCACACACTCAGATCTTGACCCCAGTGTGCTGAAAGTGTCAATACATGTTTTTCAGCAGAAATAAACATGTTTCTGCAAGTTTGGTCAACCCCATGTAAGTTATGGGGCAGTAACAGTACACTCTGCAAAACGTGTTTTTCAGCCCGAAATAAACGCGTTTTTTCAGACAACTGAATACCCATGTAGCAGCAAGTCTCAGAAGAGCCCACACACTCAGCTCTTAACCCCAGTGTGCAGAAAGGGTCAAAACGTGTTTTTCAGCAGAAATAAACATGTTTCTGCAAGTTTGGTCAACCCCATGTAAGTTATGGGGCAGTAACAGTACACTCTGCAAAACGTGTTTTTCAGCCCGAAATAAACGCGTTTTTTCAGACAACTGAATCCCCATGTAGCAGCAAGGCTCAGAAGAGCCCACACACTCAGATCTTAACCCCAGTGTGCAGAAAGGGTCAAAACGTGTTTTTCAGCAGAAATAAACATGTTTCTGCAAGTTTGGTCAACCCCATGTAAGTTATGGGGCAGTAACAGTACACTTTTCAAAACGTGTTTTTCAGCCCGAAATCAACGCGTTTTTTCAGACAACTGAATCACCATGTAGCAGCAAGGCTCAGAAGAGCCCACACACTCAGATCTTAACCCCAGTGTGCAGAAAGGGTCAAAACTTGTTTTTCAGCAGAAATAAACATGTTTCTGCAAGTTTGGTCAACCCCATGTAAGTTATGGGGCAGTAACAGTACACTTTTCAAAACGTGTTTTTCAGCCCGAAATAAACGCGTTTTTTCAGACAACTGAATACCCATGTAGCAGCAAGGCTCAGAAGAGCCCACACACTCAGATCTTAACCCCAGTGTGCTGAAAGTGTCAAAACATGTTTTTCAGCAGAAATAAACATGTTTCTGCAAGTTTGGTCAACCCCATGTAAGTTATGGGGCAGTAACAGTACACTTTTCTAAACGTGTTTTTCAGCCCGAAATAAACGCGTTTTTTCAGACAACTGAATCCCCATGTAGCAACAAGGCTCAGAAGAGCCCACACACTCAGATCTTAACCCCAGTGTGCTGAAAGTGTCAAAACATGTTTTTCAGCAGAAATAAACATGTTTCTGCAAGTTTGGTCAACCCCATGTAAGTTATGGGGCAGTAACAGTACACTTTTCAAAACGTGTTTTTCAGCCCGAAATAAACGCGTTTTTTCAGACAACTGAATCCCCATGTAGCAACAAGGCTCAGAAGAGCCCACACACTCAGATCTTAACCCCAGTGTGCTGAAAGTGTCAAAACATGTTTTTCAGCAGAAATAAACATGTTTCTGCAAGTTTGGTCAACCCCATGTAAGTTATGGGGCAGTAACAGTACACTTTTCAAAACGTGTTTTTCAGCCCGAAATAAACGCGTTTTTTCAGACAACTGAATACCCATGTAGCAGCAAGTCTCAGAAGAGCCCACACACTCAGCTCTTAACCCCAGTGTGCAGAAAGGGTCAAAACGTGTTTTTCAGCAGAAATAAACATGTTTCTGCAAGTTTGGTCAACCCCATGTAAGTTATGGGGCAGTAACAGTACACTCTGCAAAACGTGTTTTTCAGCCCGAAATAAACGCGTTTTTTCAGACAACTGAATCCCCATGTAGCAGCAAGGCTCAGAAGAGCCCACACACTCAGATCTTAACCCCAGTGTGCTGAAAGTGTCAAAACATGTTTTTCAGCAGAAATAAACATGTTTCTGCAAGTTTGGTCAACCCCATGTAAGTTATGGGGCAGTAACAGTACACTTTTCAAAACGTGTTTTTCAGCCCGAAATAAACGCGTTTTTTCAGACAACTGAATCCCCATGTAGCAACAAGGCTCAGAAGAGCCCACACACTCAGATCTTAACCCCAGTGTGCTGAAAGTGTCAAAACATGTTTTTCAGCAGAAATAAACATGTTTCTGCAAGTTTGGTCAACCCCATGTAAGTTATGGGGCAGTAACAGTACACTTTTCAAAACGTGTTTTTCAGCCCGAAATAAACGCGTTTTTTCAGACAACTGAATCCCCATGTAGCAACAAGGCTCAGAAGAGCCCACACACTCAGATCTTAACCCCAGTTTGCTGAAAGTGTCAAAACATGTTTTTCAGCAGAAATAAACATGTTTCTGCAAGTTTGGTCAACCCCATGTAAGTTATGGGGCAGTAACAGTACACTTTTCAAAACGTGTTTTTCAGCCCGAAATAAACGCGTTTTTTCAGACAACTGAATCCCCATGTAGCAACAAGGCTCAGAAGAGCCCACACACTCAGATCTTAACCCCAGTGTGCTGAAAGTGTCAAAACATGTTTTTCAGCAGAAATAAACATGTTTCTGCAAGTTTGGTCAACCCCATGTAAGTTATGGGGCAGTAACAGTACACTTTTCAAAACGTGTTTTTCAGCCCGAAATAAACGCGTTTTTTCAGACAACTGAATACCCATGTAGCAGCAAGTCTCAGAAGAGCCCACACACTCAGCTCTTAACCCCAGTGTGCAGAAAGGGTCAAAACGTGTTTTTCAGCAGAAATAAACATGTTTCTGCAAGTTTGGTCAACCCCATGTAAGTTATGGGGCAGTAACAGTACACTCTGCAAAACGTGTTTTTCAGCCCGAAATAAACGCGTTTTTTCAGACAACTGAATCCCCATGTAGCAACAAGGCTCAGAAGAGCCCACACACTCAGATCTTGACCCCAGTGTGCTGAAAGTGTCAATACATGTTTTTCAGCAGAAATAAACATGTTTCTGCAAGTTTGGTCAACCCCATGTAAGTTATGGGGCAGTAACAGTACACTCTGCAAAACGTGTTTTTCAGCCCGAAATAAACGCGTTTTTTCAGACAACTGAATACCCATGTAGCAGCAAGTCTCAGAAGAGCCCACACACTCAGCTCTTAACCCCAGTGTGCAGAAAGGGTCAAAACGTGTTTTTCAGCAGAAATAAACATGTTTCTGCAAGTTTGGTCAACCCCATGTAAGTTATGGGGCAGTAACAGTACACTCTGCAAAACGTGTTTTTCAGCCCGAAATAAACGCGTTTTTTCAGACAACTGAATCCCCATGTAGCAGCAAGGCTCAGAAGAGCCCACACACTCAGATCTTAACCCCAGTGTGCAGAAAGGGTCAAAACGTGTTTTTCAGCAGAAATAAACATGTTTCTGCAAGTTTGGTCAACCCCATGTAAGTTATGGGGCAGTAACAGTACACTTTTCACAACGTGTTTTTCAGCCCGAAATCAACGCGTTTTTTCAGACAACTGAATCACCATGTAGCAGCAAGGCTCAGAAGAGCCCACACACTCAGATCTTAACCCCAGTGTGCAGAAAGGGTCAAAACTTGTTTTTCAGCAGAAATAAACATGTTTCTGCAAGTTTGGTCAACCCCATGTAAGTTATGGGGCAGTAACAGTACACTTTTCAAAACGTGTTTTTCAGCCCGAAATAAACGCGTTTTTTCAGACAACTGAATACCCATGTAGCAGCAAGGCTCAGAAGAGCCCACACACTCAGATCTTAACCCCAGTGTGCTGAAAGTGTCAAAACATGTTTTTCAGCAGAAATAAACATGTTTCTGCAAGTTTGGTCAACCCCATGTAAGTTATGGGGCAGTAACAGTACACTTTTCTAAACGTGTTTTTCAGCCCGAAATAAACGCGTTTTTTCAGACAACTGAATCCCCATGTAGCAACAAGGCTCAGAAGAGCCCACACACTCAGATCTTAACCCCAGTGTGCTGAAAGTGTCAAAACATGTTTTTCAGCAGAAATAAACATGTTTCTGCAAGTTTGGTCAACCCCATGTAAGTTATGGGGCAGTAACAGTACACTTTTCAAAACGTGTTTTTCAGCCCGAAATAAACGCGTTTTTTCAGACAACTGAATCCCCATGTAGCAACAAGGCTCAGAAGAGCCCACACACTCAGATCTTAACCCCAGTGTGCTGAAAGTGTCAAAACATGTTTTTCAGCAGAAATAAACATGTTTCTGCAAGTTTGGTCAACCCCATGTAAGTTATGGGGCAGTAACAGTACACTTTTCAAAACGTGTTTTTCAGCCCGAAATAAACGCGTTTTTTCAGACAACTGAATACCCATGTAGCAGCAAGTCTCAGAAGAGCCCACACACTCAGCTCTTAACCCCAGTGTGCAGAAAGGGTCAAAACGTGTTTTTCAGCAGAAATAAACATGTTTCTGCAAGTTTGGTCAACCCCATGTAAGTTATGGGGCAGTAACAGTACACTCTGCAAAACGTGTTTTTCAGCCCGAAATAAACGCGTTTTTTCAGACAACTGAATCCCCATGTAGCAGCAAGGCTCAGAAGAGCCCACACACTCAGATCTTAACCCCAGTGTGCTGAAAGTGTCAAAACATGTTTTTCAGCAGAAATAAACATGTTTCTGCAAGTTTGGTCAACCCCATGTAAGTTATGGGGCAGTAACAGTACACTTTTCAAAACGTGTTTTTCAGCCCGAAATAAACGCGTTTTTTCAGACAACTGAATCCCCATGTAGCAACAAGGCTCAGAAGAGCCCACACACTCAGATCTTAACCCCAGTGTGCTGAAAGTGTCAAAACATGTTTTTCAGCAGAAATAAACATGTTTCTGCAAGTTTGGTCAACCCCATGTAAGTTATGGGGCAGTAACAGTACACTTTTCAAAACGTGTTTTTCAGCCCGAAATAAACGCGTTTTTTCAGACAACTGAATCCCCATGTAGCAACAAGGCTCAGAAGAGCCCACACACTCAGATCTTAACCCCAGTTTGCTGAAAGTGTCAAAACATGTTTTTCAGCAGAAATAAACATGTTTCTGCAAGTTTGGTCAACCCCATGTAAGTTATGGGGCAGTAACAGTACACTTTTCAAAACGTGTTTTTCAGCCCGAAATAAACGCGTTTTTTCAGACAACTGAATCCCCATGTAGCAACAAGGCTCAGAAGAGCCCACACACTCAGATCTTAACCCCAGTGTGCTGAAAGTGTCAAAACATGTTTTTCAGCAGAAATAAACATGTTTCTGCAAGTTTGGTCAACCCCATGTAAGTTATGGGGCAGTAACAGTACACTTTTCAAAACGTGTTTTTCAGCCCGAAATAAACGCGTTTTTTCAGACAACTGAATACCCATGTAGCAGCAAGTCTCAGAAGAGCCCACACACTCAGCTCTTAACCCCAGTGTGCAGAAAGGGTCAAAACGTGTTTTTCAGCAGAAATAAACATGTTTCTGCAAGTTTGGTCAACCCCATGTAAGTTATGGGGCAGTAACAGTACACTCTGCAAAACGTGTTTTTCAGCCCGAAATAAACGCGTTTTTTCAGACAACTGAATCCCCATGTAGCAGCAAGGCTCAGAAGAGCCCACACACTCAGATCTTAACCCCAGTGTGCTGAAAGTGTCAAAACATGTTTTTTCAGCAGAAATAAACATGTTTCTGCAAGTTTGGTCAACCCCATGTAAGTTATGGGGCAGTAACAGTACACTTTTCAAAACGTGTTTTTCAGCCCGAAATAAACGCGTTTTTTCAGACAACTGAATCCCCATGTAGCAACAAGGCTCAGAAGAGCCCACACACTCAGATCTTGACCCCAGTGTGCTGAAAGTGTCAATACATGTTTTTCAGCAGAAATAAACATGTTTCTGCAAGTTTGGTCAACCCCATGTAAGTTATGGGGCAGTAACAGTACACTCTGCAAAACGTGTTTTTCAGCCCGAAATAAACGCGTTTTTTCAGACAACTGAATACCCATGTAGCAGCAAGTCTCAGAAGAGCCCACACACTCAGCTCTTAACCCCAGTGTGCAGAAAGGGTCAAAACGTGTTTTTCAGCAGAAATAAACATGTTTCTGCAAGTTTGGTCAACCCCATGTAAGTTATGGGGCAGTAACAGTACACTCTGCAAAACGTGTTTTTCAGCCCGAAATAAACGCGTTTTTTCAGACAACTGAATCCCCATGTAGCAGCAAGGCTCAGAAGAGCCCACACACTCAGATCTTAACCCCAGTGTGCAGAAAGGGTCAAAACGTGTTTTTCAGCAGAAATAAACATGTTTCTGCAAGTTTGGTCAACCCCATGTAAGTTATGGGGCAGTAACAGTACACTTTTCAAAACGTGTTTTTCAGCCCGAAATCAACGCGTTTTTTCAGACAACTGAATCACCATGTAGCAGCAAGGCTCAGAAGAGCCCACACACTCAGATCTTAACCCCAGTGTGCAGAAAGGGTCAAAACTTGTTTTTCAGCAGAAATAAACATGTTTCTGCAAGTTTGGTCAACCCCATGTAAGTTATGGGGCAGTAACAGTACACTTTTCAAAACGTGTTTTTCAGCCCGAAATAAACGCGTTTTTTCAGACAACTGAATACCCATGTAGCAGCAAGGCTCAGAAGAGCCCACACACTCAGATCTTAACCCCAGTGTGCTGAAAGTGTCAAAACATGTTTTTCAGCAGAAATAAACATGTTTCTGCAAGTTTGGTCAACCCCATGTAAGTTATGGGGCAGTAACAGTACACTTTTCTAAACGTGTTTTTCAGCCCGAAATAAACGCGTTTTTTCAGACAACTGAATCCCCATGTAGCAACAAGGCTCAGAAGAGCCCACACACTCAGATCTTAACCCCAGTGTGCTGAAAGTGTCAAAACATGTTTTTCAGCAGAAATAAACATGTTTCTGCAAGTTTGGTCAACCCCATGTAAGTTATGGGGCAGTAACAGTACACTTTTCAAAACGTGTTTTTCAGCCCGAAATAAACGCGTTTTTTCAGACAACTGAATCCCCATGTAGCAACAAGGCTCAGAAGAGCCCACACACTCAGATCTTAACCCCAGTGTGCTGAAAGTGTCAAAACATGTTTTTCAGCAGAAATAAACATGTTTCTGCAAGTTTGGTCAACCCCATGTAAGTTATGGGGCAGTAACAGTACACTTTTCAAAACGTGTTTTTCAGCCCGAAATAAACGCGTTTTTTCAGACAACTGAATACCCATGTAGCAGCAAGTCTCAGAAGAGCCCACACACTCAGCTCTTAACCCCAGTGTGCAGAAAGGGTCAAAACGTGTTTTTCAGCAGAAATAAACATGTTTCTGCAAGTTTGGTCAACCCCATGTAAGTTATGGGGCAGTAACAGTACACTCTGCAAAACGTGTTTTTCAGCCCGAAATAAACGCGTTTTTTCAGACAACTGAATCCCCATGTAGCAGCAAGGCTTAGAAGAGCCCACACACTCAGATCTTAACCCCAGTGTGCTGAAAGTGTCAAAACATGTTTTTCAGCAGAAATAAACATGTTTCTGCAAGTTTGGTCAACCCCATGTAAGTTATGGGGCAGTAACAGTACACTTTTCAAAACGTGTTTTTCAGCCCGAAATAAACGCGTTTTTTCAGACAACTGAATCCCCATGTAGCAACAAGGCTCAGAAGAGCCCACACACTCAGATCTTAACCCCAGTGTGCTGAAAGTGTCAAAACATGTTTTTCAGCAGAAATAAACATGTTTCTGCAAGTTTGGTCAACCCCATGTAAGTTATGGGGCAGTAACAGTACACTTTTCAAAACGTGTTTTTCAGCCCGAAATAAACGCGTTTTTTCAGACAACTGAATACCCATGTAGCAGCAAGTCTCAGAAGAGCCCACACACTCAGCTCTTAACCCCAGTGTGCAGAAAGGGTCAAAACGTGTTTTTCAGCAGAAATAAACATGTTTCTGCAAGTTTGGTCAACCCCATGTAAGTTATGGGGCAGTAACAGTACACTCTGCAAAACGTGTTTTTCAGCCCGAAATAAACGCGTTTTTTCAGACAACTGAATCCCCATGTAGCAGCAAGGCTCAGAAGAGCCCACACACTCAGATCTTAACCCCAGTGTGCTGAAAGTGTCAAAACATGTTTTTCAGCAGAAATAAACATGTTTCTGCAAGTTTGGTCAACCCCATGTAAGTTATGGGGCAGTAACAGTACACTTTTCAAAACGTGTTTTTCAGCCCGAAATAAACGCGTTTTTTCAGACAACTGAATCCCCATGTAGCAACAAGGCTCAGAAGAGCCCACACACTCAGATCTTAACCCCAGTGTGCTGAAAGTGTCAAAACATGTTTTTCAGCAGAAATAAACATGTTTCTGCAAGTTTGGTCAACCCCATGTAAGTTATGGGGCAGTAACAGTACACTTTTCAAAACGTGTTTTTCAGCCCGAAATAAACGCGTTTTTTCAGACAACTGAATCCCCATGTAGCAACAAGGCTCAGAAGAGCCCACACACTCAGATCTTAACCCCAGTTTGCTGAAAGTGTCAAAACATGTTTTTCAGCAGAAATAAACATGTTTCTGCAAGTTTGGTCAACCCCATGTAAGTTATGGGGCAGTAACAGTACACTTTTCAAAACGTGTTTTTCAGCCCGAAATAAACGCGTTTTTTCAGACAACTGAATCCCCATGTAGCAACAAGGCTCAGAAGAGCCCACACACTCAGATCTTAACCCCAGTGTGCTGAAAGTGTCAAAACATGTTTTTCAGCAGAAATAAACATGTTTCTGCAAGTTTGGTCAACCCCATGTAAGTTATGGGGCAGTAACAGTACACTTTTCAAAACGTGTTTTTCAGCCCGAAATAAACGCGTTTTTTCAGACAACTGAATACCCATGTAGCAGCAAGTCTCAGAAGAGCCCACACACTCAGCTCTTAACCCCAGTGTGCAGAAAGGGTCAAAACGTGTTTTTCAGCAGAAATAAACATGTTTCTGCAAGTTTGGTCAACCCCATGTAAGTTATGGGGCAGTAACAGTACACTCTGCAAAACGTGTTTTTCAGCCCGAAATAAACGCGTTTTTTCAGACAACTGAATCCCCATGTAGCAGCAAGGCTCAGAAGAGCCCACACACTCAGATCTTAACCCCAGTGTGCTGAAAGTGTCAAAACATGTTTTTTCAGCAGAAATAAACATGTTTCTGCAAGTTTGGTCAACCCCATGTAAGTTATGGGGCAGTAACAGTACACTTTTCAAAACGTGTTTTTCAGCCCGAAATAAACGCGTTTTTTCAGACAACTGAATCCCCATGTAGCAACAAGGCTCAGAAGAGCCCACACACTCAGATCTTGACCCCAGTGTGCTGAAAGTGTCAATACATGTTTTTCAGCAGAAATAAACATGTTTCTGCAAGTTTGGTCAACCCCATGTAAGTTATGGGGCAGTAACAGTACACTCTGCAAAACGTGTTTTTCAGCCCGAAATAAACGCGTTTTTTCAGACAACTGAATACCCATGTAGCAGCAAGTCTCAGAAGAGCCCACACACTCAGCTCTTAACCCCAGTGTGCAGAAAGGGTCAAAACGTGTTTTTCAGCAGAAATAAACATGTTTCTGCAAGTTTGGTCAACCCCATGTAAGTTATGGGGCAGTAACAGTACACTCTGCAAAACGTGTTTTTCAGCCCGAAATAAACGCGTTTTTTCAGACAACTGAATCCCCATGTAGCAGCAAGGCTCAGAAGAGCCCACACACTCAGATCTTAACCCCAGTGTGCAGAAAGGGTCAAAACGTGTTTTTCAGCAGAAATAAACATGTTTCTGCAAGTTTGGTCAACCCCATGTAAGTTATGGGGCAGTAACAGTACACTTTTCAAAACGTGTTTTTCAGCCCGAAATCAACGCGTTTTTTCAGACAACTGAATCACCATGTAGCAGCAAGGCTCAGAAGAGCCCACACACTCAGATCTTAACCCCAGTGTGCAGAAAGGGTCAAAACTTGTTTTTCAGCAGAAATAAACATGTTTCTGCAAGTTTGGTCAACCCCATGTAAGTTATGGGGCAGTAACAGTACACTTTTCAAAACGTGTTTTTCAGCCCGAAATAAACGCGTTTTTTCAGACAACTGAATACCCATGTAGCAGCAAGGCTCAGAAGAGCCCACACACTCAGATCTTAACCCCAGTGTGCTGAAAGTGTCAAAACATGTTTTTCAGCAGAAATAAACATGTTTCTGCAAGTTTGGTCAACCCCATGTAAGTTATGGGGCAGTAACAGTACACTTTTCTAAACGTGTTTTTCAGCCCGAAATAAACGCGTTTTTTCAGACAACTGAATCCCCATGTAGCAACAAGGCTCAGAAGAGCCCACACACTCAGATCTTAACCCCAGTGTGCTGAAAGTGTCAAAACATGTTTTTCAGCAGAAATAAACATGTTTCTGCAAGTTTGGTCAACCCCATGTAAGTTATGGGGCAGTAACAGTACACTTTTCAAAACGTGTTTTTCAGCCCGAAATAAACGCGTTTTTTCAGACAACTGAATCCCCATGTAGCAACAAGGCTCAGAAGAGCCCACACACTCAGATCTTAACCCCAGTGTGCTGAAAGTGTCAAAACATGTTTTTCAGCAGAAATAAACATGTTTCTGCAAGTTTGGTCAACCCCATGTAAGTTATGGGGCAGTAACAGTACACTTTTCAAAACGTGTTTTTCAGCCCGAAATAAACGCGTTTTTTCAGACAACTGAATACCCATGTAGCAGCAAGTCTCAGAAGAGCCCACACACTCAGCTCTTAACCCCAGTGTGCAGAAAGGGTCAAAACGTGTTTTTCAGCAGAAATAAACATGTTTCTGCAAGTTTGGTCAACCCCATGTAAGTTATGGGGCAGTAACAGTACACTCTGCAAAACGTGTTTTTCAGCCCGAAATAAACGCGTTTTTTCAGACAACTGAATCCCCATGTAGCAGCAAGGCTTAGAAGAGCCCACACACTCAGATCTTAACCCCAGTGTGCTGAAAGTGTCAAAACATGTTTTTCAGCAGAAATAAACATGTTTCTGCAAGTTTGGTCAACCCCATGTAAGTTATGGGGCAGTAACAGTACACTTTTCAAAACGTGTTTTTCAGCCCGAAATAAACGCGTTTTTTCAGACAACTGAATCCCCATGTAGCAACAAGGCTCAGAAGAGCCCACACACTCAGATCTTAACCCCAGTGTGCTGAAAGTGTCAAAACATGTTTTTCAGCAGAAATAAACATGTTTCTGCAAGTTTGGTCAACCCCATGTAAGTTATGGGGCAGTAACAGTACACTTTTCAAAACGTGTTTTTCAGCCCGAAATAAACGCGTTTTTTCAGACAACTGAATACCCATGTAGCAGCAAGTCTCAGAAGAGCCCACACACTCAGCTCTTAACCCCAGTGTGCAGAAAGGGTCAAAACGTGTTTTTCAGCAGAAATAAACATGTTTCTGCAAGTTTGGTCAACCCCATGTAAGTTATGGGGCAGTAACAGTACACTCTGCAAAACGTGTTTTTCAGCCCGAAATAAACGCGTTTTTTCAGACAACTGAATACCCATGTAGCAGCAAGGCTCAGAAGAGCCCACACACTCAGATCTTAACCCCAGTGTGCTGAAAGTGTCAAAACATGTTTTTCAGCAGAAATAAACATGTTTCTGCAAGTTTGGTCAACCCCATGTAAGTTATGGGGCAGTAACAGTACACTTTTCAAAACGTGTTTTTCAGCCCGAAATAAACGCGTTTTTTCAGACAACTGAATCCCCATGTAGCAACAAGGCTCAGAAGAGCCCACACACTCAGATCTTAACCCCAGTGTGCTGAAAGTGTCAAAACATGTTTTTTCAGCAGAAATAAACATGTTTCTGCAAGTTTGGTCAACCCCATGTAAGTTATGGGGCAGTAACAGTACACTTTTCAAAACGTGTTTTTCAGCCCGAAATAAACGCGTTTTTTCAGACAACTGAATCCCCATGTAGCAACAAGGCTTAGAAGAGCCCACACACTCAGATCTTAACCCCAGTGTGCTGAAAGTGTCAAAACATGTTTTTCAGCAGAAATAAACATGTTTCTGCAAGTTTGGTCAACCCCATGTAAGTTATGGGGCAGTAACAGTACACTTTTCAAAACGTGTTTTTCAGCCCGAAATAAACGCGTTTTTTCAGACAACTGAATACCCATGTAGCAGCAAGTCTCAGAAGAGCCCACACACTCAGCTCTTAACCCCAGTGTGCTGAAAGTGTCAAAACATGTTTTTCAGCAGAAATAAACATGTTTCTGCAAGTTTGGTCAACCCCATGTAAGTTATGGGGCAGTAACAGTACACTTTTCAAAACGTGTTTTTCAGCCCGAAATAAACGCGTTTTTTCAGACAACTGAATCCCCATGTAGCAACAAGGCTCAGAAGAGCCCACACACTCAGATCTTAACCCCAGTTTGCTGAAAGTGTCAAAACATGTTTTTCAGCAGAAATAAACATGTTTCTGCAAGTTTGGTCAACCCCATGTAAGTTATGGGGCAGTAACAGTACACTTTTCAAAACGTGTTTTTCAGCCCGAAATAAACGCGTTTTTTCAGACAACTGAATCCCCATGTAGCAACAAGGCTCAGAAGAGCCCACACACTCAGATCTTAACCCCAGTGTGCTGAAAGTGTCAAAACATGTTTTTCAGCAGAAATAAACATGTTTCTGCAAGTTTGGTCAACCCCATGTAAGTTATGGGGCAGTAACAGTACACTTTTCAAAACGTGTTTTTCAGCCCGAAATAAACGCGTTTTTTCAGACAACTGAATACCCATGTAGCAGCAAGTCTCAGAAGAGCCCACACACTCAGCTCTTAACCCCAGTGTGCAGAAAGGGTCAAAACGTGTTTTTCAGCAGAAATAAACATGTTTCTGCAAGTTTGGTCAACCCCATGTAAGTTATGGGGCAGTAACAGTACACTCTGCAAAACGTGTTTTTCAGCCCGAAATAAACGCGTTTTTTCAGACAACTGAATCCCCATGTAGCAGCAAGGCTCAGAAGAGCCCACACACTCAGATCTTAACCCCAGTGTGCTGAAAGTGTCAAAACATGTTTTTTCAGCAGAAATAAACATGTTTCTGCAAGTTTGGTCAACCCCATGTAAGTTATGGGGCAGTAACAGTACACTTTTCAAAACGTGTTTTTCAGCCCGAAATAAACGCGTTTTTTCAGACAACTGAATCCCCATGTAGCAACAAGGCTCAGAAGAGCCCACACACTCAGATCTTGACCCCAGTGTGCTGAAAGTGTCAATACATGTTTTTCAGCAGAAATAAACATGTTTCTGCAAGTTTGGTCAACCCCATGTAAGTTATGGGGCAGTAACAGTACACTCTGCAAAACGTGTTTTTCAGCCCGAAATAAACGCGTTTTTTCAGACAACTGAATACCCATGTAGCAGCAAGTCTCAGAAGAGCCCACACACTCAGCTCTTAACCCCAGTGTGCAGAAAGGGTCAAAACGTGTTTTTCAGCAGAAATAAACATGTTTCTGCAAGTTTGGTCAACCCCATGTAAGTTATGGGGCAGTAACAGTACACTCTGCAAAACGTGTTTTTCAGCCCGAAATAAACGCGTTTTTTCAGACAACTGAATCCCCATGTAGCAGCAAGGCTCAGAAGAGCCCACACACTCAGATCTTAACCCCAGTGTGCAGAAAGGGTCAAAACGTGTTTTTCAGCAGAAATAAACATGTTTCTGCAAGTTTGGTCAACCCCATGTAAGTTATGGGGCAGTAACAGTACACTTTTCAAAACGTGTTTTTCAGCCCGAAATCAACGCGTTTTTTCAGACAACTGAATCACCATGTAGCAGCAAGGCTCAGAAGAGCCCACACACTCAGATCTTAACCCCAGTGTGCAGAAAGGGTCAAAACTTGTTTTTCAGCAGAAATAAACATGTTTCTGCAAGTTTGGTCAACCCCATGTAAGTTATGGGGCAGTAACAGTACACTTTTCAAAACGTGTTTTTCAGCCCGAAATAAACGCGTTTTTTCAGACAACTGAATACCCATGTAGCAGCAAGGCTCAGAAGAGCCCACACACTCAGATCTTAACCCCAGTGTGCTGAAAGTGTCAAAACATGTTTTTCAGCAGAAATAAACATGTTTCTGCAAGTTTGGTCAACCCCATGTAAGTTATGGGGCAGTAACAGTACACTTTTCTAAACGTGTTTTTCAGCCCGAAATAAACGCGTTTTTTCAGACAACTGAATCCCCATGTAGCAACAAGGCTCAGAAGAGCCCACACACTCAGATCTTAACCCCAGTGTGCTGAAAGTGTCAAAACATGTTTTTCAGCAGAAATAAACATGTTTCTGCAAGTTTGGTCAACCCCATGTAAGTTATGGGGCAGTAACAGTACACTTTTCAAAACGTGTTTTTCAGCCCGAAATAAACGCGTTTTTTCAGACAACTGAATCCCCATGTAGCAACAAGGCTCAGAAGAGCCCACACACTCAGATCTTAACCCCAGTGTGCTGAAAGTGTCAAAACATGTTTTTCAGCAGAAATAAACATGTTTCTGCAAGTTTGGTCAACCCCATGTAAGTTATGGGGCAGTAACAGTACACTTTTCAAAACGTGTTTTTCAGCCCGAAATAAACGCGTTTTTTCAGACAACTGAATACCCATGTAGCAGCAAGTCTCAGAAGAGCCCACACACTCAGCTCTTAACCCCAGTGTGCAGAAAGGGTCAAAACGTGTTTTTCAGCAGAAATAAACATGTTTCTGCAAGTTTGGTCAACCCCATGTAAGTTATGGGGCAGTAACAGTACACTCTGCAAAACGTGTTTTTCAGCCCGAAATAAACGCGTTTTTTCAGACAACTGAATCCCCATGTAGCAGCAAGGCTTAGAAGAGCCCACACACTCAGATCTTAACCCCAGTGTGCTGAAAGTGTCAAAACATGTTTTTCAGCAGAAATAAACATGTTTCTGCAAGTTTGGTCAACCCCATGTAAGTTATGGGGCAGTAACAGTACACTTTTCAAAACGTGTTTTTCAGCCCGAAATAAACGCGTTTTTTCAGACAACTGAATCCCCATGTAGCAACAAGGCTCAGAAGAGCCCACACACTCAGATCTTAACCCCAGTGTGCTGAAAGTGTCAAAACATGTTTTTCAGCAGAAATAAACATGTTTCTGCAAGTTTGGTCAACCCCATGTAAGTTATGGGGCAGTAACAGTACACTTTTCAAAACGTGTTTTTCAGCCCGAAATAAACGCGTTTTTTCAGACAACTGAATACCCATGTAGCAGCAAGTCTCAGAAGAGCCCACACACTCAGCTCTTAACCCCAGTGTGCAGAAAGGGTCAAAACGTGTTTTTCAGCAGAAATAAACATGTTTCTGCAAGTTTGGTCAACCCCATGTAAGTTATGGGGCAGTAACAGTACACTCTGCAAAACGTGTTTTTCAGCCCGAAATAAACGCGTTTTTTCAGACAACTGAATACCCATGTAGCAGCAAGGCTCAGAAGAGCCCACACACTCAGATCTTAACCCCAGTGTGCTGAAAGTGTCAAAACATGTTTTTCAGCAGAAATAAACATGTTTCTGCAAGTTTGGTCAACCCCATGTAAGTTATGGGGCAGTAACAGTACACTTTTCAAAACGTGTTTTTCAGCCCGAAATAAACGCGTTTTTTCAGACAACTGAATCCCCATGTAGCAACAAGGCTCAGAAGAGCCCACACACTCAGATCTTAACCCCAGTGTGCTGAAAGTGTCAAAACATGTTTTTTCAGCAGAAATAAACATGTTTCTGCAAGTTTGGTCAACCCCATGTAAGTTATGGGGCAGTAACAGTACACTTTTCAAAACGTGTTTTTCAGCCCGAAATAAACGCGTTTTTTCAGACAACTGAATCCCCATGTAGCAACAAGGCTTAGAAGAGCCCACACACTCAGATCTTAACCCCAGTGTGCTGAAAGTGTCAAAACATGTTTTTCAGCAGAAATAAACATGTTTCTGCAAGTTTGGTCAACCCCATGTAAGTTATGGGGCAGTAACAGTACACTTTTCAAAACGTGTTTTTCAGCCCGAAATAAACGCGTTTTTTCAGACAACTGAATACCCATGTAGCAGCAAGTCTCAGAAGAGCCCACACACTCAGCTCTTAACCCCAGTGTGCAGAAAGGGTCAAAACGTGTTTTTCAGCAGAAATAAACATGTTTCTGCAAGTTTGGTCAACCCCATGTAAGTTATGGGGCAGTAACAGTACACTCTGCAAAACGTGTTTTTCAGCCCGAAATAAACGCGTTTTTTCAGACAACTGAATCCCCATGTAGCAGCAAGGCTCAGAAGAGCCCACACACTCAGATCTTAACCCCAGTGTGCTGAAAGTGTCAAAACATGTTTTTCAGCAGAAATAAACATGTTTCTGCAAGTTTGGTCAACCCCATGTAAGTTATGGGGCAGTAACAGTACACTCTGCAAAACGTGTTTTTCAGCCCGAAATAAACGCGTTTTTTCAGACAACTGAATACCTATGTAGCAGCAAGTCTCAGAAGAGCCCACACACTCAGCTCTTAACCCCAGTGTGCAGAAAGGGTCAAAACGTGTTTTTCAGCAGAAATAAACATGTTTCTGCAAGTTTGGTCAACCCCATGTAAGTTATGGGGCAGTAACAGTACACTCTGCAAAACGTGTTTTTCAGCCCGAAATAAACGCGTTTTTTCAGACAACTGAATCCCCATGTAGCAGCAAGGCTCAGAAGAGCCCACACACTCAGATCTTAACCCCAGTGTGCTGAAAGTGTCAAAACATGTTTTTCAGCAGAAATAAACATGTTTCTGCAAGTTTGGTCAACCCCATGTAAGTTATGGGGCAGTAACAGTACACTTTTCAAAACGTGTTTTTCAGCCCGAAATAAACGCGTTTTTTCAGACAACTGAATCCCCATGTAGCAACAAGGCTCAGAAGAGCCCACACACTCAGATCTTGACCCCAGTGTGCTGAAAGTGTCAATACATGTTTTTCAGCAGAAATAAACATGTTTCTGCAAGTTTGGTCAACCCCATGTAAGTTATGGGGCAGTAACAGTACACTCTGCAAAACGTGTTTTTCAGCCCGAAATAAACGCGTTTTTTCAGACAACTGAATCCCCATGTAGCAACAAGGCTCAGAAGAGCCCACACACTCAGATCTTAACCCCAGTGTGCTGAAAGTGTCAAAACATGTTTTTCAGCAGAAATAAACATGTTTCTGCAAGTTTGGTCAACCCCATGTAAGTTATGGGGCAGTAACAGTACACTTTTCAAAACGTGTTTTTCAGCCCGAAATAAACGCGTTTTTTCAGACAACTGAATCCCCATGTAGCAACAAGGCTCAGAAGAGCCCACACACTCAGATCTTAACCCCAGTGTGCTGAAAGTGTCAAAACATGTTTTTAAGCAGAAATAAACATGTTTCTGCAAGTTTGGTCAACCCCATGTAAGTTATGGGGCAGTAACAGTACACTTTTCAAAACGTGTTTTTCAGCCCGAAATAAACGCGTTTTTTCAGACAACTGAATCCCCATGTAGCAACAAGGCTCAGAAGAGCCCACACACTCAGATCTTAACCCCAGTTTGCTGAAAGTGTCAAAACATGTTTTTCAGCAGAAATAAACATGTTTCTGCAAGTTTGGTCAACCCCATGTAAGTTATGGGGCAGTAACAGTACACTTTTCAAAACGTGTTTTTCAGCCCGAAATAAACGCGTTTTTTCAGACAACTGAATCCCCATGTAGCAACAAGGCTCAGAAGAGCCCACACACTCAGATCTTAACCCCAGTGTGCTGAAAGTGTCAAAACATGTTTTTCAGCAGAAATAAACATGTTTCTGCAAGTTTGGTCAACCCCATGTAAGTTATGGGGCAGTAACAGTACACTTTTCAAAACGTGTTTTTCAGCCCGAAATAAACGCGTTTTTTCAGACAACTGAATACCCATGTAGCAGCAAGTCTCAGAAGAGCCCACACACTCAGCTCTTAACCCCAGTGTGCAGAAAGGGTCAAAACGTGTTTTTCAGCAGAAATAAACATGTTTCTGCAAGTTTGGTCAACCCCATGTAAGTTATGGGGCAGTAACAGTACACTCTGCAAAACGTGTTTTTCAGCCCGAAATAAACGCGTTTTTTCAGACAACTGAATCCCCATGTAGCAACAAGGCTCAGAAGAGCTCACACACTCAGATCTTAACCCCAGTGTGCTGAAAGTGTCAAAACATGTTTTTCAGCAGAAATAAACATGTTTCTGCAAGTTTGGTCAACCCCATGTAAGTTATGGGGCAGTAACAGTACACTTTTCAAAACGTGTTTTTCAGCCCGAAATAAACGCGTTTTTTCAGACAACTGAATCCCCATGTAGCAACAAGGCTCAGAAGAGCCCACACACTCAGATCTTGACCCCAGTGTGCTGAAAGTGTCAAAACATGTTTTTCAGCAGAAATAAACATGTTTCTGCAAGTTTGGTCAACCCCATGTAAGTTATGGGGCAGTAACAGTACACTCTGCAAAACGTGTTTTTCAGCCCGAAATAAACGCGTTTTTTCAGACAACTGAATACCCATGTAGCAGCAAGTCTCAGAAGAGCCCACACACTCAGCTCTTAACCCCAGTGTGCAGAAAGGGTCAAAACGTGTTTTTCAGCAGAAATAAACATGTTTCTGCAAGTTTGGTCAACCCCATGTAAGTTATGGGGCAGTAACAGTACACTTTTCAAAACGTGTTTTTCAGCCCGAAATAAACGCGTTTTTTCAGACAACTGAATCCCCATGTAGCAACAAGGCTCAGAAGAGCCCACACACTCAGATCTTAACCCCAGTGTGCTGAAAGTGTCAAAACATGTTTTTCAGCAGAAATAAACATGTTTCTGCAAGTTTGGTCAACCCCATGTAAGTTATGGGGCAGTAACAGTACACTTTTCAAAACGTGTTTTTCAGCCCGAAATAAACGCGTTTTTTCAGACAACTGAATCCCCATGTAGCAACAAGGCTCAGAAGAGCCCACACACTCAGATCTTAACCCCAGTGTGCTGAAAGTGTCAAAACATGTTTTTTCAGCAGAAATAAACATGTTTCTGCAAGTTTGGTCAACCCCATGTAAGTTATGGGGCAGTAACAGTACACTTTTCAAAACGTGTTTTTCAGCCCGAAATAAACGCGTTTTTTCAGACAACTGAATCCCCATGTAGCAACAAGGCTCAGAAGAGCCCACACACTCAGATCTTAACCCCAGTGTGCTGAAAGTGTCAAAACATGTTTTTCAGCAGAAATAAACATGTTTCTGCAAGTTTGGTCAACCCCATGTAAGTTATGGGGCAGTAACAGTACACTTTTCAAAACGTGTTTTTCAGCCCGAAATAAACGCGTTTTTTCAGACAACTGAATCCCCATGTAGCAGCAAGGCTCAGAAGAGCCCACACACTCAGATCTTAACCCCAGTGTGCAGAAAGGGTCAAAACTTGTTTTTCAGCAGAAATAAACATGTTTCTGCAAGTTTGGTCAACCCCATGTAAGTTATGGGGCAGTAACAGTACACTTTTCAAAACGTGTTTTTCAGCCCGAAATAAACGCGTTTTTTCAGACAACTGAATACCCATGTAGCAGCAAGGCTCAGAAGAGCCCACACACTCAGATCTTAACCCCAGTGTGCTGAAAGTGTCAAAACATGTTTTTCAGCAGAAATAAACATGTTTCTGCAAGTTTGGTCAACCCCATGTAAGTTATGGGGCAGTAACAGTACACTTTTCTAAACGTGTTTTTCAGCCCGAAATAAACGCGTTTTTTCAGACAACTGAATCCCCATGTAGCAACAAGGCTCAGAAGAGCCCACACACTCAGATCTTAACCCCAGTGTGCTGAAAGTGTCAAAACATGTTTTTTCAGCAGAAATAAACATGTTTCTGCAAGTTTGGTCAACCCCATGTAAGTTATGGGGCAGTAACAGTACACTTTTCAAAACGTGTTTTTCAGCCCGAAATAAACGCGTTTTTTCAGACAACTGAATCCCCATGTAGCAACAAGGCTCAGAAGAGCCCACACACTCAGATCTTAACCCCAGTGTGCTGAAAGTGTCAAAACATGTTTTTCAGCAGAAATAAACATGTTTCTGCAAGTTTGGTCAACCCCATGTAAGTTATGGGGCAGTAACAGTACACTTTTCAAAACGTGTTTTTCAGCCCGAAATAAACGCGTTTTTTCAGACAACTGAATACCCATGTAGCAGCAAGTCTCAGAAGAGCCCACACACTCAGCTCTTAACCCCAGTGTGCAGAAAGGGTCAAAACGTGTTTTTCAGCAGAAATAAACATGTTTCTGCAAGTTTGGTCAACCCCATGTAAGTTATGGGGCAGTAACAGTACACTCTGCAAAACGTGTTTTTCAGCCCGAAATAAACGCGTTTTTTCAGACAACTGAATCCCCATGTAGCAGCAAGGCTCAGAAGAGCCCACACACTCAGATCTTAACCCCAGTGTGCTGAAAGTGTCAAAACATGTTTTTCAGCAGAAATAAACATGTTTCTGCAAGTTTGGTCAACCCCATGTAAGTTATGGGGCAGTAACAGTACACTTTTCAAAACGTGTTTTTCAGCCCGAAATAAACGCGTTTTTTCAGACAACTGAATCCCCATGTAGCAACAAGGCTCAGAAGAGCCCACACACTCAGATCTTAACCCCAGTGTGCTGAAAGTGTCAAAACATGTTTTTCATCAGAAATAAACATGTTTCTGCAAGTTTGGTCAACCCCATGTAAGTTATGGGGCAGTAACAGTACACTTTTCTAAACGTGTTTTTCAGCCCGAAATAAACGCGTTTTTTCAGACAACTGAATCCCCATGTAGCAACAAGGCTCAGAAGAGCCCACACACTCAGATCTTAACCCCAGTGTGCTGAAAGTGTCAAAACATGTTTTTCAGCAGAAATAAACATGTTTCTGCAAGTTTGGTCAACCCCATGTAAGTTATGGGGCAGTAACAGTACACTCTGCAAAACGTGTTTTTCAGCCCGAAATAAACGCGTTTTTTCAGACAACTGAATACCCATGTAGCAGCAAGTCTCAGAAGAGCCCACACACTCAGCTCTTAACCCCAGTGTGCAGAAAGGGTCAAAACGTGTTTTTCAGCAGAAATAAACATGTTTCTGCAAGTTTGGTCAACCCCATGTAAGTTATGGGGCAGTAACAGTACACTCTGCAAAACGTGTTTTTCAGCCCGAAATAAACGCGTTTTTTCAGACAACTGAATCCCCATGTAGCAACAAGGCTCAGAAGAGCCCACACACTCAGATCTTAACCCCAGTGTGCTGAAAGTGTCAAAACATGTTTTTCAGCAGAAATAAACATGTTTCTGCAAGTTTGGTCAACCCCATGTAAGTTATGGGGCAGTAACAGTACACTTTTCAAAACGTGTTTTTCAGCCCGAAATAAACGCGTTTTTTCAGACAACTGAATCCCCATGTAGCAACAAGGCTCAGAAGAGCCCACACACTCAGATCTTAACCCCAGTGTGCTGAAAGTGTCAAAACATGTTTTTCAGCAGAAATAAACATGTTTCTGCAAGTTTGGTCAACCCCATGTAAGTTATGGGGCAGTAACAGTACACTCTGCAAAACGTGTTTTTCAGCCCGAAATAAACGCGTTTTTTCAGACAACTGAATACCCATGTAGCAGCAAGTCTCAGAAGAGCCCACACACTCAGCTCTTAACCCCAGTGTGCAGAAAGGGTCAAAACGTGTTTTTCAGCAGAAATAAACATGTTTCTGCAAGTTTGGTCAACCCCATGTAAGTTATGGGGCAGTAACAGTACACTCTGCAAAACGTGTTTTTCAGCCCGAAATAAACGCGTTTTTTCAGACAACTGAATCCCCATGTAGCAACAAGGCTCAGAAGAGCTCACACACTCAGATCTTAACCCCAGTGTGCTGAAAGTGTCAAAACATGTTTTTCAGCAGAAATAAACATGTTTCTGCAAGTTTGGTCAACCCCATGTAAGTTATGGGGCAGTAACAGTACACTTTTCAAAACGTGTTTTTCAGCCCGAAATAAACGCGTTTTTTCAGACAACTGAATCCCCATGTAGCAACAAGGCTCAGAAGAGCCCACACACTCAGATCTTAACCCCAGTGTGCTGAAAGTGTCAAAACATGTTTTTCAGCAGAAATAAACATGTTTCTGCAAGTTTGGTCAACCCCATGTAAGTTATGGGGCAGTAACAGTACACTTTTCAAAACGTGTTTTTCAGCCCGAAATAAACGCGTTTTTTCAGACAACTGAATACCCATGTAGCAGCAAGTCTCAGAAGAGCCCACACACTCAGCTCTTAACCCCAGTGTGCAGAAAGGGTCAAAACGTGTTTTTCAGCAGAAATAAACATGTTTCTGCAAGTTTGGTCAACCCCATGTAAGTTATGGGGCAGTAACAGTACACTCTGCAAAACGTGTTTTTCAGCCCGAAATAAACGCGTTTTTTCAGACAACTGAATCCCCATGTAGCAACAAGGCTCAGAAGAGCTCACACACTCAGATCTTAACCCCAGTGTGCTGAAAGTGTCAAAACATGTTTTTCAGCAGAAATAAACATGTTTCTGCAAGTTTGGTCAACCCCATGTAAGTTATGGGGCAGTAACAGTACACTTTTCAAAACGTGTTTTTCAGCCCGAAATAAACGCGTTTTTTCAGACAACTGAATCCCCATGTAGCAACAAGGCTCAGAAGAGCCCACACACTCAGATCTTGACCCCAGTGTGCTGAAAGTGTCAAAACATGTTTTTCAGCAGAAATAAACATGTTTCTGCAAGTTTGGTCAACCCCATGTAAGTTATGGGGCAGTAACAGTACACTCTGCAAAACGTGTTTTTCAGCCCGAAATAAACGCGTTTTTTCAGACAACTGAATACCCATGTAGCAGCAAGTCTCAGAAGAGCCCACACACTCAGCTCTTAACCCCAGTGTGCAGAAAGGGTCAAAACGTGTTTTTCAGCAGAAATAAACATGTTTCTGCAAGTTTGGTCAACCCCATGTAAGTTATGGGGCAGTAACAGTACACTTTTCAAAACGTGTTTTTCAGCCCGAAATAAACGCGTTTTTTCAGACAACTGAATCCCCATGTAGCAACAAGGCTCAGAAGAGCCCACACACTCAGATCTTAACCCCAGTGTGCTGAAAGTGTCAAAACATGTTTTTCAGCAGAAATAAACATGTTTCTGCAAGTTTGGTCAACCCCATGTAAGTTATGGGGCAGTAACAGTACACTTTTCAAAACGTGTTTTTCAGCCCGAAATAAACGCGTTTTTTCAGACAACTGAATCCCCATGTAGCAACAAGGCTCAGAAGAGCCCACACACTCAGATCTTAACCCCAGTGTGCTGAAAGTGTCAAAACATGTTTTTTCAGCAGAAATAAACATGTTTCTGCAAGTTTGGTCAACCCCATGTAAGTTATGGGGCAGTAACAGTACACTTTTCAAAACGTGTTTTTCAGCCCGAAATAAACGCGTTTTTTCAGACAACTGAATCCCCATGTAGCAACAAGGCTCAGAAGAGCCCACACACTCAGATCTTAACCCCAGTGTGCTGAAAGTGTCAAAACATGTTTTTCAGCAGAAATAAACATGTTTCTGCAAGTTTGGTCAACCCCATGTAAGTTATGGGGCAGTAACAGTACACTTTTCAAAACGTGTTTTTCAGCCCGAAATAAACGCGTTTTTTCAGACAACTGAATACCCATGTAGCAGCAAGTCTCAGAAGAGCCCACACACTCAGCTCTTAACCCCAGTGTGCAGAAAGGGTCAAAACGTGTTTTTCAGCAGAAATAAACATGTTTCTGCAAGTTTGGTCAACCCCATGTAAGTTATGGGGCAGTAACAGTACACTCTGCAAAACGTGTTTTTCAGCCCGAAATAAACGCGTTTTTTCAGACAACTGAATCCCCATGTAGCAGCAAGGCTCAGAAGAGCCCACACACTCAGATCTTAACCCCAGTGTGCTGAAAGTGTCAAAACATGTTTTTCAGCAGAAATAAACATGTTTCTGCAAGTTTGGTCAACCCCATGTAAGTTATGGGGCAGTAACAGTACACTTTTCAAAACGTGTTTTTCAGCCCGAAATAAACGCGTTTTTTCAGACAACTGAATCCCCATGTAGCAACAAGGCTCAGAAGAGCCCACACACTCAGATCTTAACCCCAGTGTGCTGAAAGTGTCAAAACATGTTTTTTCAGCAGAAATAAACATGTTTCTGCAAGTTTGGTCAACCCCATGTAAGTTATGGGGCAGTAACAGTACACTTTTCAAAACGTGTTTTTCAGCCCGAAATAAACGCGTTTTTTCAGACAACTGAATCCACATGTAGCAACAAGGCTCAGAAGAGCCCACACACTCAGATCTTAACCCCAGTGTGCTGAAAGTGTCAAAACATGTTTTTCAGCAGAAATAAACATGTTTCTGCAAGTTTGGTCAACCCCATGTAAGTTATGGGGCAGTAACAGTACACTTTTCAAAACGTGTTTTTCAGCCCGAAATAAACGCGTTTTTTCAGACAACTGAATCCCCATGTAGCAGCAAGGCTCAGAAGAGCCCACACACTCAGATCTTAACCCCAGTGTGCTGAAAGTGTCAAAACATGTTTTTCAGCAGAAATAAACATGTTTCTGCAAGTTTGGTCAACCCCATGTAAGTTATGGGGCAGTAACAGTACACTTTTCAAAACGTGTTTTTCAGCCCGAAATAAACGCGTTTTTTCAGACAACTGAATCCCCATGTAGCAACAAGGCTCAGAAGAGCCCACACACTCAGATCTTAACCCCAGTGTGCTGAAAGTGTCAAAACATGTTTTTCAGCAGAAATAAACATGTTTCTGCAAGTTTGGTCAACCCCATGTAAGTTATGGGGCAGTAACAGTACACTCTGCAAAACGTGTTTTTCAGCCCGAAATAAACGCGTTTTTTCAGACAACTGAATACCCATGTAGCAGCAAGTCTCAGAAGAGCCCACACACTCAGCTCTTAACCCCAGTGTGCAGAAAGGGTCAAAACGTGTTTTTCAGCAGAAATAAACATGTTTCTGCAAGTTTGGTCAACCCCATGTAAGTTATGGGGCAGTAACAGTACACTCTGCAAAACGTGTTTTTCAGCCCGAAATAAACGCGTTTTTTCAGACAACTGAATCCCCATGTAGCAACAAGGCTCAGAAGAGCCCACACACTCAGATCTTAACCCCAGTGTGCAGAAAGGGTCAAAACTTGTTTTTCAGCAGAAATAAACATGTTTCTGCAAGTTTGGTCAACCCCATGTAAGTTATGGGGCAGTAACAGTACACTTTTCAAAACGTGTTTTTCAGCCCGAAATAAACGCGTTTTTTCAGACAACTGAATACCCATGTAGCAGCAAGGCTCAGAAGAGCCCACACACTCAGATCTTAACCCCAGTGTGCTGAAAGTGTCAAAACATGTTTTTCAGCAGAAATAAACATGTTTCTGCAAGTTTGGTCAACCCCATGTAAGTTATGGGGCAGTAACAGTACACTTTTCTAAACGTGTTTTTCAGCCCGAAATAAACGCGTTTTTTCAGACAACTGAATCCCCATGTAGCAACAAGGCTCAGAAGAGCCCACACACTCAGATCTTAACCCCAGTGTGCTGAAAGTGTCAAAACATGTTTTTCAGCAGAAATAAACATGTTTCTGCAAGTTTGGTCAACCCCATGTAAGTTATGGGGCAGTAACAGTACACTTTTCAAAACGTGTTTTTCAGCCCGAAATAAACGCGTTTTTTCAGACAACTGAATCCCCATGTAGCAACAAGGCTCAGAAGAGCCCACACACTCAGATCTTAACCCCAGTGTGCTGAAAGTGTCAAAACATGTTTTTCAGCAGAAATAAACATGTTTCTGCAAGTTTGGTCAACCCCATGTAAGTTATGGGGCAGTAACAGTACACTTTTCAAAACGTGTTTTTCAGCCCGAAATAAACGCGTTTTTTCAGACAACTGAATACCCATGTAGCAGCAAGTCTCAGAAGAGCCCACACACTCAGCTCTTAACCCCAGTGTGCAGAAAGGGTCAAAACGTGTTTTTCAGCAGAAATAAACATGTTTCTGCAAGTTTGGTCAACCCCATGTAAGTTATGGGGCAGTAACAGTACACTCTGCAAAACGTGTTTTTCAGCCCGAAATAAACGCGTTTTTTCAGACAACTGAATCCCCATGTAGCAGCAAGGCTTAGAAGAGCCCACACACTCAGATCTTAACCCCAGTGTGCTGAAAGTGTCAAAACATGTTTTTCAGCAGAAATAAACATGTTTCTGCAAGTTTGGTCAACCCCATGTAAGTTATGGGGCAGTAACAGTACACTTTTCAAAACGTGTTTTTCAGCCCGAAATAAACGCGTTTTTTCAGACAACTGAATCCCCATGTAGCAACAAGGCTCAGAAGAGCCCACACACTCAGATCTTAACCCCAGTGTGCTGAAAGTGTCAAAACATGTTTTTCAGCAGAAATAAACATGTTTCTGCAAGTTTGGTCAACCCCATGTAAGTTATGGGGCAGTAACAGTACACTTTTCAAAACGTGTTTTTCAGCCCGAAATAAACGCGTTTTTTCAGACAACTGAATCCCCATGTAGCAACAAGGCTCAGAAGAGCCCACACACTCAGATCTTAACCCCAGTGTGCTGAAAGTGTCAAAACATGTTTTTCAGCAGAAATAAACATGTTTCTGCAAGTTTGGTCAACCCCATGTAAGTTATGTGGCAGTAACAGTACACTTTTCAAAACGTGTTTTTCAGCCCGAAATAAACGCGTTTTTTCAGACAACTGAATCCCCATGTAGCAACAAGGCTCAGAAGAGCCCACACACTCAGATCTTAACCCCAGTGTGCTGAAAGTGTCAAAACATGTTTTTCAGCAGAAATAAACATGTTTCTGCAAGTTTGGTCAACCCCATGTAAGTTATGGGGCAGTAACAGTACACTTTTCAAAACGTGTTTTTCAGCCCGAAATAAACGCGTTTTTTCAGACAACTGAATCCCCATGTAGCAACAAGGCTCAGAAGAGCCCACACACTCAGATCTTAACCCCAGTGTGCTGAAAGTGTCAAAACATGTTTTTCAGCAGAAATAAACATGTTTCTGCAAGTTTGGTCAACCCCATGTAAGTTATGGGGCAGTAACAGTACACTTTTCAAAACGTGTTTTTCAGCCCGAAATAAACGCGTTTTTTCAGACAACTGAATACCCATGTAGCAGCAAGTCTCAGAAGAGCCCACACACTCAGCTCTTAACCCCAGTGTGCAGAAAGGGTCAAAACGTGTTTTTCAGCAGAAATAAACATGTTTCTGCAAGTTTGGTCAACCCCATGTAAGTTATGGGGCAGTAACAGTACACTCTGCAAAACGTGTTTTTCAGCCCGAAATAAACGCGTTTTTTCAGACAACTGAATCCCCATGTAGCAACAAGGCTCAGAAGAGCCCACACACTCAGATCTTAACCCCAGTGTGCTGAAAGTGTCAAAACATGTTTTTCAGCAGAAATAAACATGTTTCTGCAAGTTTGGTCAACCCCATGTAAGTTATGGGGCAGTAACAGTACACTTTTCAAAACGTGTTTTTCAGCCCGAAATAAACGCGTTTTTTCAGACAACTGAATCCCCATGTAGCAACAAGGCTCAGAAGAGCCCACACACTCAGATCTTAACCCCAGTGTGCTGAAAGTGTCAAAACATGTTTTTCAGCAGAAATAAACATGTTTCTGCAAGTTTGGTCAACCCCATGTAAGTTATGGGGCAGTAACAGTACACTTTTCAAAACGTGTTTTTCAGCCCGAAATAAACGCGTTTTTTCAGACAACTGAATCCCCATGTAGCAACAAGGCTCAGAAGAGCCCACACACTCAGATCTTAACCCCAGTGTGCTGAAAGTGTCAAAACATGTTTTTCAGCAGAAATAAACATGTTTCTGCAAGTTTGGTCAACCCCATGTAAGTTATGGGGCAGTACCAGTACACTTTTCAAAACGTGTTTTTCAGCCCGAAATAAACGCGTTTTTTCAGACAACTGAATACCCATGTAGCAGCAAGTCTCAGAAGAGCCCACACACTCAGCTCTTAACCCCAGTGTGCAGAAAGGGTCAAAACGTGTTTTTCAGCAGAAATAAACATGTTTCTGCAAGTTTGGTCAACCCCATGTAAGTTATGGGGCAGTAACAGTACACTCTGCAAAACGTGTTTTTCAGCCCGAAATAAACGCGTTTTTTCAGACAACTGAATCCCCATGTAGCAACAAGGCTCAGAAGAGCCCACACACTCAGATCTTAACCCCAGTGTGCTGAAAGTGTCAAAACATGTTTTTCAGCAGAAATAAACATGTTTCTGCAAGTTTGGTCAACCCCATGTAAGTTATGGGGCAGTAACAGTACACTTTTCAAAACGTGTTTTTCAGCCCGAAATAAACGCGTTTTTTCAGACAACTGAATCCCCATGTAGCAACAAGGCTCAGAAGAGCCCACACACTCAGATCTTAACCCCAGTGTGCTGAAAGTGTCAAAACATGTTTTTCAGCAGAAATAAACATGTTTCTGCAAGTTTGGTCAACCCCATGTAAGTTATGGGGCAGTAACAGTACACTTTTCAAAACGTGTTTTTCAGCCCGAAATAAACGCGTTTTTTCAGACAACTGAATCCCCATGTAGCAACAAGGCTCAGAAGAGCCCACACACTCAGATCTTAACCCCAGTGTGCTGAAAGTGTCAAAACATGTTTTTCAGCAGAAATAAACATGTTTCTGCAAGTTTGGTCAACCCCATGTAAGTTATGGGGCAGTAACAGTACACTTTTCAAAACGTGTTTTTCAGCCCGAAATAAACGCGTTTTTTCAGACAACTGAATCCCCATGTAGCAACAAGGCTCGGAAGAGCCCACACACTCAGATCTTAACCCCAGTGTGCTGAAAGTGTCAAAACATGTTTTTCAGCAGAAATAAACATGTTTCTGCAAGTTTGGTCAACCCCATGTAAGTTATGGGGCAGTAACAGTACACTTTTCAAAACGTGTTTTTCAGCCCGAAATAAACGCGTTTTTTCAGACAACTGAATACCCATGTAGCAGCAAGTCTCAGAAGAGCCCACACACTCAGCTCTTAACCCCAGTGTGCAGAAAGGGTCAAAACGTGTTTTTCAGCAGAAATAAACATGTTTCTGCAAGTTTGGTCAACCCCATGTAAGTTATGGGGCAGTAACAGTACACTCTGCAAAACGTGTTTTTCAGCCCGAAATAAACGCGTTTTTTCAGACAACTGAATCCCCATGTAGCAACAAGGCTCAGAAGAGCTCACACACTCAGATCTTAACCCCAGTGTGCTGAAAGTGTCAAAACATGTTTTTCAGCAGAAATAAACATGTTTCTGCAAGTTTGGTCAACCCCATGTAAGTTATGGGGCAGTAACAGTACACTTTTCAAAACGTGTTTTTCAGCCCGAAATAAACGCGTTTTTTCAGACAACTGAATCCCCATGTAGCAACAAGGCTCAGAAGAGCCCACACACTCAGATCTTGACCCCAGTGTGCTGAAAGTGTCAAAACATGTTTTTCAGCAGAAATAAACATGTTTCTGCAAGTTTGGTTCACCCCATGTAAGTTATGGGGCAGTAACAGTACACTCTGCAAAACGTGTTTTTCAGCCCGAAATAAACGCGTTTTTTCAGACAACTGAATACCCATGTAGCAGCAAGTCTCAGAAGAGCCCACACACTCAGCTCTTAACCCCAGTGTGCAGAAAGGGTCAAAACGTGTTTTTCAGCAGAAATAAACATGTTTCTGCAAGTTTGGTCAACCCCATGTAAGTTATGGGGCAGTAACAGTACACTTTTCAAAACGTGTTTTTCAGCCCGAAATAAACGCGTTTTTTCAGACAACTGAATACCCATGTAGCAGCAAGTCTCAGAAGAGCCCACACACTCAGCTCTTAACCCCAGTGTGCAGAAAGGGTCAAAACTTGTTTTTCAGCAGAAATAAACATGTTTCTGCAAGTTTGGTCAACCCCATGTAAGTTATGGGGCAGTAACAGTACACTTTTCAAAACGTGTTTTTCAGCCCGAAATAAACGCGTTTTTTCAGACAACTGAATCCCCATGTAGCAACAAGGCTCAGAAGAGCCCACACACTCAGATCTTGACCCCAGTGTGCTGAAAGTGTCAATACATGTTTTTCAGCAGAAATAAACATGTTTCTGCAAGTTTGGTCAACCCCATGTAAGTTATGGGGCAGTAACAGTACACTCTGCAAAACGTGTTTTTCAGCCCGAAATAAACGCGTTTTTTCAGACAACTGAATACCCATGTAGCAGCAAGTCTCAGAAGAGCCCACACACTCAACTCTTAACCCCAGTGTGCAGAAAGGGTCAAAACGTGTTTTTCAGCAGAAATAAACATGTTTCTGCAAGTTTGGTCAACCCCATGTAAGTTATGGGGCAGTAACAGTACACTCTGCAAAACGTGTTTTTCAGCCCGAAATAAACGCGTTTTTTCAGACAACTGAATCCCCATGTAGCAGCAAGGCTCAGAAGAGCCCACACACTCAGATCTTAACCCCAGTGTGCAGAAAGGGTCAAAACGTGTTTTTCAGCAGAAATAAACATGTTTCTGCAAGTTTGGTCAACCCCATGTAAGTTATGGGGCAGTAACAGTACACTTTTCAAAACGTGTTTTTCAGCCCGAAATCAACGCGTTTTTTCAGACAACTGAATCACCATGTAGCAGCAAGGCTCAGAAGAGCCCACACACTCAGATCTTAACCCCAGTGTGCAGAAAGGGTCAAAACTTGTTTTTCAGCAGAAATAAACATGTTTCTGCAAGTTTGGTCAACCCCATGTAAGTTATGGGGCAGTAACAGTACACTTTTCAAAACGTGTTTTTCAGCCCGAAATAAACGCGTTTTTTCAGACAACTGAATACCCATGTAGCAGCAAGGCTCAGAAGAGCCCACACACTCAGATCTTAACCCCAGTGTGCTGAAAGTGTCAAAACATGTTTTTCAGCAGAAATAAACATGTTTCTGCAAGTTTGGTCAACCCCATGTAAGTTATGGGGCAGTAACAGTACACTTTTCTAAACGTGTTTTTCAGCCCGAAATAAACGCGTTTTTTCAGACAACTGAATCCCCATGTAGCAACAAGGCTCAGAAGAGCCCACACACTCAGATCTTAACCCCAGTGTGCTGAAAGTGTCAAAACATGTTTTTCAGCAGAAATAAACATGTTTCTGCAAGTTTGGTCAACCCCATGTAAGTTATGGGGCAGTAACAGTACACTTTTCAAAACGTGTTTTTCAGCCCGAAATAAACGCGTTTTTTCAGACAACTGAATCCCCATGTAGCAACAAGGCTCAGAAGAGCCCACACACTCAGATCTTAACCCCAGTGTGCTGAAAGTGTCAAAACATGTTTTTCAGCAGAAATAAACATGTTTCTGCAAGTTTGGTCAACCCCATGTAAGTTATGGGGCAGTAACAGTACACTTTTCAAAACGTGTTTTTCAGCCCGAAATAAACGCGTTTTTTCAGACAACTGAATACCCATGTAGCAGCAAGTCTCAGAAGAGCCCACACACTCAGCTCTTAACCCCAGTGTGCAGAAAGGGTCAAAACGTGTTTTTCAGCAGAAATAAACATGTTTCTGCAAGTTTGGTCAACCCCATGTAAGTTATGGGGCAGTAACAGTACACTCTGCAAAACGTGTTTTTCAGCCCGAAATAAACGCGTTTTTTCAGACAACTGAATCCCCATGTAGCAACAAGGCTCAGAAGAGCTCACACACTCAGATCTTAACCCCAGTGTGCTGAAAGTGTCAAAACATGTTTTTCAGCAGAAATAAACATGTTTCTGCAAGTTTGGTCAACCCCATGTAAGTTATGGGGCAGTAACAATACACTTTTCAAAACGTGTTTTTCAGCCCGAAATAAACGCGTTTTTTCAGACAACTGAATCCCCATGTAGCAACAAGGCTCAGAAGAGCCCACACACTCAGATCTTGACCCCAGTGTGCTGAAAGTGTCAAAACATGTTTTTCAGCAGAAATAAACATGTTTCTGCAAGTTTGGTTCACCCCATGTAAGTTATGGGGCAGTAACAGTACACTCTGCAAAACGTGTTTTTCAGCCCGAAATAAACGCGTTTTTTCAGACAACTGAATACCCATGTAGCAGCAAGTCTCAGAAGAGCCCACACACTCAGCTCTTAACCCCAGTGAGCAGAAAGGGTCAAAACGTGTTTTTCAGCAGAAATAAACATGTTTCTGCAAGTTTGGTCAACCCCATGTAAGTTATGGGGCAGTAACAGTACACTTTTCAAAACGTGTTTTTCAGCCCGAAATAAACGCGTTTTTTCAGACAACTGAATCCCCATGTAGCAACAAGGCTCAGAAGAGCCCACACACTCAGATCTTAACCCCAGTGTGCTGAAAGTGTCAAAACATGTTTTTCAGCAGAAATAAACATGTTTCTGCAAGTTTGGTCAACCCCATGTAAGTTATGGGGCAGTAACAGTACACTTTTCAAAACGTGTTTTTCAGCCCGAAATAAACGCGTTTTTTCAGACAACTGAATCCCCATGTAGCAACAAGGCTCAGAAGAGCCCACACACTCAGATCTTAACCCCAGTGTGCTGAAAGTGTCAAAACATGTTTTTCAGCAGAAATAAACATGTTTCTGCAAGTTTGGTCAACCCCATGTAAGTTATGGGGCAGTAACAGTACACTTTTCAAAACGTGTTTTTCAGCCCGAAATAAACGCGTTTTTTCAGACAACTGAATCCCCAAGTAGCAACAAGGCTCAGAAGAGCCCACACACTCAGATCTTAACCCCAGTGTGCTGAAAGTGTCAAAACATGTTTTTCAGCAGAAATAAACATGTTTCTGCAAGTTTGGTCAACCCCATGTAAGTTATGGGGCAGTAACAGTACACTTTTCAAAACGTGTTTTTCAGCCCGAAATAAACGCGTTTTTTCAGACAACTGAATACCCATGTAGCAGCAAGTCTCAGAAGAGCCCACACACTCAGCTCTTAACCCCAGTGTGCAGAAAGGGTCAAAACGTGTTTTTCAGCAGAAATAAACATGTTTCTGCAAGTTTGGTCAACCCCATGTAAGTTATGGGGCAGTAACAGTACACTCTGCAAAACGTGTTTTTCAGCCCGAAATAAACGCGTTTTTTCAGACAACTGAATCCCCATGTAGCAACAAGGCTCAGAAGAGCTCACACACTCAGATCTTAACCCCAGTGTGCTGAAAGTGTCAAAACATGTTTTTCAGCAGAAATAAACATGTTTCTGCAAGTTTGGTCAACCCCATGTAAGTTATGGGGCAGTAACAATACACTTTTCAAAACGTGTTTTTCAGCCCGAAATAAACGCGTTTTTTCAGACAACTGAATCCCCATGTAGCAACAAGGCTCAGAAGAGCCCACACACTCAGATCTTGACCCCAGTGTGCTGAAAGTGTCAAAACATGTTTTTCAGCAGAAATAAACATGTTTCTGCAAGTTTGGTTCACCCCATGTAAGTTATGGGGCAGTAACAGTACACTCTGCAAAACGTGTTTTTCAGCCCGAAATAAACGCGTTTTTTCAGACAACTGAATACCCATGTAGCAGCAAGTCTCAGAAGAGCCCACACACTCAGCTCTTAACCCCAGTGAGCAGAAAGGGTCAAAACGTGTTTTTCAGCAGAAATAAACATGTTTCTGCAAGTTTGGTCAACCCCATGTAAGTTATGGGGCAGTAACAGTACACTTTTCAAAACGTGTTTTTCAGCCCGAAATAAACGCGTTTTTTCAGACAACTGAATCCCCATGTAGCAACAAGGCTCAGAAGAGCCCACACACTCAGATCTTAACCCCAGTGTGCTGAAAGTGTCAAAACATGTTTTTCAGCAGAAATAAACATGTTTCTGCAAGTTTGGTCAACCCCATGTAAGTTATGGGGCAGTAACAGTACACTTTTCAAAACGTGTTTTTCAGCCCGAAATAAACGCGTTTTTTCAGACAACTGAATCCCCATGTAGCAACAAGGCTCAGAAGAGCCCACACACTCAGATCTTAACCCCAGTGTGCTGAAAGTGTCAAAACATGTTTTTCAGCAGAAATAAACATGTTTCTGCAAGTTTGGTCAACCCCATGTAAGTTATGGGGCAGTAACAGTACACTTTTCAAAACGTGTTTTTCAGCCCGAAATAAACGCGTTTTTTCAGACAACTGAATCCCCAAGTAGCAACAAGGCTCAGAAGAGCCCACACACTCAGATCTTAACCCCAGTGTGCTGAAAGTGTCAAAACATGTTTTTCAGCAGAAATAAACATGTTTCTGCAAGTTTGGTCAACCCCATGTAAGTTATGGGGCAGTAACAGTACACTTTTCAAAACGTGTTTTTCAGCCCGAAATAAACGCGTTTTTTCAGACAACTGAATACCCATGTAGCAGCAAGTCTCAGAAGAGCCCACACACTCAGCTCTTAACCCCAGTGTGCAGAAAGGGTCAAAACGTGTTTTTCAGCAGAAATAAACATGTTTCTGCAAGTTTGGTCAACCCCATGTAAGTTATGGGGCAGTAACAGTACACTCTGCAAAACGTGTTTTTCAGCCCGAAATAAACGCGTTTTTTCAGACAACTGAATCCCCATGTAGCAGCAAGGCTCAGAAGAGCCCACACACTCAGATCTTAACCCCAGTGTGCTGAAAGTGTCAAAACATGTTTTTCAGCAGAAATAAACATGTTTCTGCAAGTTTGGTCAACCCCATGTAAGTTATGGGGCAGTAACAGTACACTTTTCAAAACGTGTTTTTCAGCCCGAAATAAACGCGTTTTTTCAGACAACTGAATCCCCATGTAGCAACAAGGCTCAGAAGAGCCCACACACTCAGATCTTGACCCCAGTGTGCTGAAAGTGTCAATACATGTTTTTCAGCAGAAATAAACATGTTTCTGCAAGTTTGGTCAACCCCATGTAAGTTATGGGGCAGTAACAGTACACTCTGCAAAACGTGTTTTTCAGCCCGAAATAAACGCGTTTTTTCAGACAACTGAATACCCATGTAGCAGCAAGTCTCAGAAGAGCCCACACACTCAGCTCTTAACCCCAGTGTGCAGAAAGGGTCAAAACTTGTTTTTCAGCAGAAATAAACATGTTTCTGCAAGTTTGGTCAACCCCATGTAAGTTATGGGGCAGTAACAGTACACTTTTCAAAACGTGTTTTTCAGCCCGAAATAAACGCGTTTTTTCAGACAACTGAATCCCCATGTAGCAACAAGGCTCAGAAGAGCCCACACACTCAGATCTTGACCCCAGTGTGCTGAAAGTGTCAATACATGTTTTTCAGCAGAAATAAACATGTTTCTGCAAGTTTGGTCAACCCCATGTAAGTTATGGGGCAGTAACAGTACACTCTGCAAAACGTGTTTTTCAGCCCGAAATAAACGCGTTTTTTCAGACAACTGAATCCCCATGTAGCAGCAAGGCTCAGAAGAGCCCACACACTCAGATCTTAACCCCAGTGTGCTGAAAGTGTCAAAACATGTTTTTCAGCAGAAATAAACATGTTTCTGCAAGTTTGGTCAACCCCATGTAAGTTATGGGGCAGTAACAGTACACTTTTCAAAACGTGTTTTTCAGCCCGAAATAAACGCGTTTTTTCAGACAACTGAATCCCCATGTAGCAACAAGGCTCAGAAGAGCCCACACACTCAGATCTTGACCCCAGTGTGCTGAAAGTGTCAATACATGTTTTTCAGCAGAAATAAACATGTTTCTGCAAGTTTGGTCAACCCCATGTAAGTTATGGGGCAGTAACAGTACACTCTGCAAAACGTGTTTTTCAGCCCGAAATAAACGCGTTTTTTCAGACAACTGAATACCCATGTAGCAGCAAGTCTCAGAAGAGCCCACACACTCAGCTCTTAACCCCAGTGTGCAGAAAGGGTCAAAACTTGTTTTTCAGCAGAAATAAACATGTTTCTGCAAGTTTGGTCAACCCCATGTAAGTTATGGGGCAGTAACAGTACACTTTTCAAAACGTGTTTTTCAGCCCGAAATAAACGCGTTTTTTCAGACAACTGAATCCCCATGTAGCAACAAGGCTCAGAAGAGCCCACACACTCAGATCTTGACCCCAGTGTGCTGAAAGTGTCAATACATGTTTTTCAGCAGAAATAAACATGTTTCTGCAAGTTTGGTCAACCCCATGTAAGTTATGGGGCAGTAACAGTACACTCTGCAAAACGTGTTTTTCAGCCCGAAATAAACGCGTTTTTTCAGACAACTGAATCCCCATGTAGCAACAAGGCTCAGAAGAGCCCACACACTCAGATCTTAACCCCAGTGTGCTGAAAGTGTCAAAACATGTTTTTCAGCAGAAATAAACATGTTTCTGCAAGTTTGGTCAACCCCATGTAAGTTATGGGGCAGTAACAGTACACTTTTCAAAACGTGTTTTTCAGCCCGAAATAAACGCGTTTTTTCAGACAACTGAATCCCCATGTAGCAACAAGGCTCAGAAGAGCCCACACACTCAGATCTTAACCCCAGTGTGCTGAAAGTGTCAAAACATGTTTTTCAGCAGAAATAAACATGTTTCTGCAAGTTTGGTCAACCCCATGTAAGTTATGGGGCAGTAACAGTACACTTTTCAAAACGTGTTTTTCAGCCCGAAATAAACGCGTTTTTTCAGACAACTGAATCCCCAAGTAGCAACAAGGCTCAGAAGAGCCCACACACTCAGATCTTAACCCCAGTGTGCTGAAAGTGTCAAAACATGTTTTTCAGCAGAAATAAACATGTTTCTGCAAGTTTGGTCAACCCCATGTAAGTTATGGGGCAGTAACAGTACACTTTTCAAAACGTGTTTTTCAGCCCGAAATAAACGCGTTTTTTCAGACAACTGAATACCCATGTAGCAGCAAGTCTCAGAAGAGCCCACACACTCAGCTCTTAACCCCAGTGTGCAGAAAGGGTCAAAACGTGTTTTTCAGCAGAAATAAACATGTTTCTGCAAGTTTGGTCAACCCCATGTAAGTTATGGGGCAGTAACAGTACACTCTGCAAAACGTGTTTTTCAGCCCGAAATAAACGCGTTTTTTCAGACAACTGAATCCCCATGTAGCAACAAGGCTCAGAAGAGCTCACACACTCAGATCTTAACCCCAGTGTGCTGAAAGTGTCAAAACATGTTTTTCAGCAGAAATAAACATGTTTCTGCAAGTTTGGTCAACCCCATGTAAGTTATGGGGCAGTAACAATACACTTTTCAAAACGTGTTTTTCAGCCCGAAATAAACGCGTTTTTTCAGACAACTGAATCCCCATGTAGCAACAAGGCTCAGAAGAGCCCACACACTCAGATCTTGACCCCAGTGTGCTGAAAGTGTCAAAACATGTTTTTCAGCAGAAATAAACATGTTTCTGCAAGTTTGGTTCACCCCATGTAAGTTATGGGGCAGTAACAGTACACTCTGCAAAACGTGTTTTTCAGCCCGAAATAAACGCGTTTTTTCAGACAACTGAATACCCATGTAGCAGCAAGTCTCAGAAGAGCCCACACACTCAGCTCTTAACCCCAGTGAGCAGAAAGGGTCAAAACGTGTTTTTCAGCAGAAATAAACATGTTTCTGCAAGTTTGGTCAACCCCATGTAAGTTATGGGGCAGTAACAGTACACTTTTCAAAACGTGTTTTTCAGCCCGAAATAAACGCGTTTTTTCAGACAACTGAATCCCCATGTAGCAACAAGGCTCAGAAGAGCCCACACACTCAGATCTTAACCCCAGTGTGCTGAAAGTGTCAAAACATGTTTTTCAGCAGAAATAAACATGTTTCTGCAAGTTTGGTCAACCCCATGTAAGTTATGGGGCAGTAACAGTACACTTTTCAAAACGTGTTTTTCAGCCCGAAATAAACGCGTTTTTTCAGACAACTGAATCCCCATGTAGCAACAAGGCTCAGAAGAGCCCACACACTCAGATCTTAACCCCAGTGTGCTGAAAGTGTCAAAACATGTTTTTCAGCAGAAATAAACATGTTTCTGCAAGTTTGGTCAACCCCATGTAAGTTATGGGGCAGTAACAGTACACTTTTCAAAACGTGTTTTTCAGCCCGAAATAAACGCGTTTTTTCAGACAACTGAATCCCCAAGTAGCAACAAGGCTCAGAAGAGCCCACACACTCAGATCTTAACCCCAGTGTGCTGAAAGTGTCAAAACATGTTTTTCAGCAGAAATAAACATGTTTCTGCAAGTTTGGTCAACCCCATGTAAGTTATGGGGCAGTAACAGTACACTTTTCAAAACGTGTTTTTCAGCCCGAAATAAACGCGTTTTTTCAGACAACTGAATACCCATGTAGCAGCAAGTCTCAGAAGAGCCCACACACTCAGCTCTTAACCCCAGTGTGCAGAAAGGGTCAAAACGTGTTTTTCAGCAGAAATAAACATGTTTCTGCAAGTTTGGTCAACCCCATGTAAGTTATGGGGCAGTAACAGTACACTCTGCAAAACGTGTTTTTCAGCCCGAAATAAACGCGTTTTTTCAGACAACTGAATCCCCATGTAGCAGCAAGGCTCAGAAGAGCCCACACACTCAGATCTTAACCCCAGTGTGCTGAAAGTGTCAAAACATGTTTTTCAGCAGAAATAAACATGTTTCTGCAAGTTTGGTCAACCCCATGTAAGTTATGGGGCAGTAACAGTACACTTTTCAAAACGTGTTTTTCAGCCCGAAATAAACGCGTTTTTTCAGACAACTGAATCCCCATGTAGCAACAAGGCTCAGAAGAGCCCACACACTCAGATCTTGACCCCAGTGTGCTGAAAGTGTCAATACATGTTTTTCAGCAGAAATAAACATGTTTCTGCAAGTTTGGTCAACCCCATGTAAGTTATGGGGCAGTAACAGTACACTCTGCAAAACGTGTTTTTCAGCCCGAAATAAACGCGTTTTTTCAGACAACTGAATACCCATGTAGCAGCAAGTCTCAGAAGAGCCCACACACTCAGCTCTTAACCCCAGTGTGCAGAAAGGGTCAAAACTTGTTTTTCAGCAGAAATAAACATGTTTCTGCAAGTTTGGTCAACCCCATGTAAGTTATGGGGCAGTAACAGTACACTTTTCAAAACGTGTTTTTCAGCCCGAAATAAACGCGTTTTTTCAGACAACTGAATCCCCATGTAGCAACAAGGCTCAGAAGAGCCCACACACTCAGATCTTGACCCCAGTGTGCTGAAAGTGTCAATACATGTTTTTCAGCAGAAATAAACATGTTTCTGCAAGTTTGGTCAACCCCATGTAAGTTATGGGGCAGTAACAGTACACTCTGCAAAACGTGTTTTTCAGCCCGAAATAAACGCGTTTTTTCAGACAACTGAATACCCATGTAGCAGCAAGTCTCAGAAGAGCCCACACACTCAGCTCTTAACCCCAGTGTGCAGAAAGGGTCAAAACGTGTTTTTCAGCAGAAATAAACATGTTTCTGCAAGTTTGGTCAACCCCATGTAAGTTATGGGGCAGTAACAGTACACTCTGCAAAACGTGTTTTTCAGCCCGAAATAAACGCGTTTTTTCAGACAACTGAATCCCCATGTAGCAGCAAGGCTCAGAAGAGCCCACACACTCAGATCTTAACCCCAGTGTGCAGAAAGGGTCAAAACGTGTTTTTCAGCAGAAATAAACATGTTTCTGCAAGTTTGGTCAACCCCATGTAAGTTATGGGGCAGTAACAGTACACTTTTCAAAACGTGTTTTTCAGCCCGAAATCAACGCGTTTTTTCAGACAACTGAATCACCATGTAGCAACAAGGCTCAGAAGAGCCCACACACTCAGATCTTGACCCCAGTGTGCTGAAAGTGTCAAAACATGTTTTTCAGCAGAAATAAACATGTTTCTGCAAGTTTGGTTCACCCCATGTAAGTTATGGGGCAGTAACAGTACACTCTGCAAAACGTGTTTTTCAGCCCGAAATAAACGCGTTTTTTCAGACAACTGAATACCCATGTAGCAGCAAGTCTCAGAAGAGCCCACACACTCAGCTCTTAACCCCAGTGAGCAGAAAGGGTCAAAACGTGTTTTTCAGCAGAAATAAACATGTTTCTGCAAGTTTGGTCAACCCCATGTAAGTTATGGGGCAGTAACAGTACACTTTTCAAAACGTGTTTTTCAGCCCGAAATAAACGCGTTTTTTCAGACAACTGAATCCCCATGTAGCAACAAGGCTCAGAAGAGCCCACACACTCAGATCTTAACCCCAGTGTGCTGAAAGTGTCAAAACATGTTTTTCAGCAGAAATAAACATGTTTCTGCAAGTTTGGTCAACCCCATGTAAGTTATGGGGCAGTAACAGTACACTTTTCAAAACGTGTTTTTCAGCCCGAAATAAACGCGTTTTTTCAGACAACTGAATCCCCATGTAGCAACAAGGCTCAGAAGAGCCCACACACTCAGATCTTAACCCCAGTGTGCTGAAAGTGTCAAAACATGTTTTTCAGCAGAAATAAACATGTTTCTGCAAGTTTGGTCAACCCCATGTAAGTTATGGGGCAGTAACAGTACACTTTTCAAAACGTGTTTTTCAGCCCGAAATAAACGCGTTTTTTCAGACAACTGAATCCCCAAGTAGCAACAAGGCTCAGAAGAGCCCACACACTCAGATCTTAACCCCAGTGTGCTGAAAGTGTCAAAACATGTTTTTCAGCAGAAATAAACATGTTTCTGCAAGTTTGGTCAACCCCATGTAAGTTATGGGGCAGTAACAGTACACTTTTCAAAACGTGTTTTTCAGCCCGAAATAAACGCGTTTTTTCAGACAACTGAATACCCATGTAGCAGCAAGTCTCAGAAGAGCCCACACACTCAGCTCTTAACCCCAGTGTGCAGAAAGGGTCAAAACGTGTTTTTCAGCAGAAATAAACATGTTTCTGCAAGTTTGGTCAACCCCATGTAAGTTATGGGGCAGTAACAGTACACTCTGCAAAACGTGTTTTTCAGCCCGAAATAAACGCGTTTTTTCAGACAACTGAATCCCCATGTAGCAGCAAGGCTCAGAAGAGCCCACACACTCAGATCTTAACCCCAGTGTGCTGAAAGTGTCAAAACATGTTTTTCAGCAGAAATAAACATGTTTCTGCAAGTTTGGTCAACCCCATGTAAGTTATGGGGCAGTAACAGTACACTTTTCAAAACGTGTTTTTCAGCCCGAAATAAACGCGTTTTTTCAGACAACTGAATCCCCATGTAGCAACAAGGCTCAGAAGAGCCCACACACTCAGATCTTGACCCCAGTGTGCTGAAAGTGTCAATACATGTTTTTCAGCAGAAATAAACATGTTTCTGCAAGTTTGGTCAACCCCATGTAAGTTATGGGGCAGTAACAGTACACTCTGCAAAACGTGTTTTTCAGCCCGAAATAAACGCGTTTTTTCAGACAACTGAATACCCATGTAGCAGCAAGTCTCAGAAGAGCCCACACACTCAGCTCTTAACCCCAGTGTGCAGAAAGGGTCAAAACTTGTTTTTCAGCAGAAATAAACATGTTTCTGCAAGTTTGGTCAACCCCATGTAAGTTATGGGGCAGTAACAGTACACTTTTCAAAACGTGTTTTTCAGCCCGAAATAAACGCGTTTTTTCAGACAACTGAATCCCCATGTAGCAACAAGGCTCAGAAGAGCCCACACACTCAGATCTTGACCCCAGTGTGCTGAAAGTGTCAATACATGTTTTTCAGCAGAAATAAACATGTTTCTGCAAGTTTGGTCAACCCCATGTAAGTTATGGGGCAGTAACAGTACACTCTGCAAAACGTGTTTTTCAGCCCGAAATAAACGCGTTTTTTCAGACAACTGAATACCCATGTAGCAGCAAGTCTCAGAAGAGCCCACACACTCAGCTCTTAACCCCAGTGTGCAGAAAGGGTCAAAACGTGTTTTTCAGCAGAAATAAACATGTTTCTGCAAGTTTGGTCAACCCCATGTAAGTTATGGGGCAGTAACAGTACACTCTGCAAAACGTGTTTTTCAGCCCGAAATAAACGCGTTTTTTCAGACAACTGAATCCCCATGTAGCAGCAAGGCTCAGAAGAGCCCACACACTCAGATCTTAACCCCAGTGTGCAGAAAGGGTCAAAACGTGTTTTTCAGCAGAAATAAACATGTTTCTGCAAGTTTGGTCAACCCCATGTAAGTTATGGGGCAGTAACAGTACACTTTTCAAAACGTGTTTTTCAGCCCGAAATCAACGCGTTTTTTCAGACAACTGAATCACCATGTAGCAGCAAGGCTCAGAAGAGCCCACACACTCAGATCTTAACCCCAGTGTGCAGAAAGGGTCAAAACTTGTTTTTCAGCAGAAATAAACATGTTTCTGCAAGTTTGGTCAACCCCATGTAAGTTATGGGGCAGTAACAGTACACTTTTCAAAACGTGTTTTTCAGCCCGAAATAAACGCGTTTTTTCAGACAACTGAATACCCATGTAGCAGCAAGGCTCAGAAGAGCCCACACACTCAGATCTTAACCCCAGTGTGCTGAAAGTGTCAAAACATGTTTTTCAGCAGAAATAAACATGTTTCTGCAAGTTTGGTCAACCCCATGTAAGTTATGGGGCAGTAACAGTACACTTTTCTAAACGTGTTTTTCAGCCCGAAATAAACGCGTTTTTTCAGACAACTGAATCCCCATGTAGCAACAAGGCTCAGAAGAGCCCACACACTCAGATCTTAACCCCAGTGTGCTGAAAGTGTCAAAACATGTTTTTCAGCAGAAATAAACATGTTTCTGCAAGTTTGGTCAACCCCATGTAAGTTATGGGGCAGTAACAGTACACTTTTCAAAACGTGTTTTTCAGCCCGAAATAAACGCGTTTTTTCAGACAACTGAATCCCCATGTAGCAACAAGGCTCAGAAGAGCCCACACACTCAGATCTTAACCCCAGTGTGCTGAAAGTGTCAAAACATGTTTTTCAGCAGAAATAAACATGTTTCTGCAAGTTTGGTCAACCCCATGTAAGTTATGGGGCAGTAACAGTACACTTTTCAAAACGTGTTTTTCAGCCCGAAATAAACGCGTTTTTTCAGACAACTGAATACCCATGTAGCAGCAAGTCTCAGAAGAGCCCACACACTCAGCTCTTAACCCCAGTGTGCAGAAAGGGTCAAAACGTGTTTTTCAGCAGAAATAAACATGTTTCTGCAAGTTTGGTCAACCCCATGTAAGTTATGGGGCAGTAACAGTACACTCTGCAAAACGTGTTTTTCAGCCCGAAATAAACGCGTTTTTTCAGACAACTGAATCCCCATGTAGCAACAAGGCTCAGAAGAGCTCACACACTCAGATCTTAACCCCAGTGTGCTGAAAGTGTCAAAACATGTTTTTCAGCAGAAATAAACATGTTTCTGCAAGTTTGGTCAACCCCATGTAAGTTATGGGGCAGTAACAATACACTTTTCAAAACGTGTTTTTCAGCCCGAAATAAACGCGTTTTTTCAGACAACTGAATCCCCATGTAGCAACAAGGCTCAGAAGAGCCCACACACTCAGATCTTGACCCCAGTGTGCTGAAAGTGTCAAAACATGTTTTTCAGCAGAAATAAACATGTTTCTGCAAGTTTGGTTCACCCCATGTAAGTTATGGGGCAGTAACAGTACACTCTGCAAAACGTGTTTTTCAGCCCGAAATAAACGCGTTTTTTCAGACAACTGAATACCCATGTAGCAGCAAGTCTCAGAAGAGCCCACACACTCAGCTCTTAACCCCAGTGAGCAGAAAGGGTCAAAACGTGTTTTTCAGCAGAAATAAACATGTTTCTGCAAGTTTGGTCAACCCCATGTAAGTTATGGGGCAGTAACAGTACACTTTTCAAAACGTGTTTTTCAGCCCGAAATAAACGCGTTTTTTCAGACAACTGAATCCCCATGTAGCAACAAGGCTCAGAAGAGCCCACACACTCAGATCTTAACCCCAGTGTGCTGAAAGTGTCAAAACATGTTTTTCAGCAGAAATAAACATGTTTCTGCAAGTTTGGTCAACCCCATGTAAGTTATGGGGCAGTAACAGTACACTTTTCAAAACGTGTTTTTCAGCCCGAAATAAACGCGTTTTTTCAGACAACTGAATCCCCATGTAGCAACAAGGCTCAGAAGAGCCCACACACTCAGATCTTAACCCCAGTGTGCTGAAAGTGTCAAAACATGTTTTTCAGCAGAAATAAACATGTTTCTGCAAGTTTGGTCAACCCCATGTAAGTTATGGGGCAGTAACAGTACACTTTTCAAAACGTGTTTTTCAGCCCGAAATAAACGCGTTTTTTCAGACAACTGAATCCCCAAGTAGCAACAAGGCTCAGAAGAGCCCACACACTCAGATCTTAACCCCAGTGTGCTGAAAGTGTCAAAACATGTTTTTCAGCAGAAATAAACATGTTTCTGCAAGTTTGGTCAACCCCATGTAAGTTATGGGGCAGTAACAGTACACTTTTCAAAACGTGTTTTTCAGCCCGAAATAAACGCGTTTTTTCAGACAACTGAATACCCATGTAGCAGCAAGTCTCAGAAGAGCCCACACACTCAGCTCTTAACCCCAGTGTGCAGAAAGGGTCAAAACGTGTTTTTCAGCAGAAATAAACATGTTTCTGCAAGTTTGGTCAACCCCATGTAAGTTATGGGGCAGTAACAGTACACTCTGCAAAACGTGTTTTTCAGCCCGAAATAAACGCGTTTTTTCAGACAACTGAATCCCCATGTAGCAGCAAGGCTCAGAAGAGCCCACACACTCAGATCTTAACCCCAGTGTGCTGAAAGTGTCAAAACATGTTTTTCAGCAGAAATAAACATGTTTCTGCAAGTTTGGTCAACCCCATGTAAGTTATGGGGCAGTAACAGTACACTTTTCAAAACGTGTTTTTCAGCCCGAAATAAACGCGTTTTTTCAGACAACTGAATCCCCATGTAGCAACAAGGCTCAGAAGAGCCCACACACTCAGATCTTGACCCCAGTGTGCTGAAAGTGTCAATACATGTTTTTCAGCAGAAATAAACATGTTTCTGCAAGTTTGGTCAACCCCATGTAAGTTATGGGGCAGTAACAGTACACTCTGCAAAACGTGTTTTTCAGCCCGAAATAAACGCGTTTTTTCAGACAACTGAATACCCATGTAGCAGCAAGTCTCAGAAGAGCCCACACACTCAGCTCTTAACCCCAGTGTGCAGAAAGGGTCAAAACGTGTTTTTCAGCAGAAATAAACATGTTTCTGCAAGTTTGGTCAACCCCATGTAAGTTATGGGGCAGTAACAGTACACTCTGCAAAACGTGTTTTTCAGCCCGAAATAAACGCGTTTTTTCAGACAACTGAATCCCCATGTAGCAGCAAGGCTCAGAAGAGCCCACACACTCAGATCTTAACCCCAGTGTGCAGAAAGGGTCAAAACGTGTTTTTCAGCAGAAATAAACATGTTTCTGCAAGTTTGGTCAACCCCATGTAAGTTATGGGGCAGTAACAGTACACTTTTCAAAACGTGTTTTTCAGCCCGAAATCAACGCGTTTTTTCAGACAACTGAATCACCATGTAGCAGCAAGGCTCAGAAGAGCCCACACACTCAGATCTTAACCCCAGTGTGCAGAAAGGGTCAAAACTTGTTTTTCAGCAGAAATAAACATGTTTCTGCAAGTTTGGTCAACCCCATGTAAGTTATGGGGCAGTAACAGTACACTTTTCAAAACGTGTTTTTCAGCCCGAAATAAACGCGTTTTTTCAGACAACTGAATACCCATGTAGCAGCAAGGCTCAGAAGAGCCCACACACTCAGATCTTAACCCCAGTGTGCTGAAAGTGTCAAAACATGTTTTTCAGCAGAAATAAACATGTTTCTGCAAGTTTGGTCAACCCCATGTAAGTTATGGGGCAGTAACAGTACACTTTTCTAAACGTGTTTTTCAGCCCGAAATAAACGCGTTTTTTCAGACAACTGAATCCCCATGTAGCAACAAGGCTCAGAAGAGCCCACACACTCAGATCTTAACCCCAGTGTGCTGAAAGTGTCAAAACATGTTTTTCAGCAGAAATAAACATGTTTCTGCAAGTTTGGTCAACCCCATGTAAGTTATGGGGCAGTAACAGTACACTTTTCAAAACGTGTTTTTCAGCCCGAAATAAACGCGTTTTTTCAGACAACTGAATCCCCATGTAGCAACAAGGCTCAGAAGAGCCCACACACTCAGATCTTAACCCCAGTGTGCTGAAAGTGTCAAAACATGTTTTTCAGCAGAAATAAACATGTTTCTGCAAGTTTGGTCAACCCCATGTAAGTTATGGGGCAGTAACAGTACACTTTTCAAAACGTGTTTTTCAGCCCGAAATAAACGCGTTTTTTCAGACAACTGAATCCCCATGTAGCAGCAAGGCTCAGAAGAGCCCACACACTCAGATCTTAACCCCAGTGTGCTGAAAGTGTTAAAACATGTTTTTCAGCAGAAATAAACATGTTTCTGCAAGTTTGGTCAACCCCATGTAAGTTATGGGGCAGTAACAGTACACTTTTCAAAACGTGTTTTTCAGCCCGAAATAAACGCGTTTTTTCAGACAACTGAATACCCATGTAGCAGCAAGTCTCAGAAGAGCCCACACACTCAGCTCTTAACCCCAGTGTGCAGAAAGGGTCAAAACGTGTTTTTCAGCAGAAATAAACATGTTTCTGCAAGTTTGGTCAACCCCATGTAAGTTATGGGGCAGTAACAGTACACTCTGCAAAACGTGTTTTTCAGCCCGAAATAAACGCGTTTTTTCAGACAACTGAATCCCCATGTAGCAGCAAGGCTTAGAAGAGCCCACACACTCAGATCTTAACCCCAGTGTGCTGAAAGTGTCAAAACATGTTTTTCAGCAGAAATAAACATGTTTCTGCAAGTTTGGTCAACCCCATGTAAGTTATGGGGCAGTAACAGTACACTTTTCAAAACGTGTTTTTCAGCCCGAAATAAACGCGTTTTTTCAGACAACTGAATCCCCATGTAGCAACAAGGCTCAGAAGAGCCCACACACTCAGATCTTAACCCCAGTGTGCTGAAAGTGTCAAAACATGTTTTTCAGCAGAAATAAACATGTTTCTGCAAGTTTGGTCAACCCCATGTAAGTTATGGGGCAGTAACAGTACACTTTTCAAAACGTGTTTTTCAGCCCGAAATAAACGCGTTTTTTCAGACAACTGAATCCCCATGTAGCAACAAGGCTCAGAAGAGCCCACACACTCAGATCTTAACCCCAGTGTGCTGAAAGGGTCAAAACATGTTTTTCAGCAGAAATAAACATGTTTCTGCAAGTTTGGTCAACCCCATGTAAGTTATGGGGCAGTAACAGTACACTTTTCAAAACGTGTTTTTCAGCCCGAAATAAACGCGTTTTTTCAGACAACTGAATCCCCATGTAGCAACAAGGCTCAGAAGAGCCCACACACTCAGATCTTAACCCCAGTGTGCTGAAAGTGTCAAAACATGTTTTTCAGCAGAAATAAACATGTTTCTGCAAGTTTGGTCAACCCCATGTAAGTTATGGGGCAGTAACAGTACACTTTTCAAAACGTGTTTTTCAGCCCGAAATAAACGCGTTTTTTCAGACAACTGAATCCCCATGTAGCAACAAGGCTCAGAAGAGCCCACACACTCAGATCTTAACCCCAGTGTGCTGAAAGTGTCAAAACATGTTTTTCAGCAGAAATAAACATGTTTCTGCAAGTTTGGTCAACCCCATGTAAGTTATGGGGCAGTAACAGTACACTTTTCAAAACGTGTTTTTCAGCCCGAAATAAACGCGTTTTTTCAGACAACTGAATACCCATGTAGCAGCAAGTCTCAGAAGAGCCCACACACTCAGCTCTTAACCCCAGTGTGCAGAAAGGGTCAAAACGTGTTTTTCAGCAGAAATAAACATGTTTCTGCAAGTTTGGTCAACCCCATGTAAGTTATGGGGCAGTAACAGTACACTCTGCAAAACGTGTTTTTCAGCCCGAAATAAACGCGTTTTTTCAGACAACTGAATCCCCATGTAGCAACAAGGCTCAGAAGAGCTCACACACTCAGATCTTAACCCCAGTGTGCTGAAAGTGTCAAAACATGTTTTTCAGCAGAAATAAACATGTTTCTGCAAGTTTGGTCAACCCCATGTAAGTTATGGGGCAGTAACAGTACACTTTTCAAAACGTGTTTTTCAGCCCGAAATAAACGCGTTTTTTCAGACAACTGAATCCCCATGTAGCAACAAGGCTCAGAAGAGCCCACACACTCAGATCTTGACCCCAGTGTGCTGAAAGTGTCAAAACATGTTTTTCAGCAGAAATAAACATGTTTCTGCAAGTTTGGTCAACCCCATGTAAGTTATGGGGCAGTAACAGTACACTCTGCAAAACGTGTTTTTCAGCCCGAAATAAACGCGTTTTTTCAGACAACTGAATACCCATGTAGCAGCAAGTCTCAGAAGAGCCCACACACTCAGCTCTTAACCCCAGTGTGCAGAAAGGGTCAAAACGTGTTTTTCAGCAGAAATAAACATGTTTCTGCAAGTTTGGTCAACCCCATGTAAGTTATGGGGCAGTAACAGTACACTTTTCAAAACGTGTTTTTCAGCCCGAAATAAACGCGTTTTTTCAGACAACTGAATCCCCATGTAGCAACAAGGCTCAGAAGAGCCCACACACTCAGATCTTAACCCCAGTGTGCTGAAAGTGTCAAAACATGTTTTTCAGCAGAAATAAACATGTTTCTGCAAGTTTGGTCAACCCCATGTAAGTTATGGGGCAGTAACAGTACACTTTTCAAAACGTGTTTTTCAGCCCGAAATAAACGCGTTTTTTCAGACAACTGAATCCCCATGTAGCAACAAGGCTCAGAAGAGCCCACACACTCAGATCTTAACCCCAGTGTGCTGAAAGTGTCAAAACATGTTTTTCAGCAGAAATAAACATGTTTCTGCAAGTTTGGTCAACCCCATGTAAGTTATGGGGCAGTAACAGTACACTTTTCAAAACGTGTTTTTCAGCCCGAAATAAACGCGTTTTTTCAGACAACTGAATACCCATGTAGCAGCAAGTCTCAGAAGAGCCCACACACTCAGCTCTTAACCCCAGTGTGCAGAAAGGGTCAAAACGTGTTTTTCAGCAGAAATAAACATGTTTCTGCAAGTTTGGTCAACCCCATGTAAGTTATGGGGCAGTAACAGTACACTCTGCAAAACGTGTTTTTCAGCCCGAAATAAACGCGTTTTTTCAGACAACTGAATCCCCATGTAGCAGCAAGGCTCAGAAGAGCCCACACACTCAGATCTTAACCCCAGTGTGCTGAAAGTGTCAAAACATGTTTTTCAGCAGAAATAAACATGTTTCTGCAAGTTTGGTCAACCCCATGTAAGTTATGGGGCAGTAACAGTACACTTTTCAAAACGTGTTTTTCAGCCCGAAATAAACGCGTTTTTTCAGACAACTGAATCCCCATGTAGCAACAAGGCTCAGAAGAGCCCACACACTCAGATCTTAACCCCAGTGTGCTGAAAGTGTCAAAACATGTTTTTTCAGCAGAAATAAACATGTTTCTGCAAGTTTGGTCAACCCCATGTAAGTTATGGGGCAGTAACAGTACACTTTTCAAAACGTGTTTTTCAGCCCGAAATAAACGCGTTTTTTCAGACAACTGAATCCCCATGTAGCAACAAGGCTCAGAAGAGCCCACACACTCAGATCTTAACCCCAGTGTGCTGAAAGTGTCAAAACATGTTTTTCAGCAGAAATAAACATGTTTCTGCAAGTTTGGTCAACCCCATGTAAGTTATGGGGCAGTAACAGTACACTTTTCAAAACGTGTTTTTCAGCCCGAAATAAACGCGTTTTTTCAGACAACTGAATACCCATGTAGCAGCAAGTCTCAGAAGAGCCCACACACTCAGCTCTTAACCCCAGTGTGCAGAAAGGGTCAAAACGTGTTTTTCAGCAGAAATAAACATGTTTCTGCAAGTTTGGTCAACCCCATGTAAGTTATGGGGCAGTAACAGTACACTCTGCAAAACGTGTTTTTCAGCCCGAAATAAACGCGTTTTTTCAGACAACTGAATCCCCATGTAGCAGCAAGGCTCAGAAGAGCCCACACACTCAGATCTTAACCCCAGTGTGCTGAAAGTGTCAAAACATGTTTTTCAGCAGAAATAAACATGTTTCTGCAAGTTTGGTCAACCCCATGTAAGTTATGGGGCAGTAACAGTACACTTTTCAAAACGTGTTTTTCAGCCCGAAATAAACGCGTTTTTTCAGACAACTGAATCCCCATGTAGCAACAAGGCTCAGAAGAGCCCACACACTCAGATCTTAACCCCAGTGTGCTGAAAGTGTCAAAACATGTTTTTCAGCAGAAATAAACATGTTTCTGCAAGTTTGGTCAACCCCATGTAAGTTATGGGGCAGTAACAGAACACTTTTCAAAACGTGTTTTTCAGCCCGAAATAAACGCGTTTTTTCAGACATCTGAATCCCCATGTAGCAACAAGGCTCAGAAGAGCCCACACACTCAGATCTTAACCCCAGTGTGCTGAAAGTGTCAAAACATGTTTTTCAGCAGAAATAAACATGTTTCTGCAAGTTTGGTCAACCCCATGTAAGTTATGGGGCAGTAACAGTACACTTTTCAAAACGTGTTTTTCAGCCCGAAATAAACGCGTTTTTTCAGACAACTGAATCCCCATGTAGCAACAAGGCTCAGAAGAGCCCACACACTCAGATCTTAACCCCAGTGTGCTGAAAGTGTCAAAACATGTTTTTCAGCAGAAATAAACATGTTTCTGCAAGTTTGGTCAACCCCATGTAAGTTATGGGGCAGTAACAGTACACTTTTCAAAACGTGTTTTTCAGCCCGAAATAAACGCGTTTTTTCAGACAACTGAATACCCATGTAGCAGCAAGTCTCAGAAGAGCCCACACACTCAGCTCTTAACCCCAGTGTGCAGAAAGGGTCAAAACGTGTTTTTCAGCAGAAATAAACATGTTTCTGCAAGTTTGGTCAACCCCATGTAAGTTATGGGGCAGTAACAGTACACTCTGCAAAACGTGTTTTTCAGCCCGAAATAAACGCGTTTTTTCAGACAACTGAATACCCATGTAGCAGCAAGGCTCAGACGAGCCCACACACTCAGATCTTAACCCCAGTGTGCAGAAAGGGTCAAAACGTGTTTTTCAGCAGAAATAAACATGTTTCTGCAAGTTTGGTCAACCCCATGTAAGTTATGGAGCAGTAACAGTACACTCTGCAAAACGTGTTTTTCAGCCCGAAATAAACGCGTTTTTTCAGACAACTGAATCCCCATGTAGCAACAAGGCTCAGAAGAGCCCACACACTCAGATCTTGACCCCAGTGTGCTGAAAGTGTCAAAACATGTTTTTCAGCAGAAATAAACATGTTTCTGCAAGTTTGGTCAACCCCATGTAAGTTATGGGGCAGTAACAGTACACTCTGCAAAACGTGTTTTTCAGCCCGAAATAAACGCGTTTTTTCAGACAACTGAATACCCATGTAGCAGCAAGTCTCAGAAGAGCCCACACACTCAGCTCTTAACCCCAGTGTGCAGAAAGGGTCAAAACGTGTTTTTCAGCAGAAATAAACATGTTTCTGCAAGTTTGGTCAACCCCATGTAAGTTATGGGGCAGTAACAGTACACTTTTCAAAACGTGTTTTTCAGCCCGAAATAAACGCGTTTTTTCAGACAACTGAATCCCCATGTAGCAACAAGGCTCAGAAGAGCCCACACACTCAGATCTTAACCCCAGTGTGCTGAAAGTGTCAAAACATGTTTTTCAGCAGAAATAAACATGTTTCTGCAAGTTTGGTCAACCCCATGTAAGTTATGGGGCAGTAACAGTACACTTTTCAAAACGTGTTTTTCAGCCCGAAATAAACGCGTTTTTTCAGACAACTGAATCCCCATGTAGCAACAAGGCTCAGAAGAGCCCACACACTCAGATCTTAACCCCAGTGTGCTGAAAGTGTCAAAACATGTTTTTTCAGCAGAAATAAACATGTTTCTGCAAGTTTGGTCAACCCCATGTAAGTTATGGGGCAGTAACAGTACACTTTTCAAAACGTGTTTTTCAGCCCGAAATAAACGCGTTTTTTCAGACAACTGAATCCCCATGTAGCAACAAGGCTCAGAAGAGCCCACACACTCAGATCTTAACCCCAGTGTGCTGAAAGTGTCAAAACATGTTTTTCAGCAGAAATAAACATGTTTCTGCAAGTTTGGTCAACCCCATGTAAGTTATGGGGCAGTAACAGTACACTTTTCAAAACGTGTTTTTCAGCCCGAAATAAACGCGTTTTTTCATACAACTGAATCCCCATGTAGCAACAAGGCTCAGAAGAGCCCACACACTCAGATCTTAACCCCAGTGTGCTGAAAGTGTCAAAACATGTTTTTCAGCAGAAATAAACATGTTTCTGCAAGTTTGGTCAACCCCATGTAAGTTATGGGGCAGTAACAGTACACTTTTCAAAACGTGTTTTTCAGCCCGAAATAAACGCGTTTTTTCAGACAACTGAATACCCATGTAGCAGCAAGTCTCAGAAGAGCCCACACACTCAGCTCTTAACCCCAGTGTGCAGAAAGGGTCAAAACGTGTTTTTCAGCAGAAATAAACATGTTTCTGCAAGTTTGGTCAACCCCATGTAAGTTATGGGGCAGTAACAGTACACTCTGCAAAACGTGTTTTTCAGCCCGAAATAAACGCGTTTTTTCAGACAACTGAATCCCCATGTAGCAGCAAGGCTCAGAAGAGCCCACACACTCAGATCTTAACCCCAGTGTGCTGAAAGTGTCAAAACATGTTTTTCAGCAGAAATAAACATGTTTCTGCAAGTTTGGTCAACCCCATGTAAGTTATGGGGCAGTAACAGTACACTTTTCAAAACGTGTTTTTCAGCCCGAAATAAACGCGTTTTTTCAGACAACTGAATCCCCATGTAGCAACAAGGCTCAGAAGAGCCCACACACTCAGATCTTGACCCCAGTGTGCTGAAAGTGTCAATACATGTTTTTCAGCAGAAATAAACATGTTTCTGCAAGTTTGGTCAACCCCATGTAAGTTATGGGGCAGTAACAGTACACTCTGCAAAACGTGTTTTTCAGCCCGAAATAAACGCGTTTTTTCAGACAACTGAATACCCATGTAGCAGCAAGTCTCAGAAGAGCCCACACACTCAGCTCTTAACCCCAGTGTGCAGAAAGGGTCAAAACGTGTTTTTCAGCAGAAATAAACATGTTTCTGCAAGTTTGGTCAACCCCATGTAAGTTATGGGGCAGTAACAGTACACTCTGCAAAACGTGTTTTTCAGCCCGAAATAAACGCGTTTTTTCAGACAACTGAATCCCCATGTAGCAGCAAGGCTCAGAAGAGCCCACACACTCAGATCTTAACCCCAGTGTGCAGAAAGGGTCAAAACGTGTTTTTCAGCAGAAATAAACATGTTTCTGCAAGTTTGGTCAACCCCATGTAAGTTATGGGGCAGTAACAGTACACTTTTCAAAACGTGTTTTTCAGCCCGAAATCAACGCGTTTTTTCAGACAACTGAATCACCATGTAGCAGCAAGGCTCAGAAGAGCCCACACACTCAGATCTTAACCCCAGTGTGCAGAAAGGGTCAAAACTTGTTTTTCAGCAGAAATAAACATGTTTCTGCAAGTTTGGTCAACCCCATGTAAGTTATGGGGCAGTAACAGTACACTTTTCAAAACGTGTTTTTCAGCCCGAAATAAACGCGTTTTTTCAGACAACTGAATACCCATGTAGCAGCAAGGCTCAGAAGAGCCCACACACTCAGATCTTAACCCCAGTGTGCTGAAAGTGTCAAAACATGTTTTTCAGCAGAAATAAACATGTTTCTGCAAGTTTGGTCAACCCCATGTAAGTTATGGGGCAGTAACAGTACACTTTTCTAAACGTGTTTTTCAGCCCGAAATAAACGCGTTTTTTCAGACAACTGAATCCCCATGTAGCAACAAGGCTCAGAAGAGCCCACACACTCAGATCTTAACCCCAGTGTGCTGAAAGTGTCAAAACATGTTTTTCAGCAGAAATAAACATGTTTCTGCAAGTTTGGTCAACCCCATGTAAGTTATGGGGCAGTAACAGTACACTTTTCAAAACGTGTTTTTCAGCCCGAAATAAACGCGTTTTTTCAGACAACTGAATCCCCATGTAGCAACAAGGCTCAGAAGAGCCCACACACTCAGATCTTAACCCCAGTGTGCTGAAAGTGTCAAAACATGTTTTTCAGCAGAAATAAACATGTTTCTGCAAGTTTGGTCAACCCCATGTAAGTTATGGGGCAGTAACAGTACACTTTTCAAAACGTGTTTTTCAGCCCGAAATAAACGCGTTTTTTCAGACAACTGAATACCCATGTAGCAGCAAGTCTCAGAAGAGCCCACACACTCAGCTCTTAACCCCAGTGTGCAGAAAGGGTCAAAACGTGTTTTTCAGCAGAAATAAACATGTTTCTGCAAGTTTGGTCAACCCCATGTAAGTTATGGGGCAGTAACAGTACACTCTGCAAAACGTGTTTTTCAGCCCGAAATAAACGCGTTTTTTCAGACAACTGAATCCCCATGTAGCAGCAAGGCTTAGAAGAGCCCACACACTCAGATCTTAACCCCAGTGTGCTGAAAGTGTCAAAACATGTTTTTCAGCAGAAATAAACATGTTTCTGCAAGTTTGGTCAACCCCATGTAAGTTATGGGGCAGTAACAGTACACTTTTCAAAACGTGTTTTTCAGCCCGAAATAAACGCGTTTTTTCAGACAACTGAATCCCCATGTAGCAACAAGGCTCAGAAGAGCCCACACACTCAGATCTTAACCCCAGTGTGCTGAAAGTGTCAAAACATGTTTTTCAGCAGAAATAAACATGTTTCTGCAAGTTTGGTCAACCCCATGTAAGTTATGGGGCAGTAACAGTACACTTTTCAAAACGTGTTTTTCAGCCCGAAATAAACGCGTTTTTTCAGACAACTGAATCCCCATGTAGCAACAAGGCTCAGAAGAGCCCACACACTCAGATCTTAACCCCAGTGTGCTGAAAGTGTCAAAACATGTTTTTCAGCAGAAATAAACATGTTTCTGCAAGTTTGGTCAACCCCATGTAAGTTATGGGGCAGTAACAGAACACTTTTCAAAACGTGTTTTTCAGCCCGAAATAAACGCGTTTTTTCAGACAACTGAATCCCCATGTAGCAACAAGGCTCAGAAGAGCCCACACACTCAGATCTTAACCCCAGTGTGCTGAAAGTGTCAAAACATGTTTTTCAGCAGAAATAAACATGTTTCTGCAAGTTTGGTCAACCCCATGTAAGTTATGGGGCAGTAACAGTACACTTTTCAAAACGTGTTTTTCAGCCCGAAATAAACGCGTTTTTTCAGACAACTGAATCCCCATGTAGCAACAAGGCTCAGAAGAGCCCACACACTCAGATCTTAACCCCAGTGTGCTGAAAGTGTCAAAACATGTTTTTCAGCAGAAATAAACATGTTTCTGCAAGTTTGGTCAACCCCATGTAAGTTATGGGGCAGTAACAGTACACTTTTCAAAACGTGTTTTTCAGCCCGAAATAAACGCGTTTTTTCAGACAACTGAATACCCATGTAGCAGCAAGTCTCAGAAGAGCCCACACACTCAGCTCTTAACCCCAGTGTGCAGAAAGGGTCAAAACGTGTTTTTCAGCAGAAATAAACATGTTTCTGCAAGTTTGGTCAACCCCATGTAAGTTATGGGGCAGTAACAGTACACTCTGCAAAACGTGTTTTTCAGCCCGAAATAAACGCGTTTTTTCAGACAACTGAATACCCATGTAGCAGCAAGGCTCAGACGAGCCCACACACTCAGATCTTAACCCCAGTGTGCAGAAAGGGTCAAAACGTGTTTTTCAGCAGAAATAAACATGTTTCTGCAAGTTTGGTCAACCCCATGTAAGTTATGGAGCAGTAACAGTACACTCTGCAAAACGTGTTTTTCAGCCCGAAATAAACGCGTTTTTTCAGACAACTGAATCCCCATGTAGCAACAAGGCTCAGAAGAGCCCACACACTCAGATCTTGACCCCAGTGTGCTGAAAGTGTCAAAACATGTTTTTCAGCAGAAATAAACATGTTTCTGCAAGTTTGGTCAACCCCATGTAAGTTATGGGGCAGTAACAGTACACTCTGCAAAACGTGTTTTTCAGCCCGAAATAAACGCGTTTTTTCAGACAACTGAATACCCATGTAGCAGCAAGTCTCAGAAGAGCCCACACACTCAGCTCTTAACCCCAGTGTGCAGAAAGGGTCAAAACGTGTTTTTCAGCAGAAATAAACATGTTTCTGCAAGTTTGGTCAACCCCATGTAAGTTATGGGGCAGTAACAGTACACTTTTCAAAACGTGTTTTTCAGCCCGAAATAAACGCGTTTTTTCAGACAACTGAATCCCCATGTAGCAACAAGGCTCAGAAGAGCCCACACACTCAGATCTTAACCCCAGTGTGCTGAAAGTGTCAAAACATGTTTTTCAGCAGAAATAAACATGTTTCTGCAAGTTTGGTCAACCCCATGTAAGTTATGGGGCAGTAACAGTACACTTTTCAAAACGTGTTTTTCAGCCCGAAATAAACGCGTTTTTTCAGACAACTGAATCCCCATGTAGCAACAAGGCTCAGAAGAGCCCACACACTCAGATCTTAACCCCAGTGTGCTGAAAGTGTCAAAACATGTTTTTTCAGCAGAAATAAACATGTTTCTGCAAGTTTGGTCAACCCCATGTAAGTTATGGGGCAGTAACAGTACAATTTTCAAAACGTGTTTTTCAGCCCGAAATAAACGCGTTTTTTCAGACAACTGAATCCCCATGTAGCAACAAGGCTCAGAAGAGCCCACACACTCAGATCTTAACCCCAGTGTGCTGAAAGTGTCAAAACATGTTTTTCAGCAGAAATAAACATGTTTCTGCAAGTTTGGTCAACCCCATGTAAGTTATGGGGCAGTAACAGTACACTTTTCAAAACGTGTTTTTCAGCCCGAAATAAACGCGTTTTTTCATACAACTGAATCCCCATGTAGCAACAAGGCTCAGAAGAGCCCACACACTCAGATCTTAACCCCAGTGTGCTGAAAGTGTCAAAACATGTTTTTCAGCAGAAATAAACATGTTTCTGCAAGTTTGGTCAACCCCATGTAAGTTATGGGGCAGTAACAGTACACTTTTCAAAACGTGTTTTTCAGCCCGAAATAAACGCGTTTTTTCAGACAACTGAATACCCATGTAGCAGCAAGTCTCAGAAGAGCCCACACACTCAGCTCTTAACCCCAGTGTGCAGAAAGGGTCAAAACGTGTTTTTCAGCAGAAATAAACATGTTTCTGCAAGTTTGGTCAACCCCATGTAAGTTATGGGGCAGTAACAGTACACTCTGCAAAACGTGTTTTTCAGCCCGAAATAAACGCGTTTTTTCAGACAACTGAATCCCCATGTAGCAGCAAGGCTCAGAAGAGCCCACACACTCAGATCTTAACCCCAGTGTGCTGAAAGTGTCAAAACATGTTTTTCAGCAGAAATAAACATGTTTCTGCAAGTTTGGTCAACCCCATGTAAGTTATGGGGCAGTAACAGTACACTTTTCAAAACGTGTTTTTCAGCCCGAAATAAACGCGTTTTTTCAGACAACTGAATCCCCATGTAGCAACAAGGCTCAGAAGAGCCCACACACTCAGATCTTGACCCCAGTGTGCTGAAAGTGTCAATACATGTTTTTCAGCAGAAATAAACATGTTTCTGCAAGTTTGGTCAACCCCATGTAAGTTATGGGGCAGTAACAGTACACTCTGCAAAACGTGTTTTTCAGCCCGAAATAAACGCGTTTTTTCAGACAACTGAATACCCATGTAGCAGCAAGTCTCAGAAGAGCCCACACACTCAGCTCTTAACCCCAGTGTGCAGAAAGGGTCAAAACGTGTTTTTCAGCAGAAATAAACATGTTTCTGCAAGTTTGGTCAACCCCATGTAAGTTATGGGGCAGTAACAGTACACTCTGCAAAACGTGTTTTTCAGCCCGAAATAAACGCGTTTTTTCAGACAACTGAATCCCCATGTAGCAGCAAGGCTCAGAAGAGCCCACACACTCAGATCTTAACCCCAGTGTGCAGAAAGGGTCAAAACGTGTTTTTCAGCAGAAATAAACATGTTTCTGCAAGTTTGGTCAACCCCATGTAAGTTATGGGGCAGTAACAGTACACTTTTCAAAACGTGTTTTTCAGCCCGAAATCAACGCGTTTTTTCAGACAACTGAATCACCATGTAGCAGCAAGGCTCAGAAGAGCCCACACACTCAGATCTTAACCCCAGTGTGCAGAAAGGGTCAAAACTTGTTTTTCAGCAGAAATAAACATGTTTCTGCAAGTTTGGTCAACCCCATGTAAGTTATGGGGCAGTAACAGTACACTTTTCAAAACGTGTTTTTCAGCCCGAAATAAACGCGTTTTTTCAGACAACTGAATACCCATGTAGCAGCAAGGCTCAGAAGAGCCCACACACTCAGATCTTAACCCCAGTGTGCTGAAAGTGTCAAAACATGTTTTTCAGCAGAAATAAACATGTTTCTGCAAGTTTGGTCAACCCCATGTAAGTTATGGGGCAGTAACAGTACACTTTTCTAAACGTGTTTTTCAGCCCGAAATAAACGCGTTTTTTCAGACAACTGAATCCCCATGTAGCAACAAGGCTCAGAAGAGCCCACACACTCAGATCTTAACCCCAGTGTGCTGAAAGTGTCAAAACATGTTTTTCAGCAGAAATAAACATGTTTCTGCAAGTTTGGTCAACCCCATGTAAGTTATGGGGCAGTAACAGTACACTTTTCAAAACGTGTTTTTCAGCCCGAAATAAACGCGTTTTTTCAGACAACTGAATCCCCATGTAGCAACAAGGCTCAGAAGAGCCCACACACTCAGATCTTAACCCCAGTGTGCTGAAAGTGTCAAAACATGTTTTTCAGCAGAAATAAACATGTTTCTGCAAGTTTGGTCAACCCCATGTAAGTTATGGGGCAGTAACAGTACACTTTTCAAAACGTGTTTTTCAGCCCGAAATAAACGCGTTTTTTCAGACAACTGAATACCCATGTAGCAGCAAGTCTCAGAAGAGCCCACACACTCAGCTCTTAACCCCAGTGTGCAGAAAGGGTCAAAACGTGTTTTTCAGCAGAAATAAACATGTTTCTGCAAGTTTGGTCAACCCCATGTAAGTTATGGGGCAGTAACAGTACACTCTGCAAAACGTGTTTTTCAGCCCGAAATAAACGCGTTTTTTCAGACAACTGAATCCCCATGTAGCAGCAAGGCTTAGAAGAGCCCACACACTCAGATCTTAACCCCAGTGTGCTGAAAGTGTCAAAACATGTTTTTCAGCAGAAATAAACATGTTTCTGCAAGTTTGGTCAACCCCATGTAAGTTATGGGGCAGTAACAGTACACTTTTCAAAACGTGTTTTTCAGCCCGAAATAAACGCGTTTTTTCAGACAACTGAATCCCCATGTAGCAACAAGGCTCAGAAGAGCCCACACACTCAGATCTTAACCCCAGTGTGCTGAAAGTGTCAAAACATGTTTTTCAGCAGAAATAAACATGTTTCTGCAAGTTTGGTCAACCCCATGTAAGTTATGGGGCAGTAACAGTACACTTTTCAAAACGTGTTTTTCAGCCCGAAATAAACGCGTTTTTTCAGACAACTGAATCCCCATGTAGCAACAAGGCTCAGAAGAGCCCACACACTCAGATCTTAACCCCAGTGTGCTGAAAGTGTCAAAACATGTTTTTCAGCAGAAATAAACATGTTTCTGCAAGTTTGGTCAACCCCATGTAAGTTATGGGGCAGTAACAGTACACTTTTCAAAACGTGTTTTTCAGCCCGAAATAAACGCGTTTTTTCAGACAACTGAATCCCCATGTAGCAACAAGGCTCAGAAGAGCCCACACACTCAGATCTTAACCCCAGTGTGCTGAAAGTGTCAAAACATGTTTTTCAGCAGAAATAAACATGTTTCTGCAAGTTTGGTCAACCCCATGTAAGTTATGGGGCAGTAACAGTACACTTTTCAAAACGTGTTTTTCAGCCCGAAATAAACGCGTTTTTTCAGACAACTGAATACCCATGTAGCAGCAAGTCTCAGAAGAGCCCACACACTCAGCTCTTAACCCCAGTGTGCAGAAAGGGTCAAAACGTGTTTTTCAGCAGAAATAAACATGTTTCTGCAAGTTTGGTCAACCCCATGTAAGTTATGGGGCAGTAACAGTACACTCTGCAAAACGTGTTTTTCAGCCCGAAATAAACGCGTTTTTTCAGACAACTGAATCCCCATGTAGCAACAAGGCTCAGAAGAGCTCACACACTCAGATCTTAACCCCAGTGTGCTGAAAGTGTCAAAACATGTTTTTCAGCAGAAATAAACATGTTTCTGCAAGTTTGGTCAACCCCATGTAAGTTATGGGGCAGTAACAGTACACTTTTCAAAACGTGTTTTTCAGCCCGAAATAAACGCGTTTTTTCAGACAACTGAATCCCCATGTAGCAACAAGGCTCAGAAGAGCCCACACACTCAGATCTTGACCCCAGTGTGCTGAAAGTGTCAAAACATGTTTTTCAGCAGAAATAAACATGTTTCTGCAAGTTTGGTTCACCCCATGTAAGTTATGGGGCAGTAACAGTACACTCTGCAAAACGTGTTTTTCAGCCCGAAATAAACGCGTTTTTTCAGACAACTGAATACCCATGTAGCAGCAAGTCTCAGAAGAGCCCACACACTCAGCTCTTAACCCCAGTGTGCAGAAAGGGTCGAAACGTGTTTTTCAGCAGAAATAAACATGTTTCTGCAAGTTTGGTCAACCCCATGTAAGTTATGGGGCAGTAACAGTACACTTTTCAAAACGTGTTTTTCAGCCCGAAATAAACGCGTTTTTTCAGACAACTGAATACCCATGTAGCAGCAAGTCTCAGAAGAGCCCACACACTCAGCTCTTAACCCCAGTGTGCAGAAAGGGTCAAAACTTGTTTTTCAGCAGAAATAAACATGTTTCTGCAAGTTTGGTCAACCCCATGTAAGTTATGGGGCAGTAACAGTACACTTTTCAAAACGTGTTTTTCAGCCCGAAATAAACGCGTTTTTTCAGACAACTGAATCCCCATGTAGCAACAAGGCTCAGAAGAGCCCACACACTCAGATCTTGACCCCAGTGTGCTGAAAGTGTCAATACATGTTTTTCAGCAGAAATAAACATGTTTCTGCAAGTTTGGTCAACCCCATGTAAGTTATGGGGCAGTAACAGTACACTCTGCAAAACGTGTTTTTCAGCCCGAAATAAACGCGTTTTTTCAGACAACTGAATACCCATGTAGCAGCAAGTCTCAGAAGAGCCCACACACTCAGCTCTTAACCCCAGTGTGCAGAAAGGGTCAAAACGTGTTTTTCAGCAGAAATAAACATGTTTCTGCAAGTTTGGTCAACCCCATGTAAGTTATGGGGCAGTAACAGTACACTCTGCAAAACGTGTTTTTCAGCCCGAAATAAACGCGTTTTTTCAGACAACTGAATCCCCATGTAGCAGCAAGGCTCAGAAGAGCCCACACACTCAGATCTTAACCCCAGTGTGCAGAAAGGGTCAAAACGTGTTTTTCAGCAGAAATAAACATGTTTCTGCAAGTTTGGTCAACCCCATGTAAGTTATGGGGCAGTAACAGTACACTTTTCAAAACGTGTTTTTCAGCCCGAAATCAACGCGTTTTTTCAGACAACTGAATCACCATGTAGCAGCAAGGCTCAGAAGAGCCCACACACTCAGATCTTAACCCCAGTGTGCAGAAAGGGTCAAAACTTGTTTTTCAGCAGAAATAAACATGTTTCTGCAAGTTTGGTCAACCCCATGTAAGTTATGGGGCAGTAACAGTACACTTTTCAAAACGTGTTTTTCAGCCCGAAATAAACGCGTTTTTTCAGACAACTGAATACCCATGTAGCAGCAAGTCTCAGAAGAGCCCACACACTCAGCTCTTAACCCCAGTGTGCAGAAAGGGTCAAAACGTGTTTTTCAGCAGAAATAAACATGTTTCTGCAAGTTTGGTCAACCCCATGTAAGTTATGGGGCAGTAACAGTACACTTTTCTAAACGTGTTTTTCAGCCCGAAATAAACGCGTTTTTTCAGACAACTGAATCCCCATGTAGCAACAAGGCTCAGAAGAGCCCACACACTCAGATCTTAACCCCAGTGTGCTGAAAGTGTCAAAACATGTTTTTCAGCAGAAATAAACATGTTTCTGCAAGTTTGGTCAACCCCATGTAAGTTATGGGGCAGTAACAGTACACTTTTCAAAACGTGTTTTTCAGCCCGAAATAAACGCGTTTTTTCAGACAACTGAATCCCCATGTAGCAACAAGGCTCAGAAGAGCCCACACACTCAGATCTTAACCCCAGTGTGCTGAAAGTGTCAAAACATGTTTTTCAGCAGAAATAAACATGTTTCTGCAAGTTTGGTCAACCCCATGTAAGTTATGGGGCAGTAACAGTACACTTTTCAAAACGTGTTTTTCAGCCCGAAATAAACGCGTTTTTTCAGACAACTGAATACCCATGTAGCAGCAAGTCTCAGAAGAGCCCACACACTCAGCTCTTAACCCCAGTGTGCAGAAAGGGTCAAAACGTGTTTTTCAGCAGAAATAAACATGTTTCTGCAAGTTTGGTCAACCCCATGTAAGTTATGGGGCAGTAACAGTACACTCTGCAAAACGTGTTTTTCAGCCCGAAATAAACGCGTTTTTTCAGACAACTGAATCCCCATGTAGCAGCAAGGCTTAGAAGAGCCCACACACTCAGATCTTAACCCCAGTGTGCTGAAAGTGTCAAAACATGTTTTTCAGCAGAAATAAACATGTTTCTGCAAGTTTGGTCAACCCCATGTAAGTTATGGGGCAGTAACAGTACACTTTTCAAAACGTGTTTTTCAGCCCGAAATAAACGCGTTTTTTCAGACAACTGAATCCCCATGTAGCAACAAGGCTCAGAAGAGCCCACACACTCAGATCTTAACCCCAGTGTGCTGAAAGTGTCAAAACATGTTTTTCAGCAGAAATAAACATGTTTCTGCAAGTTTGGTCAACCCCATGTAAGTTATGGGGCAGTAACAGTACACTTTTCAAAACGTGTTTTTCAGCCCGAAATAAACGCGTTTTTTCAGACAACTGAATCCCCATGTAGCAACAAGGCTCAGAAGAGCCCACACACTCAGATCTTAACCCCAGTGTGCTGAAAGTGTCAAAACATGTTTTTCAGCAGAAATAAACATGTTTCTGCAAGTTTGGTCAACCCCATGTAAGTTATGGGGCAGTAACAGAACACTTTTCAAAACGTGTTTTTCAGCCCGAAATAAACGCGTTTTTTCAGACAACTGAATCCCCATGTAGCAACAAGGCTCAGAAGAGCCCACACACTCAGATCTTAACCCCAGTGTGCTGAAAGTGTCAAAACATGTTTTTCAGCAGAAATAAACATGTTTCTGCAAGTTTGGTCAACCCCATGTAAGTTATGGGGCAGTAACAGTACACTTTTCAAAACGTGTTTTTCAGCCCGAAATAAACGCGTTTTTTCAGACAACTGAATCCCCATGTAGCAACAAGGCTCAGAAGAGCCCACACACTCAGATCTTAACCCCAGTGTGCTGAAAGTGTCAAAACATGTTTTTCAGCAGAAATAAACATGTTTCTGCAAGTTTGGTCAACCCCATGTAAGTTATGGGGCAGTAACAGTACACTTTTCAAAACGTGTTTTTCAGCCCGAAATAAACGCGTTTTTTCAGACAACTGAATACCCATGTAGCAGCAAGTCTCAGAAGAGCCCACACACTCAGCTCTTAACCCCAGTGTGCAGAAAGGGTCAAAACGTGTTTTTCAGCAGAAATAAACATGTTTCTGCAAGTTTGGTCAACCCCATGTAAGTTATGGGGCAGTAACAGTACACTCTGCAAAACGTGTTTTTCAGCCCGAAATAAACGCGTTTTTTCAGACAACTGAATACCCATGTAGCAGCAAGGCTCAGACGAGCCCACACACTCAGATCTTAACCCCAGTGTGCAGAAAGGGTCAAAACGTGTTTTTCAGCAGAAATAAACATGTTTCTGCAAGTTTGGTCAACCCCATGTAAGTTATGGAGCAGTAACAGTACACTCTGCAAAACGTGTTTTTCAGCCCGAAATAAACGCGTTTTTTCAGACAACTGAATCCCCATGTAGCAACAAGGCTCAGAAGAGCCCACACACTCAGATCTTGACCCCAGTGTGCTGAAAGTGTCAAAACATGTTTTTCAGCAGAAATAAACATGTTTCTGCAAGTTTGGTCAACCCCATGTAAGTTATGGGGCAGTAACAGTACACTCTGCAAAACGTGTTTTTCAGCCCGAAATAAACGCGTTTTTTCAGACAACTGAATACCCATGTAGCAGCAAGTCTCAGAAGAGCCCACACACTCAGCTCTTAACCCCAGTGTGCAGAAAGGGTCAAAACGTGTTTTTCAGCAGAAATAAACATGTTTCTGCAAGTTTGGTCAACCCCATGTAAGTTATGGGGCAGTAACAGTACACTTTTCAAAACGTGTTTTTCAGCCCGAAATAAACGCGTTTTTTCAGACAACTGAATCCCCATGTAGCAACAAGGCTCAGAAGAGCCCACACACTCAGATCTTAACCCCAGTGTGCTGAAAGTGTCAAAACATGTTTTTCAGCAGAAATAAACATGTTTCTGCAAGTTTGGTCAACCCCATGTAAGTTATGGGGCAGTAACAGTACACTTTTCAAAACGTGTTTTTCAGCCCGAAATAAACGCGTTTTTTCAGACAACTGAATCCCCATGTAGCAACAAGGCTCAGAAGAGCCCACACACTCAGATCTTAACCCCAGTGTGCTGAAAGTGTCAAAACATGTTTTTTCAGCAGAAATAAACATGTTTCTGCAAGTTTGGTCAACCCCATGTAAGTTATGGGGCAGTAACAGTACAATTTTCAAAACGTGTTTTTCAGCCCGAAATAAACGCGTTTTTTCAGACAACTGAATCCCCATGTAGCAACAAGGCTCAGAAGAGCCCACACACTCAGATCTTAACCCCAGTGTGCTGAAAGTGTCAAAACATGTTTTTCAGCAGAAATAAACATGTTTCTGCAAGTTTGGTCAACCCCATGTAAGTTATGGGGCAGTAACAGTACACTTTTCAAAACGTGTTTTTCAGCCCGAAATAAACGCGTTTTTTCATACAACTGAATCCCCATGTAGCAACAAGGCTCAGAAGAGCCCACACACTCAGATCTTAACCCCAGTGTGCTGAAAGTGTCAAAACATGTTTTTCAGCAGAAATAAACATGTTTCTGCAAGTTTGGTCAACCCCATGTAAGTTATGGGGCAGTAACAGTACACTTTTCAAAACGTGTTTTTCAGCCCGAAATAAACGCGTTTTTTCAGACAACTGAATACCCATGTAGCAGCAAGTCTCAGAAGAGCCCACACACTCAGCTCTTAACCCCAGTGTGCAGAAAGGGTCAAAACGTGTTTTTCAGCAGAAATAAACATGTTTCTGCAAGTTTGGTCAACCCCATGTAAGTTATGGGGCAGTAACAGTACACTCTGCAAAACGTGTTTTTCAGCCCGAAATAAACGCGTTTTTTCAGACAACTGAATCCCCATGTAGCAGCAAGGCTCAGAAGAGCCCACACACTCAGATCTTAACCCCAGTGTGCTGAAAGTGTCAAAACATGTTTTTCAGCAGAAATAAACATGTTTCTGCAAGTTTGGTCAACCCCATGTAAGTTATGGGGCAGTAACAGTACACTTTTCAAAACGTGTTTTTCAGCCCGAAATAAACGCGTTTTTTCAGACAACTGAATCCCCATGTAGCAACAAGGCTCAGAAGAGCCCACACACTCAGATCTTGACCCCAGTGTGCTGAAAGTGTCAATACATGTTTTTCAGCAGAAATAAACATGTTTCTGCAAGTTTGGTCAACCCCATGTAAGTTATGGGGCAGTAACAGTACACTCTGCAAAACGTGTTTTTCAGCCCGAAATAAACGCGTTTTTTCAGACAACTGAATACCCATGTAGCAGCAAGTCTCAGAAGAGCCCACACACTCAGCTCTTAACCCCAGTGTGCAGAAAGGGTCAAAACGTGTTTTTCAGCAGAAATAAACATGTTTCTGCAAGTTTGGTCAACCCCATGTAAGTTATGGGGCAGTAACAGTACACTCTGCAAAACGTGTTTTTCAGCCCGAAATAAACGCGTTTTTTCAGACAACTGAATCCCCATGTAGCAGCAAGGCTCAGAAGAGCCCACACACTCAGATCTTAACCCCAGTGTGCAGAAAGGGTCAAAACGTGTTTTTCAGCAGAAATAAACATGTTTCTGCAAGTTTGGTCAACCCCATGTAAGTTATGGGGCAGTAACAGTACACTTTTCAAAACGTGTTTTTCAGCCCGAAATCAACGCGTTTTTTCAGACAACTGAATCACCATGTAGCAGCAAGGCTCAGAAGAGCCCACACACTCAGATCTTAACCCCAGTGTGCAGAAAGGGTCAAAACTTGTTTTTCAGCAGAAATAAACATGTTTCTGCAAGTTTGGTCAACCCCATGTAAGTTATGGGGCAGTAACAGTACACTTTTCAAAACGTGTTTTTCAGCCCGAAATAAACGCGTTTTTTCAGACAACTGAATACCCATGTAGCAGCAAGGCTCAGAAGAGCCCACACACTCAGATCTTAACCCCAGTGTGCTGAAAGTGTCAAAACATGTTTTTCAGCAGAAATAAACATGTTTCTGCAAGTTTGGTCAACCCCATGTAAGTTATGGGGCAGTAACAGTACACTTTTCTAAACGTGTTTTTCAGCCCGAAATAAACGCGTTTTTTCAGACAACTGAATCCCCATGTAGCAACAAGGCTCAGAAGAGCCCACACACTCAGATCTTAACCCCAGTGTGCTGAAAGTGTCAAAACATGTTTTTCAGCAGAAATAAACATGTTTCTGCAAGTTTGGTCAACCCCATGTAAGTTATGGGGCAGTAACAGTACACTTTTCAAAACGTGTTTTTCAGCCCGAAATAAACGCGTTTTTTCAGACAACTGAATCCCCATGTAGCAACAAGGCTCAGAAGAGCCCACACACTCAGATCTTAACCCCAGTGTGCTGAAAGTGTCAAAACATGTTTTTCAGCAGAAATAAACATGTTTCTGCAAGTTTGGTCAACCCCATGTAAGTTATGGGGCAGTAACAGTACACTTTTCAAAACGTGTTTTTCAGCCCGAAATAAACGCGTTTTTTCAGACAACTGAATACCCATGTAGCAGCAAGTCTCAGAAGAGCCCACACACTCAGCTCTTAACCCCAGTGTGCAGAAAGGGTCAAAACGTGTTTTTCAGCAGAAATAAACATGTTTCTGCAAGTTTGGTCAACCCCATGTAAGTTATGGGGCAGTAACAGTACACTCTGCAAAACGTGTTTTTCAGCCCGAAATAAACGCGTTTTTTCAGACAACTGAATCCCCATGTAGCAGCAAGGCTTAGAAGAGCCCACACACTCAGATCTTAACCCCAGTGTGCTGAAAGTGTCAAAACATGTTTTTCAGCAGAAATAAACATGTTTCTGCAAGTTTGGTCAACCCCATGTAAGTTATGGGGCAGTAACAGTACACTTTTCAAAACGTGTTTTTCAGCCCGAAATAAACGCGTTTTTTCAGACAACTGAATCCCCATGTAGCAACAAGGCTCAGAAGAGCCCACACACTCAGATCTTAACCCCAGTGTGCTGAAAGTGTCAAAACATGTTTTTCAGCAGAAATAAACATGTTTCTGCAAGTTTGGTCAACCCCATGTAAGTTATGGGGCAGTAACAGTACACTTTTCAAAACGTGTTTTTCAGCCCGAAATAAACGCGTTTTTTCAGACAACTGAATCCCCATGTAGCAACAAGGCTCAGAAGAGCCCACACACTCAGATCTTAACCCCAGTGTGCTGAAAGTGTCAAAACATGTTTTTCAGCAGAAATAAACATGTTTCTGCAAGTTTGGTCAACCCCATGTAAGTTATGGGGCAGTAACAGTACACTTTTCAAAACGTGTTTTTCAGCCCGAAATAAACGCGTTTTTTCAGACAACTGAATCCCCATGTAGCAACAAGGCTCAGAAGAGCCCACACACTCAGATCTTAACCCCAGTGTGCTGAAAGTGTCAAAACATGTTTTTCAGCAGAAATAAACATGTTTCTGCAAGTTTGGTCAACCCCATGTAAGTTATGGGGCAGTAACAGTACACTTTTCAAAACGTGTTTTTCAGCCCGAAATAAACGCGTTTTTTCAGACAACTGAATACCCATGTAGCAGCAAGTCTCAGAAGAGCCCACACACTCAGCTCTTAACCCCAGTGTGCAGAAAGGGTCAAAACGTGTTTTTCAGCAGAAATAAACATGTTTCTGCAAGTTTGGTCAACCCCATGTAAGTTATGGGGCAGTAACAGTACACTCTGCAAAACGTGTTTTTCAGCCCGAAATAAACGCGTTTTTTCAGACAACTGAATCCCCATGTAGCAACAAGGCTCAGAAGAGCTCACACACTCAGATCTTAACCCCAGTGTGCTGAAAGTGTCAAAACATGTTTTTCAGCAGAAATAAACATGTTTCTGCAAGTTTGGTCAACCCCATGTAAGTTATGGGGCAGTAACAGTACACTTTTCAAAACGTGTTTTTCAGCCCGAAATAAACGCGTTTTTTCAGACAACTGAATCCCCATGTAGCAACAAGGCTCAGAAGAGCCCACACACTCAGATCTTGACCCCAGTGTGCTGAAAGTGTCAAAACATGTTTTTCAGCAGAAATAAACATGTTTCTGCAAGTTTGGTTCACCCCATGTAAGTTATGGGGCAGTAACAGTACACTCTGCAAAACGTGTTTTTCAGCCCGAAATAAACGCGTTTTTTCAGACAACTGAATACCCATGTAGCAGCAAGTCTCAGAAGAGCCCACACACTCAGCTCTTAACCCCAGTGTGCAGAAAGGGTCGAAACGTGTTTTTCAGCAGAAATAAACATGTTTCTGCAAGTTTGGTCAACCCCATGTAAGTTATGGGGCAGTAACAGTACACTTTTCAAAACGTGTTTTTCAGCCCGAAATAAACGCGTTTTTTCAGACAACTGAATACCCATGTAGCAGCAAGTCTCAGAAGAGCCCACACACTCAGCTCTTAACCCCAGTGTGCAGAAAGGGTCAAAACTTGTTTTTCAGCAGAAATAAACATGTTTCTGCAAGTTTGGTCAACCCCATGTAAGTTATGGGGCAGTAACAGTACACTTTTCAAAACGTGTTTTTCAGCCCGAAATAAACGCGTTTTTTCAGACAACTGAATCCCCATGTAGCAACAAGGCTCAGAAGAGCCCACACACTCAGATCTTGACCCCAGTGTGCTGAAAGTGTCAATACATGTTTTTCAGCAGAAATAAACATGTTTCTGCAAGTTTGGTCAACCCCATGTAAGTTATGGGGCAGTAACAGTACACTCTGCAAAACGTGTTTTTCAGCCCGAAATAAACGCGTTTTTTCAGACAACTGAATACCCATGTAGCAGCAAGTCTCAGAAGAGCCCACACACTCAGCTCTTAACCCCAGTGTGCAGAAAGGGTCAAAACGTGTTTTTCAGCAGAAATAAACATGTTTCTGCAAGTTTGGTCAACCCCATGTAAGTTATGGGGCAGTAACAGTACACTCTGCAAAACGTGTTTTTCAGCCCGAAATAAACGCGTTTTTTCAGACAACTGAATCCCCATGTAGCAGCAAGGCTCAGAAGAGCCCACACACTCAGATCTTAACCCCAGTGTGCAGAAAGGGTCAAAACGTGTTTTTCAGCAGAAATAAACATGTTTCTGCAAGTTTGGTCAACCCCATGTAAGTTATGGGGCAGTAACAGTACACTTTTCAAAACGTGTTTTTCAGCCCGAAATCAACGCGTTTTTTCAGACAACTGAATCACCATGTAGCAGCAAGGCTCAGAAGAGCCCACACACTCAGATCTTAACCCCAGTGTGCAGAAAGGGTCAAAACTTGTTTTTCAGCAGAAATAAACATGTTTCTGCAAGTTTGGTCAACCCCATGTAAGTTATGGGGCAGTAACAGTACACTTTTCAAAACGTGTTTTTCAGCCCGAAATAAACGCGTTTTTTCAGACAACTGAATACCCATGTAGCAGCAAGGCTCAGAAGAGCCCACACACTCAGATCTTAACCCCAGTGTGCTGAAAGTGTCAAAACATGTTTTTCAGCAGAAATAAACATGTTTCTGCAAGTTTGGTCAACCCCATGTAAGTTATGGGGCAGTAACAGTACACTTTTCTAAACGTGTTTTTCAGCCCGAAATAAACGCGTTTTTTCAGACAACTGAATCCCCATGTAGCAACAAGGCTCAGAAGAGCCCACACACTCAGATCTTAACCCCAGTGTGCTGAAAGTGTCAAAACATGTTTTTCAGCAGAAATAAACATGTTTCTGCAAGTTTGGTCAACCCCATGTAAGTTATGGGGCAGTAACAGTACACTTTTCAAAACGTGTTTTTCAGCCCGAAATAAACGCGTTTTTTCAGACAACTGAATCCCCATGTAGCAACAAGGCTCAGAAGAGCCCACACACTCAGATCTTAACCCCAGTGTGCTGAAAGTGTCAAAACATGTTTTTCAGCAGAAATAAACATGTTTCTGCAAGTTTGGTCAACCCCATGTAAGTTATGGGGCAGTAACAGTACACTTTTCAAAACGTGTTTTTCAGCCCGAAATAAACGCGTTTTTTCAGACAACTGAATACCCATGTAGCAGCAAGTCTCAGAAGAGCCCACACACTCAGATCTTAACCCCAGTGTGCAGAAAGGGTCAAAACGTGTTTTTCAGCAGAAATAAACATGTTTCTGCAAGTTTGGTCAACCCCATGTAAGTTATGGGGCAGTAACAGTACACTCTGCAAAACGTGTTTTTCAGCCCGAAATAAACGCGTTTTTTCAGACAACTGAATCCCCATGTAGCAACAAGGCTCAGAAGAGCTCACACACTCAGATCTTAACCCCAGTGTGCTGAAAGTGTCAAAACATGTTTTTCAGCAGAAATAAACATGTTTCTGCAAGTTTGGTCAACCCCATGTAAGTTATGGGGCAGTAACAATACACTTTTCAAAACGTGTTTTTCAGCCCGAAATAAACGCGTTTTTTCAGACAACTGAATCCCCATGTAGCAACAAGGCTCAGAAGAGCCCACACACTCAGATCTTGACCCCAGTGTGCTGAAAGTGTCAAAACATGTTTTTCAGCAGAAATAAACATGTTTCTGCAAGTTTGGTTCACCCCATGTAAGTTATGGGGCAGTAACAGTACACTCTGCAAAACGTGTTTTTCAGCCCGAAATAAACGCGTTTTTTCAGACAACTGAATACCCATGTAGCAGCAAGTCTCAGAAGAGCCCACACACTCAGCTCTTAACCCCAGTGAGCAGAAAGGGTCAAAACGTGTTTTTCAGCAGAAATAAACATGTTTCTGCAAGTTTGGTCAACCCCATGTAAGTTATGGGGCAGTAACAGTACACTTTTCAAAACGTGTTTTTCAGCCCGAAATAAACGCGTTTTTTCAGACAACTGAATCCCCATGTAGCAACAAGGCTCAGAAGAGCCCACACACTCAGATCTTAACCCCAGTGTGCTGAAAGTGTCAAAACATGTTTTTCAGCAGAAATAAACATGTTTCTGCAAGTTTGGTCAACCCCATGTAAGTTATGGGGCAGTAACAGTACACTTTTCAAAACGTGTTTTTCAGCCCGAAATAAACGCGTTTTTTCAGACAACTGAATCCCCATGTAGCAACAAGGCTCAGAAGAGCCCACACACTCAGATCTTAACCCCAGTGTGCTGAAAGTGTCAAAACATGTTTTTCAGCAGAAATAAACATGTTTCTGCAAGTTTGGTCAACCCCATGTAAGTTATGGGGCAGTAACAGTACACTTTTCAAAACGTGTTTTTCAGCCCGAAATAAACGCGTTTTTTCAGACAACTGAATCCCCAAGTAGCAACAAGGCTCAGAAGAGCCCACACACTCAGATCTTAACCCCAGTGTGCTGAAAGTGTCAAAACATGTTTTTCAGCAGAAATAAACATGTTTCTGCAAGTTTGGTCAACCCCATGTAAGTTATGGGGCAGTAACAGTACACTTTTCAAAACGTGTTTTTCAGCCCGAAATAAACGCGTTTTTTCAGACAACTGAATACCCATGTAGCAGCAAGTCTCAGAAGAGCCCACACACTCAGCTCTTAACCCCAGTGTGCAGAAAGGGTCAAAACGTGTTTTTCAGCAGAAATAAACATGTTTCTGCAAGTTTGGTCAACCCCATGTAAGTTATGGGGCAGTAACAGTACACTCTGCAAAACGTGTTTTTCAGCCCGAAATAAACGCGTTTTTTCAGACAACTGAATCCCCATGTAGCAGCAAGGCTCAGAAGAGCCCACACACTCAGATCTTAACCCCAGTGTGCTGAAAGTGTCAAAACATGTTTTTCAGCAGAAATAAACATGTTTCTGCAAGTTTGGTCAACCCCATGTAAGTTATGGGGCAGTAACAGTACACTTTTCAAAACGTGTTTTTCAGCCCGAAATAAACGCGTTTTTTCAGACAACTGAATCCCCATGTAGCAACAAGGCTCAGAAGAGCCCACACACTCAGATCTTAACCCCAGTGTGCAGAAAGGGTCAAAACGTGTTTTTCAGCAGAAATAAACATGTTTCTGCAAGTTTGGTCAACCCCATGTAAGTTATGGGGCAGTAACAGTACACTCTGCAAAACGTGTTTTTCAGCCCGAAATAAACGCGTTTTTTCAGACAACTGAATCCCCATGTAGCAGCAAGGCTCAGAAGAGCCCACACACTCAGATCTTAACCCCAGTGTGCAGAAAGGGTCAAAACGTGTTTTTCAGCAGAAATAAACATGTTTCTGCAAGTTTGGTCAACCCCATGTAAGTTATGGGGCAGTAACAGTACACTTTTCAAAACGTGTTTTTCAGCCCGAAATCAACGCGTTTTTTCAGACAACTGAATCACCATGTAGCAGCAAGGCTCAGAAGAGCCCACACACTCAGATCTTAACCCCAGTGTGCAGAAAGGGTCAAAACTTGTTTTTCAGCAGAAATAAACATGTTTCTGCAAGTTTGGTCAACCCCATGTAAGTTATGGGGCAGTAACAGTACACTTTTCAAAACGTGTTTTTCAGCCCGAAATAAACGCGTTTTTTCAGACAACTGAATACCCATGTAGCAGCAAGGCTCAGAAGAGCCCACACACTCAGATCTTAACCCCAGTGTGCTGAAAGTGTCAAAACATGTTTTTCAGCAGAAATAAACATGTTTCTGCAAGTTTGGTCAACCCCATGTAAGTTATGGGGCAGTAACAGTACACTTTTCTAAACGTGTTTTTCAGCCCGAAATAAACGCGTTTTTTCAGACAACTGAATCCCCATGTAGCAACAAGGCTCAGAAGAGCCCACACACTCAGATCTTAACCCCAGTGTGCTGAAAGTGTCAAAACATGTTTTTCAGCAGAAATAAACATGTTTCTGCAAGTTTGGTCAACCCCATGTAAGTTATGGGGCAGTAACAGTACACTTTTCAAAACGTGTTTTTCAGCCCGAAATAAACGCGTTTTTTCAGACAACTGAATCCCCATGTAGCAACAAGGCTCAGAAGAGCCCACACACTCAGATCTTAACCCCAGTGTGCTGAAAGTGTCAAAACATGTTTTTCAGCAGAAATAAACATGTTTCTGCAAGTTTGGTCAACCCCATGTAAGTTATGGGGCAGTAACAGTACACTTTTCAAAACGTGTTTTTCAGCCCGAAATAAACGCGTTTTTTCAGACAACTGAATACCCATGTAGCAGCAAGTCTCAGAAGAGCCCACACACTCAGCTCTTAACCCCAGTGTGCAGAAAGGGTCAAAACGTGTTTTTCAGCAGAAATAAACATGTTTCTGCAAGTTTGGTCAACCCCATGTAAGTTATGGGGCAGTAACAGTACACTCTGCAAAACGTGTTTTTCAGCCCGAAATAAACGCGTTTTTTCAGACAACTGAATCCCCATGTAGCAGCAAGGCTTAGAAGAGCCCACACACTCAGATCTTAACCCCAGTGTGCTGAAAGTGTCAAAACATGTTTTTCAGCAGAAATAAACATGTTTCTGCAAGTTTGGTCAACCCCATGTAAGTTATGGGGCAGTAACAGTACACTTTTCAAAACGTGTTTTTCAGCCCGAAATAAACGCGTTTTTTCAGACAACTGAATCCCCATGTAGCAACAAGGCTCAGAAGAGCCCACACACTCAGATCTTAACCCCAGTGTGCTGAAAGTGTCAAAACATGTTTTTCAGCAGAAATAAACATGTTTCTGCAAGTTTGGTCAACCCCATGTAAGTTATGGGGCAGTAACAGTACACTTTTCAAAACGTGTTTTTCAGCCCGAAATAAACGCGTTTTTTCAGACAACTGAATCCCCATGTAGCAACAAGGCTCAGAAGAGCCCACACACTCAGATCTTAACCCCAGTGTGCTGAAAGTGTCAAAACATGTTTTTCAGCAGAAATAAACATGTTTCTGCAAGTTTGGTCAACCCCATGTAAGTTATGGGGCAGTAACAGTACACTTTTCAAAACGTGTTTTTCAGCCCGAAATAAACGCGTTTTTTCAGACAACTGAATCCCCATGTAGCAACAAGGCTCAGAAGAGCCCACACACTCAGATCTTAACCCCAGTGTGCTGAAAGTGTCAAAACATGTTTTTCAGCAGAAATAAACATGTTTCTGCAAGTTTGGTCAACCCCATGTAAGTTATGGGGCAGTAACAGTACACTTTTCAAAACGTGTTTTTCAGCCCGAAATAAACGCGTTTTTTCAGACAACTGAATCCCCATGTAGCAACAAGGCTCAGAAGAGCTCACACACTCAGATCTTAACCCCAGTGTGCTGAAAGTGTCAAAACATGTTTTTCAGCAGAAATAAACATGTTTCTGCAAGTTTGGTCAACCCCATGTAAGTTATGGGGCAGTAACAGTACACTTTTCAAAACGTGTTTTTCAGCCCGAAATAAACGCGTTTTTTCAGACAACTGAATCCCCATGTAGCAACAAGGCTCAGAAGAGCCCACACACTCAGATCTTGACCCCAGTGTGCTGAAAGTGTCAAAACATGTTTTTCAGCAGAAATAAACATGTTTCTGCAAGTTTGGTCAACCCCATGTAAGTTATGGGGCAGTAACAGTACACTCTGCAAAACGTGTTTTTCAGCCCGAAATAAACGCGTTTTTTCAGACAACTGAATACCCATGTAGCAGCAAGTCTCAGAAGAGCCCACACACTCAGCTCTTAACCCCAGTGTGCAGAAAGGGTCAAAACGTGTTTTTCAGCAGAAATAAACATGTTTCTGCAAGTTTGGTCAACCCCATGTAAGTTATGGGGCAGTAACAGTACACTTTTCAAAACGTGTTTTTCAGCCCGAAATAAACGCGTTTTTTCAGACAACTGAATCCCCATGTAGCAACAAGGCTCAGAAGAGCCCACACACTCAGATCTTAACCCCAGTGTGCTGAAAGTGTCAAAACATGTTTTTCAGCAGAAATAAACATGTTTCTGCAAGTTTGGTCAACCCCATGTAAGTTATGGGGCAGTAACAGTACACTTTTCAAAACGTGTTTTTCAGCCCGAAATAAACGCGTTTTTTCAGACAACTGAATCCCCATGTAGCAACAAGGCTCAGAAGAGCCCACACACTCAGATCTTAACCCCAGTGTGCTGAAAGTGTCAAAACATGTTTTTCAGCAGAAATAAACATGTTTCTGCAAGTTTGGTCAACCCCATGTAAGTTATGGGGCAGTAACAGTACACTTTTCAAAACGTGTTTTTCAGCCCGAAATAAACGCGTTTTTTCAGACAACTGAATACCCATGTAGCAGCAAGTCTCAGAAGAGCCCACACACTCAGCTCTTAACCCCAGTGTGCAGAAAGGGTCAAAACGTGTTTTTCAGCAGAAATAAACATGTTTCTGCAAGTTTGGTCAACCCCATGTAAGTTATGGGGCAGTAACAGTACACTCTGCAAAACGTGTTTTTCAGCCCGAAATAAACGCGTTTTTTCAGACAACTGAATCCCCATGTAGCAGCAAGGCTCAGAAGAGCCCACACACTCAGATCTTAACCCCAGTGTGCTGAAAGTGTCAAAACATGTTTTTCAGCAGAAATAAACATGTTTCTGCAAGTTTGGTCAACCCCATGTAAGTTATGGGGCAGTAACAGTACACTTTTCAAAACGTGTTTTTCAGCCCGAAATAAACGCGTTTTTTCAGACAACTGAATCCCCATGTAGCAACAAGGCTCAGAAGAGCCCACACACTCAGATCTTAACCCCAGTGTGCTGAAAGTGTCAAAACATGTTTTTTCAGCAGAAATAAACATGTTTCTGCAAGTTTGGTCAACCCCATGTAAGTTATGGGGCAGTAACAGTACACTTTTCAAAACGTGTTTTTCAGCCCGAAATAAACGCGTTTTTTCAGACAACTGAATCCCCATGTAGCAACAAGGCTCAGAAGAGCCCACACACTCAGATCTTAACCCCAGTGTGCTGAAAGTGTCAAAACATGTTTTTCAGCAGAAATAAACATGTTTCTGCAAGTTTGGTCAACCCCATGTAAGTTATGGGGCAGTAACAGAACACTTTTCAAAACGTGTTTTTCAGCCCGAAATAAACGCGTTTTTTCAGACAACTGAATCCCCATGTAGCAACAAGGCTCAGAAGAGCCCACACACTCAGATCTTAACCCCAGTGTGCTGAAAGTGTCAAAACATGTTTTTCAGCAGAAATAAACATGTTTCTGCAAGTTTGGTCAACCCCATGTAAGTTATGGGGCAGTAACAGTACACTTTTCAAAACGTGTTTTTCAGCCCGAAATAAACGCGTTTTTTCAGACAACTGAATACCCATGTAGCAGCAAGTCTCAGAAGAGCCCACACACTCAGCTCTTAACCCCAGTGTGCAGAAAGGGTCAAAACGTGTTTTTCAGCAGAAATAAACATGTTTCTGCAAGTTTGGTCAACCCCATGTAAGTTATGGGGCAGTAACAGTACACTCTGCAAAACGTGTTTTTCAGCCCGAAATAAACGCGTTTTTTCAGACAACTGAATACCCATGTAGCAGCAAGGCTCAGACGAGCCCACACACTCAGATCTTAACCCCAGTGTGCAGAAAGGGTCAAAACGTGTTTTTCAGCAGAAATAAACATGTTTCTGCAAGTTTGGTCAACCCCATGTAAGTTATGGAGCAGTAACAGTACACTCTGCAAAACGTGTTTTTCAGCCCGAAATAAACGCGTTTTTTCAGACAACTGAATCCCCATGTAGCAACAAGGCTCAGAAGAGCCCACACACTCAGATCTTGACCCCAGTGTGCTGAAAGTGTCAAAACATGTTTTTCAGCAGAAATAAACATGTTTCTGCAAGTTTGGTCAACCCCATGTAAGTTATGGGGCAGTAACAGTACACTTTTCAAAACGTGTTTTTCAGCCCGAAATAAACGCGTTTTTTCAGACAACTGAATACCCATGTAGCAGCAAGTCTCAGAAGAGCCCACACACTCAGCTCTTAACCCCAGTGTGCAGAAAGGGTCAAAACGTGTTTTTCAGCAGAAATAAACATGTTTCTGCAAGTTTGGTCAACCCCATGTAAGTTATGGGGCAGTAACAGTACACTCTGCAAAACGTGTTTTTCAGCCCGAAATAAACGCGTTTTTTCAGACAACTGAATCCCCATGTAGCAGCAAGGCTCAGAAGAGCCCACACACTCAGATCTTAACCCCAGTGTGCTGAAAGTGTCAAAACATGTTTTTCAGCAGAAATAAACATGTTTCTGCAAGTTTGGTCAACCCCATGTAAGTTATGGGGCAGTAACAGTACACTTTTCAAAACGTGTTTTTCAGCCCGAAATAAACGCGTTTTTTCAGACAACTGAATCCCCATGTAGCAACAAGGCTCAGAAGAGCCCACACACTCAGATCTTAACCCCAGTGTGCAGAAAGGGTCAAAACGTGTTTTTCAGCAGAAATAAACATGTTTCTGCAAGTTTGGTCAACCCCATGTAAGTTATGGGGCAGTAACAGTACACTCTGCAAAACGTGTTTTTCAGCCCGAAATAAACGCGTTTTTTCAGACAACTGAATCCCCATGTAGCAGCAAGGCTCAGAAGAGCCCACACACTCAGATCTTAACCCCAGTGTGCAGAAAGGGTCAAAACGTGTTTTTCAGCAGAAATAAACATGTTTCTGCAAGTTTGGTCAACCCCATGTAAGTTATGGGGCAGTAACAGTACACTTTTCAAAACGTGTTTTTCAGCCCGAAATCAACGCGTTTTTTCAGACAACTGAATCACCATGTAGCAGCAAGGCTCAGAAGAGCCCACACACTCAGATCTTAACCCCAGTGTGCAGAAAGGGTCAAAACTTGTTTTTCAGCAGAAATAAACATGTTTCTGCAAGTTTGGTCAACCCCATGTAAGTTATGGGGCAGTAACAGTACACTTTTCAAAACGTGTTTTTCAGCCCGAAATAAACGCGTTTTTTCAGACAACTGAATACCCATGTAGCAGCAAGGCTCAGAAGAGCCCACACACTCAGATCTTAACCCCAGTGTGCTGAAAGTGTCAAAACATGTTTTTCAGCAGAAATAAACATGTTTCTGCAAGTTTGGTCAACCCCATGTAAGTTATGGGGCAGTAACAGTACACTTTTCTAAACGTGTTTTTCAGCCCGAAATAAACGCGTTTTTTCAGACAACTGAATCCCCATGTAGCAACAAGGCTCAGAAGAGCCCACACACTCAGATCTTAACCCCAGTGTGCTGAAAGTGTCAAAACATGTTTTTCAGCAGAAATAAACATGTTTCTGCAAGTTTGGTCAACCCCATGTAAGTTATGGGGCAGTAACAGTACACTTTTCAAAACGTGTTTTTCAGCCCGAAATAAACGCGTTTTTTCAGACAACTGAATCCCCATGTAGCAACAAGGCTCAGAAGAGCCCACACACTCAGATCTTAACCCCAGTGTGCTGAAAGTGTCAAAACATGTTTTTCAGCAGAAATAAACATGTTTCTGCAAGTTTGGTCAACCCCATGTAAGTTATGGGGCAGTAACAGTACACTTTTCAAAACGTGTTTTTCAGCCCGAAATAAACGCGTTTTTTCAGACAACTGAATACCCATGTAGCAGCAAGTCTCAGAAGAGCCCACACACTCAGCTCTTAACCCCAGTGTGCAGAAAGGGTCAAAACGTGTTTTTCAGCAGAAATAAACATGTTTCTGCAAGTTTGGTCAACCCCATGTAAGTTATGGGGCAGTAACAGTACACTCTGCAAAACGTGTTTTTCAGCCCGAAATAAACGCGTTTTTTCAGACAACTGAATCCCCATGTAGCAGCAAGGCTTAGAAGAGCCCACACACTCAGATCTTAACCCCAGTGTGCTGAAAGTGTCAAAACATGTTTTTCAGCAGAAATAAACATGTTTCTGCAAGTTTGGTCAACCCCATGTAAGTTATGGGGCAGTAACAGTACACTTTTCAAAACGTGTTTTTCAGCCCGAAATAAACGCGTTTTTTCAGACAACTGAATCCCCATGTAGCAACAAGGCTCAGAAGAGCCCACACACTCAGATCTTAACCCCAGTGTGCTGAAAGTGTCAAAACATGTTTTTCAGCAGAAATAAACATGTTTCTGCAAGTTTGGTCAACCCCATGTAAGTTATGGGGCAGTAACAGTACACTTTTCAAAACGTGTTTTTCAGCCCGAAATAAACGCGTTTTTTCAGACAACTGAATCCCCATGTAGCAACAAGGCTCAGAAGAGCCCACACACTCAGATCTTAACCCCAGTGTGCTGAAAGTGTCAAAACATGTTTTTCAGCAGAAATAAACATGTTTCTGCAAGTTTGGTCAACCCCATGTAAGTTATGGGGCAGTAACAGTACACTTTTCAAAACGTGTTTTTCAGCCCGAAATAAACGCGTTTTTTCAGACAACTGAATCCCCATGTAGCAACAAGGCTCAGAAGAGCCCACACACTCAGATCTTAACCCCAGTGTGCTGAAAGTGTCAAAACATGTTTTTCAGCAGAAATAAACATGTTTCTGCAAGTTTGGTCAACCCCATGTAAGTTATGGGGCAGTAACAGTACACTTTTCAAAACGTGTTTTTCAGCCCGAAATAAACGCGTTTTTTCAGACAACTGAATCCCCATGTAGCAACAAGGCTCAGAAGAGCTCACACACTCAGATCTTAACCCCAGTGTGCTGAAAGTGTCAAAACATGTTTTTCAGCAGAAATAAACATGTTTCTGCAAGTTTGGTCAACCCCATGTAAGTTATGGGGCAGTAACAGTACACTTTTCAAAACGTGTTTTTCAGCCCGAAATAAACGCGTTTTTTCAGACAACTGAATCCCCATGTAGCAACAAGGCTCAGAAGAGCCCACACACTCAGATCTTGACCCCAGTGTGCTGAAAGTGTCAAAACATGTTTTTCAGCAGAAATAAACATGTTTCTGCAAGTTTGGTCAACCCCATGTAAGTTATGGGGCAGTAACAGTACACTCTGCAAAACGTGTTTTTCAGCCCGAAATAAACGCGTTTTTTCAGACAACTGAATACCCATGTAGCAGCAAGTCTCAGAAGAGCCCACACACTCAGCTCTTAACCCCAGTGTGCAGAAAGGGTCAAAACGTGTTTTTCAGCAGAAATAAACATGTTTCTGCAAGTTTGGTCAACCCCATGTAAGTTATGGGGCAGTAACAGTACACTTTTCAAAACGTGTTTTTCAGCCCGAAATAAACGCGTTTTTTCAGACAACTGAATCCCCATGTAGCAACAAGGCTCAGAAGAGCCCACACACTCAGATCTTAACCCCAGTGTGCTGAAAGTGTCAAAACATGTTTTTCAGCAGAAATAAACATGTTTCTGCAAGTTTGGTCAACCCCATGTAAGTTATGGGGCAGTAACAGTACACTTTTCAAAACGTGTTTTTCAGCCCGAAATAAACGCGTTTTTTCAGACAACTGAATCCCCATGTAGCAACAAGGCTCAGAAGAGCCCACACACTCAGATCTTAACCCCAGTGTGCTGAAAGTGTCAAAACATGTTTTTCAGCAGAAATAAACATGTTTCTGCAAGTTTGGTCAACCCCATGTAAGTTATGGGGCAGTAACAGTACACTTTTCAAAACGTGTTTTTCAGCCCGAAATAAACGCGTTTTTTCAGACAACTGAATACCCATGTAGCAGCAAGTCTCAGAAGAGCCCACACACTCAGCTCTTAACCCCAGTGTGCAGAAAGGGTCAAAACGTGTTTTTCAGCAGAAATAAACATGTTTCTGCAAGTTTGGTCAACCCCATGTAAGTTATGGGGCAGTAACAGTACACTCTGCAAAACGTGTTTTTCAGCCCGAAATAAACGCGTTTTTTCAGACAACTGAATCCCCATGTAGCAGCAAGGCTCAGAAGAGCCCACACACTCAGATCTTAACCCCAGTGTGCTGAAAGTGTCAAAACATGTTTTTCAGCAGAAATAAACATGTTTCTGCAAGTTTGGTCAACCCCATGTAAGTTATGGGGCAGTAACAGTACACTTTTCAAAACGTGTTTTTCAGCCCGAAATAAACGCGTTTTTTCAGACAACTGAATCCCCATGTAGCAACAAGGCTCAGAAGAGCCCACACACTCAGATCTTAACCCCAGTGTGCTGAAAGTGTCAAAACATGTTTTTTCAGCAGAAATAAACATGTTTCTGCAAGTTTGGTCAACCCCATGTAAGTTATGGGGCAGTAACAGTACACTTTTCAAAACGTGTTTTTCAGCCCGAAATAAACGCGTTTTTTCAGACAACTGAATCCCCATGTAGCAACAAGGCTCAGAAGAGCCCACACACTCAGATCTTAACCCCAGTGTGCTGAAAGTGTCAAAACATGTTTTTCAGCAGAAATAAACATGTTTCTGCAAGTTTGGTCAACCCCATGTAAGTTATGGGGCAGTAACAGAACACTTTTCAAAACGTGTTTTTCAGCCCGAAATAAACGCGTTTTTTCAGACAACTGAATCCCCATGTAGCAACAAGGCTCAGAAGAGCCCACACACTCAGATCTTAACCCCAGTGTGCTGAAAGTGTCAAAACATGTTTTTCAGCAGAAATAAACATGTTTCTGCAAGTTTGGTCAACCCCATGTAAGTTATGGGGCAGTAACAGTACACTTTTCAAAACGTGTTTTTCAGCCCGAAATAAACGCGTTTTTTCAGACAACTGAATACCCATGTAGCAGCAAGTCTCAGAAGAGCCCACACACTCAGCTCTTAACCCCAGTGTGCAGAAAGGGTCAAAACGTGTTTTTCAGCAGAAATAAACATGTTTCTGCAAGTTTGGTCAACCCCATGTAAGTTATGGGGCAGTAACAGTACACTCTGCAAAACGTGTTTTTCAGCCCGAAATAAACGCGTTTTTTCAGACAACTGAATACCCATGTAGCAGCAAGGCTCAGACGAGCCCACACACTCAGATCTTAACCCCAGTGTGCAGAAAGGGTCAAAACGTGTTTTTCAGCAGAAATAAACATGTTTCTGCAAGTTTGGTCAACCCCATGTAAGTTATGGAGCAGTAACAGTACACTCTGCAAAACGTGTTTTTCAGCCCGAAATAAACGCGTTTTTTCAGACAACTGAATCCCCATGTAGCAACAAGGCTCAGAAGAGCCCACACACTCAGATCTTGACCCCAGTGTGCTGAAAGTGTCAAAACATGTTTTTCAGCAGAAATAAACATGTTTCTGCAAGTTTGGTCAACCCCATGTAAGTTATGGGGCAGTAACAGTACACTCTGCAAAACGTGTTTTTCAGCCCGAAATAAACGCGTTTTTTCAGACAACTGAATACCCATGTAGCAGCAAGTCTCAGAAGAGCCCACACACTCAGCTCTTAACCCCAGTGTGCAGAAAGGGTCAAAACGTGTTTTTCAGCAGAAATAAACATGTTTCTGCAAGTTTGGTCAACCCCATGTAAGTTATGGGGCAGTAACAGTACACTTTTCAAAACGTGTTTTTCAGCCCGAAATAAACGCGTTTTTTCAGACAACTGAATCCCCATGTAGCAACAAGGCTCAGAAGAGCCCACACACTCAGATCTTAACCCCAGTGTGCTGAAAGTGTCAAAACATGTTTTTCAGCAGAAATAAACATGTTTCTGCAAGTTTGGTCAACCCCATGTAAGTTATGGGGCAGTAACAGTACACTTTTCAAAACGTGTTTTTCAGCCCGAAATAAACGCGTTTTTTCAGACAACTGAATCCCCATGTAGCAACAAGGCTCAGAAGAGCCCACACACTCAGATCTTAACCCCAGTGTGCTGAAAGTGTCAAAACATGTTTTTTCAGCAGAAATAAACATGTTTCTGCAAGTTTGGTCAACCCCATGTAAGTTATGGGGCAGTAACAGTACACTTTTCAAAACGTGTTTTTCAGCCCGAAATAAACGCGTTTTTTCAGACAACTGAATCCCCATGTAGCAACAAGGCTCAGAAGAGCCCACACACTCAGATCTTAACCCCAGTGTGCTGAAAGTGTCAAAACATGTTTTTCAGCAGAAATAAACATGTTTCTGCAAGTTTGGTCAACCCCATGTAAGTTATGGGGCAGTAACAGTACACTTTTCAAAACGTGTTTTTCAGCCCGAAATAAACGCGTTTTTTCATACAACTGAATCCCCATGTAGCAACAAGGCTCAGAAGAGCCCACACACTCAGATCTTAACCCCAGTGTGCTGAAAGTGTCAAAACATGTTTTTCAGCAGAAATAAACATGTTTCTGCAAGTTTGGTCAACCCCATGTAAGTTATGGGGCAGTAACAGTACACTTTTCAAAACGTGTTTTTCAGCCCGAAATAAACGCGTTTTTTCAGACAACTGAATACCCATGTAGCAGCAAGTCTCAGAAGAGCCCACACACTCAGCTCTTAACCCCAGTGTGCAGAAAGGGTCAAAACGTGTTTTTCAGCAGAAATAAACATGTTTCTGCAAGTTTGGTCAACCCCATGTAAGTTATGGGGCAGTAACAGTACACTCTGCAAAACGTGTTTTTCAGCCCGAAATAAACGCGTTTTTTCAGACAACTGAATCCCCATGTAGCAGCAAGGCTCAGAAGAGCCCACACACTCAGATCTTAACCCCAGTGTGCTGAAAGTGTCAAAACATGTTTTTCAGCAGAAATAAACATGTTTCTGCAAGTTTGGTCAACCCCATGTAAGTTATGGGGCAGTAACAGTACACTTTTCAAAACGTGTTTTTCAGCCCGAAATAAACGCGTTTTTTCAGACAACTGAATCCCCATGTAGCAACAAGGCTCAGAAGAGCCCACACACTCAGATCTTGACCCCAGTGTGCTGAAAGTGTCAATACATGTTTTTCAGCAGAAATAAACATGTTTCTGCAAGTTTGGTCAACCCCATGTAAGTTATGGGGCAGTAACAGTACACTCTGCAAAACGTGTTTTTCAGCCCGAAATAAACGCGTTTTTTCAGACAACTGAATACCCATGTAGCAGCAAGTCTCAGAAGAGCCCACACACTCAGCTCTTAACCCCAGTGTGCAGAAAGGGTCAAAACGTGTTTTTCAGCAGAAATAAACATGTTTCTGCAAGTTTGGTCAACCCATTTAAGTTATGGGGCAGTAACAGTACACTCTGCAAAACGTGTTTTTCAGCCCGAAATAAACGCGTTTTTTCAGACAACTGAATCCCCATGTAGCAGCAAGGCTCAGAAGAGCCCACACACTCAGATCTTAACCCCAGTGTGCAGAAAGGGTCAAAACGTGTTTTTCAGCAGAAATAAACATGTTTCTGCAAGTTTGGTCAACCCCATGTAAGTTATGGGGCAGTAACAGTACACTTTTCAAAACGTGTTTTTCAGCCCGAAATCAACGCGTTTTTTCAGACAACTGAATCACCATGTAGCAGCAAGGCTCAGAAGAGCCCACACACTCAGATCTTAACCCCAGTGTGCAGAAAGGGTCAAAACTTGTTTTTCAGCAGAAATAAACATGTTTCTGCAAGTTTGGTCAACCCCATGTAAGTTATGGGGCAGTAACAGTACACTTTTCAAAACGTGTTTTTCAGCCCGAAATAAACGCGTTTTTTCAGACAACTGAATACCCATGTAGCAGCAAGGCTCAGAAGAGCCCACACACTCAGATCTTAACCCCAGTGTGCTGAAAGTGTCAAAACATGTTTTTCAGCAGAAATAAACATGTTTCTGCAAGTTTGGTCAACCCCATGTAAGTTATGGGGCAGTAACAGTACACTTTTCTAAACGTGTTTTTCAGCCCGAAATAAACGCGTTTTTTCAGACAACTGAATCCCCATGTAGCAACAAGGCTCAGAAGAGCCCACACACTCAGATCTTAACCCCAGTGTGCTGAAAGTGTCAAAACATGTTTTTCAGCAGAAATAAACATGTTTCTGCAAGTTTGGTCAACCCCATGTAAGTTATGGGGCAGTAACAGTACACTTTTCAAAACGTGTTTTTCAGCCCGAAATAAACGCGTTTTTTCAGACAACTGAATCCCCATGTAGCAACAAGGCTCAGAAGAGCCCACACACTCAGATCTTAACCCCAGTGTGCTGAAAGTGTCAAAACGTGTTTTTCAGCAGAAATAAACATGTTTCTGCAAGTTTGGTCAACCCATTTAAGTTATGGGGCAGTAACAGTACACTCTGCAAAACGTGTTTTTCAGCCCGAAATAAACGCGTTTTTTCAGACAACTGAATCCCCATGTAGCAGCAAGGCTCAGAAGAGCCCACACACTCAGATCTTAACCCCAGTGTGCAGAAAGGGTCAAAACGTGTTTTTCAGCAGAAATAAACATGTTTCTGCAAGTTTGGTCAACCCCATGTAAGTTATGGGGCAGTAACAGTACACTTTTCAAAACGTGTTTTTCAGCCCGAAATCAACGCGTTTTTTCAGACAACTGAATCACCATGTAGCAGCAAGGCTCAGAAGAGCCCACACACTCAGATCTTAACCCCAGTGTGCAGAAAGGGTCAAAACTTGTTTTTCAGCAGAAATAAACATGTTTCTGCAAGTTTGGTCAACCCCATGTAAGTTATGGGGCAGTAACAGTACACTTTTCAAAACGTGTTTTTCAGCCCGAAATAAACGCGTTTTTTCAGACAACTGAATACCCATGTAGCAGCAAGGCTCAGAAGAGCCCACACACTCAGATCTTAACCCCAGTGTGCTGAAAGTGTCAAAACATGTTTTTCAGCAGAAATAAACATGTTTCTGCAAGTTTGGTCAACCCCATGTAAGTTATGGGGCAGTAACAGTACACTTTTCTAAACGTGTTTTTCAGCCCGAAATAAACGCGTTTTTTCAGACAACTGAATCCCCATGTAGCAACAAGGCTCAGAAGAGCCCACACACTCAGATCTTAACCCCAGTGTGCTGAAAGTGTCAAAACATGTTTTTCAGCAGAAATAAACATGTTTCTGCAAGTTTGGTCAACCCCATGTAAGTTATGGGGCAGTAACAGTACACTTTTCAAAACGTGTTTTTCAGCCCGAAATAAACGCGTTTTTTCAGACAACTGAATCCCCATGTAGCAACAAGGCTCAGAAGAGCCCACACACTCAGATCTTAACCCCAGTGTGCTGAAAGTGTCAAAACATGTTTTTCAGCAGAAATAAACATGTTTCTGCAAGTTTGGTCAACCCCATGTAAGTTATGGGGCAGTAACAGTACACTTTTCAAAACGTGTTTTTCAGCCCGAAATAAACGCGTTTTTTCAGACAACTGAATACCCATGTAGCAGCAAGTCTCAGAAGAGCCCACACACTCAGCTCTTAACCCCAGTGTGCAGAAAGGGTCAAAACGTGTTTTTCAGCAGAAATAAACATGTTTCTGCAAGTTTGGTCAACCCCATGTAAGTTATGGGGCAGTAACAGTACACTCTGCAAAACGTGTTTTTCAGCCCGAAATAAACGCGTTTTTTCAGACAACTGAATCCCCATGTAGCAGCAAGGCTTAGAAGAGCCCACACACTCAGATCTTAACCCCAGTGTGCTGAAAGTGTCAAAACATGTTTTTCAGCAGAAATAAACATGTTTCTGCAAGTTTGGTCAACCCCATGTAAGTTATGGGGCAGTAACAGTACACTTTTCAAAACGTGTTTTTCAGCCCGAAATAAACGCGTTTTTTCAGACAACTGAATCCCCATGTAGCAACAAGGCTCAGAAGAGCCCACACACTCAGATCTTAACCCCAGTGTGCTGAAAGTGTCAAAACATGTTTTTCAGCAGAAATAAACATGTTTCTGCAAGTTTGGTCAACCCCATGTAAGTTATGGGGCAGTAACAGTACACTTTTCAAAACGTGTTTTTCAGCCCGAAATAAACGCGTTTTTTCAGACAACTGAATCCCCATGTAGCAACAAGGCTCAGAAGAGCCCACACACTCAGATCTTAACCCCAGTGTGCTGAAAGTGTCAAAACATGTTTTTCAGCAGAAATAAACATGTTTCTGCAAGTTTGGTCAACCCCATGTAAGTTATGGGGCAGTAACAGTACACTTTTCAAAACGTGTTTTTCAGCCCGAAATAAACGCGTTTTTTCAGACAACTGAATCCCCATGTAGCAACAAGGCTCAGAAGAGCCCACACACTCAGATCTTAACCCCAGTGTGCTGAAAGTGTCAAAACATGTTTTTCAGCAGAAATAAACATGTTTCTGCAAGTTTGGTCAACCCCATGTAAGTTATGGGGCAGTAACAGTACACTTTTCAAAACGTGTTTTTCAGCCCGAAATAAACGCGTTTTTTCAGACAACTGAATACCCATGTAGCAGCAAGTCTCAGAAGAGCCCACACACTCAGCTCTTAACCCCAGTGTGCAGAAAGGGTCAAAACGTGTTTTTCAGCAGAAATAAACATGTTTCTGCAAGTTTGGTCAACCCCATGTAAGTTATGGGGCAGTAACAGTACACTCTGCAAAACGTGTTTTTCAGCCCGAAATAAACGCGTTTTTTCAGACAACTGAATCCCCATGTAGCAACAAGGCTCAGAAGAGCTCACACACTCAGATCTTAACCCCAGTGTGCTGAAAGTGTCAAAACATGTTTTTCAGCAGAAATAAACATGTTTCTGCAAGTTTGGTCAACCCCATGTAAGTTATGGGGCAGTAACAGTACACTTTTCAAAACGTGTTTTTCAGCCCGAAATAAACGCGTTTTTTCAGACAACTGAATCCCCATGTAGCAACAAGGCTCAGAAGAGCCCACACACTCAGATCTTGACCCCAGTGTGCTGAAAGTGTCAAAACATGTTTTTCAGCAGAAATAAACATGTTTCTGCAAGTTTGGTTCACCCCATGTAAGTTATGGGGCAGTAACAGTACACTCTGCAAAACGTGTTTTTCAGCCCGAAATAAACGCGTTTTTTCAGACAACTGAATACCCATGTAGCAGCAAGTCTCAGAAGAGCCCACACACTCAGCTCTTAACCCCAGTGTGCAGAAAGGGTCGAAACGTGTTTTTCAGCAGAAATAAACATGTTTCTGCAAGTTTGGTCAACCCATGTAAGTTATGGGGCAGTAACAGTACACTTTTCAAAACGTGTTTTTCAGCCCGAAATAAACGCGTTTTTTCAGACAACTGAATACCCATGTAGCAGCAAGTCTCAGAAGAGCCCACACACTCAGCTCTTAACCCCAGTGTGCAGAAAGGGTCAAAACTTGTTTTTCAGCAGAAATAAACATGTTTCTGCAAGTTTGGTCAACCCCATGTAAGTTATGGGGCAGTAACAGTACACTTTTCAAAACGTGTTTTTCAGCCCGAAATAAACGCGTTTTTTCAGACAACTGAATCCCCATGTAGCAACAAGGCTCAGAAGAGCCCACACACTCAGATCTTGACCCCAGTGTGCTGAAAGTGTCAATACATGTTTTTCAGCAGAAATAAACATGTTTCTGCAAGTTTGGTCAACCCCATGTAAGTTATGGGGCAGTAACAGTACACTCTGCAAAACGTGTTTTTCAGCCCGAAATAAACGCGTTTTTTCAGACAACTGAATACCCATGTAGCAGCAAGTCTCAGAAGAGCCCACACACTCAGCTCTTAACCCCAGTGTGCAGAAAGGGTCAAAACGTGTTTTTCAGCAGAAATAAACATGTTTCTGCAAGTTTGGTCAACCCCATGTAAGTTATGGGGCAGTAACAGTACACTCTGCAAAACGTGTTTTTCAGCCCGAAATAAACGCGTTTTTTCAGACAACTGAATCCCCATGTAGCAGCAAGGCTCAGAAGAGCCCACACACTCAGATCTTAACCCCAGTGTGCAGAAAGGGTCAAAACGTGTTTTTCAGCAGAAATAAACATGTTTCTGCAAGTTTGGTCAACCCCATGTAAGTTATGGGGCAGTAACAGTACACTTTTCAAAACGTGTTTTTCAGCCCGAAATCAACGCGTTTTTTCAGACAACTGAATCACCATGTAGCAGCAAGGCTCAGAAGAGCCCACACACTCAGATCTTAACCCCAGTGTGCAGAAAGGGTCAAAACTTGTTTTTCAGCAGAAATAAACATGTTTCTGCAAGTTTGGTCAACCCCATGTAAGTTATGGGGCAGTAACAGTACACTTTTCAAAACGTGTTTTTCAGCCCGAAATAAACGCGTTTTTTCAGACAACTGAATACCCATGTAGCAGCAAGGCTCAGAAGAGCCCACACACTCAGATCTTAACCCCAGTGTGCTGAAAGTGTCAAAACATGTTTTTCAGCAGAAATAAACATGTTTCTGCAAGTTTGGTCAACCCCATGTAAGTTATGGGGCAGTAACAGTACACTTTTCTAAACGTGTTTTTCAGCCCGAAATAAACGCGTTTTTTCAGACAACTGAATCCCCATGTAGCAACAAGGCTCAGAAGAGCCCACACACTCAGATCTTAACCCCAGTGTGCTGAAAGTGTCAAAACATGTTTTTCAGCAGAAATAAACATGTTTCTGCAAGTTTGGTCAACCCCATGTAAGTTATGGGGCAGTAACAGTACACTTTTCAAAACGTGTTTTTCAGCCCGAAATAAACGCGTTTTTTCAGACAACTGAATCCCCATGTAGCAACAAGGCTCAGAAGAGCCCACACACTCAGATCTTAACCCCAGTGTGCTGAAAGTGTCAAAACATGTTTTTCAGCAGAAATAAACATGTTTCTGCAAGTTTGGTCAACCCCATGTAAGTTATGGGGCAGTAACAGTACACTTTTCAAAACGTGTTTTTCAGCCCGAAATAAACGCGTTTTTTCAGACAACTGAATACCCATGTAGCAGCAAGTCTCAGAAGAGCCCACACACTCAGATCTTAACCCCAGTGTGCAGAAAGGGTCAAAACGTGTTTTTCAGCAGAAATAAACATGTTTCTGCAAGTTTGGTCAACCCCATGTAAGTTATGGGGCAGTAACAGTACACTCTGCAAAACGTGTTTTTCAGCCCGAAATAAACGCGTTTTTTCAGACAACTGAATCCCCATGTAGCAACAAGGCTCAGAAGAGCTCACACACTCAGATCTTAACCCCAGTGTGCTGAAAGTGTCAAAACATGTTTTTCAGCAGAAATAAACATGTTTCTGCAAGTTTGGTCAACCCCATGTAAGTTATGGGGCAGTAACAATACACTTTTCAAAACGTGTTTTTCAGCCCGAAATAAACGCGTTTTTTCAGACAACTGAATCCCCATGTAGCAACAAGGCTCAGAAGAGCCCACACACTCAGATCTTAACCCCAGTGTGCTGAAAGTGTCAAAACATGTTTTTCAGCAGAAATAAACATGTTTCTGCAAGTTTGGTCAACCCCATGTAAGTTATGGGGCAGTAACAGTACACTTTTCAAAACGTGTTTTTCAGCCCGAAATAAACGCGTTTTTTCAGACAACTGAATCCCCATGTAGCAACAAGGCTCAGAAGAGCCCACACACTCAGATCTTAACCCCAGTGTGCTGAAAGTGTCAAAACATGTTTTTCAGCAGAAATAAACATGTTTCTGCAAGTTTGGTCAACCCCATGTAAGTTATGGGGCAGTAACAGTACACTTTTCAAAACGTGTTTTTCAGCCCGAAATAAACGCGTTTTTTCAGACAACTGAATCCCCAAGTAGCAACAAGGCTCAGAAGAGCCCACACACTCAGATCTTAACCCCAGTGTGCTGAAAGTGTCAAAACATGTTTTTCAGCAGAAATAAACATGTTTCTGCAAGTTTGGTCAACCCCATGTAAGTTATGGGGCAGTAACAGTACACTTTTCAAAACGTGTTTTTCAGCCCGAAATAAACGCGTTTTTTCAGACAACTGAATACCCATGTAGCAGCAAGTCTCAGAAGAGCCCACACACTCAGCTCTTAACCCCAGTGTGCAGAAAGGGTCAAAACGTGTTTTTCAGCAGAAATAAACATGTTTCTGCAAGTTTGGTCAACCCCATGTAAGTTATGGGGCAGTAACAGTACACTCTGCAAAACGTGTTTTTCAGCCCGAAATAAACGCGTTTTTTCAGACAACTGAATCCCCATGTAGCAGCAAGGCTCAGAAGAGCCCACACACTCAGATCTTAACCCCAGTGTGCTGAAAGTGTCAAAACATGTTTTTCAGCAGAAATAAACATGTTTCTGCAAGTTTGGTCAACCCCATGTAAGTTATGGGGCAGTAACAGTACACTTTTCAAAACGTGTTTTTCAGCCCGAAATAAACGCGTTTTTTCAGACAACTGAATCCCCATGTAGCAACAAGGCTCAGAAGAGCCCACACACTCAGATCTTAACCCCAGTGTGCAGAAAGGGTCAAAACGTGTTTTTCAGCAGAAATAAACATGTTTCTGCAAGTTTGGTCAACCCCATGTAAGTTATGGGGCAGTAACAGTACACTCTGCAAAACGTGTTTTTCAGCCCGAAATAAACGCGTTTTTTCAGACAACTGAATCCCCATGTAGCAGCAAGGCTCAGAAGAGCCCACACACTCAGATCTTAACCCCAGTGTGCAGAAAGGGTCAAAACGTGTTTTTCAGCAGAAATAAACATGTTTCTGCAAGTTTGGTCAACCCCATGTAAGTTATGGGGCAGTAACAGTACACTTTTCAAAACGTGTTTTTCAGCCCGAAATCAACGCGTTTTTTCAGACAACTGAATCACCATGTAGCAGCAAGGCTCAGAAGAGCCCACACACTCAGATCTTAACCCCAGTGTGCAGAAAGGGTCAAAACTTGTTTTTCAGCAGAAATAAACATGTTTCTGCAAGTTTGGTCAACCCCATGTAAGTTATGGGGCAGTAACAGTACACTTTTCAAAACGTGTTTTTCAGCCCGAAATAAACGCGTTTTTTCAGACAACTGAATACCCATGTAGCAGCAAGGCTCAGAAGAGCCCACACACTCAGATCTTAACCCCAGTGTGCTGAAAGTGTCAAAACATGTTTTTCAGCAGAAATAAACATGTTTCTGCAAGTTTGGTCAACCCCATGTAAGTTATGGGGCAGTAACAGTACACTTTTCTAAACGTGTTTTTCAGCCCGAAATAAACGCGTTTTTTCAGACAACTGAATCCCCATGTAGCAACAAGGCTCAGAAGAGCCCACACACTCAGATCTTAACCCCAGTGTGCTGAAAGTGTCAAAACATGTTTTTCAGCAGAAATAAACATGTTTCTGCAAGTTTGGTCAACCCCATGTAAGTTATGGGGCAGTAACAGTACACTTTTCAAAACGTGTTTTTCAGCCCGAAATAAACGCGTTTTTTCAGACAACTGAATCCCCATGTAGCAACAAGGCTCAGAAGAGCCCACACACTCAGATCTTAACCCCAGTGTGCTGAAAGTGTCAAAACATGTTTTTCAGCAGAAATAAACATGTTTCTGCAAGTTTGGTCAACCCCATGTAAGTTATGGGGCAGTAACAGTACACTTTTCAAAACGTGTTTTTCAGCCCGAAATAAACGCGTTTTTTCAGACAACTGAATACCCATGTAGCAGCAAGTCTCAGAAGAGCCCACACACTCAGCTCTTAACCCCAGTGTGCAGAAAGGGTCAAAACGTGTTTTTCAGCAGAAATAAACATGTTTCTGCAAGTTTGGTCAACCCCATGTAAGTTATGGGGCAGTAACAGTACACTCTGCAAAACGTGTTTTTCAGCCCGAAATAAACGCGTTTTTTCAGACAACTGAATCCCCATGTAGCAGCAAGGCTTAGAAGAGCCCACACACTCAGATCTTAACCCCAGTGTGCTGAAAGTGTCAAAACATGTTTTTCAGCAGAAATAAACATGTTTCTGCAAGTTTGGTCAACCCCATGTAAGTTATGGGGCAGTAACAGTACACTTTTCAAAACGTGTTTTTCAGCCCGAAATAAACGCGTTTTTTCAGACAACTGAATCCCCATGTAGCAACAAGGCTCAGAAGAGCCCACACACTCAGATCTTAACCCCAGTGTGCTGAAAGTGTCAAAACATGTTTTTCAGCAGAAATAAACATGTTTCTGCAAGTTTGGTCAACCCCATGTAAGTTATGGGGCAGTAACAGTACACTTTTCAAAACGTGTTTTTCAGCCCGAAATAAACGCGTTTTTTCAGACAACTGAATCCCCATGTAGCAACAAGGCTCAGAAGAGCCCACACACTCAGATCTTAACCCCAGTGTGCTGAAAGTGTCAAAACATGTTTTTCAGCAGAAATAAACATGTTTCTGCAAGTTTGGTCAACCCCATGTAAGTTATGGGGCAGTAACAGTACACTTTTCAAAACGTGTTTTTCAGCCCGAAATAAACGCGTTTTTTCAGACAACTGAATCCCCATGTAGCAACAAGGCTCAGAAGAGCCCACACACTCAGATCTTAACCCCAGTGTGCTGAAAGTGTCAAAACATGTTTTTCAGCAGAAATAAACATGTTTCTGCAAGTTTGGTCAACCCCATGTAAGTTATGGGGCAGTAACAGTACACTTTTCAAAACGTGTTTTTCAGCCCGAAATAAACGCGTTTTTTCAGACAACTGAATCCCCATGTAGCAACAAGGCTCAGAAGAGCTCACACACTCAGATCTTAACCCCAGTGTGCTGAAAGTGTCAAAACATGTTTTTCAGCAGAAATAAACATGTTTCTGCAAGTTTGGTCAACCCCATGTAAGTTATGGGGCAGTAACAGTACACTTTTCAAAACGTGTTTTTCAGCCCGAAATAAACGCGTTTTTTCAGACAACTGAATCCCCATGTAGCAACAAGGCTCAGAAGAGCCCACACACTCAGATCTTGACCCCAGTGTGCTGAAAGTGTCAAAACATGTTTTTCAGCAGAAATAAACATGTTTCTGCAAGTTTGGTCAACCCCATGTAAGTTATGGGGCAGTAACAGTACACTCTGCAAAACGTGTTTTTCAGCCCGAAATAAACGCGTTTTTTCAGACAACTGAATACCCATGTAGCAGCAAGTCTCAGAAGAGCCCACACACTCAGCTCTTAACCCCAGTGTGCAGAAAGGGTCAAAACGTGTTTTTCAGCAGAAATAAACATGTTTCTGCAAGTTTGGTCAACCCCATGTAAGTTATGGGGCAGTAACAGTACACTTTTCAAAACGTGTTTTTCAGCCCGAAATAAACGCGTTTTTTCAGACAACTGAATCCCCATGTAGCAACAAGGCTCAGAAGAGCCCACACACTCAGATCTTAACCCCAGTGTGCTGAAAGTGTCAAAACATGTTTTTCAGCAGAAATAAACATGTTTCTGCAAGTTTGGTCAACCCCATGTAAGTTATGGGGCAGTAACAGTACACTTTTCAAAACGTGTTTTTCAGCCCGAAATAAACGCGTTTTTTCAGACAACTGAATCCCCATGTAGCAACAAGGCTCAGAAGAGCCCACACACTCAGATCTTAACCCCAGTGTGCTGAAAGTGTCAAAACATGTTTTTCAGCAGAAATAAACATGTTTCTGCAAGTTTGGTCAACCCCATGTAAGTTATGGGGCAGTAACAGTACACTTTTCAAAACGTGTTTTTCAGCCCGAAATAAACGCGTTTTTTCAGACAACTGAATACCCATGTAGCAGCAAGTCTCAGAAGAGCCCACACACTCAGCTCTTAACCCCAGTGTGCAGAAAGGGTCAAAACGTGTTTTTCAGCAGAAATAAACATGTTTCTGCAAGTTTGGTCAACCCCATGTAAGTTATGGGGCAGTAACAGTACACTCTGCAAAACGTGTTTTTCAGCCCGAAATAAACGCGTTTTTTCAGACAACTGAATCCCCATGTAGCAGCAAGGCTCAGAAGAGCCCACACACTCAGATCTTAACCCCAGTGTGCTGAAAGTGTCAAAACATGTTTTTCAGCAGAAATAAACATGTTTCTGCAAGTTTGGTCAACCCCATGTAAGTTATGGGGCAGTAACAGTACACTTTTCAAAACGTGTTTTTCAGCCCGAAATAAACGCGTTTTTTCAGACAACTGAATCCCCATGTAGCAACAAGGCTCAGAAGAGCCCACACACTCAGATCTTAACCCCAGTGTGCTGAAAGTGTCAAAACATGTTTTTTCAGCAGAAATAAACATGTTTCTGCAAGTTTGGTCAACCCCATGTAAGTTATGGGGCAGTAACAGTACACTTTTCAAAACGTGTTTTTCAGCCCGAAATAAACGCGTTTTTTCAGACAACTGAATCCCCATGTAGCAACAAGGCTCAGAAGAGCCCACACACTCAGATCTTAACCCCAGTGTGCTGAAAGTGTCAAAACATGTTTTTCAGCAGAAATAAACATGTTTCTGCAAGTTTGGTCAACCCCATGTAAGTTATGGGGCAGTAACAGAACACTTTTCAAAACGTGTTTTTCAGCCCGAAATAAACGCGTTTTTTCAGACAACTGAATCCCCATGTAGCAACAAGGCTCAGACGAGCCCACACACTCAGATCTTAACCCCAGTGTGCAGAAAGGGTCAAAACGTGTTTTTCAGCAGAAATAAACATGTTTCTGCAAGTTTGGTCAACCCCATGTAAGTTATGGAGCAGTAACAGTACACTCTGCAAAACGTGTTTTTCAGCCCGAAATAAACGCGTTTTTTCAGACAACTGAATCCCCATGTAGCAACAAGGCTCAGAAGAGCCCACACACTCAGATCTTGACCCCAGTGTGCTGAAAGTGTCAAAACATGTTTTTCAGCAGAAATAAACATGTTTCTGCAAGTTTGGTCAACCCCATGTAAGTTATGGGGCAGTAACAGTACACTCTGCAAAACGTGTTTTTCAGCCCGAAATAAACGCGTTTTTTCAGACAACTGAATACCCATGTAGCAGCAAGTCTCAGAAGAGCCCACACACTCAGCTCTTAACCCCAGTGTGCAGAAAGGGTCAAAACGTGTTTTTCAGCAGAAATAAACATGTTTCTGCAAGTTTGGTCAACCCCATGTAAGTTATGGGGCAGTAACAGTACACTTTTCAAAACGTGTTTTTCAGCCCGAAATAAACGCGTTTTTTCAGACAACTGAATCCCCATGTAGCAACAAGGCTCAGAAGAGCCCACACACTCAGATCTTAACCCCAGTGTGCTGAAAGTGTCAAAACATGTTTTTCAGCAGAAATAAACATGTTTCTGCAAGTTTGGTCAACCCCATGTAAGTTATGGGGCAGTAACAGTACACTTTTCAAAACGTGTTTTTCAGCCCGAAATAAACGCGTTTTTTCAGACAACTGAATCCCCATGTAGCAACAAGGCTCAGAAGAGCCCACACACTCAGATCTTAACCCCAGTGTGCTGAAAGTGTCAAAACATGTTTTTTCAGCAGAAATAAACATGTTTCTGCAAGTTTGGTCAACCCCATGTAAGTTATGGGGCAGTAACAGTACACTTTTCAAAACGTGTTTTTCAGCCCGAAATAAACGCGTTTTTTCAGACAACTGAATCCCCATGTAGCAACAAGGCTCAGAAGAGCCCACACACTCAGATCTTAACCCCAGTGTGCTGAAAGTGTCAAAACATGTTTTTCAGCAGAAATAAACATGTTTCTGCAAGTTTGGTCAACCCCATGTAAGTTATGGGGCAGTAACAGTACACTTTTCAAAACGTGTTTTTCAGCCCGAAATAAACGCGTTTTTTCATACAACTGAATCCCCATGTAGCAACAAGGCTCAGAAGAGCCCACACACTCAGATCTTAACCCCAGTGTGCTGAAAGTGTCAAAACATGTTTTTCAGCAGAAATAAACATGTTTCTGCAAGTTTGGTCAACCCCATGTAAGTTATGGGGCAGTAACAGTACACTTTTCAAAACGTGTTTTTCAGCCCGAAATAAACGCGTTTTTTCAGACAACTGAATACCCATGTAGCAGCAAGTCTCAGAAGAGCCCACACACTCAGCTCTTAACCCCAGTGTGCAGAAAGGGTCAAAACGTGTTTTTCAGCAGAAATAAACATGTTTCTGCAAGTTTGGTCAACCCCATGTAAGTTATGGGGCAGTAACAGTACACTCTGCAAAACGTGTTTTTCAGCCCGAAATAAACGCGTTTTTTCAGACAACTGAATCCCCATGTAGCAGCAAGGCTCAGAAGAGCCCACACACTCAGATCTTAACCCCAGTGTGCTGAAAGTGTCAAAACATGTTTTTCAGCAGAAATAAACATGTTTCTGCAAGTTTGGTCAACCCCATGTAAGTTATGGGGCAGTAACAGTACACTTTTCAAAACGTGTTTTTCAGCCCGAAATAAACGCGTTTTTTCAGACAACTGAATCCCCATGTAGCAACAAGGCTCAGAAGAGCCCACACACTCAGATCTTGACCCCAGTGTGCTGAAAGTGTCAAAACATGTTTTTCAGCAGAAATAAACATGTTTCTGCAAGTTTGGTCAACCCCATGTAAGTTATGGGGCAGTAACAGTACACTCTGCAAAACGTGTTTTTCAGCCCGAAATAAACGCGTTTTTTCAGACAACTGAATACCCATGTAGCAGCAAGTCTCAGAAGAGCCCACACACTCAGCTCTTAACCCCAGTGTGCAGAAAGGGTCAAAACGTGTTTTTCAGCAGAAATAAACATGTTTCTGCAAGTTTGGTCAACCCCATGTAAGTTATGGGGCAGTAACAGTACACTTTTCAAAACGTGTTTTTCAGCCCGAAATAAACGCGTTTTTTCAGACAACTGAATCCCCATGTAGCAACAAGGCTCAGAAGAGCCCACACACTCAGATCTTAACCCCAGTGTGCTGAAAGTGTCAAAACATGTTTTTCAGCAGAAATAAACATGTTTCTGCAAGTTTGGTCAACCCCATGTAAGTTATGGGGCAGTAACAGTACACTTTTCAAAACGTGTTTTTCAGCCCGAAATAAACGCGTTTTTTCAGACAACTGAATCCCCATGTAGCAACAAGGCTCAGAAGAGCCCACACACTCAGATCTTAACCCCAGTGTGCTGAAAGTGTCAAAACATGTTTTTCAGCAGAAATAAACATGTTTCTGCAAGTTTGGTCAACCCCATGTAAGTTATGGGGCAGTAACAGTACACTTTTCAAAACGTGTTTTTCAGCCCGAAATAAACGCGTTTTTTCAGACAACTGAATACCCATGTAGCAGCAAGTCTCAGAAGAGCCCACACACTCAGCTCTTAACCCCAGTGTGCAGAAAGGGTCAAAACGTGTTTTTCAGCAGAAATAAACATGTTTCTGCAAGTTTGGTCAACCCCATGTAAGTTATGGGGCAGTAACAGTACACTCTGCAAAACGTGTTTTTCAGCCCGAAATAAACGCGTTTTTTCAGACAACTGAATCCCCATGTAGCAGCAAGGCTCAGAAGAGCCCACACACTCAGATCTTAACCCCAGTGTGCTGAAAGTGTCAAAACATGTTTTTCAGCAGAAATAAACATGTTTCTGCAAGTTTGGTCAACCCCATGTAAGTTATGGGGCAGTAACAGTACACTTTTCAAAACGTGTTTTTCAGCCCGAAATAAACGCGTTTTTTCAGACAACTGAATCCCCATGTAGCAACAAGGCTCAGAAGAGCCCACACACTCAGATCTTAACCCCAGTGTGCTGAAAGTGTCAAAACATGTTTTTTCAGCAGAAATAAACATGTTTCTGCAAGTTTGGTCAACCCCATGTAAGTTATGGGGCAGTAACAGTACACTTTTCAAAACGTGTTTTTCAGCCCGAAATAAACGCGTTTTTTCAGACAACTGAATCCCCATGTAGCAACAAGGCTCAGAAGAGCCCACACACTCAGATCTTAACCCCAGTGTGCTGAAAGTGTCAAAACATGTTTTTCAGCAGAAATAAACATGTTTCTGCAAGTTTGGTCAACCCCATGTAAGTTATGGGGCAGTAACAGAACACTTTTCAAAACGTGTTTTTCAGCCCGAAATAAACGCGTTTTTTCAGACAACTGAATCCCCATGTAGCAACAAGGCTCAGACGAGCCCACACACTCAGATCTTAACCCCAGTGTGCAGAAAGGGTCAAAACGTGTTTTTCAGCAGAAATAAACATGTTTCTGCAAGTTTGGTCAACCCCATGTAAGTTATGGAGCAGTAACAGTACACTCTGCAAAACGTGTTTTTCAGCCCGAAATAAACGCGTTTTTTCAGACAACTGAATCCCCATGTAGCAACAAGGCTCAGAAGAGCCCACACACTCAGATCTTGACCCCAGTGTGCTGAAAGTGTCAAAACATGTTTTTCAGCAGAAATAAACATGTTTCTGCAAGTTTGGTCAACCCCATGTAAGTTATGGGGCAGTAACAGTACACTCTGCAAAACGTGTTTTTCAGCCCGAAATAAACGCGTTTTTTCAGACAACTGAATACCCATGTAGCAGCAAGTCTCAGAAGAGCCCACACACTCAGCTCTTAACCCCAGTGTGCAGAAAGGGTCAAAACGTGTTTTTCAGCAGAAATAAACATGTTTCTGCAAGTTTGGTCAACCCCATGTAAGTTATGGGGCAGTAACAGTACACTTTTCAAAACGTGTTTTTCAGCCCGAAATAAACGCGTTTTTTCAGACAACTGAATCCCCATGTAGCAACAAGGCTCAGAAGAGCCCACACACTCAGATCTTAACCCCAGTGTGCTGAAAGTGTCAAAACATGTTTTTCAGCAGAAATAAACATGTTTCTGCAAGTTTGGTCAACCCCATGTAAGTTATGGGGCAGTAACAGTACACTTTTCAAAACGTGTTTTTCAGCCCGAAATAAACGCGTTTTTTCAGACAACTGAATCCCCATGTAGCAACAAGGCTCAGAAGAGCCCACACACTCAGATCTTAACCCCAGTGTGCTGAAAGTGTCAAAACATGTTTTTTCAGCAGAAATAAACATGTTTCTGCAAGTTTGGTCAACCCCATGTAAGTTATGGGGCAGTAACAGTACACTTTTCAAAACGTGTTTTTCAGCCCGAAATAAACGCGTTTTTTCAGACAACTGAATCCCCATGTAGCAACAAGGCTCAGAAGAGCCCACACACTCAGATCTTAACCCCAGTGTGCTGAAAGTGTCAAAACATGTTTTTCAGCAGAAATAAACATGTTTCTGCAAGTTTGGTCAACCCCATGTAAGTTATGGGGCAGTAACAGTACACTTTTCAAAACGTGTTTTTCAGCCCGAAATAAACGCGTTTTTTCATACAACTGAATCCCCATGTAGCAACAAGGCTCAGAAGAGCCCACACACTCAGATCTTAACCCCAGTGTGCTGAAAGTGTCAAAACATGTTTTTCAGCAGAAATAAACATGTTTCTGCAAGTTTGGTCAACCCCATGTAAGTTATGGGGCAGTAACAGTACACTTTTCAAAACGTGTTTTTCAGCCCGAAATAAACGCGTTTTTTCAGACAACTGAATACCCATGTAGCAGCAAGTCTCAGAAGAGCCCACACACTCAGCTCTTAACCCCAGTGTGCAGAAAGGGTCAAAACGTGTTTTTCAGCAGAAATAAACATGTTTCTGCAAGTTTGGTCAACCCCATGTAAGTTATGGGGCAGTAACAGTACACTCTGCAAAACGTGTTTTTCAGCCCGAAATAAACGCGTTTTTTCAGACAACTGAATCCCCATGTAGCAGCAAGGCTCAGAAGAGCCCACACACTCAGATCTTAACCCCAGTGTGCTGAAAGTGTCAAAACATGTTTTTCAGCAGAAATAAACATGTTTCTGCAAGTTTGGTCAACCCCATGTAAGTTATGGGGCAGTAACAGTACACTTTTCAAAACGTGTTTTTCAGCCCGAAATAAACGCGTTTTTTCAGACAACTGAATCCCCATGTAGCAACAAGGCTCAGAAGAGCCCACACACTCAGATCTTGACCCCAGTGTGCTGAAAGTGTCAATACATGTTTTTCAGCAGAAATAAACATGTTTCTGCAAGTTTGGTCAACCCCATGTAAGTTATGGGGCAGTAACAGTACACTCTGCAAAACGTGTTTTTCAGCCCGAAATAAACGCGTTTTTTCAGACAACTGAATACCCATGTAGCAGCAAGTCTCAGAAGAGCCCACACACTCAGCTCTTAACCCCAGTGTGCAGAAAGGGTCAAAACGTGTTTTTCAGCAGAAATAAACATGTTTCTGCAAGTTTGGTCAACCCATTTAAGTTATGGGGCAGTAACAGTACACTCTGCAAAACGTGTTTTTCAGCCCGAAATAAACGCGTTTTTTCAGACAACTGAATCCCCATGTAGCAGCAAGGCTCAGAAGAGCCCACACACTCAGATCTTAACCCCAGTGTGCAGAAAGGGTCAAAACGTGTTTTTCAGCAGAAATAAACATGTTTCTGCAAGTTTGGTCAACCCCATGTAAGTTATGGGGCAGTAACAGTACACTTTTCAAAACGTGTTTTTCAGCCCGAAATCAACGCGTTTTTTCAGACAACTGAATCACCATGTAGCAGCAAGGCTCAGAAGAGCCCACACACTCAGATCTTAACCCCAGTGTGCAGAAAGGGTCAAAACTTGTTTTTCAGCAGAAATAAACATGTTTCTGCAAGTTTGGTCAACCCCATGTAAGTTATGGGGCAGTAACAGTACACTTTTCAAAACGTGTTTTTCAGCCCGAAATAAACGCGTTTTTTCAGACAACTGAATACCCATGTAGCAGCAAGGCTCAGAAGAGCCCACACACTCAGATCTTAACCCCAGTGTGCTGAAAGTGTCAAAACATGTTTTTCAGCAGAAATAAACATGTTTCTGCAAGTTTGGTCAACCCCATGTAAGTTATGGGGCAGTAACAGTACACTTTTCTAAACGTGTTTTTCAGCCCGAAATAAACGCGTTTTTTCAGACAACTGAATCCCCATGTAGCAACAAGGCTCAGAAGAGCCCACACACTCAGATCTTAACCCCAGTGTGCTGAAAGTGTCAAAACATGTTTTTCAGCAGAAATAAACATGTTTCTGCAAGTTTGGTCAACCCCATGTAAGTTATGGGGCAGTAACAGTACACTTTTCAAAACGTGTTTTTCAGCCCGAAATAAACGCGTTTTTTCAGACAACTGAATCCCCATGTAGCAACAAGGCTCAGAAGAGCCCACACACTCAGATCTTAACCCCAGTGTGCTGAAAGTGTCAAAACGTGTTTTTCAGCAGAAATAAACATGTTTCTGCAAGTTTGGTCAACCCATTTAAGTTATGGGGCAGTAACAGTACACTCTGCAAAACGTGTTTTTCAGCCCGAAATAAACGCGTTTTTTCAGACAACTGAATCCCCATGTAGCAGCAAGGCTCAGAAGAGCCCACACACTCAGATCTTAACCCCAGTGTGCAGAAAGGGTCAAAACGTGTTTTTCAGCAGAAATAAACATGTTTCTGCAAGTTTGGTCAACCCCATGTAAGTTATGGGGCAGTAACAGTACACTTTTCAAAACGTGTTTTTCAGCCCGAAATCAACGCGTTTTTTCAGACAACTGAATCACCATGTAGCAGCAAGGCTCAGAAGAGCCCACACACTCAGATCTTAACCCCAGTGTGCAGAAAGGGTCAAAACTTGTTTTTCAGCAGAAATAAACATGTTTCTGCAAGTTTGGTCAACCCCATGTAAGTTATGGGGCAGTAACAGTACACTTTTCAAAACGTGTTTTTCAGCCCGAAATAAACGCGTTTTTTCAGACAACTGAATACCCATGTAGCAGCAAGGCTCAGAAGAGCCCACACACTCAGATCTTAACCCCAGTGTGCTGAAAGTGTCAAAACATGTTTTTCAGCAGAAATAAACATGTTTCTGCAAGTTTGGTCAACCCCATGTAAGTTATGGGGCAGTAACAGTACACTTTTCTAAACGTGTTTTTCAGCCCGAAATAAACGCGTTTTTTCAGACAACTGAATCCCCATGTAGCAACAAGGCTCAGAAGAGCCCACACACTCAGATCTTAACCCCAGTGTGCTGAAAGTGTCAAAACATGTTTTTCAGCAGAAATAAACATGTTTCTGCAAGTTTGGTCAACCCCATGTAAGTTATGGGGCAGTAACAGTACACTTTTCAAAACGTGTTTTTCAGCCCGAAATAAACGCGTTTTTTCAGACAACTGAATCCCCATGTAGCAACAAGGCTCAGAAGAGCCCACACACTCAGATCTTAACCCCAGTGTGCTGAAAGTGTCAAAACATGTTTTTCAGCAGAAATAAACATGTTTCTGCAAGTTTGGTCAACCCCATGTAAGTTATGGGGCAGTAACAGTACACTTTTCAAAACGTGTTTTTCAGCCCGAAATAAACGCGTTTTTTCAGACAACTGAATACCCATGTAGCAGCAAGTCTCAGAAGAGCCCACACACTCAGCTCTTAACCCCAGTGTGCAGAAAGGGTCAAAACGTGTTTTTCAGCAGAAATAAACATGTTTCTGCAAGTTTGGTCAACCCCATGTAAGTTATGGGGCAGTAACAGTACACTCTGCAAAACGTGTTTTTCAGCCCGAAATAAACGCGTTTTTTCAGACAACTGAATCCCCATGTAGCAGCAAGGCTTAGAAGAGCCCACACACTCAGATCTTAACCCCAGTGTGCTGAAAGTGTCAAAACATGTTTTTCAGCAGAAATAAACATGTTTCTGCAAGTTTGGTCAACCCCATGTAAGTTATGGGGCAGTAACAGTACACTTTTCAAAACGTGTTTTTCAGCCCGAAATAAACGCGTTTTTTCAGACAACTGAATCCCCATGTAGCAACAAGGCTCAGAAGAGCCCACACACTCAGATCTTAACCCCAGTGTGCTGAAAGTGTCAAAACATGTTTTTCAGCAGAAATAAACATGTTTCTGCAAGTTTGGTCAACCCCATGTAAGTTATGGGGCAGTAACAGTACACTTTTCAAAACGTGTTTTTCAGCCCGAAATAAACGCGTTTTTTCAGACAACTGAATCCCCATGTAGCAACAAGGCTCAGAAGAGCCCACACACTCAGATCTTAACCCCAGTGTGCTGAAAGTGTCAAAACATGTTTTTCAGCAGAAATAAACATGTTTCTGCAAGTTTGGTCAACCCCATGTAAGTTATGGGGCAGTAACAGTACACTTTTCAAAACGTGTTTTTCAGCCCGAAATAAACGCGTTTTTTCAGACAACTGAATCCCCATGTAGCAACAAGGCTCAGAAGAGCCCACACACTCAGATCTTAACCCCAGTGTGCTGAAAGTGTCAAAACATGTTTTTCAGCAGAAATAAACATGTTTCTGCAAGTTTGGTCAACCCCATGTAAGTTATGGGGCAGTAACAGTACACTTTTCAAAACGTGTTTTTCAGCCCGAAATAAACGCGTTTTTTCAGACAACTGAATCCCCATGTAGCAACAAGGCTCAGAAGAGCCCACACACTCAGATCTTAACCCCAGTGTGCTGAAAGTGTCAAAACATGTTTTTCAGCAGAAATAAACATGTTTCTGCAAGTTTGGTCAACCCCATGTAAGTTATGGGGCAGTAACAGTACACTTTTCAAAACGTGTTTTTCAGCCCGAAATAAACGCGTTTTTTCAGACAACTGAATACCCATGTAGCAGCAAGTCTCAGAAGAGCCCACACACTCAGCTCTTAACCCCAGTGTGCAGAAAGGGTCAAAACGTGTTTTTCAGCAGAAATAAACATGTTTCTGCAAGTTTGGTCAACCCCATGTAAGTTATGGGGCAGTAACAGTACACTCTGCAAAACGTGTTTTTCAGCCCGAAATAAACGCGTTTTTTCAGACAACTGAATCCCCATGTAGCAACAAGGCTCAGAAGAGCTCACACACTCAGATCTTAACCCCAGTGTGCTGAAAGTGTCAAAACATGTTTTTCAGCAGAAATAAACATGTTTCTGCAAGTTTGGTCAACCCCATGTAAGTTATGGGGCAGTAACAGTACACTTTTCAAAACGTGTTTTTCAGCCCGAAATAAACGCGTTTTTTCAGACAACTGAATCCCCATGTAGCAACAAGGCTCAGAAGAGCCCACACACTCAGATCTTGACCCCAGTGTGCTGAAAGTGTCAAAACATGTTTTTCAGCAGAAATAAACATGTTTCTGCAAGTTTGGTCAACCCCATGTAAGTTATGGGGCAGTAACAGTACACTCTGCAAAACGTGTTTTTCAGCCCGAAATAAACGCGTTTTTTCAGACAACTGAATACCCATGTAGCAGCAAGTCTCAGAAGAGCCCACACACTCAGCTCTTAACCCCAGTGTGCAGAAAGGGTCAAAACGTGTTTTTCAGCAGAAATAAACATGTTTCTGCAAGTTTGGTCAACCCCATGTAAGTTATGGGGCAGTAACAGTACACTTTTCAAAACGTGTTTTTCAGCCCGAAATAAACGCGTTTTTTCAGACAACTGAATCCCCATGTAGCAACAAGGCTCAGAAGAGCCCACACACTCAGATCTTAACCCCAGTGTGCTGAAAGTGTCAAAACATGTTTTTCAGCAGAAATAAACATGTTTCTGCAAGTTTGGTCAACCCCATGTAAGTTATGGGGCAGTAACAGTACACTTTTCAAAACGTGTTTTTCAGCCCGAAATAAACGCGTTTTTTCAGACAACTGAATCCCCATGTAGCAACAAGGCTCAGAAGAGCCCACACACTCAGATCTTAACCCCAGTGTGCTGAAAGTGTCAAAACATGTTTTTCAGCAGAAATAAACATGTTTCTGCAAGTTTGGTCAACCCCATGTAAGTTATGGGGCAGTAACAGTACACTTTTCAAAACGTGTTTTTCAGCCCGAAATAAACGCGTTTTTTCAGACAACTGAATACCCATGTAGCAGCAAGTCTCAGAAGAGCCCACACACTCAGCTCTTAACCCCAGTGTGCAGAAAGGGTCAAAACGTGTTTTTCAGCAGAAATAAACATGTTTCTGCAAGTTTGGTCAACCCCATGTAAGTTATGGGGCAGTAACAGTACACTCTGCAAAACGTGTTTTTCAGCCCGAAATAAACGCGTTTTTTCAGACAACTGAATCCCCATGTAGCAGCAAGGCTCAGAAGAGCCCACACACTCAGATCTTAACCCCAGTGTGCTGAAAGTGTCAAAACATGTTTTTCAGCAGAAATAAACATGTTTCTGCAAGTTTGGTCAACCCCATGTAAGTTATGGGGCAGTAACAGTACACTTTTCAAAACGTGTTTTTCAGCCCGAAATAAACGCGTTTTTTCAGACAACTGAATCCCCATGTAGCAACAAGGCTCAGAAGAGCCCACACACTCAGATCTTAACCCCAGTGTGCTGAAAGTGTCAAAACATGTTTTTCAGCAGAAATAAACATGTTTCTGCAAGTTTGGTCAACCCCATGTAAGTTATGGGGCAGTAACAGTACACTTTTCAAAACGTGTTTTTCAGCCCGAAATAAACGCGTTTTTTCAGACAACTGAATACCCATGTAGCAGCAAGTCTCAGAAGAGCCCACACACTCAGCTCTTAACCCCAGTGTGCAGAAAGGGTCAAAACGTGTTTTTCAGCAGAAATAAACATGTTTCTGCAAGTTTGGTCAACCCCATGTAAGTTATGGGGCAGTAACAGTACACTCTGCAAAACGTGTTTTTCAGCCCGAAATAAACGCGTTTTTTCAGACAACTGAATCCCCATGTAGCAGCAAGGCTTAGAAGAGCCCACACACTCAGATCTTAACCCCAGTGTGCTGAAAGTGTCAAAACATGTTTTTCAGCAGAAATAAACATGTTTCTGCAAGTTTGGTCAACCCCATGTAAGTTATGGGGCAGTAACAGTACACTTTTCAAAACGTGTTTTTCAGCCCGAAATAAACGCGTTTTTTCAGACAACTGAATCCCCATGTAGCAACAAGGCTCAGAAGAGCCCACACACTCAGATCTTAACCCCAGTGTGCTGAAAGTGTCAAAACATGTTTTTCAGCAGAAATAAACATGTTTCTGCAAGTTTGGTCAACCCCATGTAAGTTATGGGGCAGTAACAGTACACTTTTCAAAACGTGTTTTTCAGCCCGAAATAAACGCGTTTTTTCAGACAACTGAATCCCCATGTAGCAACAAGGCTCAGAAGAGCCCACACACTCAGATCTTAACCCCAGTGTGCTGAAAGTGTCAAAACATGTTTTTCAGCAGAAATAAACATGTTTCTGCAAGTTTGGTCAACCCCATGTAAGTTATGGGGCAGTAACAGTACACTTTTCAAAACGTGTTTTTCAGCCCGAAATAAACGCGTTTTTTCAGACAACTGAATCCCCATGTAGCAACAAGGCTCAGAAGAGCCCACACACTCAGATCTTAACCCCAGTGTGCTGAAAGTGTCAAAACATGTTTTTCAGCAGAAATAAACATGTTTCTGCAAGTTTGGTCAACCCCATGTAAGTTATGGGGCAGTAACAGTACACTTTTCAAAACGTGTTTTTCAGCCCGAAATAAACGCGTTTTTTCAGACAACTGAATCCCCATGTAGCAACAAGGCTCAGAAGAGCCCACACACTCAGATCTTAACCCCAGTGTGCTGAAAGTGTCAAAACATGTTTTTCAGCAGAAATAAACATGTTTCTGCAAGTTTGGTCAACCCCATGTAAGTTATGGGGCAGTAACAGTACACTTTTCAAAACGTGTTTTTCAGCCCGAAATAAACGCGTTTTTTCAGACAACTGAATACCCATGTAGCAGCAAGTCTCAGAAGAGCCCACACACTCAGCTCTTAACCCCAGTGTGCAGAAAGGGTCAAAACGTGTTTTTCAGCAGAAATAAACATGTTTCTGCAAGTTTGGTCAACCCCATGTAAGTTATGGGGCAGTAACAGTACACTCTGCAAAACGTGTTTTTCAGCCCGAAATAAACGCGTTTTTTCAGACAACTGAATCCCCATGTAGCAACAAGGCTCAGAAGAGCTCACACACTCAGATCTTAACCCCAGTGTGCTGAAAGTGTCAAAACATGTTTTTCAGCAGAAATAAACATGTTTCTGCAAGTTTGGTCAACCCCATGTAAGTTATGGGGCAGTAACAGTACACTTTTCAAAACGTGTTTTTCAGCCCGAAATAAACGCGTTTTTTCAGACAACTGAATCCCCATGTAGCAACAAGGCTCAGAAGAGCCCACACACTCAGATCTTGACCCCAGTGTGCTGAAAGTGTCAAAACATGTTTTTCAGCAGAAATAAACATGTTTCTGCAAGTTTGGTCAACCCCATGTAAGTTATGGGGCAGTAACAGTACACTCTGCAAAACGTGTTTTTCAGCCCGAAATAAACGCGTTTTTTCAGACAACTGAATACCCATGTAGCAGCAAGTCTCAGAAGAGCCCACACACTCAGCTCTTAACCCCAGTGTGCAGAAAGGGTCAAAACGTGTTTTTCAGCAGAAATAAACATGTTTCTGCAAGTTTGGTCAACCCCATGTAAGTTATGGGGCAGTAACAGTACACTTTTCAAAACGTGTTTTTCAGCCCGAAATAAACGCGTTTTTTCAGACAACTGAATCCCCATGTAGCAACAAGGCTCAGAAGAGCCCACACACTCAGATCTTAACCCCAGTGTGCTGAAAGTGTCAAAACATGTTTTTCAGCAGAAATAAACATGTTTCTGCAAGTTTGGTCAACCCCATGTAAGTTATGGGGCAGTAACAGTACACTTTTCAAAACGTGTTTTTCAGCCCGAAATAAACGCGTTTTTTCAGACAACTGAATCCCCATGTAGCAACAAGGCTCAGAAGAGCCCACACACTCAGATCTTAACCCCAGTGTGCTGAAAGTGTCAAAACATGTTTTTCAGCAGAAATAAACATGTTTCTGCAAGTTTGGTCAACCCCATGTAAGTTATGGGGCAGTAACAGTACACTTTTCAAAACGTGTTTTTCAGCCCGAAATAAACGCGTTTTTTCAGACAACTGAATACCCATGTAGCAGCAAGTCTCAGAAGAGCCCACACACTCAGCTCTTAACCCCAGTGTGCAGAAAGGGTCAAAACGTGTTTTTCAGCAGAAATAAACATGTTTCTGCAAGTTTGGTCAACCCCATGTAAGTTATGGGGCAGTAACAGTACACTCTGCAAAACGTGTTTTTCAGCCCGAAATAAACGCGTTTTTTCAGACAACTGAATCCCCATGTAGCAGCAAGGCTCAGAAGAGCCCACACACTCAGATCTTAACCCCAGTGTGCTGAAAGTGTCAAAACATGTTTTTCAGCAGAAATAAACATGTTTCTGCAAGTTTGGTCAACCCCATGTAAGTTATGGGGCAGTAACAGTACACTTTTCAAAACGTGTTTTTCAGCCCGAAATAAACGCGTTTTTTCAGACAACTGAATCCCCATGTAGCAACAAGGCTCAGAAGAGCCCACACACTCAGATCTTAACCCCAGTGTGCTGAAAGTGTCAAAACATGTTTTTTCAGCAGAAATAAACATGTTTCTGCAAGTTTGGTCAACCCCATGTAAGTTATGGGGCAGTAACAGTACACTTTTCAAAACGTGTTTTTCAGCCCGAAATAAACGCGTTTTTTCAGACAACTGAATCCCCATGTAGCAACAAGGCTCAGAAGAGCCCACACACTCAGATCTTAACCCCAGTGTGCTGAAAGTGTCAAAACATGTTTTTCAGCAGAAATAAACATGTTTCTGCAAGTTTGGTCAACCCCATGTAAGTTATGGGGCAGTAACAGTACACTTTTCAAAACGTGTTTTTCAGCCCGAAATAAACGCGTTTTTTCAGACAACTGAATACCCATGTAGCAGCAAGTCTCAGAAGAGCCCACACACTCAGCTCTTAACCCCAGTGTGCAGAAAGGGTCAAAACGTGTTTTTCAGCAGAAATAAACATGTTTCTGCAAGTTTGGTCAACCCCATGTAAGTTATGGGGCAGTAACAGTACACTCTGCAAAACGTGTTTTTCAGCCCGAAATAAACGCGTTTTTTCAGACAACTGAATCCCCATGTAGCAGCAAGGCTCAGAAGAGCCCACACACTCAGATCTTAACCCCAGTGTGCTGAAAGTGTCAAAACATGTTTTTCAGCAGAAATAAACATGTTTCTGCAAGTTTGGTCAACCCCATGTAAGTTATGGGGCAGTAACAGTACACTTTTCAAAACGTGTTTTTCAGCCCGAAATAAACGCGTTTTTTCAGACAACTGAATCCCCATGTAGCAACAAGGCTCAGAAGAGCCCACACACTCAGATCTTAACCCCAGTGTGCTGAAAGTGTCAAAACATGTTTTTCAGCAGAAATAAACATGTTTCTGCAAGTTTGGTCAACCCCATGTAAGTTATGGGGCAGTAACAGAACACTTTTCAAAACGTGTTTTTCAGCCCGAAATAAACGCGTTTTTTCAGACAACTGAATCCCCATGTAGCAACAAGGCTCAGAAGAGCCCACACACTCAGATCTTAACCCCAGTGTGCTGAAAGTGTCAAAACATGTTTTTCAGCAGAAATAAACATGTTTCTGCAAGTTTGGTCAACCCCATGTAAGTTATGGGGCAGTAACAGTACACTTTTCAAAACGTGTTTTTCAGCCCGAAATAAACGCGTTTTTTCAGACAACTGAATCCCCATGTAGCAACAAGGCTCAGAAGAGCCCACACACTCAGATCTTAACCCCAGTGTGCTGAAAGTGTCAAAACATGTTTTTCAGCAGAAATAAACATGTTTCTGCAAGTTTGGTCAACCCCATGTAAGTTATGGGGCAGTAACAGTACACTTTTCAAAACGTGTTTTTCAGCCCGAAATAAACGCGTTTTTTCAGACAACTGAATACCCATGTAGCAGCAAGTCTCAGAAGAGCCCACACACTCAGCTCTTAACCCCAGTGTGCAGAAAGGGTCAAAACGTGTTTTTCAGCAGAAATAAACATGTTTCTGCAAGTTTGGTCAACCCCATGTAATTTATGGGGCAGTAACAGTACACTCTGCAAAACGTGTTTTTCAGCCCGAAATAAACGCGTTTTTTCAGACAACTGAATACCCATGTAGCAGCAAGGCTCAGACGAGCCCACACACTCAGATCTTAACCCCAGTGTGCAGAAAGGGTCAAAACGTGTTTTTCAGCAGAAATAAACATGTTTCTGCAAGTTTGGTCAACCCCATGTAAGTTATGGAGCAGTAACAGTACACTCTGCAAAACGTGTTTTTCAGCCCGAAATAAACGCGTTTTTTCAGACAACTGAATCCCCATGTAGCAACAAGGCTCAGAAGAGCCCACACACTCAGATCTTGACCCCAGTGTGCTGAAAGTGTCAAAACATGTTTTTCAGCAGAAATAAACATGATTCTGCAAGTTTGGTCAACCCCATGTAAGTTATGGGGCAGTAACAGTACACTCTGCAAAACGTGTTTTTCAGCCCGAAATAAACGCGTTTTTTCAGACAACTGAATACCCATGTAGCAGCAAGTCTCAGAAGAGCCCACACACTCAGCTCTTAACCCCAGTGTGCAGAAAGGGTCAAAACGTGTTTTTCAGCAGAAATAAACATGTTTCTGCAAGTTTGGTCAACCCCATGTAAGTTATGGGGCAGTAACAGTACACTTTTCAAAACGTGTTTTTCAGCCCGAAATAAACGCGTTTTTTCAGACAACTGAATCCCCATGTAGCAACAAGGCTCAGAAGAGCCCACACACTCAGATCTTAACCCCAGTGTGCTGAAAGTGTCAAAACATGTTTTTCAGCAGAAATAAACATGTTTCTGCAAGTTTGGTCAACCCCATGTAAGTTATGGGGCAGTAACAGTACACTTTTCAAAACGTGTTTTTCAGCCCGAAATAAACGCGTTTTTTCAGACAACTGAATCCCCATGTAGCAACAAGGCTCAGAAGAGCCCACACACTCAGATCTTAACCCCAGTGTGCTGAAAGTGTCAAAACATGTTTTTCAGCAGAAATAAACATGTTTCTGCAAGTTTGGTCAACCCCATGTAAGTTATGGGGCAGTAACAGTACACTTTTCAAAACGTGTTTTTCAGCCCGAAATAAACGCGTTTTTTCAGACAACTGAATCCCCATGTAGCAACAAGGCTCAGAAGAGCCCACACACTCAGATCTTAACCCCAGTGTGCTGAAAGTGTCAAAACATGTTTTTCAGCAGAAATAAACATGTTTCTGCAAGTTTGGTCAACCCCATGTAAGTTATGGGGCAGTAACAGTACACTTTTCAAAACGTGTTTTTCAGCCCGAAATAAACGCGTTTTTTCAGACAACTGAATACCCATGTAGCAGCAAGTCTCAGAAGAGCCCACACACTCAGCTCTTAACCCCAGTGTGCAGAAAGGGTCAAAACGTGTTTTTCAGCAGAAATAAACATGTTTCTGCAAGTTTGGTCAACCCCATGTAAGTTATGGGGCAGTAACAGTACACTCTGCAAAACGTGTTTTTCAGCCCGAAATAAACGCGTTTTTTCAGACAACTGAATCCCCATGTAGCAACAAGGCTCAGAAGAGCTCACACACTCAGATCTTAACCCCAGTGTGCTGAAAGTGTCAAAACATGTTTTTCAGCAGAAATAAACATGTTTCTGCAAGTTTGGTCAACCCCATGTAAGTTATGGGGCAGTAACAGTACACTTTTCAAAACGTGTTTTTCAGCCCGAAATAAACGCGTTTTTTCAGACAACTGAATCCCCATGTAGCAACAAGGCTCAGAAGAGCCCACACACTCAGATCTTGACCCCAGTGTGCTGAAAGTGTCAAAACATGTTTTTCAGCAGAAATAAACATGTTTCTGCAAGTTTGGTTCACCCCATGTAAGTTATGGGGCAGTAACAGTACACTCTGCAAAACGTGTTTTTCAGCCCGAAATAAACGCGTTTTTTCAGACAACTGAATACCCATGTAGCAGCAAGTCTCAGAAGAGCCCACACACTCAGCTCTTAACCCCAGTGTGCAGAAAGGGTCAAAACGTGTTTTTCAGCAGAAATAAACATGTTTCTGCAAGTTTGGTCAACCCCATGTAAGTTATGGGGCAGTAACAGTACACTTTTCAAAACGTGTTTTTCAGCCCGAAATAAACGCGTTTTTTCAGACAACTGAATACCCATGTAGCAGCAAGTCTCAGAAGAGCCCACACACTCAGCTCTTAACCCCAGTGTGCAGAAAGGGTCAAAACTTGTTTTTCAGCAGAAATAAACATGTTTCTGCAAGTTTGGTCAACCCCATGTAAGTTATGGGGCAGTAACAGTACACTTTTCAAAACGTGTTTTTCAGCCCGAAATAAACGCGTTTTTTCAGACAACTGAATCCCCATGTAGCAACAAGGCTCAGAAGAGCCCACACACTCAGATCTTGACCCCAGTGTGCTGAAAGTGTCAATACATGTTTTTCAGCAGAAATAAACATGTTTCTGCAAGTTTGGTCAACCCCATGTAAGTTATGGGGCAGTAACAGTACACTCTGCAAAACGTGTTTTTCAGCCCGAAATAAACGCGTTTTTTCAGACAACTGAATACCCATGTAGCAGCAAGTCTCAGAAGAGCCCACACACTCAGCTCTTAACCCCAGTGTGCAGAAAGGGTCAAAACGTGTTTTTCAGCAGAAATAAACATGTTTCTGCAAGTTTGGTCAACCCCATGTAAGTTATGGGGCAGTAACAGTACACTCTGCAAAACGTGTTTTTCAGCCCGAAATAAACGCGTTTTTTCAGACAACTGAATCCCCATGTAGCAGCAAGGCTCAGAAGAGCCCACACACTCAGATCTTAACCCCAGTGTGCAGAAAGGGTCAAAACGTGTTTTTCAGCAGAAATAAACATGTTTCTGCAAGTTTGGTCAACCCCATGTAAGTTATGGGGCAGTAACAGTACACTTTTCAAAACGTGTTTTTCAGCCCGAAATCAACGCGTTTTTTCAGACAACTGAATCACCATGTAGCAGCAAGGCTCAGAAGAGCCCACACACTCAGATCTTAACCCCAGTGTGCAGAAAGGGTCAAAACTTGTTTTTCAGCAGAAATAAACATGTTTCTGCAAGTTTGGTCAACCCCATGTAAGTTATGGGGCAGTAACAGTACACTTTTCAAAACGTGTTTTTCAGCCCGAAATAAACGCGTTTTTTCAGACAACTGAATACCCATGTAGCAGCAAGGCTCAGAAGAGCCCACACACTCAGCTCTTAACCCCAGTGTGCAGAAAGGGTCAAAACGTGTTTTTCAGCAGAAATAAACATGTTTCTGCAAGTTTGGTCAACCCCATGTAAGTTATGGGGCAGTAACAGTACACTCTGCAAAACGTGTTTTTCAGCCCGAAATAAACGCGTTTTTTCAGACAACTGAATACCCATGTAGCAGCAAGGCTCAGACGAGCCCACACACTCAGATCTTAACCCCAGTGTGCAGAAAGGGTCAAAACGTGTTTTTCAGCAGAAATAAACATGTTTCTGCAAGTTTGGTCAACCCCATGTAAGTTATGGAGCAGTAACAGTACACTCTGCAAAACGTGTTTTTCAGCCCGAAATAAACGCGTTTTTTCAGACAACTGAATCCCCATGTAGCAACAAGGCTCAGAAGAGCCCACACACTCAGATCTTGACCCCAGTGTGCTGAAAGTGTCAAAACATGTTTTTCAGCAGAAATAAACATGTTTCTGCAAGTTTGGTCAACCCCATGTAAGTTATGGGGCAGTAACAGTACACTCTGCAAAACGTGTTTTTCAGCCCGAAATAAACGCGTTTTTTCAGACAACTGAATACCCATGTAGCAGCAAGTCTCAGAAGAGCCCACACACTCAGCTCTTAACCCCAGTGTGCAGAAAGGGTCAAAACGTGTTTTTCAGCAGAAATAAACATGTTTCTGCAAGTTTGGTCAACCCCATGTAAGTTATGGGGCAGTAACAGTACACTTTTCAAAACGTGTTTTTCAGCCCGAAATAAACGCGTTTTTTCAGACAACTGAATCCCAATGTAGCAACAAGGCTCAGAAGAGCCCACACACTCAGATCTTAACCCCAGTGTGCTGAAAGTGTCAAAACATGTTTTTCAGCAGAAATAAACATGTTTCTGCAAGTTTGGTCAACCCCATGTAAGTTATGGGGCAGTAACAGTACACTTTTCAAAACGTGTTTTTCAGCCCGAAATAAACGCGTTTTTTCAGACAACTGAATCCCCATGTAGCAACAAGGCTCAGAAGAGCCCACACACTCAGATCTTAACCCCAGTGTGCTGAAAGTGTCAAAACATGTTTTTTCAGCAGAAATAAACATGTTTCTGCAAGTTTGGTCAACCCCATGTAAGTTATGGGGCAGTAACAGTACACTTTTCAAAACGTGTTTTTCAGCCCGAAATAAACGCGTTTTTTCAGACAACTGAATCCCCATGTAGCAACAAGGCTCAGAAGAGCCCACACACTCAGATCTTAACCCCAGTGTGCTGAAAGTGTCAAAACATGTTTTTCAGCAGAAATAAACATGTTTCTGCAAGTTTGGTCAACCCCATGTAAGTTATGGGGCAGTAACAGTACACTTTTCAAAACGTGTTTTTCAGCCCGAAATAAACGCGTTTTTTCATACAACTGAATCCCCATGTAGCAACAAGGCTCAGAAGAGCCCACACACTCAGATCTTAACCCCAGTGTGCTGAAAGTGTCAAAACATGTTTTTCAGCAGAAATAAACATGTTTCTGCAAGTTTGGTCAACCCCATGTAAGTTATGGGGCAGTAACAGTACACTTTTCAAAACGTGTTTTTCAGCCCGAAATAAACGCGTTTTTTCAGACAACTGAATACCCATGTAGCAGCAAGTCTCAGAAGAGCCCACACACTCAGCTCTTAACCCCAGTGTGCAGAAAGGGTCAAAACGTGTTTTTCAGCAGAAATAAACATGTTTCTGCAAGTTTGGTCAACCCCATGTAAGTTATGGGGCAGTAACAGTACACTCTGCAAAACGTGTTTTTCAGCCCGAAATAAACGCGTTTTTTCAGACAACTGAATCCCCATGTAGCAGCAAGGCTCAGAAGAGCCCACACACTCAGATCTTAACCCCAGTGTGCTGAAAGTGTCAAAACATGTTTTTCAGCAGAAATAAACATGTTTCTGCAAGTTTGGTCAACCCCATGTAAGTTATGGGGCAGTAACAGTACACTTTTCAAAACGTGTTTTTCAGCCCGAAATAAACGCGTTTTTTCAGACAACTGAATCCCCATGTAGCAACAAGGCTCAGAAGAGCCCACACACTCAGATCTTGACCCCAGTGTGCTGAAAGTGTCAATACATGTTTTTCAGCAGAAATAAACATGTTTCTGCAAGTTTGGTCAACCCCATGTAAGTTATGGGGCAGTAACAGTACACTCTGCAAAACGTGTTTTTCAGCCCGAAATAAACGCGTTTTTTCAGACAACTGAATACCCATGTAGCAGCAAGTCTCAGAAGAGCCCACACACTCAGCTCTTAACCCCAGTGTGCAGAAAGGGTCAAAACGTGTTTTTCAGCAGAAATAAACATGTTTCTGCAAGTTTGGTCAACCCATTTAAGTTATGGGGCAGTAACAGTACACTCTGCAAAACGTGTTTTTCAGCCCGAAATAAACGCGTTTTTTCAGACAACTGAATCCCCATGTAGCAGCAAGGCTCAGAAGAGCCCACACACTCAGATCTTAACCCCAGTGTGCAGAAAGGGTCAAAACGTGTTTTTCAGCAGAAATAAACATGTTTCTGCAAGTTTGGTCAACCCCATGTAAGTTATGGGGCAGTAACAGTACACTTTTCAAAACGTGTTTTTCAGCCCGAAATCAACGCGTTTTTTCAGACAACTGAATCACCATGTAGCAGCAAGGCTCAGAAGAGCCCACACACTCAGATCTTAACCCCAGTGTGCAGAAAGGGTCAAAACTTGTTTTTCAGCAGAAATAAACATGTTTCTGCAAGTTTGGTCAACCCCATGTAAGTTATGGGGCAGTAACAGTACACTTTTCAAAACGTGTTTTTCAGCCCGAAATAAACGCGTTTTTTCAGACAACTGAATACCCATGTAGCAGCAAGGCTCAGAAGAGCCCACACACTCAGATCTTAACCCCAGTGTGCTGAAAGTGTCAAAACATGTTTTTCAGCAGAAATAAACATGTTTCTGCAAGTTTGGTCAACCCCATGTAAGTTATGGGGCAGTAACAGTACACTTTTCTAAACGTGTTTTTCAGCCCGAAATAAACGCGTTTTTTCAGACAACTGAATCCCCATGTAGCAACAAGGCTCAGAAGAGCCCACACACTCAGATCTTAACCCCAGTGTGCTGAAAGTGTCAAAACATGTTTTTCAGCAGAAATAAACATGTTTCTGCAAGTTTGGTCAACCCCATGTAAGTTATGGGGCAGTAACAGTACACTTTTCAAAACGTGTTTTTCAGCCCGAAATAAACGCGTTTTTTCAGACAACTGAATCCCCATGTAGCAACAAGGCTCAGAAGAGCCCACACACTCAGATCTTAACCCCAGTGTGCTGAAAGTGTCAAAACATGTTTTTCAGCAGAAATAAACATGTTTCTGCAAGTTTGGTCAACCCCATGTAAGTTATGGGGCAGTAACAGTACACTTTTCAAAACGTGTTTTTCAGCCCGAAATAAACGCGTTTTTTCAGACAACTGAATACCCATGTAGCAGCAAGTCTCAGAAGAGCCCACACACTCAGCTCTTAACCCCAGTGTGCAGAAAGGGTCAAAACGTGTTTTTCAGCAGAAATAAACATGTTTCTGCAAGTTTGGTCAACCCCATGTAAGTTATGGGGCAGTAACAGTACACTCTGCAAAACGTGTTTTTCAGCCCGAAATAAACGCGTTTTTTCAGACAACTGAATCCCCATGTAGCAGCAAGGCTTAGAAGAGCCCACACACTCAGATCTTAACCCCAGTGTGCTGAAAGTGTCAAAACATGTTTTTCAGCAGAAATAAACATGTTTCTGCAAGTTTGGTCAACCCCATGTAAGTTATGGGGCAGTAACAGTACACTTTTCAAAACGTGTTTTTCAGCCCGAAATAAACGCGTTTTTTCAGACAACTGAATCCCCATGTAGCAACAAGGCTCAGAAGAGCCCACACACTCAGATCTTAACCCCAGTGTGCTGAAAGTGTCAAAACATGTTTTTCAGCAGAAATAAACATGTTTCTGCAAGTTTGGTCAACCCCATGTAAGTTATGGGGCAGTAACAGTACACTTTTCAAAACGTGTTTTTCAGCCCGAAATAAACGCGTTTTTTCAGACAACTGAATCCCCATGTAGCAACAAGGCTCAGAAGAGCCCACACACTCAGATCTTAACCCCAGTGTGCTGAAAGTGTCAAAACATGTTTTTCAGCAGAAATAAACATGTTTCTGCAAGTTTGGTCAACCCCATGTAAGTTATGGGGCAGTAACAGTACACTTTTCAAAACGTGTTTTTCAGCCCGAAATAAACGCGTTTTTTCAGACAACTGAATCCCCATGTAGCAACAAGGCTCAGAAGAGCCCACACACTCAGATCTTAACCCCAGTGTGCTGAAAGTGTCAAAACATGTTTTTCAGCAGAAATAAACATGTTTCTGCAAGTTTGGTCAACCCCATGTAAGTTATGGGGCAGTAACAGTACACTTTTCAAAACGTGTTTTTCAGCCCGAAATAAACGCGTTTTTTCAGACAACTGAATCCCCATGTAGCAACAAGGTTCAGAAGAGCCCACACACTCAGATCTTAACCCCAGTGTGCTGAAAGTGTCAAAACATGTTTTTCAGCAGAAATAAACATGTTTCTGCAAGTTTGGTCAACCCCATGTAAGTTATGGGGCAGTAACAGTACACTTTTCAAAACGTGTTTTTCAGCCCGAAATAAACGCGTTTTTTCAGACAACTGAATACCCATGTAGCAGCAAGTCTCAGAAGAGCCCACACACTCAGCTCTTAACCCCAGTGTGCAGAAAGGGTCAAAACGTGTTTTTCAGCAGAAATAAACATGTTTCTGCAAGTTTGGTCAACCCCATGTAAGTTATGGGGCAGTAACAGTACACTCTGCAAAACGTGTTTTTCAGCCCGAAATAAACGCGTTTTTTCAGACAACTGAATCCCCATGTAGCAACAAGGCTCAGAAGAGCTCACACACTCAGATCTTAACCCCAGTGTGCTGAAAGTGTCAAAACATGTTTTTCAGCAGAAATAAACATGTTTCTGCAAGTTTGGTCAACCCCATGTAAGTTATGGGGCAGTAACAGTACACTTTTCAAAACGTGTTTTTCAGCCCGAAATAAACGCGTTTTTTCAGACAACTGAATCCCCATGTAGCAACAAGGCTCAGAAGAGCCCACACACTCAGATCTTGACCCCAGTGTGCTGAAAGTGTCAAAACATGTTTTTCAGCAGAAATAAACATGTTTCTGCAAGTTTGGTCAACCCCATGTAAGTTATGGGGCAGTAACAGTACACTCTGCAAAACGTGTTTTTCAGCCCGAAATAAACGCGTTTTTTCAGACAACTGAATACCCATGTAGCAGCAAGTCTCAGAAGAGCCCACACACTCAGCTCTTAACCCCAGTGTGCAGAAAGGGTCAAAACGTGTTTTTCAGCAGAAATAAACATGTTTCTGCAAGTTTGGTCAACCCCATGTAAGTTATGGGGCAGTAACAGTACACTTTTCAAAACGTGTTTTTCAGCCCGAAATAAACGCGTTTTTTCAGACAACTGAATCCCCATGTAGCAACAAGGCTCAGAAGAGCCCACACACTCAGATCTTAACCCCAGTGTGCTGAAAGTGTCAAAACATGTTTTTCAGCAGAAATAAACATGTTTCTGCAAGTTTGGTCAACCCCATGTAAGTTATGGGGCAGTAACAGTACACTTTTCAAAACGTGTTTTTCAGCCCGAAATAAACGCGTTTTTTCAGACAACTGAATCCCCATGTAGCAACAAGGCTCAGAAGAGCCCACACACTCAGATCTTAACCCCAGTGTGCTGAAAGTGTCAAAACATGTTTTTCAGCAGAAATAAACATGTTTCTGCAAGTTTGGTCAACCCCATGTAAGTTATGGGGCAGTAACAGTACACTTTTCAAAACGTGTTTTTCAGCCCGAAATAAACGCGTTTTTTCAGACAACTGAATACCCATGTAGCAGCAAGTCTCAGAAGAGCCCACACACTCAGCTCTTAACCCCAGTGTGCAGAAAGGGTCAAAACGTGTTTTTCAGCAGAAATAAACATGTTTCTGCAAGTTTGGTCAACCCCATGTAAGTTATGGGGCAGTAACAGTACACTCTGCAAAACGTGTTTTTCAGCCCGAAATAAACGCGTTTTTTCAGACAACTGAATCCCCATGTAGCAGCAAGGCTCAGAAGAGCCCACACACTCAGATCTTAACCCCAGTGTGCTGAAAGTGTCAAAACATGTTTTTCAGCAGAAATAAACATGTTTCTGCAAGTTTGGTCAACCCCATGTAAGTTATGGGGCAGTAACAGTACACTTTTCAAAACGTGTTTTTCAGCCCGAAATAAACGCGTTTTTTCAGACAACTGAATCCCCATGTAGCAACAAGGCTCAGAAGAGCCCACACACTCAGATCTTAACCCCAGTGTGCTGAAAGTGTCAAAACATGTTTTTTCAGCAGAAATAAACATGTTTCTGCAAGTTTGGTCAACCCCATGTAAGTTATGGGGCAGTAACAGTACACTTTTCAAAACGTGTTTTTCAGCCCGAAATAAACGCGTTTTTTCAGACAACTGAATCCCCATGTAGCAACAAGGCTCAGAAGAGCCCACACACTCAGATCTTAACCCCAGTGTGCTGAAAGTGTCAAAACATGTTTTTCAGCAGAAATAAACATGTTTCTGCAAGTTTGGTCAACCCCATGTAAGTTATGGGGCAGTAACAGTACACTTTTCAAAACGTGTTTTTCAGCCCGAAATAAACGCGTTTTTTCAGACAACTGAATACCCATGTAGCAGCAAGTCTCAGAAGAGCCCACACACTCAGCTCTTAACCCCAGTGTGCAGAAAGGGTCAAAACGTGTTTTTCAGCAGAAATAAACATGTTTCTGCAAGTTTGGTCAACCCCATGTAAGTTATGGGGCAGTAACAGTACACTCTGCAAAACGTGTTTTTCAGCCCGAAATAAACGCGTTTTTTCAGACAACTGAATCCCCATGTAGCAGCAAGGCTCAGAAGAGCCCACACACTCAGATCTTAACCCCAGTGTGCTGAAAGTGTCAAAACATGTTTTTCAGCAGAAATAAACATGTTTCTGCAAGTTTGGTCAACCCCATGTAAGTTATGGGGCAGTAACAGTACACTTTTCAAAACGTGTTTTTCAGCCCGAAATAAACGCGTTTTTTCAGACAACTGAATCCCCATGTAGCAACAAGGCTCAGAAGAGCCCACACACTCAGATCTTAACCCCAGTGTGCTGAAAGTGTCAAAACATGTTTTTCAGCAGAAATAAACATGTTTCTGCAAGTTTGGTCAACCCCATGTAAGTTATGGGGCAGTAACAGAACACTTTTCAAAACGTGTTTTTCAGCCCGAAATAAACGCGTTTTTTCAGACAACTGAATCCCCATGTAGCAACAAGGCTCAGAAGAGCCCACACACTCAGATCTTAACCCCAGTGTGCTGAAAGTGTCAAAACATGTTTTTCAGCAGAAATAAACATGTTTCTGCAAGTTTGGTCAACCCCATGTAAGTTATGGGGCAGTAACAGTACACTTTTCAAAACGTGTTTTTCAGCCCGAAATAAACGCGTTTTTTCAGACAACTGAATCCCCATGTAGCAACAAGGCTCAGAAGAGCCCACACACTCAGATCTTAACCCCAGTGTGCTGAAAGTGTCAAAACATGTTTTTCAGCAGAAATAAACATGTTTCTGCAAGTTTGGTCAACCCCATGTAAGTTATGGGGCAGTAACAGTACACTTTTCAAAACGTGTTTTTCAGCCCGAAATCAACGCGTTTTTTCAGACAACTGAATCACCATGTAGCAGCAAGGCTCAGAAGAGCCCACACACTCAGATCTTAACCCCAGTGTGCAGAAAGGGTCAAAACTTGTTTTTCAGCAGAAATAAACATGTTTCTGCAAGTTTGGTCAACCCCATGTAAGTTATGGGGCAGTAACAGTACACTTTTCAAAACGTGTTTTTCAGCCCGAAATAAACGCGTTTTTTCAGACAACTGAATACCCATGTAGCAGCAAGGCTCAGAAGAGCCCACACACTCAGCTCTTAACCCCAGTGTGCAGAAAGGGTCAAAACGTGTTTTTCAGCAGAAATAAACATGTTTCTGCAAGTTTGGTCAACCCCATGTAAGTTATGGGGCAGTAACAGTACACTCTGCAAAACGTGTTTTTCAGCCCGAAATAAACGCGTTTTTTCAGACAACTGAATACCCATGTAGCAGCAAGGCTCAGACGAGCCCACACACTCAGATCTTAACCCCAGTGTGCAGAAAGGGTCAAAACGTGTTTTTCAGCAGAAATAAACATGTTTCTGCAAGTTTGGTCAACCCCATGTAAGTTATGGAGCAGTAACAGTACACTCTGCAAAACGTGTTTTTCAGCCCGAAATAAACGCGTTTTTTCAGACAACTGAATCCCCATGTAGCAACAAGGCTCAGAAGAGCCCACACACTCAGATCTTGACCCCAGTGTGCTGAAAGTGTCAAAACATGTTTTTCAGCAGAAATAAACATGTTTCTGCAAGTTTGGTCAACCCCATGTAAGTTATGGGGCAGTAACAGTACACTCTGCAAAACGTGTTTTTCAGCCCGAAATAAACGCGTTTTTTCAGACAACTGAATACCCATGTAGCAGCAAGTCTCAGAAGAGCCCACACACTCAGCTCTTAACCCCAGTGTGCAGAAAGGGTCAAAACGTGTTTTTCAGCAGAAATAAACATGTTTCTGCAAGTTTGGTCAACCCCATGTAAGTTATGGGGCAGTAACAGTACACTTTTCAAAACGTGTTTTTCAGCCCGAAATAAACGCGTTTTTTCAGACAACTGAATCCCCATGTAGCAACAAGGCTCAGAAGAGCCCACACACTCAGATCTTAACCCCAGTGTGCTGAAAGTGTCAAAACATGTTTTTCAGCAGAAATAAACATGTTTCTGCAAGTTTGGTCAACCCCATGTAAGTTATGGGGCAGTAACAGTACACTTTTCAAAACGTGTTTTTCAGCCCGAAATAAACGCGTTTTTTCAGACAACTGAATCCCCATGTAGCAACAAGGCTCAGAAGAGCCCACACACTCAGATCTTAACCCCAGTGTGCTGAAAGTGTCAAAACATGTTTTTCAGCAGAAATAAACATGTTTCTGCAAGTTTGGTCAACCCCATGTAAGTTATGGGGCAGTAACAGTACACTTTTCAAAACGTGTTTTTCAGCCCGAAATAAACGCGTTTTTTCAGACAACTGAATACCCATGTAGCAGCAAGTCTCAGAAGAGCCCACACACTCAGCTCTTAACCCCAGTGTGCAGAAAGGGTCAAAACGTGTTTTTCAGCAGAAATAAACATGTTTCTGCAAGTTTGGTCAACCCCATGTAAGTTATGGGGCAGTAACAGTACACTCTGCAAAACGTGTTTTTCAGCCCGAAATAAACGCGTTTTTTCAGACAACTGAATCCCCATGTAGCAGCAAGGCTCAGAAGAGCCCACACACTCAGATCTTAACCCCAGTGTGCTGAAAGTGTCAAAACATGTTTTTCAGCAGAAATAAACATGTTTCTGCAAGTTTGGTCAACCCCATGTAAGTTATGGGGCAGTAACAGTACACTTTTCAAAACGTGTTTTTCAGCCCGAAATAAACGCGTTTTTTCAGACAACTGAATCCCCATGTAGCAACAAGGCTCAGAAGAGCCCACACACTCAGATCTTAACCCCAGTGTGCTGAAAGTGTCAAAACATGTTTTTTCAGCAGAAATAAACATGTTTCTGCAAGTTTGGTCAACCCCATGTAAGTTATGGGGCAGTAACAGTACACTTTTCAAAACGTGTTTTTCAGCCCGAAATAAACGCGTTTTTTCAGACAACTGAATCCCCATGTAGCAACAAGGCTCAGAAGAGCCCACACACTCAGATCTTAACCCCAGTGTGCTGAAAGTGTCAAAACATGTTTTTCAGCAGAAATAAACATGTTTCTGCAAGTTTGGTCAACCCCATGTAAGTTATGGGGCAGTAACAGTACACTTTTCAAAACGTGTTTTTCAGCCCGAAATAAACGCGTTTTTTCAGACAACTGAATACCCATGTAGCAGCAAGTCTCAGAAGAGCCCACACACTCAGCTCTTAACCCCAGTGTGCAGAAAGGGTCAAAACGTGTTTTTCAGCAGAAATAAACATGTTTCTGCAAGTTTGGTCAACCCCATGTAAGTTATGGGGCAGTAACAGTACACTCTGCAAAACGTGTTTTTCAGCCCGAAATAAACGCGTTTTTTCAGACAACTGAATCCCCATGTAGCAGCAAGGCTCAGAAGAGCCCACACACTCAGATCTTAACCCCAGTGTGCTGAAAGTGTCAAAACATGTTTTTCAGCAGAAATAAACATGTTTCTGCAAGTTTGGTCAACCCCATGTAAGTTATGGGGCAGTAACAGTACACTTTTCAAAACGTGTTTTTCAGCCCGAAATAAACGCGTTTTTTCAGACAACTGAATCCCCATGTAGCAACAAGGCTCAGAAGAGCCCACACACTCAGATCTTAACCCCAGTGTGCTGAAAGTGTCAAAACATGTTTTTCAGCAGAAATAAACATGTTTCTGCAAGTTTGGTCAACCCCATGTAAGTTATGGGGCAGTAACAGAACACTTTTCAAAACGTGTTTTTCAGCCCGAAATAAACGCGTTTTTTCAGACAACTGAATCCCCATGTAGCAACAAGGCTCAGAAGAGCCCACACACTCAGATCTTAACCCCAGTGTGCTGAAAGTGTCAAAACATGTTTTTCAGCAGAAATAAACATGTTTCTGCAAGTTTGGTCAACCCCATGTAAGTTATGGGGCAGTAACAGTACACTTTTCAAAACGTGTTTTTCAGCCCGAAATAAACGCGTTTTTTCAGACAACTGAATCCCCATGTAGCAACAAGGCTCAGAAGAGCCCACACACTCAGATCTTAACCCCAGTGTGCTGAAAGTGTCAAAACATGTTTTTCAGCAGAAATAAACATGTTTCTGCAAGTTTGGTCAACCCCATGTAAGTTATGGGGCAGTAACAGTACACTTTTCAAAACGTGTTTTTCAGCCCGAAATAAACGCGTTTTTTCAGACAACTGAATACCCATGTAGCAGCAAGTCTCAGAAGAGCCCACACACTCAGCTCTTAACCCCAGTGTGCAGAAAGGGTCAAAACGTGTTTTTCAGCAGAAATAAACATGTTTCTGCAAGTTTGGTCAACCCCATGTAAGTTATGGGGCAGTAACAGTACACTCTGCAAAACGTGTTTTTCAGCCCGAAATAAACGCGTTTTTTCAGACAACTGAATACCCATGTAGCAGCAAGGCTCAGACGAGCCCACACACTCAGATCTTAACCCCAGTGTGCAGAAAGGGTCAAAACGTGTTTTTCAGCAGAAATAAACATGTTTCTGCAAGTTTGGTCAACCCCATGTAAGTTATGGAGCAGTAACAGTACACTCTGCAAAACGTGTTTTTCAGCCCGAAATAAACGCGTTTTTTCAGACAACTGAATCCCCATGTAGCAACAAGGCTCAGAAGAGCCCACACACTCAGATCTTGACCCCAGTGTGCTGAAAGTGTCAAAACATGTTTTTCAGCAGAAATAAACATGATTCTGCAAGTTTGGTCAACCCCATGTAAGTTATGGGGCAGTAACAGTACACTCTGCAAAACGTGTTTTTCAGCCCGAAATAAACGCGTTTTTTCAGACAACTGAATACCCATGTAGCAGCAAGTCTCAGAAGAGCCCACACACTCAGCTCTTAACCCCAGTGTGCAGAAAGGGTCAAAACGTGTTTTTCAGCAGAAATAAACATGTTTCTGCAAGTTTGGTCAACCCCATGTAAGTTATGGGGCAGTAACAGTACACTTTTCAAAACGTGTTTTTCAGCCCGAAATAAACGCGTTTTTTCAGACAACTGAATCCCCATGTAGCAACAAGGCTCAGAAGAGCCCACACACTCAGATCTTAACCCCAGTGTGCTGAAAGTGTCAAAACATGTTTTTCAGCAGAAATAAACATGTTTCTGCAAGTTTGGTCAACCCCATGTAAGTTATGGGGCAGTAACAGTACACTTTTCAAAACGTGTTTTTCAGCCCGAAATAAACGCGTTTTTTCAGACAACTGAATCCCCATGTAGCAACAAGGCTCAGAAGAGCCCACACACTCAGATCTTAACCCCAGTGTGCTGAAAGTGTCAAAACATGTTTTTCAGCAGAAATAAACATGTTTCTGCAAGTTTGGTCAACCCCATGTAAGTTATGGGGCAGTAACAGTACACTTTTCAAAACGTGTTTTTCAGCCCGAAATAAACGCGTTTTTTCAGACAACTGAATCCCCATGTAGCAACAAGGCTCAGAAGAGCCCACACACTCAGATCTTAACCCCAGTCTGCTGAAAGTGTCAAAACATGTTTTTCAGCAGAAATAAACATGTTTCTGCAAGTTTGGTCAACCCCATGTAAGTTATGGGGCAGTAACAGTACACTTTTCAAAACGTGTTTTTCAGCCCGAAATAAACGCGTTTTTTCAGACAACTGAATACCCATGTAGCAGCAAGTCTCAGAAGAGCCCACACACTCAGCTCTTAACCCCAGTGTGCAGAAAGGGTCAAAACGTGTTTTTCAGCAGAAATAAACATGTTTCTGCAAGTTTGGTCAACCCCATGTAAGTTATGGGGCAGTAACAGTACACTCTGCAAAACGTGTTTTTCAGCCCGAAATAAACGCGTTTTTTCAGACAACTGAATCCCCATGTAGCAACAAGGCTCAGAAGAGCTCACACACTCAGATCTTAACCCCAGTGTGCTGAAAGTGTCAAAACATGTTTTTCAGCAGAAATAAACATGTTTCTGCAAGTTTGGTCAACCCCATGTAAGTTATGGGGCAGTAACAGTACACTTTTCAAAACGTGTTTTTCAGCCCGAACTAAACGCGTTTTTTCAGACAACTGAATCCCCATGTAGCAACAAGGCTCAGAAGAGCCCACACACTCAGATCTTGACCCCAGTGTGCTGAAAGTGTCAAAACATGTTTTTCAGCAGAAATAAACATGTTTCTGCAAGTTTGGTTCACCCCATGTAAGTTATGGGGCAGTAACAGTACACTCTGCAAAACGTGTTTTTCAGCCCGAAATAAACGCGTTTTTTCAGACAACTGAATACCCATGTAGCAGCAAGTCTCAGAAGAGCCCACACACTCAGCTCTTAACCCCAGTGTGCAGAAAGGGTCAAAACGTGTTTTTCAGCAGAAATAAACATGTTTCTGCAAGTTTGGTCAACCCCATGTAAGTTATGGGGCAGTAACAGTACACTTTTCAAAACGTGTTTTTCAGCCCGAAATAAACGCGTTTTTTCAGACAACTGAATACCCATGTAGCAGCAAGTCTCAGAAGAGCCCACACACTCAGCTCTTAACCCCAGTGTGCAGAAAGGGTCAAAACTTGTTTTTCAGCAGAAATAAACATGTTTCTGCAAGTTTGGTCAACCCCATGTAAGTTATGGGGCAGTAACAGTACACTTTTCAAAACGTGTTTTTCAGCCCGAAATAAACGCGTTTTTTCAGACAACTGAATCCCCATGTAGCAACAAGGCTCAGAAGAGCCCACACACTCAGATCTTGACCCCAGTGTGCTGAAAGTGTCAATACATGTTTTTCAGCAGAAATAAACATGTTTCTGCAAGTTTGGTCAACCCCATGTAAGTTATGGGGCAGTAACAGTACACTCTGCAAAACGTGTTTTTCAGCCCGAAATAAACGCGTTTTTTCAGACAACTGAATACCCATGTAGCAGCAAGTCTCAGAAGAGCCCACACACTCAGCTCTTAACCCCAGTGTGCAGAAAGGGTCAAAACGTGTTTTTCAGCAGAAATAAACATGTTTCTGCAAGTTTGGTCAACCCCATGTAAGTTATGGGGCAGTAACAGTACACTTTTCAAAACGTGTTTTTCAGCCCGAAATCAACGCGTTTTTTCAGACAACTGAATCACCATGTAGCAGCAAGGCTCAGAAGAGCCCACACACTCAGATCTTAACCCCAGTGTGCAGAAAGGGTCAAAACTTGTTTTTCAGCAGAAATAAACATGTTTCTGCAAGTTTGGTCAACCCCATGTAAGTTATGGGGCAGTAACAGTACACTTTTCAAAACGTGTTTTTCAGCCCGAAATAAACGCGTTTTTTCAGACAACTGAATACCCATGTAGCAGCAAGGCTCAGAAGAGCCCACACACTCAGATCTTAACCCCAGTGTGCTGAAAGTGTCAAAACATGTTTTTCAGCAGAAATAAACATGTTTCTGCAAGTTTGGTCAACCCCATGTAAGTTATGGGGCAGTAACAGTACACTTTTCTAAACGTGTTTTTCAGCCCGAAATAAACGCGTTTTTTCAGACAACTGAATCCCCATGTAGCAACAAGGCTCAGAAGAGCCCACACACTCAGATCTTAACCCCAGTGTGCTGAAAGTGTCAAAACATGTTTTTCAGCAGAAATAAACATGTTTCTGCAAGTTTGGTCAACCCCATGTAAGTTATGGGGCAGTAACAGTACACTTTTCAAAACGTGTTTTTCAGCCCGAAATAAACGCGTTTTTTCAGACAACTGAATCCCCATGTAGCAACAAGGCTCAGAAGAGCCCACACACTCAGATCTTAACCCCAGTGTGCTGAAAGTGTCAAAACATGTTTTTCAGCAGAAATAAACATGTTTCTGCAAGTTTGGTCAACCCCATGTAAGTTATGGGGCAGTAACAGTACACTTTTCAAAACGTGTTTTTCAGCCCGAAATAAACGCGTTTTTTCAGACAACTGAATACCCATGTAGCAGCAAGTCTCAGAAGAGCCCACACACTCAGCTCTTAACCCCAGTGTGCAGAAAGGGTCAAAACGTGTTTTTCAGCAGAAATAAACATGTTTCTGCAAGTTTGGTCAACCCCATGTAAGTTATGGGGCAGTAACAGTACACTCTGCAAAACGTGTTTTTCAGCCCGAAATAAACGCGTTTTTTCAGACAACTGAATCCCCATGTAGCAACAAGGCTCAGAAGAGCTCACACACTCAGATCTTAACCCCAGTGTGCTGAAAGTGTCAAAACATGTTTTTCAGCAGAAATAAACATGTTTCTGCAAGTTTGGTCAACCCCATGTAAGTTATGGGGCAGTAACAATACACTTTTCAAAACGTGTTTTTCAGCCCGAAATAAACGCGTTTTTTCAGACAACTGAATCCCCATGTAGCAACAAGGCTCAGAAGAGCCCACACACTCAGATCTTGACCCCAGTGTGCTGAAAGTGTCAAAACATGTTTTTCAGCAGAAATAAACATGTTTCTGCAAGTTTGGTTCACCCCATGTAAGTTATGGGGCAGTAACAGTACACTCTGCAAAACGTGTTTTTCAGCCCGAAATAAACGCGTTTTTTCAGACAACTGAATACCCATGTAGCAGCAAGTCTCAGAAGAGCCCACACACTCAGCTCTTAACCCCAGTGAGCAGAAAGGGTCAAAACGTGTTTTTCAGCAGAAATAAACATGTTTCTGCAAGTTTGGTCAACCCCATGTAAGTTATGGGGCAGTAACAGTACACTTTTCAAAACGTGTTTTTCAGCCCGAAATAAACGCGTTTTTTCAGACAACTGAATCCCCATGTAGCAACAAGGCTCAGAAGAGCCCACACACTCAGATCTTAACCCCAGTGTGCTGAAAGTGTCAAAACATGTTTTTCAGCAGAAATAAACATGTTTCTGCAAGTTTGGTCAACCCCATGTAAGTTATGGGGCAGTAACAGTACACTTTTCAAAACGTGTTTTTCAGCCCGAAATAAACGCGTTTTTTCAGACAACTGAATCCCCATGTAGCAACAAGGCTCAGAAGAGCCCACACACTCAGATCTTAACCCCAGTGTGCTGAAAGTGTCAAAACATGTTTTTCAGCAGAAATAAACATGTTTCTGCAAGTTTGGTCAACCCCATGTAAGTTATGGGGCAGTAACAGTACACTTTTCAAAACGTGTTTTTCAGCCCGAAATAAACGCGTTTTTTCAGACAACTGAATCCCCAAGTAGCAACAAGGCTCAGAAGAGCCCACACACTCAGATCTTAACCCCAGTGTGCTGAAAGTGTCAAAACATGTTTTTCAGCAGAAATAAACATGTTTCTGCAAGTTTGGTCAACCCCATGTAAGTTATGGGGCAGTAACAGTACACTTTTCAAAACGTGTTTTTCAGCCCGAAATAAACGCGTTTTTTCAGACAACTGAATACCCATGTAGCAGCAAGTCTCAGAAGAGCCCACACACTCAGCTCTTAACCCCAGTGTGCAGAAAGGGTCAAAACGTGTTTTTCAGCAGAAATAAACATGTTTCTGCAAGTTTGGTCAACCCCATGTAAGTTATGGGGCAGTAACAGTACACTCTGCAAAACGTGTTTTTCAGCCCGAAATAAACGCGTTTTTTCAGACAACTGAATCCCCATGTAGCAGCAAGGCTCAGAAGAGCCCACACACTCAGATCTTAACCCCAGTGTGCTGAAAGTGTCAAAACATGTTTTTCAGCAGAAATAAACATGTTTCTGCAAGTTTGGTCAACCCCATGTAAGTTATGGGGCAGTAACAGTACACTTTTCAAAACGTGTTTTTCAGCCCGAAATAAACGCGTTTTTTCAGACAACTGAATCCCCATGTAGCAACAAGGCTCAGAAGAGCCCACACACTCAGATCTTGACCCCAGTGTGCTGAAAGTGTCAATACATGTTTTTCAGCAGAAATAAACATGTTTCTGCAAGTTTGGTCAACCCCATGTAAGTTATGGGGCAGTAACAGTACACTCTGCAAAACGTGTTTTTCAGCCCGAAATAAACGCGTTTTTTCAGACAACTGAATACCCATGTAGCAGCAAGTCTCAGAAGAGCCCACACACTCAGCTCTTAACCCCAGTGTGCAGAAAGGGTCAAAACGTGTTTTTCAGCAGAAATAAACATGTTTCTGCAAGTTTGGTCAACCCCATGTAAGTTATGGGGCAGTAACAGTACACTCTGCAAAACGTGTTTTTCAGCCCGAAATAAACGCGTTTTTTCAGACAACTGAATCCCCATGTAGCAGCAAGGCTCAGAAGAGCCCACACACTCAGATCTTAACCCCAGTGTGCAGAAAGGGTCAAAACGTGTTTTTCAGCAGAAATAAACATGTTTCTGCAAGTTTGGTCAACCCCATGTAAGTTATGGGGCAGTAACAGTACACTTTTCAAAACGTGTTTTTCAGCCCGAAATCAACGCGTTTTTTCAGACAACTGAATCACCATGTAGCAGCAAGGCTCAGAAGAGCCCACACACTCAGATCTTAACCCCAGTGTGCAGAAAGGGTCAAAACTTGTTTTTCAGCAGAAATAAACATGTTTCTGCAAGTTTGGTCAACCCCATGTAAGTTATGGGGCAGTAACAGTACACTTTTCAAAACGTGTTTTTCAGCCCGAAATAAACGCGTTTTTTCAGACAACTGAATACCCATGTAGCAGCAAGGCTCAGAAGAGCCCACACACTCAGATCTTAACCCCAGTGTGCTGAAAGTGTCAAAACATGTTTTTCAGCAGAAATAAACATGTTTCTGCAAGTTTGGTCAACCCCATGTAAGTTATGGGGCAGTAACAGTACACTTTTCTAAACGTGTTTTTCAGCCCGAAATAAACGCGTTTTTTCAGACAACTGAATCCCCATGTAGCAACAAGGCTCAGAAGAGCCCACACACTCAGATCTTAACCCCAGTGTGCTGAAAGTGTCAAAACATGTTTTTCAGCAGAAATAAACATGTTTCTGCAAGTTTGGTCAACCCCATGTAAGTTATGGGGCAGTAACAGTACACTTTTCAAAACGTGTTTTTCAGCCCGAAATAAACGCGTTTTTTCAGACAACTGAATCCCCATGTAGCAACAAGGCTCAGAAGAGCCCACACACTCAGATCTTAACCCCAGTGTGCTGAAAGTGTCAAAACATGTTTTTCAGCAGAAATAAACATGTTTCTGCAAGTTTGGTCAACCCCATGTAAGTTATGGGGCAGTAACAGTACACTTTTCAAAACGTGTTTTTCAGCCCGAAATAAACGCGTTTTTTCAGACAACTGAATACCCATGTAGCAGCAAGTCTCAGAAGAGCCCACACACTCAGCTCTTAACCCCAGTGTGCAGAAAGGGTCAAAACGTGTTTTTCAGCAGAAATAAACATGTTTCTGCAAGTTTGGTCAACCCCATGTAAGTTATGGGGCAGTAACAGTACACTCTGCAAAACGTGTTTTTCAGCCCGAAATAAACGCGTTTTTTCAGACAACTGAATCCCCATGTAGCAGCAAGGCTTAGAAGAGCCCACACACTCAGATCTTAACCCCAGTGTGCTGAAAGTGTCAAAACATGTTTTTCAGCAGAAATAAACATGTTTCTGCAAGTTTGGTCAACCCCATGTAAGTTATGGGGCAGTAACAGTACACTTTTCAAAACGTGTTTTTCAGCCCGAAATAAACGCGTTTTTTCAGACAACTGAATCCCCATGTAGCAACAAGGCTCAGAAGAGCCCACACACTCAGATCTTAACCCCAGTGTGCTGAAAGTGTCAAAACATGTTTTTCAGCAGAAATAAACATGTTTCTGCAAGTTTGGTCAACCCCATGTAAGTTATGGGGCAGTAACAGTACACTTTTCAAAACGTGTTTTTCAGCCCGAAATAAACGCGTTTTTTCAGACAACTGAATCCCCATGTAGCAACAAGGCTCAGAAGAGCCCACACACTCAGATCTTAACCCCAGTGTGCTGAAAGTGTCAAAACATGTTTTTCAGCAGAAATAAACATGTTTCTGCAAGTTTGGTCAACCCCATGTAAGTTATGGGGCAGTAACAGTACACTTTTCAAAACGTGTTTTTCAGCCCGAAATAAACGCGTTTTTTCAGACAACTGAATCCCCATGTAGCAACAAGGCTCAGAAGAGCCCACACACTCAGATCTTAACCCCAGTGTGCTGAAAGTGTCAAAACATGTTTTTCAGCAGAAATAAACATGTTTCTGCAAGTTTGGTCAACCCCATGTAAGTTATGGGGCAGTAACAGTACACTTTTCAAAACGTGTTTTTCAGCCCGAAATAAACGCGTTTTTTCAGACAACTGAATCCCCATGTAGCAACAAGGCTCAGAAGAGCCCACACACTCAGATCTTAACCCCAGTGTGCTGAAAGTGTCAAAACATGTTTTTCAGCAGAAATAAACATGTTTCTGCAAGTTTGGTCAACCCCATGTAAGTTATGGGGCAGTAACAGTACACTTTTCAAAACGTGTTTTTCAGCCCGAAATAAACGCGTTTTTTCAGACAACTGAATACCCATGTAGCAGCAAGTCTCAGAAGAGCCCACACACTCAGCTCTTAACCCCAGTGTGCAGAAAGGGTCAAAACGTGTTTTTCAGCAGAAATAAACATGTTTCTGCAAGTTTGGTCAACCCCATGTAAGTTATGGGGCAGTAACAGTACACTCTGCAAAACGTGTTTTTCAGCCCGAAATAAACGCGTTTTTTCAGACAACTGAATCCCCATGTAGCAACAAGGCTCAGAAGAGCTCACACACTCAGATCTTAACCCCAGTGTGCTGAAAGTGTCAAAACATGTTTTTCAGCAGAAATAAACATGTTTCTGCAAGTTTGGTCAACCCCATGTAAGTTATGGGGCAGTAACAGTACACTTTTCAAAACGTGTTTTTCAGCCCGAAATAAACGCGTTTTTTCAGACAACTGAATCCCCATGTAGCAACAAGGCTCAGAAGAGCCCACACACTCAGATCTTGACCCCAGTGTGCTGAAAGTGTCAAAACATGTTTTTCAGCAGAAATAAACATGTTTCTGCAAGTTTGGTCAACCCCATGTAAGTTATGGGGCAGTAACAGTACACTCTGCAAAACGTGTTTTTCAGCCCGAAATAAACGCGTTTTTTCAGACAACTGAATACCCATGTAGCAGCAAGTCTCAGAAGAGCCCACACACTCAGCTCTTAACCCCAGTGTGCAGAAAGGGTCAAAACGTGTTTTTCAGCAGAAATAAACATGTTTCTGCAAGTTTGGTCAACCCCATGTAAGTTATGGGGCAGTAACAGTACACTTTTCAAAACGTGTTTTTCAGCCCGAAATAAACGCGTTTTTTCAGACAACTGAATCCCCATGTAGCAACAAGGCTCAGAAGAGCCCACACACTCAGATCTTAACCCCAGTGTGCTGAAAGTGTCAAAACATGTTTTTCAGCAGAAATAAACATGTTTCTGCAAGTTTGGTCAACCCCATGTAAGTTATGGGGCAGTAACAGTACACTTTTCAAAACGTGTTTTTCAGCCCGAAATAAACGCGTTTTTTCAGACAACTGAATCCCCATGTAGCAACAAGGCTCAGAAGAGCCCACACACTCAGATCTTAACCCCAGTGTGCTGAAAGTGTCAAAACATGTTTTTCAGCAGAAATAAACATGTTTCTGCAAGTTTGGTCAACCCCATGTAAGTTATGGGGCAGTAACAGTACACTTTTCAAAACGTGTTTTTCAGCCCGAAATAAACGCGTTTTTTCAGACAACTGAATACCCATGTAGCAGCAAGTCTCAGAAGAGCCCACACACTCAGCTCTTAACCCCAGTGTGCAGAAAGGGTCAAAACGTGTTTTTCAGCAGAAATAAACATGTTTCTGCAAGTTTGGTCAACCCCATGTAAGTTATGGGGCAGTAACAGTACACTCTGCAAAACGTGTTTTTCAGCCCGAAATAAACGCGTTTTTTCAGACAACTGAATCCCCATGTAGCAGCAAGGCTCAGAAGAGCCCACACACTCAGATCTTAACCCCAGTGTGCTGAAAGTGTCAAAACATGTTTTTCAGCAGAAATAAACATGTTTCTGCAAGTTTGGTCAACCCCATGTAAGTTATGGGGCAGTAACAGTACACTTTTCAAAACGTGTTTTTCAGCCCGAAATAAACGCGTTTTTTCAGACAACTGAATCCCCATGTAGCAACAAGGCTCAGAAGAGCCCACACACTCAGATCTTAACCCCAGTGTGCTGAAAGTGTCAAAACATGTTTTTTCAGCAGAAATAAACATGTTTCTGCAAGTTTGGTCAACCCCATGTAAGTTATGGGGCAGTAACAGTACACTTTTCAAAACGTGTTTTTCAGCCCGAAATAAACGCGTTTTTTCAGACAACTGAATCCCCATGTAGCAACAAGGCTCAGAAGAGCCCACACACTCAGATCTTAACCCCAGTGTGCTGAAAGTGTCAAAACATGTTTTTCAGCAGAAATAAACATGTTTCTGCAAGTTTGGTCAACCCCATGTAAGTTATGGGGCAGTAACAGTACACTTTTCAAAACGTGTTTTTCAGCCCGAAATAAACGCGTTTTTTCAGACAACTGAATACCCATGTAGCAGCAAGTCTCAGAAGAGCCCACACACTCAGCTCTTAACCCCAGTGTGCAGAAAGGGTCAAAACGTGTTTTTCAGCAGAAATAAACATGTTTCTGCAAGTTTGGTCAACCCCATGTAAGTTATGGGGCAGTAACAGTACACTCTGCAAAACGTGTTTTTCAGCCCGAAATAAACGCGTTTTTTCAGACAACTGAATCCCCATGTAGCAGCAAGGCTCAGAAGAGCCCACACACTCAGATCTTAACCCCAGTGTGCTGAAAGTGTCAAAACATGTTTTTCAGCAGAAATAAACATGTTTCTGCAAGTTTGGTCAACCCCATGTAAGTTATGGGGCAGTAACAGTACACTTTTCAAAACGTGTTTTTCAGCCCGAAATAAACGCGTTTTTTCAGACAACTGAATCCCCATGTAGCAACAAGGCTCAGAAGAGCCCACACACTCAGATCTTAACCCCAGTGTGCTGAAAGTGTCAAAACATGTTTTTCAGCAGAAATAAACATGTTTCTGCAAGTTTGGTCAACCCCATGTAAGTTATGGGGCAGTAACAGAACACTTTTCAAAACGTGTTTTTCAGCCCGAAATAAACGCGTTTTTTCAGACAACTGAATCCCCATGTAGCAACAAGGCTCAGAAGAGCCCACACACTCAGATCTTAACCCCAGTGTGCTGAAAGTGTCAAAACATGTTTTTCAGCAGAAATAAACATGTTTCTGCAAGTTTGGTCAACCCCATGTAAGTTATGGGGCAGTAACAGTACACTTTTCAAAACGTGTTTTTCAGCCCGAAATAAACGCGTTTTTTCAGACAACTGAATCCCCATGTAGCAACAAGGCTCAGAAGAGCCCACACACTCAGATCTTAACCCCAGTGTGCTGAAAGTGTCAAAACATGTTTTTCAGCAGAAATAAACATGTTTCTGCAAGTTTTGTCAACCCCATGTAAGTTATGGGGCAGTAACAGTACACTTTTCAAAACGTGTTTTTCAGCCCGAAATAAACGCGTTTTTTCAGACAACTGAATACCCATGTAGCAGCAAGTCTCAGAAGAGCCCACACACTCAGCTCTTAACCCCAGTGTGCAGAAAGGGTCAAAACGTGTTTTTCAGCAGAAATAAACATGTTTCTGCAAGTTTGGTCAACCCCATGTAAGTTATGGGGCAGTAACAGTACACTCTGCAAAACGTGTTTTTCAGCCCGAAATAAACGCGTTTTTTCAGACAACTGAATACCCATGTAGCAGCAAGGCTCAGACGAGCCCACACACTCAGATCTTAACCCCAGTGTGCAGAAAGGGTCAAAACGTGTTTTTCAGCAGAAATAAACATGTTTCTGCAAGTTTGGTCAACCCCATGTAAGTTATGGAGCAGTAACAGTACACTCTGCAAAACGTGTTTTTCAGCCCGAAATAAACGCGTTTTTTCAGACAACTGAATCCCCATGTAGCAACAAGGCTCAGAAGAGCCCACACACTCAGATCTTAACCCCAGTGTGCTGAAAGTGTCAAAACATGTTTTTCAGCAGAAATAAACATGTTTCTGCAAGTTTGGTCAACCCCATGTAAGTTATGGGGCAGTAACAGTACACTCTGCAAAACGTGTTTTTCAGCCCGAAATAAACGCGTTTTTTCAGACAACTGAATACCCGTGTAGCAGCAAGTCTCAGAAGAGCCCACACACTCAGCTCTTAACCCCAGTGTGCAGAAAGGGTCAAAACGTGTTTTTCAGCAGAAATAAACATGTTTCTGCAAGTTTGGTCAACCCCATGTAAGTTATGGGGCAGTAACAGTACACTTTTCAAAACGTGTTTTTCAGCCCGAAATAAACGCGTTTTTTCAGACAACTGAATCCCCATGTAGCAACAAGGCTCAGAAGAGCCCACACACTCAGATCTTAACCCCAGTGTGCTGAACGTGTCAAAACATGTTTTTCAGCAGAAATAAACATGTTTCTGCAAGTTTGGTCAACCCCATGTAAGTTATGGGGCAGTAACAGTACACTTTTCAAAACGTGTTTTTCAGCCCGAAATAAACGCGTTTTTTCAGACAACTGAATCCCCATGTAGCAACAAGGCTCAGAAGAGCCCACACACTCAGATCTTAACCCCAGTGTGCTGAAAGTGTCAAAACATGTTTTTTCAGCAGAAATAAACATGTTTCTGCAAGTTTGGTCAACCCCATGTAAGTTATGGGGCAGTAACAGTACACTTTTCAAAACGTGTTTTTCAGCCCGAAATAAACGCGTTTTTTCAGACAACTGAATCCCCATGTAGCAACAAGGCTCAGAAGAGCCCACACACTCAGATCTTAACCCCAGTGTGCTGAAAGTGTCAAAACATGTTTTTCAGCAGAAATAAACATGTTTCTGCAAGTTTGGTCAACCCCATGTAAGTTATGGGGCAGTAACAGTACACTTTTCAAAACGTGTTTTTCAGCCCGAAATAAACGCGTTTTTTCATACAACTGAATCCCCATGTAGCAACAAGGCTCAGAAGAGCCCACACACTCAGATCTTAACCCCAGTGTGCTGAAAGTGTCAAAACATGTTTTTCAGCAGAAATAAACATGTTTCTGCAAGTTTGGTCAACCCCATGTAAGTTATGGGGCAGTAACAGTACACTTTTCAAAACGTGTTTTTCAGCCCGAAATAAACGCGTTTTTTCAGACAACTGAATCCCCATGTAGCAACAAGGCTCAGAAGAGCCCACACACTCAGATCTTAACCCCAGTGTGCTGAAAGTGTCAAAACATGTTTTTCAGCAGAAATAAACATGTTTCTGCAAGTTTGGTCAACCCCATGTAAGTTATGGGGCAGTAACAGTACACTCTGCAAAACGTGTTTTTCAGCCCGAAATAAACGCGTTTTTTCAGACAACTGAATACCCATGTAGCAGCAAGTCTCAGAAGAGCCCACACACTCAGCTCTTAACCCCAGTGTGCAGAAAGGGTCAAAACGTGTTTTTCAGCAGAAATAAACATGTTTCTGCAAGTTTGGTCAACCCCATGTAAGTTATGGGGCAGTAACAGTACACTCTGCAAAACGTGTTTTTCAGCCCGAAATAAACGCGTTTTTTCAGACAACTGAATCCCCATGTAGCAGCAAGGCTCAGAAGAGCCCACACACTCAGATCTTAACCCCAGTGTGCAGAAAGGGTCAAAACGTGTTTTTCAGCAGAAATAAACATGTTTCTGCAAGTTTGGTCAACCCCATGTAAGTTATGGGGCAGTAACAGTACACTTTTCAAAACGTGTTTTTCAGCCCGAAATCAACGCGTTTTTTCAGACAACTGAATCACCATGTAGCAGCAAGGCTCAGAAGAGCCCACACACTCAGATCTTAACCCCAGTGTGCAGAAAGGGTCAAAACTTGTTTTTCAGCAGAAATAAACATGTTTCTGCAAGTTTGGTCAACCCCATGTAAGTTATGGGGCAGTAACAGTACACTTTTCAAAACGTGTTTTTCAGCCCGAAATAAACGCGTTTTTTCAGACAACTGAATACCCATGTAGCAGCAAGGCTCAGAAGAGCCCACACACTCAGATCTTAACCCCAGTGTGCTGAAAGTGTCAAAACATGTTTTTCAGCAGAAATAAACATGTTTCTGCAAGTTTGGTCAACCCCATGTAAGTTATGGGGCAGTAACAGTACACTTTTCTAAACGTGTTTTTCAGCCCGAAATAAACGCGTTTTTTCAGACAACTGAATCCCCATGTAGCAACAAGGCTCAGAAGAGCCCACACACTCAGATCTTAACCCCAGTGTGCTGAAAGTGTCAAAACATGTTTTTCAGCAGAAATAAACATGTTTCTGCAAGTTTGGTCAACCCCATGTAAGTTATGGGGCAGTAACAGTACACTTTTCAAAACGTGTTTTTCAGCCCGAAATAAACGCGTTTTTTCAGACAACTGAATCCCCATGTAGCAACAAGGCTCAGAAGAGCCCACACACTCAGATCTTAACCCCAGTGTGCTGAAAGTGTCAAAACATGTTTTTCAGCAGAAATAAACATGTTTCTGCAAGTTTGGTCAACCCCATGTAAGTTATGGGGCAGTAACAGTACACTTTTCAAAACGTGTTTTTCAGCCCGAAATAAACGCGTTTTTTCAGACAACTGAATACCCATGTAGCAGCAAGTCTCAGAAGAGCCCACACACTCAGCTCTTAACCCCAGTGTGCAGAAAGGGTCAAAACGTGTTTTTCAGCAGAAATAAACATGTTTCTGCAAGTTTGGTCAACCCCATGTAAGTTATGGGGCAGTAACAGTACACTCTGCAAAACGTGTTTTTCAGCCCGAAATAAACGCGTTTTTTCAGACAACTGAATCCCCATGTAGCAGCAAGGCTTAGAAGAGCCCACACACTCAGATCTTAACCCCAGTGTGCTGAAAGTGTCAAAACATGTTTTTCAGCAGAAATAAACATGTTTCTGCAAGTTTGGTCAACCCCATGTAAGTTATGGGGCAGTAACAGTACACTTTTCAAAACGTGTTTTTCAGCCCGAAATAAACGCGTTTTTTCAGACAACTGAATCCCCATGTAGCAACAAGGCTCAGAAGAGCCCACACACTCAGATCTTAACCCCAGTGTGCTGAAAGTGTCAAAACATGTTTTTCAGCAGAAATAAACATGTTTCTGCAAGTTTGGTCAACCCCATGTAAGTTATGGGGCAGTAACAGTACACTTTTCAAAACGTGTTTTTCAGCCCGAAATAAACGCGTTTTTTCAGACAACTGAATCCCCATGTAGCAACAAGGCTCAGAAGAGCCCACACACTCAGATCTTAACCCCAGTGTGCTGAAAGTGTCAAAACATGTTTTTCAGCAGAAATAAACATGTTTCTGCAAGTTTGGTCAACCCCATGTAAGTTATGGGGCAGTAACAGTACACTTTTCAAAACGTGTTTTTCAGCCCGAAATAAACGCGTTTTTTCAGACAACTGAATCCCCATGTAGCAACAAGGCTCAGAAGAGCCCACACACTCAGATCTTAACCCCAGTGTGCTGAAAGTGTCAAAACATGTTTTTCAGCAGAAATAAACATGTTTCTGCAAGTTTGGTCAACCCCATGTAAGTTATGGGGCAGTAACAGTACACTTTTCAAAACGTGTTTTTCAGCCCGAAATAAACGCGTTTTTTCAGACAACTGAATCCCCATGTAGCAACAAGGCTCAGAAGAGCCCACACACTCAGATCTTAACCCCAGTGTGCTGAAAGTGTCAAAACATGTTTTTCAGCAGAAATAAACATGTTTCTGCAAGTTTGGTCAACCCCATGTAAGTTATGGGGCAGTAACAGTACACTTTTCAAAACGTGTTTTTCAGCCCGAAATAAACGCGTTTTTTCAGACAACTGAATCCCCATGTAGCAACAAGGCTCAGAAGAGCCCACACACTCAGATCTTAACCCCAGTGTGCTGAAAGTGTCAAAACATGTTTTTCAGCAGAAATAAACATGATTCTGCAAGTTTGGTCAACCCCATGTAAGTTATGGGGCAGTAACAGTACACTCTGCAAAACGTGTTTTTCAGCCCGAAATAAACGCGTTTTTTCAGACAACTGAATACCCATGTAGCAGCAAGTCTCAGAAGAGCCCACACACTCAGCTCTTAACCCCAGTGTGCAGAAAGGGTCAAAACGTGTTTTTCAGCAGAAATAAACATGTTTCTGCAAGTTTGGTCAACCCCATGTAAGTTATGGGGCAGTAACAGTACACTTTTCAAAACGTGTTTTTCAGCCCGAAATAAACGCGTTTTTTCAGACAACTGAATCCCCATGTAGCAACAAGGCTCAGAAGAGCCCACACACTCAGATCTTAACCCCAGTGTGCTGAAAGTGTCAAAACATGTTTTTCAGCAGAAATAAACATGTTTCTGCAAGTTTGGTCAACCCCATGTAAGTTATGGGGCAGTAACAGTACACTTTTCAAAACGTGTTTTTCAGCCCGAAATAAACGCGTTTTTTCAGACAACTGAATCCCCATGTAGCAACAAGGCTCAGAAGAGCCCACACACTCAGATCTTAACCCCAGTGTGCTGAAAGTGTCAAAACATGTTTTTCAGCAGAAATAAACATGTTTCTGCAAGTTTGGTCAACCCCATGTAAGTTATGGGGCAGTAACAGTACACTTTTCAAAACGTGTTTTTCAGCCCGAAATAAACGCGTTTTTTCAGACAACTGAATCCCCATGTAGCAACAAGGCTCAGAAGAGCCCACACACTCAGATCTTAACCCCAGTGTGCTGAAAGTGTCAAAACATGTTTTTCAGCAGAAATAAACATGTTTCTGCAAGTTTGGTCAACCCCATGTAAGTTATGGGGCAGTAACAGTACACTTTTCAAAACGTGTTTTTCAGCCCGAAATAAACGCGTTTTTTCAGACAACTGAATACCCATGTAGCAGCAAGTCTCAGAAGAGCCCACACACTCAGCTCTTAACCCCAGTGTGCAGAAAGGGTCAAAACGTGTTTTTCAGCAGAAATAAACATGTTTCTGCAAGTTTGGTCAACCCCATGTAAGTTATGGGGCAGTAACAGTACACTCTGCAAAACGTGTTTTTCAGCCCGAAATAAACGCGTTTTTTCAGACAACTGAATCCCCATGTAGCAACAAGGCTCAGAAGAGCTCACACACTCAGATCTTAACCCCAGTGTGCTGAAAGTGTCAAAACATGTTTTTCAGCAGAAATAAACATGTTTCTGCAAGTTTGGTCAACCCCATGTAAGTTATGGGGCAGTAACAGTACACTTTTCAAAACGTGTTTTTCAGCCCGAACTAAACGCGTTTTTTCAGACAACTGAATCCCCATGTAGCAACAAGGCTCAGAAGAGCCCACACACTCAGATCTTGACCCCAGTGTGCTGAAAGTGTCAAAACATGTTTTTCAGCAGAAATAAACATGTTTCTGCAAGTTTGGTTCACCCCATGTAAGTTATGGGGCAGTAACAGTACACTCTGCAAAACGTGTTTTTCAGCCCGAAATAAACGCGTTTTTTCAGACAACTGAATACCCATGTAGCAGCAAGTCTCAGAAGAGCCCACACACTCAGCTCTTAACCCCAGTGTGCAGAAAGGGTCAAAACGTGTTTTTCAGCAGAAATAAACATGTTTCTGCAAGTTTGGTCAACCCCATGTAAGTTATGGGGCAGTAACAGTACACTTTTCAAAACGTGTTTTTCAGCCCGAAATAAACGCGTTTTTTCAGACAACTGAATACCCATGTAGCAGCAAGTCTCAGAAGAGCCCACACACTCAGCTCTTAACCCCAGTGTGCAGAAAGGGTCAAAACTTGTTTTTCAGCAGAAATAAACATGTTTCTGCAAGTTTGGTCAACCCCATGTAAGTTATGGGGCAGTAACAGTACACTTTTCAAAACGTGTTTTTCAGCCCGAAATAAACGCGTTTTTTCAGACAACTGAATCCCCATGTAGCAACAAGGCTCAGAAGAGCCCACACACTCAGATCTTGACCCCAGTGTGCTGAAAGTGTCAATACATGTTTTTCAGCAGAAATAAACATGTTTCTGCAAGTTTGGTCAACCCCATGTAAGTTATGGGGCAGTAACAGTACACTCTGCAAAACGTGTTTTTCAGCCCGAAATAAACGCGTTTTTTCAGACAACTGAATACCCATGTAGCAGCAAGTCTCAGAAGAGCCCACACACTCAGCTCTTAACCCCAGTGTGCAGAAAGGGTCAAAACGTGTTTTTCAGCAGAAATAAACATGTTTCTGCAAGTTTGGTCAACCCCATGTAAGTTATGGGGCAGTAACAGTACACTTTTCAAAACGTGTTTTTCAGCCCGAAATCAACGCGTTTTTTCAGACAACTGAATCACCATGTAGCAGCAAGGCTCAGAAGAGCCCACACACTCAGATCTTAACCCCAGTGTGCAGAAAGGGTCAAAACTTGTTTTTCAGCAGAAATAAACATGTTTCTGCAAGTTTGGTCAACCCCATGTAAGTTATGGGGCAGTAACAGTACACTTTTCAAAACGTGTTTTTCAGCCCGAAATAAACGCGTTTTTTCAGACAACTGAATACCCATGTAGCAGCAAGGCTCAGAAGAGCCCACACACTCAGATCTTAACCCCAGTGTGCTGAAAGTGTCAAAACATGTTTTTCAGCAGAAATAAACATGTTTCTGCAAGTTTGGTCAACCCCATGTAAGTTATGGGGCAGTAACAGTACACTTTTCTAAACGTGTTTTTCAGCCCGAAATAAACGCGTTTTTTCAGACAACTGAATCCCCATGTAGCAACAAGGCTCAGAAGAGCCCACACACTCAGATCTTAACCCCAGTGTGCTGAAAGTGTCAAAACATGTTTTTCAGCAGAAATAAACATGTTTCTGCAAGTTTGGTCAACCCCATGTAAGTTATGGGGCAGTAACAGTACACTTTTCAAAACGTGTTTTTCAGCCCGAAATAAACGCGTTTTTTCAGACAACTGAATACCCATGTAGCAGCAAGTCTCAGAAGAGCCCACACACTCAGCTCTTAACCCCAGTGTGCAGAAAGGGTCAAAACGTGTTTTTCAGCAGAAATAAACATGTTTCTGCAAGTTTGGTCAACCCCATGTAAGTTATGGGGCAGTAACAGTACACTCTGCAAAACGTGTTTTTCAGCCCGAAATAAACGCGTTTTTTCAGACAACTGAATCCCCATGTAGCAGCAAGGCTCAGAAGAGCCCACACACTCAGATCTTAACCCCAGTGTGCTGAAAGTGTCAAAACATGTTTTTCAGCAGAAATAAACATGTTTCTGCAAGTTTGGTCAACCCCATGTAAGTTATGGGGCAGTAACAGTACACTTTTCAAAACGTGTTTTTCAGCCCGAAATAAACGCGTTTTTTCAGACAACTGAATCCCCATGTAGCAACAAGGCTCAGAAGAGCCCACACACTCAGATCTTAACCCCAGTGTGCTGAAAGTGTCAAAACATGTTTTTTCAGCAGAAATAAACATGTTTCTGCAAGTTTGGTCAACCCCATGTAAGTTATGGGGCAGTAACAGTACACTCTGCAAAACGTGTTTTTCAGCCCGAAATAAACGCGTTTTTTCAGACAACTGAATCCCCATGTAGCAGCAAGGCTCAGAAGAGCCCACACACTCAGATCTTAACCCCAGTGTGCTGAAAGTGTCAAAACATGTTTTTCAGCAGAAATAAACATGTTTCTGCAAGTTTGGTCAACCCCATGTAAGTTATGGGGCAGTAACAGTACACTTTTCAAAACGTGTTTTTCAGCCCGAAATAAACGCGTTTTTTCAGACAACTGAATCCCCATGTAGCAACAAGGCTCAGAAGAGCCCACACACTCAGATCTTAACCCCAGTGTGCTGAAAGTGTCAAAACATGTTTTTCAGCAGAAATAAACATGTTTCTGCAAGTTTGGTCAACCCCATGTAAGTTATGGGGCAGTAACAGTACACTTTTCAAAACGTGTTTTTCAGCCCGAAATAAACGCGTTTTTTCAGACAACTGAATACCCATGTAGCAGCAAGTCTCAGAAGAGCCCACACACTCAGCTCTTAACCCCAGTGTGCAGAAAGGGTCAAAACGTGTTTTTCAGCAGAAATAAACATGTTTCTGCAAGTTTGGTCAACCCCATGTAAGTTATGGGGCAGTAACAGTACACTCTGCAAAACGTGTTTTTCAGCCCGAAATAAACGCGTTTTTTCAGACAACTGAATCCCCATGTAGCAACAAGGCTCAGAAGAGCTCACACACTCAGATCTTAACCCCAGTGTGCTGAAAGTGTCAAAACATGTTTTTCAGCAGAAATAAACATGTTTCTGCAAGTTTGGTCAACCCCATGTAAGTTATGGGGCAGTAACAGTACACTTTTCAAAACGTGTTTTTCAGCCCGAAATAAACGCGTTTTTTCAGACAACTGAATCCCCATGTAGCAACAAGGCTCAGAAGAGCCCACACACTCAGATCTTGACCCCAGTGTGCTGAAAGTGTCAAAACATGTTTTTCAGCAGAAATAAACATGTTTCTGCAAGTTTGGTCAACCCCATGTAAGTTATGGGGCAGTAACAGTACACTCTGCAAAACGTGTTTTTCAGCCCGAAATAAACGCGTTTTTTCAGACAACTGAATACCCATGTAGCAGCAAGTCTCAGAAGAGCCCACACACTCAGCTCTTAACCCCAGTGTGCAGAAAGGGTCAAAACGTGTTTTTCAGCAGAAATAAACATGTTTCTGCAAGTTTGGTCAACCCCATGTAAGTTATGGGGCAGTAACAGTACACTTTTCAAAACGTGTTTTTCAGCCCGAAATAAACGCGTTTTTTCAGACAACTGAATCCCCATGTAGCAACAAGGCTCAGAAGAGCCCACACACTCAGATCTTAACCCCAGTGTGCTGAAAGTGTCAAAACATGTTTTTCAGCAGAAATAAACATGTTTCTGCAAGTTTGGTCAACCCCATGTAAGTTATGGGGCAGTAACAGTACACTTTTCAAAACGTGTTTTTCAGCCCGAAATAAACGCGTTTTTTCAGACAACTGAATCCCCATGTAGCAACAAGGCTCAGAAGAGCCCACACACTCAGATCTTAACCCCAGTGTGCTGAAAGTGTCAAAACATGTTTTTCAGCAGAAATAAACATGTTTCTGCAAGTTTGGTCAACCCCATGTAAGTTATGGGGCAGTAACAGTACACTTTTCAAAACGTGTTTTTCAGCCCGAAATAAACGCGTTTTTTCAGACAACTGAATCCCCATGTAGCAACAAGGCTCAGAAGAGCCCACACACTCAGATCTTAACCCCAGTGTGCTGAAAGTGTCAAAACATGTTTTTCAGCAGAAATAAACATGTTTCTGCAAGTTTGGTCAACCCCATGTAAGTTATGGGGCAGTAACAGTACACTTTTCAAAACGTGTTTTTCAGCCCGAAATAAACGCGTTTTTTCAGACAACTGAATACCCATGTAGCAGCAAGTCTCAGAAGAGCCCACACACTCAGCTCTTAACCCCAGTGTGCAGAAAGGGTCAAAACGTGTTTTTCAGCAGAAATAAACATGTTTCTGCAAGTTTGGTCAACCCCATGTAAGTTATGGGGCAGTAACAGTACACTCTGCAAAACGTGTTTTTCAGCCCGAAATAAACGCGTTTTTTCAGACAACTGAATCCCCATGTAGCAACAAGGCTCAGAAGAGCTCACACACTCAGATCTTAACCCCAGTGTGCTGAAAGTGTCAAAACATGTTTTTCAGCAGAAATAAACATGTTTCTGCAAGTTTGGTCAACCCCATGTAAGTTATGGGGCAGTAACAGTACACTTTTCAAAACGTGTTTTTCAGCCCGAACTAAACGCGTTTTTTCAGACAACTGAATCCCCATGTAGCAACAAGGCTCAGAAGAGCCCACACACTCAGATCTTGACCCCAGTGTGCTGAAAGTGTCAAAACATGTTTTTCAGCAGAAATAAACATGTTTCTGCAAGTTTGGTTCACCCCATGTAAGTTATGGGGCAGTAACAGTACACTCTGCAAAACGTGTTTTTCAGCCCGAAATAAACGCGTTTTTTCAGACAACTGAATACCCATGTAGCAGCAAGTCTCAGAAGAGCCCACACACTCAGCTCTTAACCCCAGTGTGCAGAAAGGGTCAAAACGTGTTTTTCAGCAGAAATAAACATGTTTCTGCAAGTTTGGTCAACCCCATGTAAGTTATGGGGCAGTAACAGTACACTTTTCAAAACGTGTTTTTCAGCCCGAAATAAACGCGTTTTTTCAGACAACTGAATACCCATGTAGCAGCAAGTCTCAGAAGAGCCCACACACTCAGCTCTTAACCCCAGTGTGCAGAAAGGGTCAAAACTTGTTTTTCAGCAGAAATAAACATGTTTCTGCAAGTTTGGTCAACCCCATGTAAGTTATGGGGCAGTAACAGTACACTTTTCAAAACGTGTTTTTCAGCCCGAAATAAACGCGTTTTTTCAGACAACTGAATCCCCATGTAGCAACAAGGCTCAGAAGAGCCCACACACTCAGATCTTGACCCCAGTGTGCTGAAAGTGTCAATACATGTTTTTCAGCAGAAATAAACATGTTTCTGCAAGTTTGGTCAACCCCATGTAAGTTATGGGGCAGTAACAGTACACTCTGCAAAACGTGTTTTTCAGCCCGAAATAAACGCGTTTTTTCAGACAACTGAATACCCATGTAGCAGCAAGTCTCAGAAGAGCCCACACACTCAGCTCTTAACCCCAGTGTGCAGAAAGGGTCAAAACGTGTTTTTCAGCAGAAATAAACATGTTTCTGCAAGTTTGGTCAACCCCATGTAAGTTATGGGGCAGTAACAGTACACTTTTCAAAACGTGTTTTTCAGCCCGAAATCAACGCGTTTTTTCAGACAACTGAATCACCATGTAGCAGCAAGGCTCAGAAGAGCCCACACACTCAGATCTTAACCCCAGTGTGCAGAAAGGGTCAAAACTTGTTTTTCAGCAGAAATAAACATGTTTCTGCAAGTTTGGTCAACCCCATGTAAGTTATGGGGCAGTAACAGTACACTTTTCAAAACGTGTTTTTCAGCCCGAAATAAACGCGTTTTTTCAGACAACTGAATACCCATGTAGCAGCAAGGCTCAGAAGAGCCCACACACTCAGATCTTAACCCCAGTGTGCTGAAAGTGTCAAAACATGTTTTTCAGCAGAAATAAACATGTTTCTGCAAGTTTGGTCAACCCCATGTAAGTTATGGGGCAGTAACAGTACACTTTTCTAAACGTGTTTTTCAGCCCGAAATAAACGCGTTTTTTCAGACAACTGAATCCCCATGTAGCAACAAGGCTCAGAAGAGCCCACACACTCAGATCTTAACCCCAGTGTGCTGAAAGTGTCAAAACATGTTTTTCAGCAGAAATAAACATGTTTCTGCAAGTTTGGTCAACCCCATGTAAGTTATGGGGCAGTAACAGTACACTTTTCAAAACGTGTTTTTCAGCCCGAAATAAACGCGTTTTTTCAGACAACTGAATCCCCATGTAGCAACAAGGCTCAGAAGAGCCCACACACTCAGATCTTAACCCCAGTGTGCTGAAAGTGTCAAAACATGTTTTTCAGCAGAAATAAACATGATTCTGCAAGTTTGGTCAACCCCATGTAAGTTATGGGGCAGTAACAGTACACTCTGCAAAACGTGTTTTTCAGCCCGAAATAAACGCGTTTTTTCAGACAACTGAATACCCATGTAGCAGCAAGTCTCAGAAGAGCCCACACACTCAGCTCTTAACCCCAGTGTGCAGAAAGGGTCAAAACGTGTTTTTCAGCAGAAATAAACATGTTTCTGCAAGTTTGGTCAACCCCATGTAAGTTATGGGGCAGTAACAGTACACTTTTCAAAACGTGTTTTTCAGCCCGAAATAAACGCGTTTTTTCAGACAACTGAATCCCCATGTAGCAACAAGGCTCAGAAGAGCCCACACACTCAGATCTTAACCCCAGTGTGCTGAAAGTGTCAAAACATGTTTTTCAGCAGAAATAAACATGTTTCTGCAAGTTTGGTCAACCCCATGTAAGTTATGGGGCAGTAACAGTACACTTTTCAAAACGTGTTTTTCAGCCCGAAATAAACGCGTTTTTTCAGACAACTGAATCCCCATGTAGCAACAAGGCTCAGAAGAGCCCACACACTCAGATCTTAACCCCAGTGTGCTGAAAGTGTCAAAACATGTTTTTCAGCAGAAATAAACATGTTTCTGCAAGTTTGGTCAACCCCATGTAAGTTATGGGGCAGTAACAGTACACTTTTCAAAACGTGTTTTTCAGCCCGAAATAAACGCGTTTTTTCAGACAACTGAATCCCCATGTAGCAACAAGGCTCAGAAGAGCCCACACACTCAGATCTTAACCCCAGTGTGCTGAAAGTGTCAAAACATGTTTTTCAGCAGAAATAAACATGTTTCTGCAAGTTTGGTCAACCCCATGTAAGTTATGGGGCAGTAACAGTACACTTTTCAAAACGTGTTTTTCAGCCCGAAATAAACGCGTTTTTTCAGACAACTGAATACCCATGTAGCAGCAAGTCTCAGAAGAGCCCACACACTCAGCTCTTAACCCCAGTGTGCAGAAAGGGTCAAAACGTGTTTTTCAGCAGAAATAAACATGTTTCTGCAAGTTTGGTCAACCCCATGTAAGTTATGGGGCAGTAACAGTACACTCTGCAAAACGTGTTTTTCAGCCCGAAATAAACGCGTTTTTTCAGACAACTGAATCCCCATGTAGCAACAAGGCTCAGAAGAGCTCACACACTCAGATCTTAACCCCAGTGTGCTGAAAGTGTCAAAACATGTTTTTCAGCAGAAATAAACATGTTTCTGCAAGTTTGGTCAACCCCATGTAAGTTATGGGGCAGTAACAGTACACTTTTCAAAACGTGTTTTTCAGCCCGAACTAAACGCGTTTTTTCAGACAACTGAATCCCCATGTAGCAACAAGGCTCAGAAGAGCCCACACACTCAGATCTTGACCCCAGTGTGCTGAAAGTGTCAAAACATGTTTTTCAGCAGAAATAAACATGTTTCTGCAAGTTTGGTTCACCCCATGTAAGTTATGGGGCAGTAACAGTACACTCTGCAAAACGTGTTTTTCAGCCCGAAATAAACGCGTTTTTTCAGACAACTGAATACCCATGTAGCAGCAAGTCTCAGAAGAGCCCACACACTCAGCTCTTAACCCCAGTGTGCAGAAAGGGTCAAAACGTGTTTTTCAGCAGAAATAAACATGTTTCTGCAAGTTTGGTCAACCCCATGTAAGTTATGGGGCAGTAACAGTACACTTTTCAAAACGTGTTTTTCAGCCCGAAATAAACGCGTTTTTTCAGACAACTGAATACCCATGTAGCAGCAAGTCTCAGAAGAGCCCACACACTCAGCTCTTAACCCCAGTGTGCAGAAAGGGTCAAAACTTGTTTTTCAGCAGAAATAAACATGTTTCTGCAAGTTTGGTCAACCCCATGTAAGTTATGGGGCAGTAACAGTACACTTTTCAAAACGTGTTTTTCAGCCCGAAATAAACGCGTTTTTTCAGACAACTGAATCCCCATGTAGCAACAAGGCTCAGAAGAGCCCACACACTCAGATCTTGACCCCAGTGTGCTGAAAGTGTCAATACATGTTTTTCAGCAGAAATAAACATGTTTCTGCAAGTTTGGTCAACCCCATGTAAGTTATGGGGCAGTAACAGTACACTCTGCAAAACGTGTTTTTCAGCCCGAAATAAACGCGTTTTTTCAGACAACTGAATACCCATGTAGCAGCAAGTCTCAGAAGAGCCCACACACTCAGCTCTTAACCCCAGTGTGCAGAAAGGGTCAAAACGTGTTTTTCAGCAGAAATAAACATGTTTCTGCAAGTTTGGTCAACCCCATGTAAGTTATGGGGCAGTAACAGTACACTTTTCAAAACGTGTTTTTCAGCCCGAAATCAACGCGTTTTTTCAGACAACTGAATCACCATGTAGCAGCAAGGCTCAGAAGAGCCCACACACTCAGATCTTAACCCCAGTGTGCAGAAAGGGTCAAAACTTGTTTTTCAGCAGAAATAAACATGTTTCTGCAAGTTTGGTCAACCCCATGTAAGTTATGGGGCAGTAACAGTACACTTTTCAAAACGTGTTTTTCAGCCCGAAATAAACGCGTTTTTTCAGACAACTGAATACCCATGTAGCAGCAAGGCTCAGAAGAGCCCACACACTCAGATCTTAACCCCAGTGTGCTGAAAGTGTCAAAACATGTTTTTCAGCAGAAATAAACATGTTTCTGCAAGTTTGGTCAACCCCATGTAAGTTATGGGGCAGTAACAGTACACTTTTCTAAACGTGTTTTTCAGCCCGAAATAAACGCGTTTTTTCAGACAACTGAATCCCCATGTAGCAACAAGGCTCAGAAGAGCCCACACACTCAGATCTTAACCCCAGTGTGCTGAAAGTGTCAAAACATGTTTTTCAGCAGAAATAAACATGTTTCTGCAAGTTTGGTCAACCCCATGTAAGTTATGGGGCAGTAACAGTACACTTTTCAAAACGTGTTTTTCAGCCCGAAATAAACGCGTTTTTTCAGACAACTGAATCCCCATGTAGCAACAAGGCTCAGAAGAGCCCACACACTCAGATCTTAACCCCAGTGTGCTGAAAGTGTCAAAACATGTTTTTCAGCAGAAATAAACATGATTCTGCAAGTTTGGTCAACCCCATGTAAGTTATGGGGCAGTAACAGTACACTCTGCAAAACGTGTTTTTCAGCCCGAAATAAACGCGTTTTTTCAGACAACTGAATACCCATGTAGCAGCAAGTCTCAGAAGAGCCCACACACTCAGCTCTTAACCCCAGTGTGCAGAAAGGGTCAAAACGTGTTTTTCAGCAGAAATAAACATGTTTCTGCAAGTTTGGTCAACCCCATGTAAGTTATGGGGCAGTAACAGTACACTTTTCAAAACGTGTTTTTCAGCCCGAAATAAACGCGTTTTTTCAGACAACTGAATCCCCATGTAGCAACAAGGCTCAGAAGAGCCCACACACTCAGATCTTAACCCCAGTGTGCTGAAAGTGTCAAAACATGTTTTTCAGCAGAAATAAACATGTTTCTGCAAGTTTGGTCAACCCCATGTAAGTTATGGGGCAGTAACAGTACACTTTTCAAAACGTGTTTTTCAGCCCGAAATAAACGCGTTTTTTCAGACAACTGAATCCCCATGTAGCAACAAGGCTCAGAAGAGCCCACACACTCAGATCTTAACCCCAGTGTGCTGAAAGTGTCAAAACATGTTTTTCAGCAGAAATAAACATGTTTCTGCAAGTTTGGTCAACCCCATGTAAGTTATGGGGCAGTAACAGTACACTTTTCAAAACGTGTTTTTCAGCCCGAAATAAACGCGTTTTTTCAGACAACTGAATCCCCATGTAGCAACAAGGCTCAGAAGAGCCCACACACTCAGATCTTAACCCCAGTGTGCTGAAAGTGTCAAAACATGTTTTTCAGCAGAAATAAACATGTTTCTGCAAGTTTGGTCAACCCCATGTAAGTTATGGGGCAGTAACAGTACACTTTTCAAAACGTGTTTTTCAGCCCGAAATAAACGCGTTTTTTCAGACAACTGAATACCCATGTAGCAGCAAGTCTCAGAAGAGCCCACACACTCAGCTCTTAACCCCAGTGTGCAGAAAGGGTCAAAACGTGTTTTTCAGCAGAAATAAACATGTTTCTGCAAGTTTGGTCAACCCCATGTAAGTTATGGGGCAGTAACAGTACACTCTGCAAAACGTGTTTTTCAGCCCGAAATAAACGCGTTTTTTCAGACAACTGAATCCCCATGTAGCAACAAGGCTCAGAAGAGCTCACACACTCAGATCTTAACCCCAGTGTGCTGAAAGTGTCAAAACATGTTTTTCAGCAGAAATAAACATGTTTCTGCAAGTTTGGTCAACCCCATGTAAGTTATGGGGCAGTAACAGTACACTTTTCAAAACGTGTTTTTCAGCCCGAACTAAACGCGTTTTTTCAGACAACTGAATCCCCATGTAGCAACAAGGCTCAGAAGAGCCCACACACTCAGATCTTGACCCCAGTGTGCTGAAAGTGTCAAAACATGTTTTTCAGCAGAAATAAACATGTTTCTGCAAGTTTGGTTCACCCCATGTAAGTTATGGGGCAGTAACAGTACACTCTGCAAAACGTGTTTTTCAGCCCGAAATAAACGCGTTTTTTCAGACAACTGAATACCCATGTAGCAGCAAGTCTCAGAAGAGCCCACACACTCAGCTCTTAACCCCAGTGTGCAGAAAGGGTCAAAACGTGTTTTTCAGCAGAAATAAACATGTTTCTGCAAGTTTGGTCAACCCCATGTAAGTTATGGGGCAGTAACAGTACACTTTTCAAAACGTGTTTTTCAGCCCGAAATAAACGCGTTTTTTCAGACAACTGAATACCCATGTAGCAGCAAGTCTCAGAAGAGCCCACACACTCAGCTCTTAACCCCAGTGTGCAGAAAGGGTCAAAACTTGTTTTTCAGCAGAAATAAACATGTTTCTGCAAGTTTGGTCAACCCCATGTAAGTTATGGGGCAGTAACAGTACACTTTTCAAAACGTGTTTTTCAGCCCGAAATAAACGCGTTTTTTCAGACAACTGAATCCCCATGTAGCAACAAGGCTCAGAAGAGCCCACACACTCAGATCTTGACCCCAGTGTGCTGAAAGTGTCAATACATGTTTTTCAGCAGAAATAAACATGTTTCTGCAAGTTTGGTCAACCCCATGTAAGTTATGGGGCAGTAACAGTACACTCTGCAAAACGTGTTTTTCAGCCCGAAATAAACGCGTTTTTTCAGACAACTGAATACCCATGTAGCAGCAAGTCTCAGAAGAGCCCACACACTCAGCTCTTAACCCCAGTGTGCAGAAAGGGTCAAAACGTGTTTTTCAGCAGAAATAAACATGTTTCTGCAAGTTTGGTCAACCCCATGTAAGTTATGGGGCAGTAACAGTACACTTTTCAAAACGTGTTTTTCAGCCCGAAATCAACGCGTTTTTTCAGACAACTGAATCACCATGTAGCAGCAAGGCTCAGAAGAGCCCACACACTCAGATCTTAACCCCAGTGTGCAGAAAGGGTCAAAACTTGTTTTTCAGCAGAAATAAACATGTTTCTGCAAGTTTGGTCAACCCCATGTAAGTTATGGGGCAGTAACAGTACACTTTTCAAAACGTGTTTTTCAGCCCGAAATAAACGCGTTTTTTCAGACAACTGAATACCCATGTAGCAGCAAGGCTCAGAAGAGCCCACACACTCAGATCTTAACCCCAGTGTGCTGAAAGTGTCAAAACATGTTTTTCAGCAGAAATAAACATGTTTCTGCAAGTTTGGTCAACCCCATGTAAGTTATGGGGCAGTAACAGTACACTTTTCTAAACGTGTTTTTCAGCCCGAAATAAACGCGTTTTTTCAGACAACTGAATCCCCATGTAGCAACAAGGCTCAGAAGAGCCCACACACTCAGATCTTAACCCCAGTGTGCTGAAAGTGTCAAAACATGTTTTTCAGCAGAAATAAACATGTTTCTGCAAGTTTGGTCAACCCCATGTAAGTTATGGGGCAGTAACAGTACACTTTTCAAAACGTGTTTTTCAGCCCGAAATAAACGCGTTTTTTCAGACAACTGAATACCCATGTAGCAGCAAGTCTCAGAAGAGCCCACACACTCAGCTCTTAACCCCAGTGTGCAGAAAGGGTCAAAACGTGTTTTTCAGCAGAAATAAACATGTTTCTGCAAGTTTGGTCAACCCCATGTAAGTTATGGGGCAGTAACAGTACACTCTGCAAAACGTGTTTTTCAGCCCGAAATAAACGCGTTTTTTCAGACAACTGAATCCCCATGTAGCAGCAAGGCTCAGAAGAGCCCACACACTCAGATCTTAACCCCAGTGTGCTGAAAGTGTCAAAACATGTTTTTCAGCAGAAATAAACATGTTTCTGCAAGTTTGGTCAACCCCATGTAAGTTATGGGGCAGTAACAGTACACTTTTCAAAACGTGTTTTTCAGCCCGAAATAAACGCGTTTTTTCAGACAACTGAATCCCCATGTAGCAACAAGGCTCAGAAGAGCCCACACACTCAGATCTTAACCCCAGTGTGCTGAAAGTGTCAAAACATGTTTTTTCAGCAGAAATAAACATGTTTCTGCAAGTTTGGTCAACCCCATGTAAGTTATGGGGCAGTAACAGTACACTTTTCAAAACGTGTTTTTCAGCCCGAAATAAACGCGTTTTTTCAGACAACTGAATCCCAATGTAGCAACAAGGCTCAGAAGAGCCCACACACTCAGATCTTAACCCCAGTGTGCTGAAAGTGTCAAAACATGTTTTTCAGCAGAAATAAACATGTTTCTGCAAGTTTGGTCAACCCCATGTAAGTTATGGGGCAGTAACAGTACACTTTTCAAAACGTGTTTTTCAGCCCGAAATAAACGCGTTTTTTCAGACAACTGAATACCCATGTAGCAGCAAGTCTCAGAAGAGCCCACACACTCAGCTCTTAACCCCAGTGTGCAGAAAGGGTCAAAACGTGTTTTTCAGCAGAAATAAACATGTTTCTGCAAGTTTGGTCAACCCCATGTAAGTTATGGGGCAGTAACAGTACACTCTGCAAAACGTGTTTTTCAGCCCGAAATAAACGCGTTTTTTCAGACAACTGAATCCCCATGTAGCAGCAAGGCTCAGAAGAGCCCACACACTCAGATCTTAACCCCAGTGTGCTGAAAGTGTCAAAACATGTTTTTCAGCAGAAATAAACATGTTTCTGCAAGTTTGGTCAACCCCATGTAAGTTATGGGGCAGTAACAGTACACTTTTCAAAACGTGTTTTTCAGCCCGAAATAAACGCGTTTTTTCAGACAACTGAATCCCCATGTAGCAACAAGGCTCAGAAGAGCCCACACACTCAGATCTTAACCCCAGTGTGCTGAAAGTGTCAAAACATGTTTTTCAGCAGAAATAAACATGTTTCTGCAAGTTTGGTCAACCCCATGTAAGTTATGGGGCAGTAACAGTACACTTTTCAAAACGTGTTTTTCAGCCCGAAATAAACGCGTTTTTTCAGACAACTGAATACCCATGTAGCAGCAAGTCTCAGAAGAGCCCACACACTCAGCTCTTAACCCCAGTGTGCAGAAAGGGTCAAAACGTGTTTTTCAGCAGAAATAAACATGTTTCTGCAAGTTTGGTCAACCCCATGTAAGTTATGGGGCAGTAACAGTACACTCTGCAAAACGTGTTTTTCAGCCCGAAATAAACGCGTTTTTTCAGACAACTGAATCCCCATGTAGCAGCAAGGCTCAGAAGAGCCCACACACTCAGATCTTAACCCCAGTGTGCTGAAAGTGTCAAAACATGTTTTTCAGCAGAAATAAACATGTTTCTGCAAGTTTGGTCAACCCCATGTAAGTTATGGGGCAGTAACAGTACACTTTTCAAAACGTGTTTTTCAGCCCGAAATAAACGCGTTTTTTCAGACAACTGAATCCCCATGTAGCAACAAGGCTCAGAAGAGCCCACACACTCAGATCTTAACCCCAGTGTGCTGAAAGTGTCAAAACATGTTTTTCAGCAGAAATAAACATGTTTCTGCAAGTTTGGTCAACCCCATGTAAGTTATGGGGCAGTAACAGTACACTCTGCAAAACGTGTTTTTCAGCCCGAAATAAACGCGTTTTTTCAGACAACTGAATACCCATGTAGCAGCAAGTCTCAGAAGAGCCCACACACTCAGCTCTTAACCCCAGTGTGCAGAAAGGGTCAAAACGTGTTTTTCAGCAGAAATAAACATGTTTCTGCAAGTTTGGTCAACCCCATGTAAGTTATGGGGCAGTAACAGTACACTTTTCAAAACGTGTTTTTCAGCCCGAAATAAACGCGTTTTTTCAGACAACTGAATCCCCATGTAGCAACAAGGCTCAGAAGAGCCCACACACTCAGATCTTAACCCCAGTGTGCTGAAAGTGTCAAAACATGTTTTTCAGCAGAAATAAACATGTTTCTGCAAGTTTGGTCAACCCCATGTAAGTTATGGGGCAGTAACAGTACACTTTTCAAAACGTGTTTTTCAGCCCGAAATAAACGCGTTTTTTCAGACAACTGAATCCCCATGTAGCAACAAGGCTCAGAAGAGCCCACACACTCAGATCTTAACCCCAGTGTGCTGAAAGTGTCAAAACATGTTTTTCAGCAGAAATAAACATGTTTCTGCAAGTTTGGTCAACCCCATGTAAGTTATGGGGCAGTAACAGTACACTTTTCAAAACGTGTTTTTCAGCCCGAAATAAACGCGTTTTTTCAGACAACTGAATCCCCATGTAGCAACAAGGCTCAGAAGAGCCCACACACTCAGATCTTAACCCCAGTGTGCTGAAAGTGTCAAAACATGTTTTTCAGCAGAAATAAACATGTTTCTGCAAGTTTGGTCAACCCCATGTAAGTTATGGGGCAGTAACAGTACACTTTTCAAAACGTGTTTTTCAGCCCGAAATAAACGCGTTTTTTCAGACAACTGAATACCCATGTAGCAGCAAGTCTCAGAAGAGCCCACACACTCAGCTCTTAACCCCAGTGTGCAGAAAGGGTCAAAACGTGTTTTTCAGCAGAAATAAACATGTTTCTGCAAGTTTGGTCAACCCCATGTAAGTTATGGGGCAGTAACAGTACACTCTGCAAAACGTGTTTTTCAGCCCGAAATAAACGCGTTTTTTCAGACAACTGAATCCCCATGTAGCAACAAGGCTCAGAAGAGCTCACACACTCAGATCTTAACCCCAGTGTGCTGAAAGTGTCAAAACATGTTTTTCAGCAGAAATAAACATGTTTCTGCAAGTTTGGTCAACCCCATGTAAGTTATGGGGCAGTAACAGTACACTTTTCAAAACGTGTTTTTCAGCCCGAACTAAACGCGTTTTTTCAGACAACTGAATCCCCATGTAGCAACAAGGCTCAGAAGAGCCCACACACTCAGATCTTGACCCCAGTGTGCTGAAAGTGTCAAAACATGTTTTTCAGCAGAAATAAACATGTTTCTGCAAGTTTGGTTCACCCCATGTAAGTTATGGGGCAGTAACAGTACACTCTGCAAAACGTGTTTTTCAGCCCGAAATAAACGCGTTTTTTCAGACAACTGAATACCCATGTAGCAGCAAGTCTCAGAAGAGCCCACACACTCAGCTCTTAACCCCAGTGTGCAGAAAGGGTCAAAACGTGTTTTTCAGCAGAAATAAACATGTTTCTGCAAGTTTGGTCAACCCCATGTAAGTTATGGGGCAGTAACAGTACACTTTTCAAAACGTGTTTTTCAGCCCGAAATAAACGCGTTTTTTCAGACAACTGAATACCCATGTAGCAGCAAGTCTCAGAAGAGCCCACACACTCAGCTCTTAACCCCAGTGTGCAGAAAGGGTCAAAACTTGTTTTTCAGCAGAAATAAACATGTTTCTGCAAGTTTGGTCAACCCCATGTAAGTTATGGGGCAGTAACAGTACACTTTTCAAAACGTGTTTTTCAGCCCGAAATAAACGCGTTTTTTCAGACAACTGAATCCCCATGTAGCAACAAGGCTCAGAAGAGCCCACACACTCAGATCTTGACCCCAGTGTGCTGAAAGTGTCAATACATGTTTTTCAGCAGAAATAAACATGTTTCTGCAAGTTTGGTCAACCCCATGTAAGTTATGGGGCAGTAACAGTACACTCTGCAAAACGTGTTTTTCAGCCCGAAATAAACGCGTTTTTTCAGACAACTGAATACCCATGTAGCAGCAAGTCTCAGAAGAGCCCACACACTCAGCTCTTAACCCCAGTGTGCAGAAAGGGTCAAAACGTGTTTTTCAGCAGAAATAAACATGTTTCTGCAAGTTTGGTCAACCCCATGTAAGTTATGGGGCAGTAACAGTACACTTTTCAAAACGTGTTTTTCAGCCCGAAATCAACGCGTTTTTTCAGACAACTGAATCACCATGTAGCAGCAAGGCTCAGAAGAGCCCACACACTCAGATCTTAACCCCAGTGTGCAGAAAGGGTCAAAACTTGTTTTTCAGCAGAAATAAACATGTTTCTGCAAGTTTGGTCAACCCCATGTAAGTTATGGGGCAGTAACAGTACACTTTTCAAAACGTGTTTTTCAGCCCGAAATAAACGCGTTTTTTCAGACAACTGAATACCCATGTAGCAGCAAGGCTCAGAAGAGCCCACACACTCAGATCTTAACCCCAGTGTGCTGAAAGTGTCAAAACATGTTTTTCAGCAGAAATAAACATGTTTCTGCAAGTTTGGTCAACCCCATGTAAGTTATGGGGCAGTAACAGTACACTTTTCTAAACGTGTTTTTCAGCCCGAAATAAACGCGTTTTTTCAGACAACTGAATCCCCATGTAGCAACAAGGCTCAGAAGAGCCCACACACTCAGATCTTAACCCCAGTGTGCTGAAAGTGTCAAAACATGTTTTTCAGCAGAAATAAACATGTTTCTGCAAGTTTGGTCAACCCCATGTAAGTTATGGGGCAGTAACAGTACACTTTTCAAAACGTGTTTTTCAGCCCGAAATAAACGCGTTTTTTCAGACAACTGAATACCCATGTAGCAGCAAGTCTCAGAAGAGCCCACACACTCAGCTCTTAACCCCAGTGTGCAGAAAGGGTCAAAACGTGTTTTTCAGCAGAAATAAACATGTTTCTGCAAGTTTGGTCAACCCCATGTAAGTTATGGGGCAGTAACAGTACACTCTGCAAAACGTGTTTTTCAGCCCGAAATAAACGCGTTTTTTCAGACAACTGAATCCCCATGTAGCAGCAAGGCTCAGAAGAGCCCACACACTCAGATCTTAACCCCAGTGTGCTGAAAGTGTCAAAACATGTTTTTCAGCAGAAATAAACATGTTTCTGCAAGTTTGGTCAACCCCATGTAAGTTATGGGGCAGTAACAGTACACTTTTCAAAACGTGTTTTTCAGCCCGAAATAAACGCGTTTTTTCAGACAACTGAATCCCCATGTAGCAACAAGGCTCAGAAGAGCCCACACACTCAGATCTTAACCCCAGTGTGCTGAAAGTGTCAAAACATGTTTTTTCAGCAGAAATAAACATGTTTCTGCAAGTTTGGTCAACCCCATGTAAGTTATGGGGCAGTAACAGTACACTTTTCAAAACGTGTTTTTCAGCCCGAAATAAACGCGTTTTTTCAGACAACTGAATCCCAATGTAGCAACAAGGCTCAGAAGAGCCCACACACTCAGATCTTAACCCCAGTGTGCTGAAAGTGTCAAAACATGTTTTTCAGCAGAAATAAACATGTTTCTGCAAGTTTGGTCAACCCCATGTAAGTTATGGGGCAGTAACAGTACACTTTTCAAAACGTGTTTTTCAGCCCGAAATAAACGCGTTTTTTCAGACAACTGAATACCCATGTAGCAGCAAGTCTCAGAAGAGCCCACACACTCAGCTCTTAACCCCAGTGTGCAGAAAGGGTCAAAACGTGTTTTTCAGCAGAAATAAACATGTTTCTGCAAGTTTGGTCAACCCCATGTAAGTTATGGGGCAGTAACAGTACACTCTGCAAAACGTGTTTTTCAGCCCGAAATAAACGCGTTTTTTCAGACAACTGAATCCCCATGTAGCAGCAAGGCTCAGAAGAGCCCACACACTCAGATCTTAACCCCAGTGTGCTGAAAGTGTCAAAACATGTTTTTCAGCAGAAATAAACATGTTTCTGCAAGTTTGGTCAACCCCATGTAAGTTATGGGGCAGTAACAGTACACTTTTCAAAACGTGTTTTTCAGCCCGAAATAAACGCGTTTTTTCAGACAACTGAATCCCCATGTAGCAACAAGGCTCAGAAGAGCCCACACACTCAGATCTTAACCCCAGTGTGCTGAAAGTGTCAAAACATGTTTTTCAGCAGAAATAAACATGTTTCTGCAAGTTTGGTCAACCCCATGTAAGTTATGGGGCAGTAACAGTACACTTTTCAAAACGTGTTTTTCAGCCCGAAATAAACGCGTTTTTTCAGACAACTGAATACCCATGTAGCAGCAAGTCTCAGAAGAGCCCACACACTCAGCTCTTAACCCCAGTGTGCAGAAAGGGTCAAAACGTGTTTTTCAGCAGAAATAAACATGTTTCTGCAAGTTTGGTCAACCCCATGTAAGTTATGGGGCAGTAACAGTACACTCTGCAAAACGTGTTTTTCAGCCCGAAATAAACGCGTTTTTTCAGACAACTGAATCCCCATGTAGCAGCAAGGCTCAGAAGAGCCCACACACTCAGATCTTAACCCCAGTGTGCTGAAAGTGTCAAAACATGTTTTTCAGCAGAAATAAACATGTTTCTGCAAGTTTGGTCAACCCCATGTAAGTTATGGGGCAGTAACAGTACACTTTTCAAAACGTGTTTTTCAGCCCGAAATAAACGCGTTTTTTCAGACAACTGAATCCCCATGTAGCAACAAGGCTCAGAAGAGCCCACACACTCAGATCTTAACCCCAGTGTGCTGAAAGTGTCAAAACATGTTTTTCAGCAGAAATAAACATGTTTCTGCAAGTTTGGTCAACCCCATGTAAGTTATGGGGCAGTAACAGAACACTTTTCAAAACGTGTTTTTCAGCCCGAAATAAACGCGTTTTTTCAGACAACTGAATCCCCATGTAGCAACAAGGCTCAGAAGAGCCCACACACTCAGATCTTAACCCCAGTGTGCTGAAAGTGTCAAAACATGTTTTTCAGCAGAAATAAACATGTTTCTGCAAGTTTGGTCAACCCCATGTAAGTTATGGGGCAGTAACAGTACACTTTTCAAAACGTGTTTTTCAGCCCGAAATAAACGCGTTTTTTCAGACAACTGAATCCCCATGTAGCAACAAGGCTCAGAAGAGCCCACACACTCAGATCTTAACCCCAGTGTGCTGAAAGTGTCAAAACATGTTTTTCAGCAGAAATAAACATGTTTCTGCAAGTTTGGTCAACCCCATGTAAGTTATGGGGCAGTAACAGTACACTTTTCAAAACGTGTTTTTCAGCCCGAAATAAACGCGTTTTTTCAGACAACTGAATACCCATGTAGCAGCAAGTCTCAGAAGAGCCCACACACTCAGCTCTTAACCCCAGTGTGCAGAAAGGGTCAAAACGTGTTTTTCAGCAGAAATAAACATGTTTCTGCAAGTTTGGTCAACCCCATGTAAGTTATGGGGCAGTAACAGTACACTCTGCAAAACGTGTTTTTCAGCCCGAAATAAACGCGTTTTTTCAGACAACTGAATACCCATGTAGCAGCAAGGCTCAGACGAGCCCACACACTCAGATCTTAACCCCAGTGTGCAGAAAGGGTCAAAACGTGTTTTTCAGCAGAAATAAACATGTTTCTGCAAGTTTGGTCAACCCCATGTAAGTTATGGAGCAGTAACAGTACACTCTGCAAAACGTGTTTTTCAGCCCGAAATAAACGCGTTTTTTCAGACAACTGAATCCCCATGTAGCAACAAGGCTCAGAAGAGCCCACACACTCAGATCTTGACCCCAGTGTGCTGAAAGTGTCAAAACATGTTTTTCAGCAGAAATAAACATGATTCTGCAAGTTTGGTCAACCCCATGTAAGTTATGGGGCAGTAACAGTACACTCTGCAAAACGTGTTTTTCAGCCCGAAATAAACGCGTTTTTTCAGACAACTGAATACCCATGTAGCAGCAAGTCTCAGAAGAGCCCACACACTCAGCTCTTAACCCCAGTGTGCAGAAAGGGTCAAAACGTGTTTTTCAGCAGAAATAAACATGTTTCTGCAAGTTTGGTCAACCCCATGTAAGTTATGGGGCAGTAACAGTACACTTTTCAAAACGTGTTTTTCAGCCCGAAATAAACGCGTTTTTTCAGACAACTGAATCCCCATGTAGCAACAAGGCTCAGAAGAGCCCACACACTCAGATCTTAACCCCAGTGTGCTGAAAGTGTCAAAACATGTTTTTCAGCAGAAATAAACATGTTTCTGCAAGTTTGGTCAACCCCATGTAAGTTATGGGGCAGTAACAGTACACTTTTCAAAACGTGTTTTTCAGCCCGAAATAAACGCGTTTTTTCAGACAACTGAATCCCCATGTAGCAACAAGGCTCAGAAGAGCCCACACACTCAGATCTTAACCCCAGTGTGCTGAAAGTGTCAAAACATGTTTTTCAGCAGAAATAAACATGTTTCTGCAAGTTTGGTCAACCCCATGTAAGTTATGGGGCAGTAACAGTACACTTTTCAAAACGTGTTTTTCAGCCCGAAATAAACGCGTTTTTTCAGACAACTGAATCCCCATGTAGCAACAAGGCTCAGAAGAGCCCACACACTCAGATCTTAACCCCAGTGTGCTGAAAGTGTCAAAACATGTTTTTCAGCAGAAATAAACATGTTTCTGCAAGTTTGGTCAACCCCATGTAAGTTATGGGGCAGTAACAGTACACTTTTCAAAACGTGTTTTTCAGCCCGAAATAAACGCGTTTTTTCAGACAACTGAATACCCATGTAGCAGCAAGTCTCAGAAGAGCCCACACACTCAGCTCTTAACCCCAGTGTGCAGAAAGGGTCAAAACGTGTTTTTCAGCAGAAATAAACATGTTTCTGCAAGTTTGGTCAACCCCATGTAAGTTATGGGGCAGTAACAGTACACTCTGCAAAACGTGTTTTTCAGCCCGAAATAAACGCGTTTTTTCAGACAACTGAATCCCCATGTAGCAACAAGGCTCAGAAGAGCTCACACACTCAGATCTTAACCCCAGTGTGCTGAAAGTGTCAAAACATGTTTTTCAGCAGAAATAAACATGTTTCTGCAAGTTTGGTCAACCCCATGTAAGTTATGGGGCAGTAACAGTACACTTTTCAAAACGTGTTTTTCAGCCCGAACTAAACGCGTTTTTTCAGACAACTGAATCCCCATGTAGCAACAAGGCTCAGAAGAGCCCACACACTCAGATCTTGACCCCAGTGTGCTGAAAGTGTCAAAACATGTTTTTCAGCAGAAATAAACATGTTTCTGCAAGTTTGGTTCACCCCATGTAAGTTATGGGGCAGTAACAGTACACTCTGCAAAACGTGTTTTTCAGCCCGAAATAAACGCGTTTTTTCAGACAACTGAATACCCATGTAGCAGCAAGTCTCAGAAGAGCCCACACACTCAGCTCTTAACCCCAGTGTGCAGAAAGGGTCAAAACGTGTTTTTCAGCAGAAATAAACATGTTTCTGCAAGTTTGGTCAACCCCATGTAAGTTATGGGGCAGTAACAGTACACTTTTCAAAACGTGTTTTTCAGCCCGAAATAAACGCGTTTTTTCAGACAACTGAATACCCATGTAGCAGCAAGTCTCAGAAGAGCCCACACACTCAGCTCTTAACCCCAGTGTGCAGAAAGGGTCAAAACTTGTTTTTCAGCAGAAATAAACATGTTTCTGCAAGTTTGGTCAACCCCATGTAAGTTATGGGGCAGTAACAGTACACTTTTCAAAACGTGTTTTTCAGCCCGAAATAAACGCGTTTTTTCAGACAACTGAATCCCCATGTAGCAACAAGGCTCAGAAGAGCCCACACACTCAGATCTTGACCCCAGTGTGCTGAAAGTGTCAATACATGTTTTTCAGCAGAAATAAACATGTTTCTGCAAGTTTGGTCAACCCCATGTAAGTTATGGGGCAGTAACAGTACACTCTGCAAAACGTGTTTTTCAGCCCGAAATAAACGCGTTTTTTCAGACAACTGAATACCCATGTAGCAGCAAGTCTCAGAAGAGCCCACACACTCAGCTCTTAACCCCAGTGTGCAGAAAGGGTCAAAACGTGTTTTTCAGCAGAAATAAACATGTTTCTGCAAGTTTGGTCAACCCCATGTAAGTTATGGGGCAGTAACAGTACACTTTTCAAAACGTGTTTTTCAGCCCGAAATCAACGCGTTTTTTCAGACAACTGAATCACCATGTAGCAGCAAGGCTCAGAAGAGCCCACACACTCAGATCTTAACCCCAGTGTGCAGAAAGGGTCAAAACTTGTTTTTCAGCAGAAATAAACATGTTTCTGCAAGTTTGGTCAACCCCATGTAAGTTATGGGGCAGTAACAGTACACTTTTCAAAACGTGTTTTTCAGCCCGAAATAAACGCGTTTTTTCAGACAACTGAATACCCATGTAGCAGCAAGGCTCAGAAGAGCCCACACACTCAGATCTTAACCCCAGTGTGCTGAAAGTGTCAAAACATGTTTTTCAGCAGAAATAAACATGTTTCTGCAAGTTTGGTCAACCCCATGTAAGTTATGGGGCAGTAACAGTACACTTTTCTAAACGTGTTTTTCAGCCCGAAATAAACGCGTTTTTTCAGACAACTGAATCCCCATGTAGCAACAAGGCTCAGAAGAGCCCACACACTCAGATCTTAACCCCAGTGTGCTGAAAGTGTCAAAACATGTTTTTCAGCAGAAATAAACATGTTTCTGCAAGTTTGGTCAACCCCATGTAAGTTATGGGGCAGTAACAGTACACTTTTCAAAACGTGTTTTTCAGCCCGAAATAAACGCGTTTTTTCAGACAACTGAATCCCCATGTAGCAACAAGGCTCAGAAGAGCCCACACACTCAGATCTTAACCCCAGTGTGCTGAAAGTGTCAAAACATGTTTTTCAGCAGAAATAAACATGTTTCTGCAAGTTTGGTCAACCCCATGTAAGTTATGGGGCAGTAACAGTACACTTTTCAAAACGTGTTTTTCAGCCCGAAATAAACGCGTTTTTTCAGACAACTGAATACCCATGTAGCAGCAAGTCTCAGAAGAGCCCACACACTCAGCTCTTAACCCCAGTGTGCAGAAAGGGTCAAAACGTGTTTTTCAGCAGAAATAAACATGTTTCTGCAAGTTTGGTCAACCCCATGTAAGTTATGGGGCAGTAACAGTACACTCTGCAAAACGTGTTTTTCAGCCCGAAATAAACGCGTTTTTTCAGACAACTGAATCCCCATGTAGCAACAAGGCTCAGAAGAGCTCACACACTCAGATCTTAACCCCAGTGTGCTGAAAGTGTCAAAACATGTTTTTCAGCAGAAATAAACATGTTTCTGCAAGTTTGGTCAACCCCATGTAAGTTATGGGGCAGTAACAATACACTTTTCAAAACGTGTTTTTCAGCCCGAAATAAACGCGTTTTTTCAGACAACTGAATCCCCATGTAGCAACAAGGCTCAGAAGAGCCCACACACTCAGATCTTGACCCCAGTGTGCTGAAAGTGTCAAAACATGTTTTTCAGCAGAAATAAACATGTTTCTGCAAGTTTGGTTCACCCCATGTAAGTTATGGGGCAGTAACAGTACACTCTGCAAAACGTGTTTTTCAGCCCGAAATAAACGCGTTTTTTCAGACAACTGAATACCCATGTAGCAGCAAGTCTCAGAAGAGCCCACACACTCAGCTCTTAACCCCAGTGAGCAGAAAGGGTCAAAACGTGTTTTTCAGCAGAAATAAACATGTTTCTGCAAGTTTGGTCAACCCCATGTAAGTTATGGGGCAGTAACAGTACACTTTTCAAAACGTGTTTTTCAGCCCGAAATAAACGCGTTTTTTCAGACAACTGAATCCCCATGTAGCAACAAGGCTCAGAAGAGCCCACACACTCAGATCTTAACCCCAGTGTGCTGAAAGTGTCAAAACATGTTTTTCAGCAGAAATAAACATGTTTCTGCAAGTTTGGTCAACCCCATGTAAGTTATGGGGCAGTAACAGTACACTTTTCAAAACGTGTTTTTCAGCCCGAAATAAACGCGTTTTTTCAGACAACTGAATCCCCATGTAGCAACAAGGCTCAGAAGAGCCCACACACTCAGATCTTAACCCCAGTGTGCTGAAAGTGTCAAAACATGTTTTTCAGCAGAAATAAACATGTTTCTGCAAGTTTGGTCAACCCCATGTAAGTTATGGGGCAGTAACAGTACACTTTTCAAAACGTGTTTTTCAGCCCGAAATAAACGCGTTTTTTCAGACAACTGAATCCCCAAGTAGCAACAAGGCTCAGAAGAGCCCACACACTCAGATCTTAACCCCAGTGTGCTGAAAGTGTCAAAACATGTTTTTCAGCAGAAATAAACATGTTTCTGCAAGTTTGGTCAACCCCATGTAAGTTATGGGGCAGTAACAGTACACTTTTCAAAACGTGTTTTTCAGCCCGAAATAAACGCGTTTTTTCAGACAACTGAATACCCATGTAGCAGCAAGTCTCAGAAGAGCCCACACACTCAGCTCTTAACCCCAGTGTGCAGAAAGGGTCAAAACGTGTTTTTCAGCAGAAATAAACATGTTTCTGCAAGTTTGGTCAACCCCATGTAAGTTATGGGGCAGTAACAGTACACTCTGCAAAACGTGTTTTTCAGCCCGAAATAAACGCGTTTTTTCAGACAACTGAATCCCCATGTAGCAGCAAGGCTCAGAAGAGCCCACACACTCAGATCTTAACCCCAGTGTGCTGAAAGTGTCAAAACATGTTTTTCAGCAGAAATAAACATGTTTCTGCAAGTTTGGTCAACCCCATGTAAGTTATGGGGCAGTAACAGTACACTTTTCAAAACGTGTTTTTCAGCCCGAAATAAACGCGTTTTTTCAGACAACTGAATCCCCATGTAGCAACAAGGCTCAGAAGAGCCCACACACTCAGATCTTGACCCCAGTGTGCTGAAAGTGTCAATACATGTTTTTCAGCAGAAATAAACATGTTTCTGCAAGTTTGGTCAACCCCATGTAAGTTATGGGGCAGTAACAGTACACTCTGCAAAACGTGTTTTTCAGCCCGAAATAAACGCGTTTTTTCAGACAACTGAATACCCATGTAGCAGCAAGTCTCAGAAGAGCCCACACACTCAGCTCTTAACCCCAGTGTGCAGAAAGGGTCAAAACGTGTTTTTCAGCAGAAATAAACATGTTTCTGCAAGTTTGGTCAACCCCATGTAAGTTATGGGGCAGTAACAGTACACTCTGCAAAACGTGTTTTTCAGCCCGAAATAAACGCGTTTTTTCAGACAACTGAATCCCCATGTAGCAGCAAGGCTCAGAAGAGCCCACACACTCAGATCTTAACCCCAGTGTGCAGAAAGGGTCAAAACGTGTTTTTCAGCAGAAATAAACATGTTTCTGCAAGTTTGGTCAACCCCATGTAAGTTATGGGGCAGTAACAGTACACTTTTCAAAACGTGTTTTTCAGCCCGAAATCAACGCGTTTTTTCAGACAACTGAATCACCATGTAGCAGCAAGGCTCAGAAGAGCCCACACACTCAGATCTTAACCCCAGTGTGCAGAAAGGGTCAAAACTTGTTTTTCAGCAGAAATAAACATGTTTCTGCAAGTTTGGTCAACCCCATGTAAGTTATGGGGCAGTAACAGTACACTTTTCAAAACGTGTTTTTCAGCCCGAAATAAACGCGTTTTTTCAGACAACTGAATACCCATGTAGCAGCAAGGCTCAGAAGAGCCCACACACTCAGATCTTAACCCCAGTGTGCTGAAAGTGTCAAAACATGTTTTTCAGCAGAAATAAACATGTTTCTGCAAGTTTGGTCAACCCCATGTAAGTTATGGGGCAGTAACAGTACACTTTTCTAAACGTGTTTTTCAGCCCGAAATAAACGCGTTTTTTCAGACAACTGAATCCCCATGTAGCAACAAGGCTCAGAAGAGCCCACACACTCAGATCTTAACCCCAGTGTGCTGAAAGTGTCAAAACATGTTTTTCAGCAGAAATAAACATGTTTCTGCAAGTTTGGTCAACCCCATGTAAGTTATGGGGCAGTAACAGTACACTTTTCAAAACGTGTTTTTCAGCCCGAAATAAACGCGTTTTTTCAGACAACTGAATCCCCATGTAGCAACAAGGCTCAGAAGAGCCCACACACTCAGATCTTAACCCCAGTGTGCTGAAAGTGTCAAAACATGTTTTTCAGCAGAAATAAACATGTTTCTGCAAGTTTGGTCAACCCCATGTAAGTTATGGGGCAGTAACAGTACACTTTTCAAAACGTGTTTTTCAGCCCGAAATAAACGCGTTTTTTCAGACAACTGAATACCCATGTAGCAGCAAGTCTCAGAAGAGCCCACACACTCAGCTCTTAACCCCAGTGTGCAGAAAGGGTCAAAACGTGTTTTTCAGCAGAAATAAACATGTTTCTGCAAGTTTGGTCAACCCCATGTAAGTTATGGGGCAGTAACAGTACACTCTGCAAAACGTGTTTTTCAGCCCGAAATAAACGCGTTTTTTCAGACAACTGAATCCCCATGTAGCAACAAGGCTCAGAAGAGCCCACACACTCAGATCTTAACCCCAGTGTGCTGAAAGTGTCAAAACATGTTTTTCAGCAGAAATAAACATGTTTCTGCAAGTTTGGTCAACCCCATGTAAGTTATGGGGCAGTAACAGTACACTTTTCAAAACGTGTTTTTCAGCCCGAAATAAACGCGTTTTTTCAGACAACTGAATCCCCATGTAGCAACAAGGCTCAGAAGAGCCCACACACTCAGATCTTAACCCCAGTGTGCTGAAAGTGTCAAAACATGTTTTTCAGCAGAAATAAACATGTTTCTGCAAGTTTGGTCAACCCCATGTAAGTTATGGGGCAGTAACAGTACACTTTTCAAAACGTGTTTTTCAGCCCGAAATAAACGCGTTTTTTCAGACAACTGAATCCCCATGTAGCAACAAGGCTCAGAAGAGCCCACACACTCAGATCTTAACCCCAGTGTGCTGAAAGTGTCAAAACATGTTTTTCAGCAGAAATAAACATGTTTCTGCAAGTTTGGTCAACCCCATGTAAGTTATGGGGCAGTAACAGTACACTTTTCAAAACGTGTTTTTCAGCCCGAAATAAACGCGTTTTTTCAGACAACTGAATACCCATGTAGCAGCAAGTCTCAGAAGAGCCCACACACTCAGCTCTTAACCCCAGTGTGCAGAAAGGGTCAAAACGTGTTTTTCAGCAGAAATAAACATGTTTCTGCAAGTTTGGTCAACCCCATGTAAGTTATGGGGCAGTAACAGTACACTCTGCAAAACGTGTTTTTCAGCCCGAAATAAACGCGTTTTTTCAGACAACTGAATCCCCATGTAGCAACAAGGCTCAGAAGAGCTCACACACTCAGATCTTAACCCCAGTGTGCTGAAAGTGTCAAAACATGTTTTTCAGCAGAAATAAACATGTTTCTGCAAGTTTGGTCAACCCCATGTAAGTTATGGGGCAGTAACAGTACACTTTTCAAAACGTGTTTTTCAGCCCGAAATAAACGCGTTTTTTCAGACAACTGAATCCCCATGTAGCAACAAGGCTCAGAAGAGCCCACACACTCAGATCTTGACCCCAGTGTGCTGAAAGTGTCAAAACATGTTTTTCAGCAGAAATAAACATGTTTCTGCAAGTTTGGTCAACCCCATGTAAGTTATGGGGCAGTAACAGTACACTCTGCAAAACGTGTTTTTCAGCCCGAAATAAACGCGTTTTTTCAGACAACTGAATACCCATGTAGCAGCAAGTCTCAGAAGAGCCCACACACTCAGCTCTTAACCCCAGTGTGCAGAAAGGGTCAAAACGTGTTTTTCAGCAGAAATAAACATGTTTCTGCAAGTTTGGTCAACCCCATGTAAGTTATGGGGCAGTAACAGTACACTTTTCAAAACGTGTTTTTCAGCCCGAAATAAACGCGTTTTTTCAGACAACTGAATCCCCATGTAGCAACAAGGCTCAGAAGAGCCCACACACTCAGATCTTAACCCCAGTGTGCTGAAAGTGTCAAAACATGTTTTTCAGCAGAAATAAACATGTTTCTGCAAGTTTGGTCAACCCCATGTAAGTTATGGGGCAGTAACAGTACACTTTTCAAAACGTGTTTTTCAGCCCGAAATAAACGCGTTTTTTCAGACAACTGAATCCCCATGTAGCAACAAGGCTCAGAAGAGCCCACACACTCAGATCTTAACCCCAGTGTGCTGAAAGTGTCAAAACATGTTTTTCAGCAGAAATAAACATGTTTCTGCAAGTTTGGTCAACCCCATGTAAGTTATGGGGCAGTAACAGTACACTTTTCAAAACGTGTTTTTCAGCCCGAAATAAACGCGTTTTTTCAGACAACTGAATACCCATGTAGCAGCAAGTCTCAGAAGAGCCCACACACTCAGCTCTTAACCCCAGTGTGCAGAAAGGGTCAAAACGTGTTTTTCAGCAGAAATAAACATGTTTCTGCAAGTTTGGTCAACCCCATGTAAGTTATGGGGCAGTAACAGTACACTCTGCAAAACGTGTTTTTCAGCCCGAAATAAACGCGTTTTTTCAGACAACTGAATCCCCATGTAGCAGCAAGGCTCAGAAGAGCCCACACACTCAGATCTTAACCCCAGTGTGCTGAAAGTGTCAAAACATGTTTTTCAGCAGAAATAAACATGTTTCTGCAAGTTTGGTCAACCCCATGTAAGTTATGGGGCAGTAACAGTACACTTTTCAAAACGTGTTTTTCAGCCCGAAATAAACGCGTTTTTTCAGACAACTGAATCCCCATGTAGCAACAAGGCTCAGAAGAGCCCACACACTCAGATCTTAACCCCAGTGTGCTGAAAGTGTCAAAACATTTTTTTCAGCAGAAATAAACATGTTTCTGCAAGTTTGGTCAACCCCATGTAAGTTATGGGGCAGTAACAGTACACTTTTCAAAACGTGTTTTTCAGCCCGAAATAAACGCGTTTTTTCAGACAACTGAATCCCCATGTAGCAACAAGGCTCAGAAGAGCCCACACACTCAGATCTTAACCCCAGTGTGCTGAAAGTGTCAAAACATGTTTTTCAGCAGAAATAAACATGTTTCTGCAAGTTTGGTCAACCCCATGTAAGTTATGGGGCAGTAACAGTACACTTTTCAAAACGTGTTTTTCAGCCCGAAATAAACGCGTTTTTTCAGACAACTGAATACCCATGTAGCAGCAAGTCTCAGAAGAGCCCACACACTCAGCTCTTAACCCCAGTGTGCAGAAAGGGTCAAAACGTGTTTTTCAGCAGAAATAAACATGTTTCTGCAAGTTTGGTCAACCCCATGTAAGTTATGGGGCAGTAACAGTACACTCTGCAAAACGTGTTTTTCAGCCCGAAATAAACGCGTTTTTTCAGACAACTGAATCCCCATGTAGCAGCAAGGCTCAGAAGAGCCCACACACTCAGATCTTAACCCCAGTGTGCTGAAAGTGTCAAAACATGTTTTTCAGCAGAAATAAACATGTTTCTGCAAGTTTGGTCAACCCCATGTAAGTTATGGGGCAGTAACAGTACACTTTTCAAAACGTGTTTTTCAGCCCGAAATAAACGCGTTTTTTCAGACAACTGAATCCCCATGTAGCAACAAGGCTCAGAAGAGCCCACACACTCAGATCTTAACCCCAGTGTGCTGAAAGTGTCAAAACATGTTTTTCAGCAGAAATAAACATGTTTCTGCAAGTTTGGTCAACCCCATGTAAGTTATGGGGCAGTAACAGAACACTTTTCAAAACGTGTTTTTCAGCCCGAAATAAACGCGTTTTTTCAGACAACTGAATCCCCATGTAGCAACAAGGCTCAGAAGAGCCCACACACTCAGATCTTAACCCCAGTGTGCTGAAAGTGTCAAAACATGTTTTTCAGCAGAAATAAACATGTTTCTGCAAGTTTGGTCAACCCCATGTAAGTTATGGGGCAGTAACAGTACACTTTTCAAAACGTGTTTTTCAGCCCGAAATAAACGCGTTTTTTCAGACAACTGAATCCCCATGTAGCAACAAGGCTCAGAAGAGCCCACACACTCAGATCTTAACCCCAGTGTGCTGAAAGTGTCAAAACATGTTTTTCAGCAGAAATAAACATGTTTCTGCAAGTTTTGTCAACCCCATGTAAGTTATGGGGCAGTAACAGTACACTTTTCAAAACGTGTTTTTCAGCCCGAAATAAACGCGTTTTTTCAGACAACTGAATACCCATGTAGCAGCAAGTCTCAGAAGAGCCCACACACTCAGCTCTTAACCCCAGTGTGCAGAAAGGGTCAAAACGTGTTTTTCAGCAGAAATAAACATGTTTCTGCAAGTTTGGTCAACCCCATGTAAGTTATGGGGCAGTAACAGTACACTCTGCAAAACGTGTTTTTCAGCCCGAAATAAACGCGTTTTTTCAGACAACTGAATACCCATGTAGCAGCAAGGCTCAGACGAGCCCACACACTCAGATCTTAACCCCAGTGTGCAGAAAGGGTCAAAACGTGTTTTTCAGCAGAAATAAACATGTTTCTGCAAGTTTGGTCAACCCCATGTAAGTTATGGAGCAGTAACAGTACACTCTGCAAAACGTGTTTTTCAGCCCGAAATAAACGCGTTTTTTCAGACAACTGAATCCCCATGTAGCAACAAGGCTCAGAAGAGCCCACACACTCAGATCTTAACCCCAGTGTGCTGAAAGTGTCAAAACATGTTTTTCAGCAGAAATAAACATGTTTCTGCAAGTTTGGTCAACCCCATGTAAGTTATGGGGCAGTAACAGTACACTCTGCAAAACGTGTTTTTCAGCCCGAAATAAACGCGTTTTTTCAGACAACTGAATACCCATGTAGCAGCAAGTCTCAGAAGAGCCCACACACTCAGCTCTTAACCCCAGTGTGCAGAAAGGGTCAAAACGTGTTTTTCAGCAGAAATAAACATGTTTCTGCAAGTTTGGTCAACCCCATGTAAGTTATGGGGCAGTAACAGTACACTTTTCAAAACGTGTTTTTCAGCCCGAAATAAACGCGTTTTTTCAGACAACTGAATCACCATGTAGCAGCAAGGCTCAGAAGAGCCCACACACTCAGATCTTAACCCCAGTGTGCAGAAAGGGTCAAAACTTGTTTTTCAGCAGAAATAAACATGTTTCTGCAAGTTTGGTCAACCCCATGTAAGTTATGGGGCAGTAACAGTACACTTTTCAAAACGTGTTTTTCAGCCCGAAATAAACGCGTTTTTTCAGACAACTGAATACCCATGTAGCAGCAAGGCTCAGAAGAGCCCACACACTCAGATCTTAACCCCAGTGTGCTGAAAGTGTCAAAACATGTTTTTCAGCAGAAATAAACATGTTTCTGCAAGTTTGGTCAACCCCATGTAAGTTATGGGGCAGTAACAGTACACTTTTCTAAACGTGTTTTTCAGCCCGAAATAAACGCGTTTTTTCAGACAACTGAATCCCCATGTAGCAACAAGGCTCAGAAGAGCCCACACACTCAGATCTTAACCCCAGTGTGCTGAAAGTGTCAAAACATGTTTTTCAGCAGAAATAAACATGTTTCTGCAAGTTTGGTCAACCCCATGTAAGTTATGGGGCAGTAACAGTACACTTTTCAAAACGTGTTTTTCAGCCCGAAATAAACGCGTTTTTTCAGACAACTGAATCCCCATGTAGCAACAAGGCTCAGAAGAGCCCACACACTCAGATCTTAACCCCAGTGTGCTGAAAGTGTCAAAACATGTTTTTCAGCAGAAATAAACATGTTTCTGCAAGTTTGGTCAACCCCATGTAAGTTATGGGGCAGTAACAGTACACTTTTCAAAACGTGTTTTTCAGCCCGAAATAAACGCGTTTTTTCAGACAACTGAATACCCATGTAGCAGCAAGTCTCAGAAGAGCCCACACACTCAGCTCTTAACCCCAGTGTGCAGAAAGGGTCAAAACGTGTTTTTCAGCAGAAATAAACATGTTTCTGCAAGTTTGGTCAACCCCATGTAAGTTATGGGGCAGTAACAGTACACTCTGCAAAACGTGTTTTTCAGCCCGAAATAAACGCGTTTTTTCAGACAACTGAATCCCCATGTAGCAACAAGGCTCAGAAGAGCTCACACACTCAGATCTTAACCCCAGTGTGCTGAAAGTGTCAAAACATGTTTTTCAGCAGAAATAAACATGTTTCTGCAAGTTTGGTCAACCCCATGTAAGTTATGGGGCAGTAACAATACACTTTTCAAAACGTGTTTTTCAGCCCGAAATAAACGCGTTTTTTCAGACAACTGAATCCCCATGTAGCAACAAGGCTCAGAAGAGCCCACACACTCAGATCTTGACCCCAGTGTGCTGAAAGTGTCAAAACATGTTTTTCAGCAGAAATAAACATGTTTCTGCAAGTTTGGTTCACCCCATGTAAGTTATGGGGCAGTAACAGTACACTCTGCAAAACGTGTTTTTCAGCCCGAAATAAACGCGTTTTTTCAGACAACTGAATACCCATGTAGCAGCAAGTCTCAGAAGAGCCCACACACTCAGCTCTTAACCCCAGTGAGCAGAAAGGGTCAAAACGTGTTTTTCAGCAGAAATAAACATGTTTCTGCAAGTTTGGTCAACCCCATGTAAGTTATGGGGCAGTAACAGTACACTTTTCAAAACGTGTTTTTCAGCCCGAAATAAACGCGTTTTTTCAGACAACTGAATCCCCATGTAGCAACAAGGCTCAGAAGAGCCCACACACTCAGATCTTAACCCCAGTGTGCTGAAAGTGTCAAAACATGTTTTTCAGCAGAAATAAACATGTTTCTGCAAGTTTGGTCAACCCCATGTAAGTTATGGGGCAGTAACAGTACACTTTTCAAAACGTGTTTTTCAGCCCGAAATAAACGCGTTTTTTCAGACAACTGAATCCCCATGTAGCAACAAGGCTCAGAAGAGCCCACACACTCAGATCTTAACCCCAGTGTGCTGAAAGTGTCAAAACATGTTTTTCAGCAGAAATAAACATGTTTCTGCAAGTTTGGTCAACCCCATGTAAGTTATGGGGCAGTAACAGTACACTTTTCAAAACGTGTTTTTCAGCCCGAAATAAACGCGTTTTTTCAGACAACTGAATCCCCAAGTAGCAACAAGGCTCAGAAGAGCCCACACACTCAGATCTTAACCCCAGTGTGCTGAAAGTGTCAAAACATGTTTTTCAGCAGAAATAAACATGTTTCTGCAAGTTTGGTCAACCCCATGTAAGTTATGGGGCAGTAACAGTACACTTTTCAAAACGTGTTTTTCAGCCCGAAATAAACGCGTTTTTTCAGACAACTGAATACCCATGTAGCAGCAAGTCTCAGAAGAGCCCACACACTCAGCTCTTAACCCCAGTGTGCAGAAAGGGTCAAAACGTGTTTTTCAGCAGAAATAAACATGTTTCTGCAAGTTTGGTCAACCCCATGTAAGTTATGGGGCAGTAACAGTACACTCTGCAAAACGTGTTTTTCAGCCCGAAATAAACGCGTTTTTTCAGACAACTGAATCCCCATGTAGCAGCAAGGCTCAGAAGAGCCCACACACTCAGATCTTAACCCCAGTGTGCTGAAAGTGTCAAAACATGTTTTTCAGCAGAAATAAACATGTTTCTGCAAGTTTGGTCAACCCCATGTAAGTTATGGGGCAGTAACAGTACACTTTTCAAAACGTGTTTTTCAGCCCGAAATAAACGCGTTTTTTCAGACAACTGAATCCCCATGTAGCAACAAGGCTCAGAAGAGCCCACACACTCAGATCTTGACCCCAGTGTGCTGAAAGTGTCAATACATGTTTTTCAGCAGAAATAAACATGTTTCTGCAAGTTTGGTCAACCCCATGTAAGTTATGGGGCAGTAACAGTACACTCTGCAAAACGTGTTTTTCAGCCCGAAATAAACGCGTTTTTTCAGACAACTGAATACCCATGTAGCAGCAAGTCTCAGAAGAGCCCACACACTCAGCTCTTAACCCCAGTGTGCAGAAAGGGTCAAAACGTGTTTTTCAGCAGAAATAAACATGTTTCTGCAAGTTTGGTCAACCCCATGTAAGTTATGGGGCAGTAACAGTACACTCTGCAAAACGTGTTTTTCAGCCCGAAATAAACGCGTTTTTTCAGACAACTGAATCCCCATGTAGCAGCAAGGCTCAGAAGAGCCCACACACTCAGATCTTAACCCCAGTGTGCAGAAAGGGTCAAAACGTGTTTTTCAGCAGAAATAAACATGTTTCTGCAAGTTTGGTCAACCCCATGTAAGTTATGGGGCAGTAACAGTACACTTTTCAAAACGTGTTTTTCAGCCCGAAATCAACGCGTTTTTTCAGACAACTGAATCACCATGTAGCAGCAAGGCTCAGAAGAGCCCACACACTCAGATCTTAACCCCAGTGTGCAGAAAGGGTCAAAACTTGTTTTTCAGCAGAAATAAACATGTTTCTGCAAGTTTGGTCAACCCCATGTAAGTTATGGGGCAGTAACAGTACACTTTTCAAAACGTGTTTTTCAGCCCGAAATAAACGCGTTTTTTCAGACAACTGAATACCCATGTAGCAGCAAGGCTCAGAAGAGCCCACACACTCAGATCTTAACCCCAGTGTGCTGAAAGTGTCAAAACATGTTTTTCAGCAGAAATAAACATGTTTCTGCAAGTTTGGTCAACCCCATGTAAGTTATGGGGCAGTAACAGTACACTTTTCTAAACGTGTTTTTCAGCCCGAAATAAACGCGTTTTTTCAGACAACTGAATCCCCATGTAGCAACAAGGCTCAGAAGAGCCCACACACTCAGATCTTAACCCCAGTGTGCTGAAAGTGTCAAAACATGTTTTTCAGCAGAAATAAACATGTTTCTGCAAGTTTGGTCAACCCCATGTAAGTTATGGGGCAGTAACAGTACACTTTTCAAAACGTGTTTTTCAGCCCGAAATAAACGCGTTTTTTCAGACAACTGAATCCCCATGTAGCAACAAGGCTCAGAAGAGCCCACACACTCAGATCTTAACCCCAGTGTGCTGAAAGTGTCAAAACATGTTTTTCAGCAGAAATAAACATGTTTCTGCAAGTTTGGTCAACCCCATGTAAGTTATGGGGCAGTAACAGTACACTTTTCAAAACGTGTTTTTCAGCCCGAAATAAACGCGTTTTTTCAGACAACTGAATCCCCATGTAGCAACAAGGCTCAGAAGAGCCCACACACTCAGATCTTAACCCCAGTGTGCTGAAAGTGTCAAAACATGTTTTTCAGCAGAAATAAACATGTTTCTGCAAGTTTGGTCAACCCCATGTAAGTTATGGGGCAGTAACAGTACACTTTTCAAAACGTGTTTTTCAGCCCGAAATAAACGCGTTTTTTCAGACAACTGAATACCCATGTAGCAGCAAGTCTCAGAAGAGCCCACACACTCAGCTCTTAACCCCAGTGTGCAGAAAGGGTCAAAACGTGTTTTTCAGCAGAAATAAACATGTTTCTGCAAGTTTGGTCAACCCCATGTAAGTTATGGGGCAGTAACAGTACACTCTGCAAAACGTGTTTTTCAGCCCGAAATAAACGCGTTTTTTCAGACAACTGAATCCCCATGTAGCAACAAGGCTCAGAAGAGCTCACACACTCAGATCTTAACCCCAGTGTGCTGAAAGTGTCAAAACATGTTTTTCAGCAGAAATAAACATGTTTCTGCAAGTTTGGTCAACCCCATGTAAGTTATGGGGCAGTAACAGTACACTTTTCAAAACGTGTTTTTCAGCCCGAAATAAACGCGTTTTTTCAGACAACTGAATCCCCATGTAGCAACAAGGCTCAGAAGAGCCCACACACTCAGATCTTGACCCCAGTGTGCTGAAAGTGTCAAAACATGTTTTTCAGCAGAAATAAACATGTTTCTGCAAGTTTGGTCAACCCCATGTAAGTTATGGGGCAGTAACAGTACACTCTGCAAAACGTGTTTTTCAGCCCGAAATAAACGCGTTTTTTCAGACAACTGAATACCCATGTAGCAGCAAGTCTCAGAAGAGCCCACACACTCAGCTCTTAACCCCAGTGTGCAGAAAGGGTCAAAACGTGTTTTTCAGCAGAAATAAACATGTTTCTGCAAGTTTGGTCAACCCCATGTAAGTTATGGGGCAGTAACAGTACACTTTTCAAAACGTGTTTTTCAGCCCGAAATAAACGCGTTTTTTCAGACAACTGAATCCCCATGTAGCAACAAGGCTCAGAAGAGCCCACACACTCAGATCTTAACCCCAGTGTGCTGAAAGTGTCAAAACATGTTTTTCAGCAGAAATAAACATGTTTCTGCAAGTTTGGTCAACCCCATGTAAGTTATGGGGCAGTAACAGTACACTTTTCAAAACGTGTTTTTCAGCCCGAAATAAACGCGTTTTTTCAGACAACTGAATCCCCATGTAGCAACAAGGCTCAGAAGAGCCCACACACTCAGATCTTAACCCCAGTGTGCTGAAAGTGTCAAAACATGTTTTTCAGCAGAAATAAACATGTTTCTGCAAGTTTGGTCAACCCCATGTAAGTTATGGGGCAGTAACAGTACACTTTTCAAAACGTGTTTTTCAGCCCGAAATAAACGCGTTTTTTCAGACAACTGAATACCCATGTAGCAGCAAGTCTCAGAAGAGCCCACACACTCAGCTCTTAACCCCAGTGTGCAGAAAGGGTCAAAACGTGTTTTTCAGCAGAAATAAACATGTTTCTGCAAGTTTGGTCAACCCCATGTAAGTTATGGGGCAGTAACAGTACACTCTGCAAAACGTGTTTTTCAGCCCGAAATAAACGCGTTTTTTCAGACAACTGAATCCCCATGTAGCAGCAAGGCTCAGAAGAGCCCACACACTCAGATCTTAACCCCAGTGTGCTGAAAGTGTCAAAACATGTTTTTCAGCAGAAATAAACATGTTTCTGCAAGTTTGGTCAACCCCATGTAAGTTATGGGGCAGTAACAGTACACTTTTCAAAACGTGTTTTTCAGCCCGAAATAAACGCGTTTTTTCAGACAACTGAATCCCCATGTAGCAACAAGGCTCAGAAGAGCCCACACACTCAGATCTTAACCCCAGTGTGCTGAAAGTGTCAAAACATTTTTTTCAGCAGAAATAAACATGTTTCTGCAAGTTTGGTCAACCCCATGTAAGTTATGGGGCAGTAACAGTACACTTTTCAAAACGTGTTTTTCAGCCCGAAATAAACGCGTTTTTTCAGACAACTGAATCCCCATGTAGCAACAAGGCTCAGAAGAGCCCACACACTCAGATCTTAACCCCAGTGTGCTGAAAGTGTCAAAACATGTTTTTCAGCAGAAATAAACATGTTTCTGCAAGTTTGGTCAACCCCATGTAAGTTATGGGGCAGTAACAGTACACTTTTCAAAACGTGTTTTTCAGCCCGAAATAAACGCGTTTTTTCAGACAACTGAATACCCATGTAGCAGCAAGTCTCAGAAGAGCCCACACACTCAGCTCTTAACCCCAGTGTGCAGAAAGGGTCAAAACGTGTTTTTCAGCAGAAATAAACATGTTTCTGCAAGTTTGGTCAACCCCATGTAAGTTATGGGGCAGTAACAGTACACTCTGCAAAACGTGTTTTTCAGCCCGAAATAAACGCGTTTTTTCAGACAACTGAATCCCCATGTAGCAGCAAGGCTCAGAAGAGCCCACACACTCAGATCTTAACCCCAGTGTGCTGAAAGTGTCAAAACATGTTTTTCAGCAGAAATAAACATGTTTCTGCAAGTTTGGTCAACCCCATGTAAGTTATGGGGCAGTAACAGTACACTTTTCAAAACGTGTTTTTCAGCCCGAAATAAACGCGTTTTTTCAGACAACTGAATCCCCATGTAGCAACAAGGCTCAGAAGAGCCCACACACTCAGATCTTAACCCCAGTGTGCTGAAAGTGTCAAAACATGTTTTTCAGCAGAAATAAACATGTTTCTGCAAGTTTGGTCAACCCCATGTAAGTTATGGGGCAGTAACAGAACACTTTTCAAAACGTGTTTTTCAGCCCGAAATAAACGCGTTTTTTCAGACAACTGAATCCCCATGTAGCAACAAGGCTCAGAAGAGCCCACACACTCAGATCTTAACCCCAGTGTGCTGAAAGTGTCAAAACATGTTTTTCAGCAGAAATAAACATGTTTCTGCAAGTTTGGTCAACCCCATGTAAGTTATGGGGCAGTAACAGTACACTTTTCAAAACGTGTTTTTCAGCCCGAAATAAACGCGTTTTTTCAGACAACTGAATCCCCATGTAGCAACAAGGCTCAGAAGAGCCCACACACTCAGATCTTAACCCCAGTGTGCTGAAAGTGTCAAAACATGTTTTTCAGCAGAAATAAACATGTTTCTGCAAGTTTTGTCAACCCCATGTAAGTTATGGGGCAGTAACAGTACACTTTTCAAAACGTGTTTTTCAGCCCGAAATAAACGCGTTTTTTCAGACAACTGAATACCCATGTAGCAGCAAGTCTCAGAAGAGCCCACACACTCAGCTCTTAACCCCAGTGTGCAGAAAGGGTCAAAACGTGTTTTTCAGCAGAAATAAACATGTTTCTGCAAGTTTGGTCAACCCCATGTAAGTTATGGGGCAGTAACAGTACACTCTGCAAAACGTGTTTTTCAGCCCGAAATAAACGCGTTTTTTCAGACAACTGAATACCCATGTAGCAGCAAGGCTCAGACGAGCCCACACACTCAGATCTTAACCCCAGTGTGCAGAAAGGGTCAAAACGTGTTTTTCAGCAGAAATAAACATGTTTCTGCAAGTTTGGTCAACCCCATGTAAGTTATGGAGCAGTAACAGTACACTCTGCAAAACGTGTTTTTCAGCCCGAAATAAACGCGTTTTTTCAGACAACTGAATCCCCATGTAGCAACAAGGCTCAGAAGAGCCCACACACTCAGATCTTAACCCCAGTGTGCTGAAAGTGTCAAAACATGTTTTTCAGCAGAAATAAACATGTTTCTGCAAGTTTGGTCAACCCCATGTAAGTTATGGGGCAGTAACAGTACACTCTGCAAAACGTGTTTTTCAGCCCGAAATAAACGCGTTTTTTCAGACAACTGAATACCCATGTAGCAGCAAGTCTCAGAAGAGCCCACACACTCAGCTCTTAACCCCAGTGTGCAGAAAGGGTCAAAACGTGTTTTTCAGCAGAAATAAACATGTTTCTGCAAGTTTGGTCAACCCCATGTAAGTTATGGGGCAGTAACAGTACACTTTTCAAAACGTGTTTTTCAGCCCGAAATAAACGCGTTTTTTCAGACAACTGAATCCCCATGTAGCAACAAGGCTCAGAAGAGCCCACACACTCAGATCTTAACCCCAGTGTGCTGAACGTGTCAAAACATGTTTTTCAGCAGAAATAAACATGTTTCTGCAAGTTTGGTCAACCCCATGTAAGTTATGGGGCAGTAACAGTACACTTTTCAAAACGTGTTTTTCAGCCCGAAATAAACGCGTTTTTTCAGACAACTGAATCCCCATGTAGCAACAAGGCTCAGAAGAGCCCACACACTCAGATCTTAACCCCAGTGTGCTGAAAGTGTCAAAACATGTTTTTTCAGCAGAAATAAACATGTTTCTGCAAGTTTGGTCAACCCCATGTAAGTTATGGGGCAGTAACAGTACACTTTTCAAAACGTGTTTTTCAGCCCGAAATAAACGCGTTTTTTCAGACAACTGAATCCCCATGTAGCAACAAGGCTCAGAAGAGCCCACACACTCAGATCTTAACCCCAGTGTGCTGAAAGTGTCAAAACATGTTTTTCAGCAGAAATAAACATGTTTCTGCAAGTTTGGTCAACCCCATGTAAGTTATGGGGCAGTAACAGTACACTTTTCAAAACGTGTTTTTCAGCCCGAAATAAACGCGTTTTTTCATACAACTGAATCCCCATGTAGCAACAAGGCTCAGAAGAGCCCACACACTCAGATCTTAACCCCAGTGTGCTGAAAGTGTCAAAACATGTTTTTCAGCAGAAATAAACATGTTTCTGCAAGTTTGGTCAACCCCATGTAAGTTATGGGGCAGTAACAGTACACTTTTCAAAACGTGTTTTTCAGCCCGAAATAAACGCGTTTTTTCAGACAACTGAATCCCCATGTAGCAACAAGGCTCAGAAGAGCCCACACACTCAGATCTTAACCCCAGTGTGCTGAAAGTGTCAAAACATGTTTTTCAGCAGAAATAAACATGTTTCTGCAAGTTTGGTCAACCCCATGTAAGTTATGGGGCAGTAACAGTACACTCTGCAAAACGTGTTTTTCAGCCCGAAATAAACGCGTTTTTTCAGACAACTGAATACCCATGTAGCAGCAAGTCTCAGAAGAGCCCACACACTCAGCTCTTAACCCCAGTGTGCAGAAAGGGTCAAAACGTGTTTTTCAGCAGAAATAAACATGTTTCTGCAAGTTTGGTCAACCCCATGTAAGTTATGGGGCAGTAACAGTACACTCTGCAAAACGTGTTTTTCAGCCCGAAATAAACGCGTTTTTTCAGACAACTGAATCCCCATGTAGCAGCAAGGCTCAGAAGAGCCCACACACTCAGATCTTAACCCCAGTGTGCAGAAAGGGTCAAAACGTGTTTTTCAGCAGAAATAAACATGTTTCTGCAAGTTTGGTCAACCCCATGTAAGTTATGGGGCAGTAACAGTACACTTTTCAAAACGTGTTTTTCAGCCCGAAATCAACGCGTTTTTTCAGACAACTGAATCACCATGTAGCAGCAAGGCTCAGAAGAGCCCACACACTCAGATCTTAACCCCAGTGTGCAGAAAGGGTCAAAACTTGTTTTTCAGCAGAAATAAACATGTTTCTGCAAGTTTGGTCAACCCCATGTAAGTTATGGGGCAGTAACAGTACACTTTTCAAAACGTGTTTTTCAGCCCGAAATAAACGCGTTTTTTCAGACAACTGAATACCCATGTAGCAGCAAGGCTCAGAAGAGCCCACACACTCAGATCTTAACCCCAGTGTGCTGAAAGTGTCAAAACATGTTTTTCAGCAGAAATAAACATGTTTCTGCAAGTTTGGTCAACCCCATGTAAGTTATGGGGCAGTAACAGTACACTTTTCTAAACGTGTTTTTCAGCCCGAAATAAACGCGTTTTTTCAGACAACTGAATCCCCATGTAGCAACAAGGCTCAGAAGAGCCCACACACTCAGATCTTAACCCCAGTGTGCTGAAAGTGTCAAAACATGTTTTTCAGCAGAAATAAACATGTTTCTGCAAGTTTGGTCAACCCCATGTAAGTTATGGGGCAGTAACAGTACACTTTTCAAAACGTGTTTTTCAGCCCGAAATAAACGCGTTTTTTCAGACAACTGAATCCCCATGTAGCAACAAGGCTCAGAAGAGCCCACACACTCAGATCTTAACCCCAGTGTGCTGAAAGTGTCAAAACATGTTTTTCAGCAGAAATAAACATGTTTCTGCAAGTTTGGTCAACCCCATGTAAGTTATGGGGCAGTAACAGTACACTTTTCAAAACGTGTTTTTCAGCCCGAAATAAACGCGTTTTTTCAGACAACTGAATACCCATGTAGCAGCAAGTCTCAGAAGAGCCCACACACTCAGCTCTTAACCCCAGTGTGCAGAAAGGGTCAAAACGTGTTTTTCAGCAGAAATAAACATGTTTCTGCAAGTTTGGTCAACCCCATGTAAGTTATGGGGCAGTAACAGTACACTCTGCAAAACGTGTTTTTCAGCCCGAAATAAACGCGTTTTTTCAGACAACTGAATCCCCATGTAGCAGCAAGGCTTAGAAGAGCCCACACACTCAGATCTTAACCCCAGTGTGCTGAAAGTGTCAAAACATGTTTTTCAGCAGAAATAAACATGTTTCTGCAAGTTTGGTCAACCCCATGTAAGTTATGGGGCAGTAACAGTACACTTTTCAAAACGTGTTTTTCAGCCCGAAATAAACGCGTTTTTTCAGACAACTGAATCCCCATGTAGCAACAAGGCTCAGAAGAGCCCACACACTCAGATCTTAACCCCAGTGTGCTGAAAGTGTCAAAACATGTTTTTCAGCAGAAATAAACATGTTTCTGCAAGTTTGGTCAACCCCATGTAAGTTATGGGGCAGTAACAGTACACTTTTCAAAACGTGTTTTTCAGCCCGAAATAAACGCGTTTTTTCAGACAACTGAATCCCCATGTAGCAACAAGGCTCAGAAGAGCCCACACACTCAGATCTTAACCCCAGTGTGCTGAAAGTGTCAAAACATGTTTTTCAGCAGAAATAAACATGTTTCTGCAAGTTTGGTCAACCCCATGTAAGTTATGGGGCAGTAACAGTACACTTTTCAAAACGTGTTTTTCAGCCCGAAATAAACGCGTTTTTTCAGACAACTGAATCCCCATGTAGCAACAAGGCTCAGAAGAGCCCACACACTCAGATCTTAACCCCAGTGTGCTGAAAGTGTCAAAACATGTTTTTCAGCAGAAATAAACATGTTTCTGCAAGTTTGGTCAACCCCATGTAAGTTATGGGGCAGTAACAGTACACTTTTCAAAACGTGTTTTTCAGCCCGAAATAAACGCGTTTTTTCAGACAACTGAATCCCCATGTAGCAACAAGGCTCAGAAGAGCCCACACACTCAGATCTTAACCCCAGTGTGCTGAAAGTGTCAAAACATGTTTTTCAGCAGAAATAAACATGTTTCTGCAAGTTTGGTCAACCCCATGTAAGTTATGGGGCAGTAACAGTACACTTTTCAAAACGTGTTTTTCAGCCCGAAATAAACGCGTTTTTTCAGACAACTGAATACCCATGTAGCAGCAAGTCTCAGAAGAGCCCACACACTCAGCTCTTAACCCCAGTGTGCAGAAAGGGTCAAAACGTGTTTTTCAGCAGAAATAAACATGTTTCTGCAAGTTTGGTCAACCCCATGTAAGTTATGGGGCAGTAACAGTACACTCTGCAAAACGTGTTTTTCAGCCCGAAATAAACGCGTTTTTTCAGACAACTGAATCCCCATGTAGCAACAAGGCTCAGAAGAGCTCACACACTCAGATCTTAACCCCAGTGTGCTGAAAGTGTCAAAACATGTTTTTCAGCAGAAATAAACATGTTTCTGCAAGTTTGGTCAACCCCATGTAAGTTATGGGGCAGTAACAGTACACTTTTCAAAACGTGTTTTTCAGCCCGAAATAAACGCGTTTTTTCAGACAACTGAATCCCCATGTAGCAACAAGGCTCAGAAGAGCCCACACACTCAGATCTTGACCCCAGTGTGCTGAAAGTGTCAAAACATGTTTTTCAGCAGAAATAAACATGTTTCTGCAAGTTTGGTCAACCCCATGTAAGTTATGGGGCAGTAACAGTACACTCTGCAAAACGTGTTTTTCAGCCCGAAATAAACGCGTTTTTTCAGACAACTGAATACCCATGTAGCAGCAAGTCTCAGAAGAGCCCACACACTCAGCTCTTAACCCCAGTGTGCAGAAAGGGTCAAAACGTGTTTTTCAGCAGAAATAAACATGTTTCTGCAAGTTTGGTCAACCCCATGTAAGTTATGGGGCAGTAACAGTACACTTTTCAAAACGTGTTTTTCAGCCCGAAATAAACGCGTTTTTTCAGACAACTGAATCCCCATGTAGCAACAAGGCTCAGAAGAGCCCACACACTCAGATCTTAACCCCAGTGTGCTGAAAGTGTCAAAACATGTTTTTCAGCAGAAATAAACATGTTTCTGCAAGTTTGGTCAACCCCATGTAAGTTATGGGGCAGTAACAGTACACTTTTCAAAACGTGTTTTTCAGCCCGAAATAAACGCGTTTTTTCAGACAACTGAATCCCCATGTAGCAACAAGGCTCAGAAGAGCCCACACACTCAGATCTTAACCCCAGTGTGCTGAAAGTGTCAAAACATGTTTTTCAGCAGAAATAAACATGTTTCTGCAAGTTTGGTCAACCCCATGTAAGTTATGGGGCAGTAACAGTACACTTTTCAAAACGTGTTTTTCAGCCCGAAATAAACGCGTTTTTTCAGACAACTGAATACCCATGTAGCAGCAGGTCTCAGAAGAGCCCACACACTCAGCTCTTAACCCCAGTGTGCAGAAAGGTTCAAAACGTGTTTTTCAGCAGAAATAAACATGTTTCTGCAAGTTTGGTCAACCCCATGTAAGTTATGGGGCAGTAACAGTACACTCTGCAAAACGTGTTTTTCAGCCCGAAATAAACGCGTTTTTTCAGACAACTGAATCCCCATGTAGCAGCAAGGCTCAGAAGAGCCCACACACTCAGATCTTAACCCCAGTGTGCTGAAAGTGTCAAAACATGTTTTTCAGCAGAAATAAACATGTTTCTGCAAGTTTGGTCAACCCCATGTAAGTTATGGGGCAGTAACAGTACACTTTTCAAAACGTGTTTTTCAGCCCGAAATAAACGCGTTTTTTCAGACAACTGAATCCCCATGTAGCAACAAGGCTCAGAAGAGCCCACACACTCAGATCTTAACCCCAGTGTGCTGAAAGTGTCAAAACATGTTTTTTCAGCAGAAATAAACATGTTTCTGCAAGTTTGGTCAACCCCATGTAAGTTATGGGGCAGTAACAGTACACTTTTCAAAACGTGTTTTTCAGCCCGAAATAAACGCGTTTTTTCAGACAACTGAATCCCCATGTAGCAACAAGGCTCAGAAGAGCCCACACACTCAGATCTTAACCCCAGTGTGCTGAAAGTGTCAAAACATGTTTTTCAGCAGAAATAAACATGTTTCTGCAAGTTTGGTCAACCCCATGTAAGTTATGGGGCAGTAACAGTACACTTTTCAAAACGTGTTTTTCAGCCCGAAATAAACGCGTTTTTTCAGACAACTGAATACCCATGTAGCAGCAAGTCTCAGAAGAGCCCACACACTCAGCTCTTAACCCCAGTGTGCAGAAAGGGTCAAAACGTGTTTTTCAGCAGAAATAAACATGTTTCTGCAAGTTTGGTCAACCCCATGTAAGTTATGGGGCAGTAACAGTACACTCTGCAAAACGTGTTTTTCAGCCCGAAATAAACGCGTTTTTTCAGACAACTGAATCCCCATGTAGCAGCAAGGCTCAGAAGAGCCCACACACTCAGATCTTAACCCCAGTGTGCTGAAAGTGTCAAAACATGTTTTTCAGCAGAAATAAACATGTTTCTGCAAGTTTGGTCAACCCCATGTAAGTTATGGGGCAGTAACAGTACACTTTTCAAAACGTGTTTTTCAGCCCGAAATAAACGCGTTTTTTCAGACAACTGAATCCCCATGTAGCAACAAGGCTCAGAAGAGCCCACACACTCAGATCTTAACCCCAGTGTGCTGAAAGTGTCAAAACATGTTTTTCAGCAGAAATAAACATGTTTCTGCAAGTTTGGTCAACCCCATGTAAGTTATGGGGCAGTAACAGAACACTTTTCAAAACGTGTTTTTCAGCCCGAAATAAACGCGTTTTTTCAGACAACTGAATCCCCATGTAGCAACAAGGCTCAGAAGAGCCCACACACTCAGATCTTAACCCCAGTGTGCTGAAAGTGTCAAAACATGTTTTTCAGCAGAAATAAACATGTTTCTGCAAGTTTGGTCAACCCCATGTAAGTTATGGGGCAGTAACAGTACACTTTTCAAAACGTGTTTTTCAGCCCGAAATAAACGCGTTTTTTCAGACAACTGAATCCCCATGTAGCAACAAGGCTCAGAAGAGCCCACACACTCAGATCTTAACCCCAGTGTGCTGAAAGTGTCAAAACATGTTTTTCAGCAGAAATAAACATGTTTCTGCAAGTTTGGTCAACCCCATGTAAGTTATGGGGCAGTAACAGTACACTTTTCAAAACGTGTTTTTCAGCCCGAAATAAACGCGTTTTTTCAGACAACTGAATACCCATGTAGCAGCAAGTCTCAGAAGAGCCCACACACTCAGCTCTTAACCCCAGTGTGCAGAAAGGTTCAAAACGTGTTTTTCAGCAGAAATAAACATGTTTCTGCAAGTTTGGTCAACCCCATGTAAGTTATGGGGCAGTAACAGTACACTCTGCAAAACGTGTTTTTCAGCCCGAAATAAACGCGTTTTTTCAGACAACTGAATCCCCATGTAGCAGCAAGGCTCAGAAGAGCCCACACACTCAGATCTTAACCCCAGTGTGCTGAAAGTGTCAAAACATGTTTTTCAGCAGAAATAAACATGTTTCTGCAAGTTTGGTCAACCCCATGTAAGTTATGGGGCAGTAACAGTACACTTTTCAAAACGTGTTTTTCAGCCCGAAATAAACGCGTTTTTTCAGACAACTGAATCCCCATGTAGCAACAAGGCTCAGAAGAGCCCACACACTCAGATCTTAACCCCAGTGTGCTGAAAGTGTCAAAACATGTTTTTTCAGCAGAAATAAACATGTTTCTGCAAGTTTGGTCAACCCCATGTAAGTTATGGGGCAGTAACAGTACACTTTTCAAAACGTGTTTTTCAGCCCGAAATAAACGCGTTTTTTCAGACAACTGAATCCCCATGTAGCAACAAGGCTCAGAAGAGCCCACACACTCAGATCTTAACCCCAGTGTGCTGAAAGTGTCAAAACATGTTTTTCAGCAGAAATAAACATGTTTCTGCAAGTTTGGTCAACCCCATGTAAGTTATGGGGCAGTAACAGTACACTTTTCAAAACGTGTTTTTCAGCCCGAAATAAACGCGTTTTTTCAGACAACTGAATACCCATGTAGCAGCAAGTCTCAGAAGAGCCCACACACTCAGCTCTTAACCCCAGTGTGCAGAAAGGGTCAAAACGTGTTTTTCAGCAGAAATAAACATGTTTCTGCAAGTTTGGTCAACCCCATGTAAGTTATGGGGCAGTAACAGTACACTCTGCAAAACGTGTTTTTCAGCCCGAAATAAACGCGTTTTTTCAGACAACTGAATCCCCATGTAGCAGCAAGGCTCAGAAGAGCCCACACACTCAGATCTTAACCCCAGTGTGCTGAAAGTGTCAAAACATGTTTTTCAGCAGAAATAAACATGTTTCTGCAAGTTTGGTCAACCCCATGTAAGTTATGGGGCAGTAACAGTACACTTTTCAAAACGTGTTTTTCAGCCCGAAATAAACGCGTTTTTTCAGACAACTGAATCCCCATGTAGCAACAAGGCTCAGAAGAGCCCACACACTCAGATCTTAACCCCAGTGTGCTGAAAGTGTCAAAACATGTTTTTCAGCAGAAATAAACATGTTTCTGCAAGTTTGGTCAACCCCATGTAAGTTATGGGGCAGTAACAGAACACTTTTCAAAACGTGTTTTTCAGCCCGAAATAAACGCGTTTTTTCAGACAACTGAATCCCCATGTAGCAACAAGGCTCAGAAGAGCCCACACACTCAGATCTTAACCCCAGTGTGCTGAAAGTGTCAAAACATGTTTTTCAGCAGAAATAAACATGTTTCTGCAAGTTTGGTCAACCCCATGTAAGTTATGGGGCAGTAACAGTACACTTTTCAAAACGTGTTTTTCAGCCCGAAATAAACGCGTTTTTTCAGACAACTGAATCCCCATGTAGCAACAAGGCTCAGAAGAGCCCACACACTCAGATCTTAACCCCAGTGTGCTGAAAGTGTCAAAACATGTTTTTCAGCAGAAATAAACATGTTTCTGCAAGTTTGGTCAACCCCATGTAAGTTATGGGGCAGTAACAGTACACTTTTCAAAACGTGTTTTTCAGCCCGAAATAAACGCGTTTTTTCAGACAACTGAATACCCATGTAGCAGCAAGTCTCAGAAGAGCCCACACACTCAGCTCTTAACCCCAGTGTGCAGAAAGGGTCAAAACGTGTTTTTCAGCAGAAATAAACATGTTTCTGCAAGTTTGGTCAACCCCATGTAAGTTATGGGGCAGTAACAGTACACTCTGCAAAACGTGTTTTTCAGCCCGAAATAAACGCGTTTTTTCAGACAACTGAATACCCATGTAGCAGCAAGGCTCAGACGAGCCCACACACTCAGATCTTAACCCCAGTGTGCAGAAAGGGTCAAAACGTGTTTTTCAGCAGAAATAAACATGTTTCTGCAAGTTTGGTCAACCCCATGTAAGTTATGGAGCAGTAACAGTACACTCTGCAAAACGTGTTTTTCAGCCCGAAATAAACGCGTTTTTTCAGACAACTGAATCCCCATGTAGCAACAAGGCTCAGAAGAGCCCACACACTCAGATCTTGACCCCAGTGTGCTGAAAGTGTCAAAACATGTTTTTCAGCAGAAATAAACATGATTCTGCAAGTTTGGTCAACCCCATGTAAGTTATGGGGCAGTAACAGTACACTCTGCAAAACGTGTTTTTCAGCCCGAAATAAACGCGTTTTTTCAGACAACTGAATACCCATGTAGCAGCAAGTCTCAGAAGAGCCCACACACTCAGCTCTTAACCCCAGTGTGCAGAAAGGGTCAAAACGTGTTTTTCAGCAGAAATAAACATGTTTCTGCAAGTTTGGTCAACCCCATGTAAGTTATGGGGCAGTAACAGTACACTTTTCAAAACGTGTTTTTCAGCCCGAAATAAACGCGTTTTTTCAGACAACTGAATCCCCATGTAGCAACAAGGCTCAGAAGAGCCCACACACTCAGATCTTAACCCCAGTGTGCTGAAAGTGTCAAAACATGTTTTTCAGCAGAAATAAACATGTTTCTGCAAGTTTGGTCAACCCCATGTAAGTTATGGGGCAGTAACAGTACACTTTTCAAAACGTGTTTTTCAGCCCGAAATAAACGCGTTTTTTCAGACAACTGAATCCCCATGTAGCAACAAGGCTCAGAAGAGCCCACACACTCAGATCTTAACCCCAGTGTGCTGAAAGTGTCAAAACATGTTTTTTCAGCAGAAATAAACATGTTTCTGCAAGTTTGGTCAACCCCATGTAAGTTATGGGGCAGTAACAGTACACTTTTCAAAACGTGTTTTTCAGCCCGAAATAAACGCGTTTTTTCAGACAACTGAATCCCCATGTAGCAACAAGGCTCAGAAGAGCCCACACACTCAGATCTTAACCCCAGTGTGCTGAAAGTGTCAAAACATGTTTTTCAGCAGAAATAAACATGTTTCTGCAAGTTTGGTCAACCCCATGTAAGTTATGGGGCAGTAACAGTACACTTTTCAAAACGTGTTTTTCAGCCCGAAATAAACGCGTTTTTTCATACAACTGAATCCCCATGTAGCAACAAGGCTCAGAAGAGCCCACACACTCAGATCTTAACCCCAGTGTGCTGAAAGTGTCAAAACATGTTTTTCAGCAGAAATAAACATGTTTCTGCAAGTTTGGTCAACCCCATGTAAGTTATGGGGCAGTAACAGTACACTTTTCAAAACGTGTTTTTCAGCCCGAAATAAACGCGTTTTTTCAGACAACTGAATACCCATGTAGCAGCAAGTCTCAGAAGAGCCCACACACTCAGCTCTTAACCCCAGTGTGCAGAAAGGGTCAAAACGTGTTTTTCAGCAGAAATAAACATGTTTCTGCAAGTTTGGTCAACCCCATGTAAGTTATGGGGCAGTAACAGTACACTCTGCAAAACGTGTTTTTCAGCCCGAAATAAACGCGTTTTTTCAGACAACTGAATCCCCATGTAGCAGCAAGGCTCAGAAGAGCCCACACACTCAGATCTTAACCCCAGTGTGCTGAAAGTGTCAAAACATGTTTTTCAGCAGAAATAAACATGTTTCTGCAAGTTTGGTCAACCCCATGTAAGTTATGGGGCAGTAACAGTACACTTTTCAAAACGTGTTTTTCAGCCCGAAATAAACGCGTTTTTTCAGACAACTGAATCCCCATGTAGCAACAAGGCTCAGAAGAGCCCACACACTCAGATCTTGACCCCAGTGTGCTGAAAGTGTCAATACATGTTTTTCAGCAGAAATAAACATGTTTCTGCAAGTTTGGTCAACCCCATGTAAGTTATGGGGCAGTAACAGTACACTCTGCAAAACGTGTTTTTCAGCCCGAAATAAACGCGTTTTTTCAGACAACTGAATACCCATGTAGCAGCAAGTCTCAGAAGAGCCCACACACTCAGCTCTTAACCCCAGTGTGCAGAAAGGGTCAAAACGTGTTTTTCAGCAGAAATAAACATGTTTCTGCAAGTTTGGTCAACCCCATGTAAGTTATGGGGCAGTAACAGTACACTCTGCAAAACGTGTTTTTCAGCCCGAAATAAACGCGTTTTTTCAGACAACTGAATCCCCATGTAGCAGCAAGGCTCAGAAGAGCCCACACACTCAGATCTTAACCCCAGTGTGCAGAAAGGGTCAAAACGTGTTTTTCAGCAGAAATAAACATGTTTCTGCAAGTTTGGTCAACCCCATGTAAGTTATGGGGCAGTAACAGTACACTTTTCAAAACGTGTTTTTCAGCCCGAAATAAACGCGTTTTTTCAGACAACTGAATACCCATGTAGCAGCAAGGCTCAGAAGAGCCCACACACTCAGATCTTAACCCCAGTGTGCTGAAAGTGTCAAAACATGTTTTTCAGCAGAAATAAACATGTTTCTGCAAGTTTGGTCAACCCCATGTAAGTTATGGGGCAGTAACAGTACACTTTTCTAAACGTGTTTTTCAGCCCGAAATAAACGCGTTTTTTCAGACAACTGAATCCCCATGTAGCAACAAGGCTCAGAAGACCCCACACACTCAGATCTTAACCCCAGTGTGCTGAAAGTGTCAAAACATGTTTTTCAGCAGAAATAAACATGTTTCTGCAAGTTTGGTCAACCCCATGTAAGTTATGGGGCAGTAACAGTACACTTTTCAAAACGTGTTTTTCAGCCCGAAATAAACGCGTTTTTTCAGACAACTGAATCCCCATGTAGCAACAAGGCTCAGAAGAGCCCACACACTCAGATCTTAACCCCAGTGTGCTGAAAGTGTCAAAACATGTTTTTCAGCAGAAATAAACATGTTTCTGCAAGTTTGGTCAACCCCATGTAAGTTATGGGGCAGTAACAGTACACTTTTCAAAACGTGTTTTTCAGCCCGAAATAAACGCGTTTTTTCAGACAACTGAATACCCATGTAGCAGCAAGTCTCAGAAGAGCCCACACACTCAGCTCTTAACCCCAGTGTGCAGAAAGGGTCAAAACGTGTTTTTCAGCAGAAATAAACATGTTTCTGCAAGTTTGGTCAACCCCATGTAAGTTATGGGGCAGTAACAGTACACTCTGCAAAACGTGTTTTTCAGCCCGAAATAAACGCGTTTTTTCAGACAACTGAATCCCCATGTAGCAGCAAGGCTTAGAAGAGCCCACACACTCAGATCTTAACCCCAGTGTGCTGAAAGTGTCAAAACATGTTTTTCAGCAGAAATAAACATGTTTCTGCAAGTTTGGTCAACCCCATGTAAGTTATGGGGCAGTAACAGTACACTTTTCAAAACGTGTTTTTCAGCCCGAAATAAACGCGTTTTTTCAGACAACTGAATCCCCATGTAGCAACAAGGCTCAGAAGAGCCCACACACTCAGATCTTAACCCCAGTGTGCTGAAAGTGTCAAAACATGTTTTTCAGCAGAAATAAACATGTTTCTGCAAGTTTGGTCAACCCCATGTAAGTTATGGGGCAGTAACAGTACACTTTTCAAAACGTGTTTTTCAGCCCGAAATAAACGCGTTTTTTCAGACAACTGAATCCCCATGTAGCAACAAGGCTCAGAAGAGCCCACACACTCAGATCTTAACCCCAGTGTGCTGAAAGTGTCAAAACATGTTTTTCAGCAGAAATAAACATGTTTCTGCAAGTTTGGTCAACCCCATGTAAGTTATGGGGCAGTAACAGTACACTTTTCAAAACGTGTTTTTCAGCCCGAAATAAACGCGTTTTTTCAGACAACTGAATCCCCATGTAGCAACAAGGCTCAGAAGAGCCCACACACTCAGATCTTAACCCCAGTGTGCTGAAAGTGTCAAAACATGTTTTTCAGCAGAAATAAACATGTTTCTGCAAGTTTGGTCAACCCCATGTAAGTTATGGGGCAGTAACAGTACACTTTTCAAAACGTGTTTTTCAGCCCGAAATAAACGCGTTTTTTCAGACAACTGAATCCCCATGTAGCAACAAGGCTCAGAAGAGCCCACACACTCAGATCTTAACCCCAGTGTGCTGAAAGTGTCAAAACATGTTTTTCAGCAGAAATAAACATGTTTCTGCAAGTTTGGTCAACCCCATGTAAGTTATGGGGCAGTAACAGTACACTTTTCAAAACGTGTTTTTCAGCCCGAAATAAACGCGTTTTTTCAGACAACTGAATACCCATGTAGCAGCAAGTCTCAGAAGAGCCCACACACTCAGCTCTTAACCCCAGTGTGCAGAAAGGGTCAAAACGTGTTTTTCAGCAGAAATAAACATGTTTCTGCAAGTTTGGTCAACCCCATGTAAGTTATGGGGCAGTAACAGTACACTCTGCAAAACGTGTTTTTCAGCCCGAAATAAACGCGTTTTTTCAGACAACTGAATCCCCATGTAGCAACAAGGCTCAGAAGAGCTCACACACTCAGATCTTAACCCCAGTGTGCTGAAAGTGTCAAAACATGTTTTTCAGCAGAAATAAACATGTTTCTGCAAGTTTGGTCAACCCCATGTAAGTTATGGGGCAGTAACAGTACACTTTTCAAAACGTGTTTTTCAGCCCGAAATAAACGCGTTTTTTCAGACAACTGAATCCCCATGTAGCAACAAGGCTCAGAAGAGCCCACACACTCAGATCTTGACCCCAGTGTGCTGAAAGTGTCAAAACATGTTTTTCAGCAGAAATAAACATGTTTCTGCAAATTTGGTCATCCCCATGTAAGTTATGGGGCAGTAACAGTACACTCTGCAAAACGTGTTTTTCAGCCCGAAATAAACGCGTTTTTTCAGACAACTGAATACCCATGTAGCAGCAAGTCTCAGAAGAGCCCACACACTCAGCTCTTAACCCCAGTGTGCAGAAAGGGTCAAAACGTGTTTTTCAGCAGAAATAAACATGTTTCTGCAAGTTTGGTCAACCCCATGTAAGTTATGGGGCAGTAACAGTACACTTTTCAAAACGTGTTTTTCAGCCCGAAATAAACGCGTTTTTTCAGACAACTGAATCCCCATGTAGCAACAAGGCTCAGAAGAGCCCACACACTCAGATCTTAACCCCAGTGTGCTGAAAGTGTCAAAACATGTTTTTCAGCAGAAATAAACATGTTTCTGCAAGTTTGGTCAACCCCATGTAAGTTATGGGGCAGTAACAGTACACTTTTCAAAACGTGTTTTTCAGCCCGAAATAAACGCGTTTTTTCAGACAACTGAATCCCCATGTAGCAACAAGGCTCAGAAGAGCCCACACACTCAGATCTTAACCCCAGTGTGCTGAAAGTGTCAAAACATGTTTTTCAGCAGAAATAAACATGTTTCTGCAAGTTTGGTCAACCCCATGTAAGTTATGGGGCAGTAACAGTACACTTTTCAAAACGTGTTTTTCAGCCCGAAATAAACGCGTTTTTTCAGACAACTGAATCCCCATGTAGCAACAAGGCTCAGAAGAGCCCACACACTCAGATCTTAACCCCAGTGTGCTGAAAGTGTCAAAACATGTTTTTCAGCAGAAATAAACATGTTTCTGCAAGTTTGGTCAACCCCATGTAAGTTATGGGGCAGTAACAGTACACTTTTCAAAACGTGTTTTTCAGCCCGAAATAAACGCGTTTTTTCAGACAACTGAATACCCATGTAGCAGCAAGTCTCAGAAGAGCCCACACACTCAGCTCTTAACCCCAGTGTGCAGAAAGGGTCAAAACGTGTTTTTCAGCAGAAATAAACATGTTTCTGCAAGTTTGGTCAACCCCATGTAAGTTATGGGGCAGTAACAGTACACTTTTCTAAACGTGTTTTTCAGCCCGAAATAAACGCGTTTTTTCAGACAACTGAATCCCCATGTAGCAACAAGGCTCAGAAGACCCCACACACTCAGATCTTAACCCCAGTGTGCTGAAAGTGTCAAAACATGTTTTTCAGCAGAAATAAACATGTTTCTGCAAGTTTGGTCAACCCCATGTAAGTTATGGGGCAGTAACAGTACACTTTTCAAAACGTGTTTTTCAGCCCGAAATAAACGCGTTTTTTCAGACAACTGAATCCCCATGTAGCAACAAGGCTCAGAAGAGCCCACACACTCAGATCTTAACCCCAGTGTGCTGAAAGTGTCAAAACATGTTTTTCAGCAGAAATAAACATGTTTCTGCAAGTTTGGTCAACCCCATGTAAGTTATGGGGCAGTAACAGTACACTTTTCAAAACGTGTTTTTCAGCCCGAAATAAACGCGTTTTTTCAGACAACTGAATACCCATGTAGCAGCAAGTCTCAGAAGAGCCCACACACTCAGCTCTTAACCCCAGTGTGCAGAAAGGGTCAAAACGTGTTTTTCAGCAGAAATAAACATGTTTCTGCAAGTTTGGTCAACCCCATGTAAGTTATGGGGCAGTAACAGTACACTCTGCAAAACGTGTTTTTCAGCCCGAAATAAACGCGTTTTTTCAGACAACTGAATCCCCATGTAGCAGCAAGGCTTAGAAGAGCCCACACACTCAGATCTTAACCCCAGTGTGCTGAAAGTGTCAAAACATGTTTTTCAGCAGAAATAAACATGTTTCTGCAAGTTTGGTCAACCCCATGTAAGTTATGGGGCAGTAACAGTACACTTTTCAAAACGTGTTTTTCAGCCCGAAATAAACGCGTTTTTTCAGACAACTGAATCCCCATGTAGCAACAAGGCTCAGAAGAGCCCACACACTCAGATCTTAACCCCAGTGTGCTGAAAGTGTCAAAACATGTTTTTCAGCAGAAATAAACATGTTTCTGCAAGTTTGGTCAACCCCATGTAAGTTATGGGGCAGTAACAGTACACTTTTCAAAACGTGTTTTTCAGCCCGAAATAAACGCGTTTTTTCAGACAACTGAATCCCCATGTAGCAACAAGGCTCAGAAGAGCCCACACACTCAGATCTTAACCCCAGTGTGCTGAAAGTGTCAAAACATGTTTTTCAGCAGAAATAAACATGTTTCTGCAAGTTTGGTCAACCCCATGTAAGTTATGGGGCAGTAACAGTACACTTTTCAAAACGTGTTTTTCAGCCCGAAATAAACGCGTTTTTTCAGACAACTGAATCCCCATGTAGCAACAAGGCTCAGAAGAGCCCACACACTCAGATCTTAACCCCAGTGTGCTGAAAGTGTCAAAACATGTTTTTCAGCAGAAATAAACATGTTTCTGCAAGTTTGGTCAACCCCATGTAAGTTATGGGGCAGTAACAGTACACTTTTCAAAACGTGTTTTTCAGCCCGAAATAAACGCGTTTTTTCAGACAACTGAATCCCCATGTAGCAACAAGGCTCAGAAGAGCCCACACACTCAGATCTTAACCCCAGTGTGCTGAAAGTGTCAAAACATGTTTTTCAGCAGAAATAAACATGTTTCTGCAAGTTTGGTCAACCCCATGTAAGTTATGGGGCAGTAACAGTACACTTTTCAAAACGTGTTTTTCAGCCCGAAATAAACGCGTTTTTTCAGACAACTGAATACCCATGTAGCAGCAAGTCTCAGAAGAGCCCACACACTCAGCTCTTAACCCCAGTGTGCAGAAAGGGTCAAAACGTGTTTTTCAGCAGAAATAAACATGTTTCTGCAAGTTTGGTCAACCCCATGTAAGTTATGGGGCAGTAACAGTACACTCTGCAAAACGTGTTTTTCAGCCCGAAATAAACGCGTTTTTTCAGACAACTGAATCCCCATGTAGCAACAAGGCTCAGAAGAGCTCACACACTCAGATCTTAACCCCAGTGTGCTGAAAGTGTCAAAACATGTTTTTCAGCAGAAATAAACATGTTTCTGCAAGTTTGGTCAACCCCATGTAAGTTATGGGGCAGTAACAGTACACTTTTCAAAACGTGTTTTTCAGCCCGAAATAAACGCGTTTTTTCAGACAACTGAATCCCCATGTAGCAACAAGGCTCAGAAGAGCCCACACACTCAGATCTTGACCCCAGTGTGCTGAAAGTGTCAAAACATGTTTTTCAGCAGAAATAAACATGTTTCTGCAAATTTGGTCATCCCCATGTAAGTTATGGGGCAGTAACAGTACACTCTGCAAAACGTGTTTTTCAGCCCGAAATAAACGCGTTTTTTCAGACAACTGAATACCCATGTAGCAGCAAGTCTCAGAAGAGCCCACACACTCAGCTCTTAACCCCAGTGTGCAGAAAGGGTCAAAACGTGTTTTTCAGCAGAAATAAACATGTTTCTGCAAGTTTGGTCAACCCCATGTAAGTTATGGGGCAGTAACAGTACACTTTTCAAAACGTGTTTTTCAGCCCGAAATAAACGCGTTTTTTCAGACAACTGAATCCCCATGTAGCAACAAGGCTCAGAAGAGCCCACACACTCAGATCTTAACCCCAGTGTGCTGAAAGTGTCAAAACATGTTTTTCAGCAGAAATAAACATGTTTCTGCAAGTTTGGTCAACCCCATGTAAGTTATGGGGCAGTAACAGTACACTTTTCAAAACGTGTTTTTCAGCCCGAAATAAACGCGTTTTTTCAGACAACTGAATCCCCATGTAGCAACAAGGCTCAGAAGAGCCCACACACTCAGATCTTAACCCCAGTGTGCTGAAAGTGTCAAAACATGTTTTTCAGCAGAAATAAACATGTTTCTGCAAGTTTGGTCAACCCCATGTAAGTTATGGGGCAGTAACAGTACACTTTTCAAAACGTGTTTTTCAGCCCGAAATAAACGCGTTTTTTCAGACAACTGAATCCCCATGTAGCAACAAGGCTCAGAAGAGCCCACACACTCAGATCTTAACCCCAGTGTGCTGAAAGTGTCAAAACATGTTTTTCAGCAGAAATAAACATGTTTCTGCAAGTTTGGTCAACCCCATGTAAGTTATGGGGCAGTAACAGTACACTTTTCAAAACGTGTTTTTCAGCCCGAAATAAACGCGTTTTTTCAGACAACTGAATACCCATGTAGCAGCAAGTCTCAGAAGAGCCCACACACTCAGCTCTTAACCCCAGTGTGCAGAAAGGGTCAAAACGTGTTTTTCAGCAGAAATAAACATGTTTCTGCAAGTTTGGTCAACCCCATGTAAGTTATGGGGCAGTAACAGTACACTCTGCAAAACGTGTTTTTCAGCCCGAAATAAACGCGTTTTTTCAGACAACTGAATCCCCATGTAGCAACAAGGCTCAGAAGAGCTCACACACTCAGATCTTAACCCCAGTGTGCTGAAAGTGTCAAAACATGTTTTTCAGCAGAAATAAACATGTTTCTGCAAGTTTGGTCAACCCCATGTAAGTTATGGGGCAGTAACAGTACACTTTTCAAAACGTGTTTTTCAGCCCGAAATAAACGCGTTTTTTCAGACAACTGAATCCCCATGTAGCAACAAGGCTCAGAAGAGCCCACACACTCAGATCTTGACCCCAGTGTGCTGAAAGTGTCAAAACATGTTTTTCAGCAGAAATAAACATGTTTCTGCAAATTTGGTCATCCCCATGTAAGTTATGGGGCAGTAACAGTACACTCTGCAAAACGTGTTTTTCAGCCCGAAATAAACGCGTTTTTTCAGACAACTGAATACCCATGTAGCAGCAAGTCTCAGAAGAGCCCACACACTCAGCTCTTAACCCCAGTGTGCAGAAAGGGTCAAAACGTGTTTTTCAGCAGAAATAAACATGTTTCTGCAAGTTTGGTCAACCCCATGTAAGTTATGGGGCAGTAACAGTACACTTTTCAAAACGTGTTTTTCAGCCCGAAATAAACGCGTTTTTTCAGACAACTGAATACCCATGTAGCAGCAAGTCTCAGAAGAGCCCACACACTCAGCTCTTAACCCCAGTGTGCAGAAAGGGTCAAAACGTGTTTTTCAGCAGAAATAAACATGTTTCTGCAAGTTTGGTCAACCCCATGTAAGTTATGGGGCAGTAACAGTACACTCTGCAAAACGTGTTTTTCAGCCCGAAATAAACGCGTTTTTTCAGACAACTGAATCCCCATGTAGCAGCAAGGCTCAGAAGAGCCCACACACTCAGATCTTAACCCCAGTGTGCTGAAAGTGTCAAAACATGTTTTTCAGCAGAAATAAACATGTTTCTGCAAGTTTGGTCAACCCCATGTAAGTTATGGGGCAGTAACAGTACACTTTTCAAAACGTGTTTTTCAGCCCGAAATAAACGCGTTTTTTCAGACAACTGAATCCCCATGTAGCAGCAAGTCTCAGAAGAGCCCACACACTCAGCTCTTAACCCCAGTGTGCAGAAAGGGTCAAAACGTGTTTTTCAGCAGAAATAAACATGTTTCTGCAAGTTTGGTCAACCCCATGTAAGTTATGGGGCAGTAACAGTACACTCTGCAAAACGTGTTTTTCAGCCCGAAATAAACGCGTTTTTTCAGACAACTGAATCCCCATGTAGCAGCAAGGCTCAGAAGAGCCCACACACTCAGATCTTAACCCCAGTGTGCTGAAAGTGTCAAAACATGTTTTTCAGCAGAAATAAACATGTTTCTGCAAGTTTGGTCAACCCCATGTAAGTTATGGGGCAGTAACAGTACACTTTTCAAAACGTGTTTTTCAGCCCGAAATAAACGCGTTTTTTCAGACAACTGAATCCCCATGTAGCAACAAGGCTCAGAAGAGCCCACACACTCAGATCTTAACCCCAGTGTGCTGAAAGTGTCAAAACATGTTTTTCAGCAGAAATAAACATGTTTCTGCAAGTTTGGTCAACCCCATGTAAGTTATGGGGCAGTAACAGAACACTTTTCAAAACGTGTTTTTCAGCCCGAAATAAACGCGTTTTTTCAGACAACTGAATCCCCATGTAGCAACAAGGCTCAGAAGAGCCCACACACTCAGATCTTAACCCCAGTGTGCTGAAAGTGTCAAAACATGTTTTTCAGCAGAAATAAACATGTTTCTGCAAGTTTGGTCAACCCCATGTAAGTTATGGGGCAGTAACAGTACACTTTTCAAAACGTGTTTTTCAGCCCGAAATAAACGCGTTTTTTCAGACAACTGAATCCCCATGTAGCAACAAGGCTCAGAAGAGCCCACACACTCAGATCTTAACCCCAGTGTGCTGAAAGTGTCAAAACATGTTTTTCAGCAGAAATAAACATGTTTCTGCAAGTTTGGTCAACCCCATGTAAGTTATGGGGCAGTAACAGTACACTTTTCAAAACGTGTTTTTCAGCCCGAAATAAACGCGTTTTTTCAGACAACTGAATACCCATGTAGCAGCAAGTCTCAGAAGAGCCCACACACTCAGCTCTTAACCCCAGTGTGCAGAAAGGGTCAAAACGTGTTTTTCAGCAGAAATAAACATGTTTCTGCAAGTTTGGTCAACCCCATGTAAGTTATGGGGCAGTAACAGTACACTCTGCAAAACGTGTTTTTCAGCCCGAAATAAACGCGTTTTTTCAGACAACTGAATCCCCATGTAGCAACAAGGCTCAGAAGAGCTCACACACTCAGATCTTAACCCCAGTGTGCTGAAAGTGTCAAAACATGTTTTTCAGCAGAAATAAACATGTTTCTGCAAGTTTGGTCAACCCCATGTAAGTTATGGGGCAGTAACAGTACACTTTTCAAAACGTGTTTTTCAGCCCGAAATAAACGCGTTTTTTCAGACAACTGAATCCCCATGTAGCAACAAGGCTCAGAAGAGCCCACACACTCAGATCTTGACCCCAGTGTGCTGAAAGTGTCAAAACATGTTTTTCAGCAGAAATAAACATGTTTCTGCAAATTTGGTCATCCCCATGTAAGTTATGGGGCAGTAACAGTACACTCTGCAAAACGTGTTTTTCAGCCCGAAATAAACGCGTTTTTTCAGACAACTGAATACCCATGTAGCAGCAAGTCTCAGAAGAGCCCACACACTCAGCTCTTAACCCCAGTGTGCAGAAAGGGTCAAAACGTGTTTTTCAGCAGAAATAAACATGTTTCTGCAAGTTTGGTCAACCCCATGTAAGTTATGGGGCAGTAACAGTACACTTTTCAAAACGTGTTTTTCAGCCCGAAATAAACGCGTTTTTTCAGACAACTGAATACCCATGTAGCAGCAAGTCTCAGAAGAGCCCACACACTCAGCTCTTAACCCCAGTGTGCAGAAAGGGTCAAAACGTGTTTTTCAGCAGAAATAAACATGTTTCTGCAAGTTTGGTCAACCCCATGTAAGTTATGGGGCAGTAACAGTACACTCTGCAAAACGTGTTTTTCAGCCCGAAATAAACGCGTTTTTTCAGACAACTGAATCCCCATGTAGCAGCAAGGCTCAGAAGAGCCCACACACTCAGATCTTAACCCCAGTGTGCTGAAAGTGTCAAAACATGTTTTTCAGCAGAAATAAACATGTTTCTGCAAGTTTGGTCAACCCCATGTAAGTTATGGGGCAGTAACAGTACACTTTTCAAAACGTGTTTTTCAGCCCGAAATAAACGCGTTTTTTCAGACAACTGAATCCCCATGTAGCAGCAAGTCTCAGAAGAGCCCACACACTCAGCTCTTAACCCCAGTGTGCAGAAAGGGTCAAAACGTGTTTTTCAGCAGAAATAAACATGTTTCTGCAAGTTTGGTCAACCCCATGTAAGTTATGGGGCAGTAACAGTACACTCTGCAAAACGTGTTTTTCAGCCCGAAATAAACGCGTTTTTTCAGACAACTGAATCCCCATGTAGCAGCAAGGCTCAGAAGAGCCCACACACTCAGATCTTAACCCCAGTGTGCTGAAAGTGTCAAAACATGTTTTTCAGCAGAAATAAACATGTTTCTGCAAGTTTGGTCAACCCCATGTAAGTTATGGGGCAGTAACAGTACACTTTTCAAAACGTGTTTTTCAGCCCGAAATAAACGCGTTTTTTCAGACAACTGAATCCCCATGTAGCAACAAGGCTCAGAAGAGCCCACACACTCAGATCTTAACCCCAGTGTGCTGAAAGTGTCAAAACATGTTTTTCAGCAGAAATAAACATGTTTCTGCAAGTTTGGTCAACCCCATGTAAGTTATGGGGCAGTAACAGAACACTTTTCAAAACGTGTTTTTCAGCCCGAAATAAACGCGTTTTTTCAGACAACTGAATCCCCATGTAGCAACAAGGCTCAGAAGAGCCCACACACTCAGATCTTAACCCCAGTGTGCTGAAAGTGTCAAAACATGTTTTTCAGCAGAAATAAACATGTTTCTGCAAGTTTGGTCAACCCCATGTAAGTTATGGGGCAGTAACAGTACACTTTTCAAAACGTGTTTTTCAGCCCGAAATAAACGCGTTTTTTCAGACAACTGAATCCCCATGTAGCAACAAGGCTCAGAAGAGCCCACACACTCAGATCTTAACCCCAGTGTGCTGAAAGTGTCAAAACATGTTTTTCAGCAGAAATAAACATGTTTCTGCAAGTTTGGTCAACCCCATGTAAGTTATGGGGCAGTAACAGTACACTTTTCAAAACGTGTTTTTCAGCCCGAAATAAACGCGTTTTTTCAGACAACTGAATACCCATGTAGCAGCAAGTCTCAGAAGAGCCCACACACTCAGCTCTTAACCCCAGTGTGCAGAAAGGGTCAAAACGTGTTTTTCAGCAGAAATAAACATGTTTCTGCAAGTTTGGTCAACCCCATGTAAGTTATGGGGCAGTAACAGTACACTCTGCAAAACGTGTTTTTCAGCCCGAAATAAACGCGTTTTTTCAGACAACTGAATACCCATGTAGCAGCAAGGCTCAGACGAGCCCACACACTCAGATCTTAACCCCAGTGTGCAGAAAGGGTCAAAACGTGTTTTTCAGCAGAAATAAACATGTTTCTGCAAGTTTGGTCAACCCCATGTAAGTTATGGAGCAGTAACAGTACACTCTGCAAAACGTGTTTTTCAGCCCGAAATAAACGCGTTTTTTCAGACAACTGAATCCCCATGTAGCAACAAGGCTCAGAAGAGCCCACACACTCAGATCTTGACCCCAGTGTGCTGAAAGTGTCAAAACATGTTTTTCAGCAGAAATAAACATGTTTCTGCAAGTTTGGTCAACCCCATGTAAGTTATGGGGCAGTAACAGTACACTCTGCAAAACGTGTTTTTCAGCCCGAAATAAACGCGTTTTTTCAGACAACTGAATACCCATGTAGCAGCAAGTCTCAGAAGAGCCCACACACTCAGCTCTTAACCCCAGTGTGCAGAAAGGGTCAAAACGTGTTTTTCAGCAGAAATAAACATGTTTCTGCAAGTTTGGTCAACCCCATGTAAGTTATGGGGCAGTAACAGTACACTTTTCAAAACGTGTTTTTCAGCCCGAAATAAACGCGTTTTTTCAGACAACTGAATCCCCATGTAGCAACAAGGCTCAGAAGAGCCCACACACTCAGATCTTAACCCCAGTGTGCTGAAAGTGTCAAAACATGTTTTTCAGCAGAAATAAACATGTTTCTGCAAGTTTGGTCAACCCCATGTAAGTTATGGGGCAGTAACAGTACACTTTTCAAAACGTGTTTTTCAGCCCGAAATAAACGCGTTTTTTCAGACAACTGAATCCCCATGTAGCAACAAGGCTCAGAAGAGCCCACACACTCAGATCTTAACCCCAGTGTGCTGAAAGTGTCAAAACATGTTTTTTCAGCAGAAATAAACATGTTTCTGCAAGTTTGGTCAACCCCATGTAAGTTATGGGGCAGTAACAGTACACTTTTCAAAACGTGTTTTTCAGCCCGAAATAAACGCGTTTTTTCAGACAACTGAATCCCCATGTAGCAACAAGGCTCAGAAGAGCCCACACACTCAGATCTTAACCCCAGTGTGCTGAAAGTGTCAAAACATGTTTTTCAGCAGAAATAAACATGTTTCTGCAAGTTTGGTCAACCCCATGTAAGTTATGGGGCAGTAACAGTACACTTTTCAAAACGTGTTTTTCAGCCCGAAATAAACGCGTTTTTTCAGACAACTGAATACCCATGTAGCAGCAAGTCTCAGAAGAGCCCACACACTCAGCTCTTAACCCCAGTGTGCAGAAAGGGTCAAAACGTGTTTTTCAGCAGAAATAAACATGTTTCTGCAAGTTTGGTCAACCCCATGTAAGTTATGGGGCAGTAACAGTACACTCTGCAAAACGTGTTTTTCAGCCCGAAATAAACGCGTTTTTTCAGACAACTGAATCCCCATGTAGCAGCAAGGCTCAGAAGAGCCCACACACTCAGATCTTAACCCCAGTGTGCTGAAAGTGTCAAAACATGTTTTTCAGCAGAAATAAACATGTTTCTGCAAGTTTGGTCAACCCCATGTAAGTTATGGGGCAGTAACAGTACACTTTTCAAAACGTGTTTTTCAGCCCGAAATAAACGCGTTTTTTCAGACAACTGAATCCCCATGTAGCAACAAGGCTCAGAAGAGCCCACACACTCAGATCTTGACCCCAGTGTGCTGAAAGTGTCAATACATGTTTTTCAGCAGAAATAAACATGTTTCTGCAAGTTTGGTCAACCCCATGTAAGTTATGGGGCAGTAACAGTACACTCTGCAAAACGTGTTTTTCAGCCCGAAATAAACGCGTTTTTTCAGACAACTGAATACCCATGTAGCAGCAAGTCTCAGAAGAGCCCACACACTCAGCTCTTAACCCCAGTGTGCAGAAAGGGTCAAAACGTGTTTTTCAGCAGAAATAAACATGTTTCTGCAAGTTTGGTCAACCCCATGTAAGTTATGGGGCAGTAACAGTACACTCTGCAAAACGTGTTTTTCAGCCCGAAATAAACGCGTTTTTTCAGACAACTGAATCCCCATGTAGCAGCAAGGCTCAGAAGAGCCCACACACTCAGATCTTAACCCCAGTGTGCAGAAAGGGTCAAAACGTGTTTTTCAGCAGAAATAAACATGTTTCTGCAAGTTTGGTCAACCCCATGTAAGTTATGGGGCAGTAACAGTACACTTTTCAAAACGTGTTTTTCAGCCCGAAATCAACGCGTTTTTTCAGACAACTGAATCACCATGTAGCAGCAAGGCTCAGAAGAGCCCACACACTCAGATCTTAACCCCAGTGTGCAGAAAGGGTCAAAACTTGTTTTTCAGCAGAAATAAACATGTTTCTGCAAGTTTGGTCAACCCCATGTAAGTTATGGGGCAGTAACAGTACACTTTTCAAAACGTGTTTTTCAGCCCGAAATAAACGCGTTTTTTCAGACAACTGAATACCCATGTAGCAGCAAGGCTCAGAAGAGCCCACACACTCAGATCTTAACCCCAGTGTGCTGAAAGTGTCAAAACATGTTTTTCAGCAGAAATAAACATGTTTCTGCAAGTTTGGTCAACCCCATGTAAGTTATGGGGCAGTAACAGTACACTTTTCTAAACGTGTTTTTCAGCCCGAAATAAACGCGTTTTTTCAGACAACTGAATCCCCATGTAGCAACAAGGCTCAGAAGAGCCCACACACTCAGATCTTAACCCCAGTGTGCTGAAAGTGTCAAAACGTGTTTTTCAGCAGAAATAAACATGTTTCTGCAAGTTTGGTCAACCCCATGTAAGTTATGGGGCAGTAACAGTACACTTTTCAAAACGTGTTTTTCAGCCCGAAATAAACGCGTTTTTTCAGACAACTGAATCCCCATGTAGCAACAAGGCTCAGAAGAGCCCACACACTCAGATCTTAACCCCAGTGTGCTGAAAGTGTCAAAACATGTTTTTCAGCAGAAATAAACATGTTTCTGCAAGTTTGGTCAACCCCATGTAAGTTATGGGGCAGTAACAGTACACTTTTCAAAACGTGTTTTTCAGCCCGAAATAAACGCGTTTTTTCAGACAACTGAATACCCATGTAGCAGCAAGTCTCAGAAGAGCCCACACACTCAGCTCTTAACCCCAGTGTGCAGAAAGGGTCAAAACGTGTTTTTCAGCAGAAATAAACATGTTTCTGCAAGTTTGGTCAACCCCATGTAAGTTATGGGGCAGTAACAGTACACTCTGCAAAACGTGTTTTTCAGCCCGAAATAAACGCGTTTTTTCAGACAACTGAATCCCCATGTAGCAGCAAGGCTCAGAAGAGCCCACACACTCAGATCTTAACCCCAGTGTGCAGAAAGGGTCAAAACGTGTTTTTCAGCAGAAATAAACATGTTTCTGCAAGTTTGGTCAACCCCATGTAAGTTATGGGGCAGTAACAGTACACTTTTCAAAACGTGTTTTTCAGCCCGAAATCAACGCGTTTTTTCAGACAACTGAATCACCATGTAGCAGCAAGGCTCAGAAGAGCCCACACACTCAGATCTTAACCCCAGTGTGCAGAAAGGGTCAAAACTTGTTTTTCAGCAGAAATAAACATGTTTCTGCAAGTTTGGTCAACCCCATGTAAGTTATGGGGCAGTAACAGTACACTTTTCAAAACGTGTTTTTCAGCCCGAAATAAACGCGTTTTTTCAGACAACTGAATACCCATGTAGCAGCAAGGCTCAGAAGAGCCCACACACTCAGATCTTAACCCCAGTGTGCTGAAAGTGTCAAAACATGTTTTTCAGCAGAAATAAACATGTTTCTGCAAGTTTGGTCAACCCCATGTAAGTTATGGGGCAGTAACAGTACACTTTTCTAAACGTGTTTTTCAGCCCGAAATAAACGCGTTTTTTCAGACAACTGAATCCCCATGTAGCAACAAGGCTCAGAAGAGCCCACACACTCAGATCTTAACCCCAGTGTGCTGAAAGTGTCAAAACATGTTTTTCAGCAGAAATAAACATGTTTCTGCAAGTTTGGTCAACCCCATGTAAGTTATGGGGCAGTAACAGTACACTTTTCAAAACGTGTTTTTCAGCCCGAAATAAACGCGTTTTTTCAGACAACTGAATCCCCATGTAGCAACAAGGCTCAGAAGAGCCCACACACTCAGATCTTAACCCCAGTGTGCTGAAAGTGTCAAAACATGTTTTTCAGCAGAAATAAACATGTTTCTGCAAGTTTGGTCAACCCCATGTAAGTTATGGGGCAGTAACAGTACACTTTTCAAAACGTGTTTTTCAGCCCGAAATAAACGCGTTTTTTCAGACAACTGAATACCCATGTAGCAGCAAGTCTCAGAAGAGCCCACACACTCAGCTCTTAACCCCAGTGTGCAGAAAGGGTCAAAACGTGTTTTTCAGCAGAAATAAACATGTTTCTGCAAGTTTGGTCAACCCCATGTAAGTTATGGGGCAGTAACAGTACACTCTGCAAAACGTGTTTTTCAGCCCGAAATAAACGCGTTTTTTCAGACAACTGAATCCCCATGTAGCAGCAAGGCTTAGAAGAGCCCACACACTCAGATCTTAACCCCAGTGTGCTGAAAGTGTCAAAACATGTTTTTCAGCAGAAATAAACATGTTTCTGCAAGTTTGGTCAACCCCATGTAAGTTATGGGGCAGTAACAGTACACTTTTCAAAACGTGTTTTTCAGCCCGAAATAAACGCGTTTTTTCAGACAACTGAATCCCCATGTAGCAACAAGGCTCAGAAGAGCCCACACACTCAGATCTTAACCCCAGTGTGCTGAAAGTGTCAAAACATGTTTTTCAGCAGAAATAAACATGTTTCTGCAAGTTTGGTCAACCCCATGTAAGTTATGGGGCAGTAACAGTACACTTTTCAAAACGTGTTTTTCAGCCCGAAATAAACGCGTTTTTTCAGACAACTGAATCCCCATGTAGCAACAAGGCTCAGAAGAGCCCACACACTCAGATCTTAACCCCAGTGTGCTGAAAGTGTCAAAACATGTTTTTCAGCAGAAATAAACATGTTTCTGCAAGTTTGGTCAACCCCATGTAAGTTATGGGGCAGTAACAGTACACTTTTCAAAACGTGTTTTTCAGCCCGAAATAAACGCGTTTTTTCAGACAACTGAATCCCCATGTAGCAACAAGGCTCAGAAGAGCCCACACACTCAGATCTTAACCCCAGTGTGCTGAAAGTGTCAAAACATGTTTTTCAGCAGAAATAAACATGTTTCTGCAAGTTTGGTCAACCCCATGTAAGTTATGGGGCAGTAACAGTACACTTTTCAAAACGTGTTTTTCAGCCCGAAATAAACGCGTTTTTTCAGACAACTGAATCCCCATGTAGCAACAAGGCTCAGAAGAGCCCACACACTCAGATCTTAACCCCAGTGTGCTGAAAGTGTCAAAACATGTTTTTCAGCAGAAATAAACATGTTTCTGCAAGTTTGGTCAACCCCATGTAAGTTATGGGGCAGTAACAGTACACTTTTCAAAACGTGTTTTTCAGCCCGAAATAAACGCGTTTTTTCAGACAACTGAATACCCATGTAGCAGCAAGTCTCAGAAGAGCCCACACACTCAGCTCTTAACCCCAGTGTGCAGAAAGGGTCAAAACGTGTTTTTCAGCAGAAATAAACATGTTTCTGCAAGTTTGGTCAACCCCATGTAAGTTATGGGGCAGTAACAGTACACTCTGCAAAACGTGTTTTTCAGCCCGAAATAAACGCGTTTTTTCAGACAACTGAATCCCCATGTAGCAACAAGGCTCAGAAGAGCTCACACACTCAGATCTTAACCCCAGTGTGCTGAAAGTGTCAAAACATGTTTTTCAGCAGAAATAAACATGTTTCTGCAAGTTTGGTCAACCCCATGTAAGTTATGGGGCAGTAACAGTACACTTTTCAAAACGTGTTTTTCAGCCCGAAATAAACGCGTTTTTTCAGACAACTGAATCCCCATGTAGCAACAAGGCTCAGAAGAGCCCACACACTCAGATCTTAACCCCAGTGTGCTGAAAGTGTCAAAACATGTTTTTCAGCAGAAATAAACATGTTTCTGCAAGTTTGGTCAACCCCATGTAAGTTATGGGGCAGTAACAGTACACTTTTCAAAACGTGTTTTTCAGCCCGAAATAAACGCGTTTTTTCAGACAACTGAATCCCCATGTAGCAACAAGGCTCAGAAGAGCCCACACACTCAGATCTTAACCCCAGTGTGCTGAAAGTGTCAAAACATGTTTTTCAGCAGAAATAAACATGTTTCTGCAAGTTTGGTCAACCCCATGTAAGTTATGGGGCAGTAACAGTACACTTTTCAAAACGTGTTTTTCAGCCCGAAATAAACGCGTTTTTTCAGACAACTGAATCCCCATGTAGCAACAAGGCTCAGAAGAGCCCACACACTCAGATCTTAACCCCAGTGTGCTGAAAGTGTCAAAACATGTTTTTCAGCAGAAATAAACATGTTTCTGCAAGTTTGGTCAACCCCATGTAAGTTATGGGGCAGTAACAGTACACTTTTCAAAACGTGTTTTTCAGCCCGAAATAAACGCGTTTTTTCAGACAACTGAATACCCATGTAGCAGCAAGTCTCAGAAGAGCCCACACACTCAGCTCTTAACCCCAGTGTGCAGAAAGGGTCAAAACGTGTTTTTCAGCAGAAATAAACATGTTTCTGCAAGTTTGGTCAACCCCATGTAAGTTATGGGGCAGTAACAGTACACTCTGCAAAACGTGTTTTTCAGCCCGAAATAAACGCGTTTTTTCAGACAACTGAATCCCCATGTAGCAACAAGGCTCAGAAGAGCTCACACACTCAGATCTTAACCCCAGTGTGCTGAAAGTGTCAAAACATGTTTTTCAGCAGAAATAAACATGTTTCTGCAAGTTTGGTCAACCCCATGTAAGTTATGGGGCAGTAACAGTACACTTTTCAAAACGTGTTTTTCAGCCCGAAATAAACGCGTTTTTTCAGACAACTGAATCCCCATGTAGCAACAAGGCTCAGAAGAGCCCACACACTCAGATCTTGACCCCAGTGTGCTGAAAGTGTCAAAACATGTTTTTCAGCAGAAATAAACATGTTTCTGCAAATTTGGTCATCCCCATGTAAGTTATGGGGCAGTAACAGTACACTCTGCAAAACGTGTTTTTCAGCCCGAAATAAACGCGTTTTTTCAGACAACTGAATACCCATGTAGCAGCAAGTCTCAGAAGAGCCCACACACTCAGCTCTTAACCCCAGTGTGCAGAAAGGGTCAAAACGTGTTTTTCAGCAGAAATAAACATGTTTCTGCAAGTTTGGTCAACCCCATGTAAGTTATGGGGCAGTAACAGTACACTTTTCAAAACGTGTTTTTCAGCCCGAAATAAACGCGTTTTTTCAGACAACTGAATACCCATGTAGCAGCAAGTCTCAGAAGAGCCCACACACTCAGCTCTTAACCCCAGTGTGCAGAAAGGGTCAAAACGTGTTTTTCAGCAGAAATAAACATGTTTCTGCAAGTTTGGTCAACCCCATGTAAGTTATGGGGCAGTAACAGAACACTTTTCAAAACGTGTTTTTCAGCCCGAAATAAACGCGTTTTTTCAGACAACTGAATCCCCATGTAGCAGCAAGGCTCAGAAGAGCCCACACACTCAGATCTTAACCCCAGTGTGCTGAAAGTGTCAAAACATGTTTTTCAGCAGAAATAAACATGTTTCTGCAAGTTTGGTCAACCCCATGTAAGTTATGGGGCAGTAACAGTACACTTTTCAAAACGTGTTTTTCAGCCCGAAATAAACGCGTTTTTTCAGACAACTGAATCCCCATGTAGCAACAAGGCTCAGAAGAGCCCACACACTCAGATCTTAACCCCAGTGTGCTGAAAGTGTCAAAACATGTTTTTCAGCAGAAATAAACATGTTTCTGCAAGTTTGGTCAACCCCATGTAAGTTATGGGGCAGTAACAGTACACTTTTCAAAACGTGTTTTTCAGCCCGAAATAAACGCGTTTTTTCAGACAACTGAATCCCCATGTAGCAACAAGGCTCAGAAGAGCCCACACACTCAGATCTTAACCCCAGTGTGCTGAAAGTGTCAAAACATGTTTTTCAGCAGAAATAAACATGTTTCTGCAAGTTTGGTCAACCCCATGTAAGTTATGGGGCAGTAACAGTACACTTTTCAAAACGTGTTTTTCAGCCCGAAATAAACGCGTTTTTTCAGACAACTGAATACCCATGTAGCAGCAAGTCTCAGAAGAGCCCACACACTCAGCTCTTAACCCCAGTGTGCAGAAAGGGTCAAAACGTGTTTTTCAGCAGAAATAAACATGTTTCTGCAAGTTTGGTCAACCCCATGTAAGTTATGGGGCAGTAACAGTACACTCTGCAAAACGTGTTTTTCAGCCCGAAATAAACGCGTTTTTTCAGACAACTGAATACCCATGTAGCAGCAAGGCTCAGACGAGCCCACACACTCAGATCTTAACCCCAGTGTGCAGAAAGGGTCAAAACGTGTTTTTCAGCAGAAATAAACATGTTTCTGCAAGTTTGGTCAACCCCATGTAAGTTATGGAGCAGTAACAGTACACTCTGCAAAACGTGTTTTTCAGCCCGAAATAAACGCGTTTTTTCAGACAACTGAATCCCCATGTAGCAGCAAGGCTCAGAAGAGCCCACACACTCAGATCTTAACCCCAGTGTGCTGAAAGTGTCAAAACATGTTTTTCAGCAGAAATAAACATGTTTCTGCAAGTTTGGTCAACCCCATGTAAGTTATGGGGCAGTAACAGTACACTTTTCAAAACGTGTTTTTCAGCCCGAAATAAACGCGTTTTTTCAGACAACTGAATCCCCATGTAGCAACAAGGCTCAGAAGAGCCCACACACTCAGATCTTAACCCCAGTGTGCTGAAAGTGTCAAAACATGTTTTTCAGCAGAAATAAACATGTTTCTGCAAGTTTGGTCAACCCCATGTAAGTTATGGGGCAGTAACAGTACACTTTTCAAAACGTGTTTTTCAGCCCGAAATAAACGCGTTTTTTCAGACAACTGAATCCCCATGTAGCAACAAGGCTCAGAAGAGCCCACACACTCAGATCTTGACCCCAGTGTGCTGAAAGTGTCAATACATGTTTTTCAGCAGAAATAAACATGTTTCTGCAAGTTTGGTCAACCCCATGTAAGTTATGGGGCAGTAACAGTACACTCTGCAAAACGTGTTTTTCAGCCCGAAATAAACGCGTTTTTTCAGACAACTGAATACCCATGTAGCAGCAAGTCTCAGAAGAGCCCACACACTCAGCTCTTAACCCCAGTGTGCAGAAAGGGTCAAAACTTGTTTTTCAGCAGAAATAAACATGTTTCTGCAAGTTTGGTCAACCCCATGTAAGTTATGGGGCAGTAACAGTACACTTTTCAAAACGTGTTTTTCAGCCCGAAATAAACGCGTTTTTTCAGACAACTGAATACCCATGTAGCAGCAAGGCTCAGAAGAGCCCACACACTCAGATCTTAACCCCAGTGTGCTGAAAGTGTCAAAACATGTTTTTCAGCAGAAATAAACATGTTTCTGCAAGTTTGGTCAACCCCATGTAAGTTATGGGGCAGTAACAGTACACTTTTCAAAACGTGTTTTTCAGCCCGAAATAAACGCGTTTTTTCAGACAACTGAATCCCCATGTAGCAACAAGGCTCAGAAGAGCCCACACACTCAGATCTTAACCCCAGTGTGCTGAAAGTGTCAAAACATGTTTTTCAGCAGAAATAAACATGTTTCTGCAAGTTTGGTCAACCCCATGTAAGTTATGGGGCAGTAACAGTACACTTTTCAAAACGTGTTTTTCAGCCCGAAATAAACGCGTTTTTTTCAGACAACTGAATCCCCATGTAGCAACAAGGCTCAGAAGAGCCCACACACTCAGCTCTTAACCCCAGTGTGCAGAAAGGGTCAAAACGTGTTTTTCAGCAGAAATAAACATGTTTCTGCAAGTTTGGTCAACCCCATGTAAGTTATGGGGCAGTAACAGTACACTTTTCAAAACGTGTTTTTCAGCCCGAAATAAACGCGTTTTTTCAGACAACTGAATCCCCATGTAGCAACAAGGCTCAGAAGAGCCCACACACTCAGATCTTGACCCCAGTGTGCTGAAAGTGTCAATACATGTTTTTCAGCAGAAATAAACATGTTTCTGCAAGTTTGGTCAACCCCATGTAAGTTATGGGGCAGTAACAGTACACTCTGCAAAACGTGTTTTTCAGCCCGAAATAAACGCGTTTTTTCAGACAACTGAATACCCATGTAGCAGCAAGTCTCAGAAGAGCCCACACACTCAGCTCTTAACCCCAGTGTGCAGAAAGGGTCAAAACTTGTTTTTCAGCAGAAATAAACATGTTTCTGCAAGTTTGGTCAACCCCATGTAAGTTATGGGGCAGTAACAGTACACTTTTCAAAACGTGTTTTTCAGCCCGAAATAAACGCGTTTTTTCAGACAACTGAATACCCATGTAGCAGCAAGGCTCAGAAGAGCCCACACACTCAGATCTTAACCCCAGTGTGCTGAAAGTGTCAAAACATGTTTTTCAGCAGAAATAAACATGTTTCTGCAAGTTTGGTCAACCCCATGTAAGTTATGGGGCAGTAACAGTACACTTTTCAAAACGTGTTTTTCAGCCCGAAATAAACGCGTTTTTTCAGACAACTGAATCCCCATGTAGCAACAAGGCTCAGAAGAGCCCACACACTCAGATCTTAACCCCAGTGTGCTGAAAGTGTCAAAACATGTTTTTCAGCAGAAATAAACATGTTTCTGCAAGTTTGGTCAACCCCATGTAAGTTATGGGGCAGTAACAGTACACTTTTCAAAACGTGTTTTTCAGCCCGAAATAAACGCGTTTTTTTCAGACAACTGAATCCCCATGTAGCAACAAGGCTCAGAAGAGCCCACACACTCAGCTCTTAACCCCAGTGTGCAGAAAGGGTCAAAACGTGTTTTTCAGCAGAAATAAACATGTTTCTGCAAGTTTGGTCAACCCCATGTAAGTTATGGGGCAGTAACAGTACACTTTTCAAAACGTGTTTTTCAGCCCGAAATAAACGCGTTTTTTCAGACAACTGAATCCCCATGTAGCAACAAGGCTCAGAAGAGCCCACACACTCAGATCTTAACCCCAGTGTGCTGAAAGTGTCAAAACATGTTTTTCAGCAGAAATAAACATGTTTCTGTAAGTTTGGTCAACCCCATGTAAGTTATGGGGCAGTAACAGTACACTTTTCAAAACGTGTTTTTCAGCCCGAAATAAACGCGTTTTTTCAGACAACTGAATACCCATGTAGCAGCAAGTCTCAGAAGAGCCCACACACTCAGCTCTTAACCCCAGTGTGCAGAAAGGGTCAAAACGTGTTTTTCAGCAGAAATAAACATGTTTCTGCAAGTTTGGTCAACCCCATGTAAGTTATGGGGCAGTAACAGTACACTCTGCAAAACGTGTTTTTCAGCCCGAAATAAACGCGTTTTTTCAGACAACTGAATCCCCATGTAGCAGCAAGGCTCAGAAGAGCCCACACACTCAGATCTTAACCCCAGTGTGCAGAAAGGTTCAAAACATGTTTTTCAGCAGAAATAAACATGTTTCTGCAAGTTTGGTCAACCCCATGTAAGTTATGGGGCAGTAACAGTACACTTTTCAAAACGTGTTTTTCAGCCCGAAATAAACGCGTTTTTTCAGACAACTGAATCCCCATGTAGCAACAAGGCTCAGAAGAGCCCACACACTCAGATCTTAACCCCAGTGTGCTGAAAGTGTCAAAACATGTTTTTCAGCAGAAATAAACATGTTTCTGCAAGTTTGGTCAACCCCATGTAAGTTATGGGGCAGTAACAGTACACTTTTCAAAACGTGTTTTTCAGCCCGAAATAAACGCGTTTTTTCAGACAACTGAATACCCATGTAGCAGCAAGTCTCAGAAGAGCCCACACACTCAGCTCTTAACCCCAGTGTGCAGAAAGGGTCAAAACGTGTTTTTCAGCAGAAATAAACATGTTTCTGCAAGTTTGGTCAACCCCATGTAAGTTATGGGGCAGTAACAGTACACTCTGCAAAACGTGTTTTTCAGCCCGAAATAAACGCGTTTTTTCAGACAACTGAATCCCCATGTAGCAGCAAGGCTCAGAAGAGCCCACACACTCAGATCTTAACCCCAGTGTGCTGAAAGTGTCAAAACATGTTTTTCAGCAGAAATAAACATGTTTCTGCAAGTTTGGTCAACCCCATGTAAGTTATGGGGCAGTAACAGTACACTTTTCAAAACGTGTTTTTCAGCCCGAAATAAACGCGTTTTTTCAGACAACTGAATCCCCATGTAGCAACAAGGCTCAGAAGAGCCCACACACTCAGATCTTAACCCCAGTGTGCTGAAAGTGTCAAAACATGTTTTTCAGCAGAAATAAACATGTTTCTGCAAGTTTGGTCAACCCCATGTAAGTTATGGGGCAGTAACAGAACACTTTTCAAAACGTGTTTTTCAGCCCGAAATAAACGCGTTTTTTCAGACAACTGAATCCCCATGTAGCAACAAGCCTCAGAAGAGCCCACACACTCAGATCTTAACCCCAGTGTGCTGAAAGTGTCAAAACATGTTTTTCAGCAGAAATAAACATGTTTCTGCAAGTTTGGTCAACCCCATGTAAGTTATGGGGCAGTAACAGTACACTTTTCAAAACGTGTTTTTCAGCCCGAAATAAACGCGTTTTTTCAGACAACTGAATCCCCATGTAGCAACAAGGCTCAGAAGAGCCCACACACTCAGATCTTAACCCCAGTGTGCTGAAAGTGTCAAAACATGTTTTTCAGCAGAAATAAACATGTTTCTGCAAGTTTGGTCAACCCCATGTAAGTTATGGGGCAGTAACAGTACACTTTTCAAAACGTGTTTTTCAGCCCGAAATAAACGCGTTTTTTCAGACAACTGAATCCCCATGTAGCAACAAGGCTCAGAAGAGCCCACACACTCAGATCTTGACCCCAGTGTGCTGAAAGTGTCAATACATGTTTTTCAGCAGAAATAAACATGTTTCTGCAAGTTTGGTCAACCCCATGTAAGTTATGGGGCAGTAACAGTACACTCTGCAAAACGTGTTTTTCAGCCCGAAATAAACGCGTTTTTTCAGACAACTGAATACCCATGTAGCAGCAAGTCTCAGAAGAGCCCACACACTCAGCTCTTAACCCCAGTGTGCAGAAAGGGTCAAAACTTGTTTTTCAGCAGAAATAAACATGTTTCTGCAAGTTTGGTCAACCCCATGTAAGTTATGGGGCAGTAACAGTACACTTTTCAAAACGTGTTTTTCAGCCCGAAATAAACGCGTTTTTTCAGACAACTGAATACCCATGTAGCAGCAAGGCTCAGAAGAGCCCACACACTCAGATCTTAACCCCAGTGTGCTGAAAGTGTCAAAACATGTTTTTCAGCAGAAATAAACATGTTTCTGCAAGTTTGGTCAACCCCATGTAAGTTATGGGGCAGTAACAGTACACTTTTCAAAACGTGTTTTTCAGCCCGAAATAAACGCGTTTTTTCAGACAACTGAATCCCCATGTAGCAACAAGGCTCAGAAGAGCCCACACACTCAGATCTTAACCCCAGTGTGCTGAAAGTGTCAAAACATGTTTTTCAGCAGAAATAAACATGTTTCTGCAAGTTTGGTCAACCCCATGTAAGTTATGGGGCAGTAACAGTACACTTTTCAAAACGTGTTTTTCAGCCCGAAATAAACGCGTTTTTTTCAGACAACTGAATCCCCATGTAGCAACAAGGCTCAGAAGAGCCCACACACTCAGCTCTTAACCCCAGTGTGCAGAAAGGGTCAAAACGTGTTTTTCAGCAGAAATAAACATGTTTCTGCAAGTTTGGTCAACCCCATGTAAGTTATGGGGCAGTAACAGTACACTTTTCAAAACGTGTTTTTCAGCCCGAAATAAACGCGTTTTTTCAGACAACTGAATCCCCATGTAGCAACAAGGCTCAGAAGAGCCCACACACTCAGATCTTGACCCCAGTGTGCTGAAAGTGTCAATACATGTTTTTCAGCAGAAATAAACATGTTTCTGCAAGTTTGGTCAACCCCATGTAAGTTATGGGGCAGTAACAGTACACTCTGCAAAACGTGTTTTTCAGCCCGAAATAAACGCGTTTTTTCAGACAACTGAATACCCATGTAGCAGCAAGTCTCAGAAGAGCCCACACACTCAGCTCTTAACCCCAGTGTGCAGAAAGGGTCAAAACTTGTTTTTCAGCAGAAATAAACATGTTTCTGCAAGTTTGGTCAACCCCATGTAAGTTATGGGGCAGTAACAGTACACTTTTCAAAACGTGTTTTTCAGCCCGAAATAAACGCGTTTTTTCAGACAACTGAATACCCATGTAGCAGCAAGGCTCAGAAGAGCCCACACACTCAGATCTTAACCCCAGTGTGCTGAAAGTGTCAAAACATGTTTTTCAGCAGAAATAAACATGTTTCTGCAAGTTTGGTCAACCCCATGTAAGTTATGGGGCAGTAACAGTACACTTTTCAAAACGTGTTTTTCAGCCCGAAATAAACGCGTTTTTTCAGACAACTGAATCCCCATGTAGCAACAAGGCTCAGAAGAGCCCACACACTCAGATCTTAACCCCAGTGTGCTGAAAGTGTCAAAACATGTTTTTCAGCAGAAATAAACATGTTTCTGCAAGTTTGGTCAACCCCATGTAAGTTATGGGGCAGTAACAGTACACTTTTCAAAACGTGTTTTTCAGCCCGAAATAAACGCGTTTTTTTCAGACAACTGAATCCCCATGTAGCAACAAGGCTCAGAAGAGCCCACACACTCAGCTCTTAACCCCAGTGTGCAGAAAGGGTCAAAACGTGTTTTTCAGCAGAAATAAACATGTTTCTGCAAGTTTGGTCAACCCCATGTAAGTTATGGGGCAGTAACAGTACACTTTTCAAAACGTGTTTTTCAGCCCGAAATAAACGCGTTTTTTCAGACAACTGAATCCCCATGTAGCAACAAGGCTCAGAAGAGCCCACACACTCAGATCTTAACCCCAGTGTGCTGAAAGTGTCAAAACATGTTTTTGAGCAGAAATAAACATGTTTCTGTAAGTTTGGTCAACCCCATGTAAGTTATGGGGCAGTAACAGTACACTTTTCAAAACGTGTTTTTCAGCCCGAAATAAACGCGTTTTTTCAGACAACTGAATACCCATGTAGCAGCAAGTCTCAGAAGAGCCCACACACTCAGCTCTTAACCCCAGTGTGCAGAAAGGGTCAAAACGTGTTTTTCAGCAGAAATAAACATGTTTCTGCAAGTTTGGTCAACCCCATGTAAGTTATGGGGCAGTAACAGTACACTCTGCAAAACGTGTTTTTCAGCCCGAAATAAACGCGTTTTTTCAGACAACTGAATCCCCATGTAGCAGCAAGGCTCAGAAGAGCCCACACACTCAGATCTTAACCCCAGTGTGCAGAAAGGTTCAAAACATGTTTTTCAGCAGAAATAAACATGTTTCTGCAAGTTTGGTCAACCCCATGTAAGTTATGGGGCAGTAACAGTACACTTTTCAAAACGTGTTTTTCAGCCCGAAATAAACGCGTTTTTTCAGACAACTGAATCCCCATGTAGCAACAAGGCTCAGAAGAGCCCACACACTCAGATCTTAACCCCAGTGTGCTGAAAGTGTCAAAACATGTTTTTCAGCAGAAATAAACATGTTTCTGCAAGTTTGGTCAACCCCATGTAAGTTATGGGGCAGTAACAGTACACTTTTCAAAACGTGTTTTTCAGCCCGAAATAAACGCGTTTTTTCAGACAACTGAATACCCATGTAGCAGCAAGTCTCAGAAGAGCCCACACACTCAGCTCTTAACCCCAGTGTGCAGAAAGGGTCAAAACGTGTTTTTCAGCAGAAATAAACATGTTTCTGCAAGTTTGGTCAACCCCATGTAAGTTATGGGGCAGTAACAGTACACTCTGCAAAACGTGTTTTTCAGCCCGAAATAAACGCGTTTTTTCAGACAACTGAATCCCCATGTAGCAGCAAGGCTCAGAAGAGCCCACACACTCAGATCTTAACCCCAGTGTGCTGAAAGTGTCAAAACATGTTTTTCAGCAGAAATAAACATGTTTCTGCAAGTTTGGTCAACCCCATGTAAGTTATGGGGCAGTAACAGTACACTTTTCAAAACGTGTTTTTCAGCCCGAAATAAACGCGTTTTTTCAGACAACTGAATCCCCATGTAGCAACAAGGCTCAGAAGAGCCCACACACTCAGATCTTAACCCCAGTGTGCTGAAAGTGTCAAAACATGTTTTTTAGCAGAAATAAACATGTTTCTGCAAGTTTGGTCAACCCCATGTAAGTTATGGGGCAGTAACAGAACACTTTTCAAAACGTGTTTTTCAGCCCGAAATAAACGCGTTTTTTCAGACAACTGAATCCCCATGTAGCAACAAGGCTCAGAAGAGCCCACACACTCAGATCTTAACCCCAGTGTGCTGAAAGTGTCAAAACATGTTTTTCAGCAGAAATAAACATGTTTCTGCAAGTTTGGTCAACCCCATGTAAGTTATGGGGCAGTAACAGTACACTTTTCAAAACGTGTTTTTCAGCCCGAAATAAACGCGTTTTTTCAGACAACTGAATCCCCATGTAGCAACAAGGCTCAGAAGAGCCCACACACTCAGATCTTAACCCCAGTGTGCTGAAAGTGTCAAAACATGTTTTTCAGCAGAAATAAACATGTTTCTGCAAGTTTGGTCAACCCCATGTAAGTTATGGGGCAGTAACAGTACACTTTTCAAAACGTGTTTTTCAGCCCGAAATAAACGCGTTTTTTCAGACAACTGAATCCCCATGTAGCAACAAGGCTCAGAAGAGCCCACACACTCAGATCTTGACCCCAGTGTGCTGAAAGTGTCAATACATGTTTTTCAGCAGAAATAAACATGTTTCTGCAAGTTTGGTCAACCCCATGTAAGTTATGGGGCAGTAACAGTACACTCTGCAAAACGTGTTTTTCAGCCCGAAATAAACGCGTTTTTTCAGACAACTGAATACCCATGTAGCAGCAAGTCTCAGAAGAGCCCACACACTCAGCTCTTAACCCCAGTGTGCAGAAAGGGTCAAAACTTGTTTTTCAGCAGAAATAAACATGTTTCTGCAAGTTTGGTCAACCCCATGTAAGTTATGGGGCAGTAACAGTACACTTTTCAAAACGTGTTTTTCAGCCCGAAATAAACGCGTTTTTTCAGACAACTGAATACCCATGTAGCAGCAAGGCTCAGAAGAGCCCACACACTCAGATCTTAACCCCAGTGTGCTGAAAGTGTCAAAACATGTTTTTCAGCAGAAATAAACATGTTTCTGCAAGTTTGGTCAACCCCATGTAAGTTATGGGGCAGTAACAGTACACTTTTCAAAACGTGTTTTTCAGCCCGAAATAAACGCGTTTTTTCAGACAACTGAATACCCATGTAGCAGCAAGTCTCAGAAGAGCCCACACACTCAGCTCTTAACCCCAGTGTGCAGAAAGGGTCAAAACGTGTTTTTCAGCAGAAATAAACATGTTTCTGCAAGTTTGGTCAACCCCATGTAAGTTATGGGGCAGTAACAGTACACTCTGCAAAACGTGTTTTTCAGCCCGAAATAAACGCGTTTTTTCAGACAACTGAATACCCATGTAGCAGCAAGGCTCAGACGAGCCCACACACTCAGATCTTAACCCCAGTGTGCAGAAAGGGTCAAAACGTGTTTTTCAGCAGAAATAAACATGTTTCTGCAAGTTTGGTCAACCCCATGTAAGTTATGGAGCAGTAACAGTACACTCTGCAAAACGTGTTTTTCAGCCCGAAATAAACGCGTTTTTTCAGACAACTGAATCCCCATGTAGCAGCAAGGCTCAGAAGAGCCCACACACTCAGATCTTAACCCCAGTGTGCTGAAAGTGTCAAAACATGTTTTTCAGCAGAAATAAACATGTTTCTGCAAGTTTGGTCAACCCCATGTAAGTTATGGGGCAGTAACAGTACACTTTTCAAAACGTGTTTTTCAGCCCGAAATAAACGCGTTTTTTCAGACAACTGAATCCCCATGTAGCAACAAGGCTCAGAAGAGCCCACACACTCAGATCTTAACCCCAGTGTGCTGAAAGTGTCAAAACATGTTTTTCAGCAGAAATAAACATGTTTCTGCAAGTTTGGTCAACCCCATGTAAGTTATGGGGCAGTAACAGTACACTTTTCAAAACGTGTTTTTCAGCCCGAAATAAACGCGTTTTTTCAGACAACTGAATCCCCATGTAGCAACAAGGCTCAGAAGAGCCCACACACTCAGATCTTGACCCCAGTGTGCTGAAAGTGTCAATACATGTTTTTCAGCAGAAATAAACATGTTTCTGCAAGTTTGGTCAACCCCATGTAAGTTATGGGGCAGTAACAGTACACTCTGCAAAACGTGTTTTTCAGCCCGAAATAAACGCGTTTTTTCAGACAACTGAATACCCATGTAGCAGCAAGTCTCAGAAGAGCCCACACACTCAGCTCTTAACCCCAGTGTGCAGAAAGGGTCAAAACTTGTTTTTCAGCAGAAATAAACATGTTTCTGCAAGTTTGGTCAACCCCATGTAAGTTATGGGGCAGTAACAGTACACTTTTCAAAACGTGTTTTTCAGCCCGAAATAAACGCGTTTTTTCAGACAACTGAATACCCATGTAGCAGCAAGGCTCAGAAGAGCCCACACACTCAGATCTTAACCCCAGTGTGCTGAAAGTGTCAAAACATGTTTTTCAGCAGAAATAAACATGTTTCTGCAAGTTTGGTCAACCCCATGTAAGTTATGGGGCAGTAACAGTACACTTTTCAAAACGTGTTTTTCAGCCCGAAATAAACGCGTTTTTTCAGACAACTGAATCCCCATGTAGCAACAAGGCTCAGAAGAGCCCACACACTCAGATCTTAACCCCAGTGTGCTGAAAGTGTCAAAACATGTTTTTCAGCAGAAATAAACATGTTTCTGCAAGTTTGGTCAACCCCATGTAAGTTATGGGGCAGTAACAGTACACTTTTCAAAACGTGTTTTTCAGCCCGAAATAAACGCGTTTTTTCAGACAACTGAATACCCATGTAGCAGCAAGTCTCAGAAGAGCCCACACACTCAGCTCTTAACCCCAGTGTGCAGAAAGGGTCAAAACGTGTTTTTCAGCAGAAATAAACATGTTTCTGCAAGTTTGGTCAACCCCATGTAAGTTATGGGGCAGTAACAGTACACTCTGCAAAACGTGTTTTTCAGCCCGAAATAAACGCGTTTTTTCAGACAACTGAATCCCCATGTAGCAGCAAGGCTCAGAAGAGCCCACACACTCAGATCTTAACCCCAGTGTGCTGAAAGTGTCAAAACATGTTTTTCAGCAGAAATAAACATGTTTCTGCAAGTTTGGTCAACCCCATGTAAGTTATGGGGCAGTAACAGTACACTTTTCAAAACGTGTTTTTCAGCCCGAAATAAACGCGTTTTTTCAGACAACTGAATCCCCATGTAGCAACAAGGCTCAGAAGAGCCCACACACTCAGATCTTAACCCCAGTGTGCTGAAAGTGTCAAAACATGTTTTTCAGCAGAAATAAACATGTTTCTGCAAGTTTGGTCAACCCCATGTAAGTTATGGGGCAGTAACAGAACACTTTTCAAAACGTGTTTTTCAGCCCGAAATAAACGCGTTTTTTCAGACAACTGAATCCCCATGTAGCAACAAGCCTCAGAAGAGCCCACACACTCAGATCTTAACCCCAGTGTGCTGAAAGTGTCAAAACATGTTTTTCAGCAGAAATAAACATGTTTCTGCAAGTTTGGTCAACCCCATGTAAGTTATGGGGCAGTAACAGTACACTTTTCAAAACGTGTTTTTCAGCCCGAAATAAACGCGTTTTTTCAGACAACTGAATCCCCATGTAGCAACAAGGCTCAGAAGAGCCCACACACTCAGATCTTAACCCCAGTGTGCTGAAAGTGTCAAAACATGTTTTTCAGCAGAAATAAACATGTTTCTGCAAGTTTGGTCAACCCCATGTAAGTTATGGGGCAGTAACAGTACACTTTTCAAAACGTGTTTTTCAGCCCGAAATAAACGCGTTTTTTCAGACAACTGAATCCCCATGTAGCAACAAGGCTCAGAAGAGCCCACACACTCAGATCTTGACCCCAGTGTGCTGAAAGTGTCAATACATGTTTTTCAGCAGAAATAAACATGTTTCTGCAAGTTTGGTCAACCCCATGTAAGTTATGGGGCAGTAACAGTACACTCTGCAAAACGTGTTTTTCAGCCCGAAATAAACGCGTTTTTTCAGACAACTGAATACCCATGTAGCAGCAAGTCTCAGAAGAGCCCACACACTCAGCTCTTAACCCCAGTGTGCAGAAAGGGTCAAAACTTGTTTTTCAGCAGAAATAAACATGTTTCTGCAAGTTTGGTCAACCCCATGTAAGTTATGGGGCAGTAACAGTACACTTTTCAAAACGTGTTTTTCAGCCCGAAATAAACGCGTTTTTTCAGACAACTGAATACCCATGTAGCAGCAAGGCTCAGAAGAGCCCACACACTCAGATCTTAACCCCAGTGTGCTGAAAGTGTCAAAACATGTTTTTCAGCAGAAATAAACATGTTTCTGCAAGTTTGGTCAACCCCATGTAAGTTATGGGGCAGTAACAGTACACTTTTCAAAACGTGTTTTTCAGCCCGAAATAAACGCGTTTTTTCAGACAACTGAATCCCCATGTAGCAACAAGGCTCAGAAGAGCCCACACACTCAGATCTTAACCCCAGTGTGCTGAAAGTGTCAAAACATGTTTTTCAGCAGAAATAAACATGTTTCTGCAAGTTTGGTCAACCCCATGTAAGTTATGGGGCAGTAACAGTACACTTTTCAAAACGTGTTTTTCAGCCCGAAATAAACGCGTTTTTTTCAGACAACTGAATCCCCATGTAGCAACAAGGCTCAGAAGAGCCCACACACTCAGCTCTTAACCCCAGTGTGCAGAAAGGGTCAAAACGTGTTTTTCAGCAGAAATAAACATGTTTCTGCAAGTTTGGTCAACCCCATGTAAGTTATGGGGCAGTAACAGTACACTTTTCAAAACGTGTTTTTCAGCCCGAAATAAACGCGTTTTTTCAGACAACTGAATCCCCATGTAGCAACAAGGCTCAGAAGAGCCCACACACTCAGATCTTGACCCCAGTGTGCTGAAAGTGTCAATACATGTTTTTCAGCAGAAATAAACATGTTTCTGCAAGTTTGGTCAACCCCATGTAAGTTATGGGGCAGTAACAGTACACTCTGCAAAACGTGTTTTTCAGCCCGAAATAAACGCGTTTTTTCAGACAACTGAATACCCATGTAGCAGCAAGTCTCAGAAGAGCCCACACACTCAGCTCTTAACCCCAGTGTGCAGAAAGGGTCAAAACTTGTTTTTCAGCAGAAATAAACATGTTTCTGCAAGTTTGGTCAACCCCATGTAAGTTATGGGGCAGTAACAGTACACTTTTCAAAACGTGTTTTTCAGCCCGAAATAAACGCGTTTTTTCAGACAACTGAATACCCATGTAGCAGCAAGGCTCAGAAGAGCCCACACACTCAGATCTTAACCCCAGTGTGCTGAAAGTGTCAAAACATGTTTTTCAGCAGAAATAAACATGTTTCTGCAAGTTTGGTCAACCCCATGTAAGTTATGGGGCAGTAACAGTACACTTTTCAAAACGTGTTTTTCAGCCCGAAATAAACGCGTTTTTTCAGACAACTGAATCCCCATGTAGCAACAAGGCTCAGAAGAGCCCACACACTCAGATCTTAACCCCAGTGTGCTGAAAGTGTCAAAACATGTTTTTCAGCAGAAATAAACATGTTTCTGCAAGTTTGGTCAACCCCATGTAAGTTATGGGGCAGTAACAGTACACTTTTCAAAACGTGTTTTTCAGCCCGAAATAAACGCGTTTTTTTCAGACAACTGAATCCCCATGTAGCAACAAGGCTCAGAAGAGCCCACACACTCAGCTCTTAACCCCAGTGTGCAGAAAGGGTCAAAACGTGTTTTTCAGCAGAAATAAACATGTTTCTGCAAGTTTGGTCAACCCCATGTAAGTTATGGGGCAGTAACAGTACACTTTTCAAAACGTGTTTTTCAGCCCGAAATAAACGCGTTTTTTCAGACAACTGAATCCCCATGTAGCAACAAGGCTCAGAAGAGCCCACACACTCAGATCTTAACCCCAGTGTGCTGAAAGTGTCAAAACATGTTTTTGAGCAGAAATAAACATGTTTCTGTAAGTTTGGTCAACCCCATGTAAGTTATGGGGCAGTAACAGTACACTTTTCAAAACGTGTTTTTCAGCCCGAAATAAACGCGTTTTTTCAGACAACTGAATACCCATGTAGCAGCAAGTCTCAGAAGAGCCCACACACTCAGCTCTTAACCCCAGTGTGCAGAAAGGGTCAAAACGTGTTTTTCAGCAGAAATAAACATGTTTCTGCAAGTTTGGTCAACCCCATGTAAGTTATGGGGCAGTAACAGTACACTCTGCAAAACGTGTTTTTCAGCCCGAAATAAACGCGTTTTTTCAGACAACTGAATCCCCATGTAGCAGCAAGGCTCAGAAGAGCCCACACACTCAGATCTTAACCCCAGTGTGCAGAAAGGTTCAAAACATGTTTTTCAGCAGAAATAAACATGTTTCTGCAAGTTTGGTCAACCCCATGTAAGTTATGGGGCAGTAACAGTACACTTTTCAAAACGTGTTTTTCAGCCCGAAATAAACGCGTTTTTTCAGACAACTGAATCCCCATGTAGCAACAAGGCTCAGAAGAGCCCACACACTCAGATCTTAACCCCAGTGTGCTGAAAGTGTCAAAACATGTTTTTCAGCAGAAATAAACATGTTTCTGCAAGTTTGGTCAACCCCATGTAAGTTATGGGGCAGTAACAGTACACTTTTCAAAACGTGTTTTTCAGCCCGAAATAAACGCGTTTTTTCAGACAACTGAATACCCATGTAGCAGCAAGTCTCAGAAGAGCCCACACACTCAGCTCTTAACCCCAGTGTGCAGAAAGGGTCAAAACGTGTTTTTCAGCAGAAATAAACATGTTTCTGCAAGTTTGGTCAACCCCATGTAAGTTATGGGGCAGTAACAGTACACTTTTCAAAACGTGTTTTTCAGCCCGAAATAAACGCGTTTTTTCAGACAACTGAATCCCCATGTAGCAACAAGGCTCAGAAGAGCCCACACACTCAGATCTTGACCCCAGTGTGCTGAAAGTGTCAATACATGTTTTTCAGCAGAAATAAACATGTTTCTGCAAGTTTGGTCAACCCCATGTAAGTTATGGGGCAGTAACAGTACACTCTGCAAAACGTGTTTTTCAGCCCGAAATAAACGCGTTTTTTCAGACAACTGAATACCCATGTAGCAGCAAGTCTCAGAAGAGCCCACACACTCAGCTCTTAACCCCAGTGTGCAGAAAGGGTCAAAACTTGTTTTTCAGCAGAAATAAACATGTTTCTGCAAGTTTGGTCAACCCCATGTAAGTTATGGGGCAGTAACAGTACACTTTTCAAAACGTGTTTTTCAGCCCGAAATAAACGCGTTTTTTCAGACAACTGAATACCCATGTAGCAGCAAGGCTCAGAAGAGCCCACACACTCAGATCTTAACCCCAGTGTGCTGAAAGTGTCAAAACATGTTTTTCAGCAGAAATAAACATGTTTCTGCAAGTTTGGTCAACCCCATGTAAGTTATGGGGCAGTAACAGTACACTTTTCAAAACGTGTTTTTCAGCCCGAAATAAACGCGTTTTTTCAGACAACTGAATCCCCATGTAGCAACAAGGCTCAGAAGAGCCCACACACTCAGATCTTAACCCCAGTGTGCTGAAAGTGTCAAAACATGTTTTTCAGCAGAAATAAACATGTTTCTGCAAGTTTGGTCAACCCCATGTAAGTTATGGGGCAGTAACAGTACACTTTTCAAAACGTGTTTTTCAGCCCGAAATAAACGCGTTTTTTTCAGACAACTGAATCCCCATGTAGCAACAAGGCTCAGAAGAGCCCACACACTCAGCTCTTAACCCCAGTGTGCAGAAAGGGTCAAAACGTGTTTTTCAGCAGAAATAAACATGTTTCTGCAAGTTTGGTCAACCCCATGTAAGTTATGGGGCAGTAACAGTACACTTTTCAAAACGTGTTTTTCAGCCCGAAATAAACGCGTTTTTTCAGACAACTGAATCCCCATGTAGCAACAAGGCTCAGAAGAGCCCACACACTCAGATCTTGACCCCAGTGTGCTGAAAGTGTCAATACATGTTTTTCAGCAGAAATAAACATGTTTCTGCAAGTTTGGTCAACCCCATGTAAGTTATGGGGCAGTAACAGTACACTCTGCAAAACGTGTTTTTCAGCCCGAAATAAACGCGTTTTTTCAGACAACTGAATACCCATGTAGCAGCAAGTCTCAGAAGAGCCCACACACTCAGCTCTTAACCCCAGTGTGCAGAAAGGGTCAAAACTTGTTTTTCAGCAGAAATAAACATGTTTCTGCAAGTTTGGTCAACCCCATGTAAGTTATGGGGCAGTAACAGTACACTTTTCAAAACGTGTTTTTCAGCCCGAAATAAACGCGTTTTTTCAGACAACTGAATACCCATGTAGCAGCAAGGCTCAGAAGAGCCCACACACTCAGATCTTAACCCCAGTGTGCTGAAAGTGTCAAAACATGTTTTTCAGCAGAAATAAACATGTTTCTGCAAGTTTGGTCAACCCCATGTAAGTTATGGGGCAGTAACAGTACACTTTTCAAAACGTGTTTTTCAGCCCGAAATAAACGCGTTTTTTCAGACAACTGAATCCCCATGTAGCAACAAGGCTCAGAAGAGCCCACACACTCAGATCTTAACCCCAGTGTGCTGAAAGTGTCAAAACATGTTTTTCAGCAGAAATAAACATGTTTCTGCAAGTTTGGTCAACCCCATGTAAGTTATGGGGCAGTAACAGTACACTTTTCAAAACGTGTTTTTCAGCCCGAAATAAACGCGTTTTTTTCAGACAACTGAATCCCCATGTAGCAACAAGGCTCAGAAGAGCCCACACACTCAGCTCTTAACCCCAGTGTGCAGAAAGGGTCAAAACGTGTTTTTCAGCAGAAATAAACATGTTTCTGCAAGTTTGGTCAACCCCATGTAAGTTATGGGGCAGTAACAGTACACTTTTCAAAACGTGTTTTTCAGCCCGAAATAAACGCGTTTTTTCAGACAACTGAATCCCCATGTAGCAACAAGGCTCAGAAGAGCCCACACACTCAGATCTTAACCCCAGTGTGCTGAAAGTGTCAAAACATGTTTTTGAGCAGAAATAAACATGTTTCTGTAAGTTTGGTCAACCCCATGTAAGTTATGGGGCAGTAACAGTACACTTTTCAAAACGTGTTTTTCAGCCCGAAATAAACGCGTTTTTTCAGACAACTGAATACCCATGTAGCAGCAAGTCTCAGAAGAGCCCACACACTCAGCTCTTAACCCCAGTGTGCAGAAAGGGTCAAAACGTGTTTTTCAGCAGAAATAAACATGTTTCTGCAAGTTTGGTCAACCCCATGTAAGTTATGGGGCAGTAACAGTACACTCTGCAAAACGTGTTTTTCAGCCCGAAATAAACGCGTTTTTTCAGACAACTGAATCCCCATGTAGCAGCAAGGCTCAGAAGAGCCCACACACTCAGATCTTAACCCCAGTGTGCAGAAAGGTTCAAAACATGTTTTTCAGCAGAAATAAACATGTTTCTGCAAGTTTGGTCAACCCCATGTAAGTTATGGGGCAGTAACAGTACACTTTTCAAAACGTGTTTTTCAGCCCGAAATAAACGCGTTTTTTCAGACAACTGAATCCCCATGTAGCAACAAGGCTCAGAAGAGCCCACACACTCAGATCTTAACCCCAGTGTGCTGAAAGTGTCAAAACATGTTTTTCAGCAGAAATAAACATGTTTCTGCAAGTTTGGTCAACCCCATGTAAGTTATGGGGCAGTAACAGTACACTTTTCAAAACGTGTTTTTCAGCCCGAAATAAACGCGTTTTTTCAGACAACTGAATACCCATGTAGCAGCAAGTCTCAGAAGAGCCCACACACTCAGCTCTTAACCCCAGTGTGCAGAAAGGGTCAAAACGTGTTTTTCAGCAGAAATAAACATGTTTCTGCAAGTTTGGTCAACCCCATGTAAGTTATGGGGCAGTAACAGTACACTCTGCAAAACGTGTTTTTCAGCCCGAAATAAACGCGTTTTTTCAGACAACTGAATCCCCATGTAGCAGCAAGGCTCAGAAGAGCCCACACACTCAGATCTTAACCCCAGTGTGCTGAAAGTGTCAAAACATGTTTTTCAGCAGAAATAAACATGTTTCTGCAAGTTTGGTCAACCCCATGTAAGTTATGGGGCAGTAACAGTACACTTTTCAAAACGTGTTTTTCAGCCCGAAATAAACGCGTTTTTTCAGACAACTGAATCCCCATGTAGCAACAAGGCTCAGAAGAGCCCACACACTCAGATCTTAACCCCAGTGTGCTGAAAGTGTCAAAACATGTTTTTTAGCAGAAATAAACATGTTTCTGCAAGTTTGGTCAACCCCATGTAAGTTATGGGGCAGTAACAGAACACTTTTCAAAACGTGTTTTTCAGCCCGAAATAAACGCGTTTTTTCAGACAACTGAATCCCCATGTAGCAACAAGGCTCAGAAGAGCCCACACACTCAGATCTTAACCCCAGTGTGCTGAAAGTGTCAAAACATGTTTTTCAGCAGAAATAAACATGTTTCTGCAAGTTTGGTCAACCCCATGTAAGTTATGGGGCAGTAACAGTACACTTTTCAAAACGTGTTTTTCAGCCCGAAATAAACGCGTTTTTTCAGACAACTGAATCCCCATGTAGCAACAAGGCTCAGAAGAGCCCACACACTCAGATCTTAACCCCAGTGTGCTGAAAGTGTCAAAACATGTTTTTCAGCAGAAATAAACATGTTTCTGCAAGTTTGGTCAACCCCATGTAAGTTATGGGGCAGTAACAGTACACTTTTCAAAACGTGTTTTTCAGCCCGAAATAAACGCGTTTTTTCAGACAACTGAATCCCCATGTAGCAACAAGGCTCAGAAGAGCCCACACACTCAGATCTTGACCCCAGTGTGCTGAAAGTGTCAATACATGTTTTTCAGCAGAAATAAACATGTTTCTGCAAGTTTGGTCAACCCCATGTAAGTTATGGGGCAGTAACAGTACACTCTGCAAAACGTGTTTTTCAGCCCGAAATAAACGCGTTTTTTCAGACAACTGAATACCCATGTAGCAGCAAGTCTCAGAAGAGCCCACACACTCAGCTCTTAACCCCAGTGTGCAGAAAGGGTCAAAACTTGTTTTTCAGCAGAAATAAACATGTTTCTGCAAGTTTGGTCAACCCCATGTAAGTTATGGGGCAGTAACAGTACACTTTTCAAAACGTGTTTTTCAGCCCGAAATAAACGCGTTTTTTCAGACAACTGAATACCCATGTAGCAGCAAGGCTCAGAAGAGCCCACACACTCAGATCTTAACCCCAGTGTGCTGAAAGTGTCAAAACATGTTTTTCAGCAGAAATAAACATGTTTCTGCAAGTTTGGTCAACCCCATGTAAGTTATGGGGCAGTAACAGTACACTTTTCAAAACGTGTTTTTCAGCCCGAAATAAACGCGTTTTTTCAGACAACTGAATACCCATGTAGCAGCAAGTCTCAGAAGAGCCCACACACTCAGCTCTTAACCCCAGTGTGCAGAAAGGGTCAAAACGTGTTTTTCAGCAGAAATAAACATGTTTCTGCAAGTTTGGTCAACCCCATGTAAGTTATGGGGCAGTAACAGTACACTCTGCAAAACGTGTTTTTCAGCCCGAAATAAACGCGTTTTTTCAGACAACTGAATACCCATGTAGCAGCAAGGCTCAGACGAGCCCACACACTCAGATCTTAACCCCAGTGTGCAGAAAGGGTCAAAACGTGTTTTTCAGCAGAAATAAACATGTTTCTGCAAGTTTGGTCAACCCCATGTAAGTTATGGAGCAGTAACAGTACACTCTGCAAAACGTGTTTTTCAGCCCGAAATAAACGCGTTTTTTCAGACAACTGAATCCCCATGTAGCAGCAAGGCTCAGAAGAGCCCACACACTCAGATCTTAACCCCAGTGTGCTGAAAGTGTCAAAACATGTTTTTCAGCAGAAATAAACATGTTTCTGCAAGTTTGGTCAACCCCATGTAAGTTATGGGGCAGTAACAGTACACTTTTCAAAACGTGTTTTTCAGCCCGAAATAAACGCGTTTTTTCAGACAACTGAATCCCCATGTAGCAACAAGGCTCAGAAGAGCCCACACACTCAGATCTTAACCCCAGTGTGCTGAAAGTGTCAAAACATGTTTTTCAGCAGAAATAAACATGTTTCTGCAAGTTTGGTCAACCCCATGTAAGTTATGGGGCAGTAACAGTACACTTTTCAAAACGTGTTTTTCAGCCCGAAATAAACGCGTTTTTTCAGACAACTGAATCCCCATGTAGCAGCAAGTCTCAGAAGAGCCCACACACTCAGCTCTTAACCCCAGTGTGCAGAAAGGGTCAAAACTTGTTTTTCAGCAGAAATAAACATGTTTCTGCAAGTTTGGTCAACCCCATGTAAGTTATGGGGCAGTAACAGTACACTTTTCAAAACGTGTTTTTCAGCCCGAAATAAACGCGTTTTTTCAGACAACTGAATACCCATGTAGCAGCAAGGCTCAGAAGAGCCCACACACTCAGATCTTAACCCCAGTGTGCTGAAAGTGTCAAAACATGTTTTTCAGCAGAAATAAACATGTTTCTGCAAGTTTGGTCAACCCCATGTAAGTTATGGGGCAGTAACAGTACACTTTTCAAAACGTGTTTTTCAGCCCGAAATAAACGCGTTTTTTCAGACAACTGAATCCCCATGTAGCAACAAGGCTCAGAAGAGCCCACACACTCAGATCTTAACCCCAGTGTGCTGAAAGTGTCAAAACATGTTTTTCAGCAGAAATAAACATGTTTCTGCAAGTTTGGTCAACCCCATGTAAGTTATGGGGCAGTAACAGTACACTTTTCAAAACGTGTTTTTCAGCCCGAAATAAACGCGTTTTTTTCAGACAACTGAATCCCCATGTAGCAACAAGGCTCAGAAGAGCCCACACACTCAGCTCTTAACCCCAGTGTGCAGAAAGGGTCAAAACGTGTTTTTCAGCAGAAATAAACATGTTTCTGCAAGTTTGGTCAACCCCATGTAAGTTATGGGGCAGTAACAGTACACTTTTCAAAACGTGTTTTTCAGCCCGAAATAAACGCGTTTTTTCAGACAACTGAATCCCCATGTAGCAACAAGGCTCAGAAGAGCCCACACACTCAGATCTTGACCCCAGTGTGCTGAAAGTGTCAATACATGTTTTTCAGCAGAAATAAACATGTTTCTGCAAGTTTGGTCAACCCCATGTAAGTTATGGGGCAGTAACAGTACACTCTGCAAAACGTGTTTTTCAGCCCGAAATAAACGCGTTTTTTCAGACAACTGAATACCCATGTAGCAGCAAGTCTCAGAAGAGCCCACACACTCAGCTCTTAACCCCAGTGTGCAGAAAGGGTCAAAACTTGTTTTTCAGCAGAAATAAACATGTTTCTGCAAGTTTGGTCAACCCCATGTAAGTTATGGGGCAGTAACAGTACACTTTTCAAAACGTGTTTTTCAGCCCGAAATAAACGCGTTTTTTCAGACAACTGAATACCCATGTAGCAGCAAGGCTCAGAAGAGCCCACACACTCAGATCTTAACCCCAGTGTGCTGAAAGTGTCAAAACATGTTTTTCAGCAGAAATAAACATGTTTCTGCAAGTTTGGTCAACCCCATGTAAGTTATGGGGCAGTAACAGTACACTTTTCAAAACGTGTTTTTCAGCCCGAAATAAACGCGTTTTTTCAGACAACTGAATCCCCATGTAGCAACAAGGCTCAGAAGAGCCCACACACTCAGATCTTAACCCCAGTGTGCTGAAAGTGTCAAAACATGTTTTTCAGCAGAAATAAACATGTTTCTGCAAGTTTGGTCAACCCCATGTAAGTTATGGGGCAGTAACAGTACACTTTTCAAAACGTGTTTTTCAGCCCGAAATAAACGCGTTTTTTTCAGACAACTGAATCCCCATGTAGCAACAAGGCTCAGAAGAGCCCACACACTCAGCTCTTAACCCCAGTGTGCAGAAAGGGTCAAAACGTGTTTTTCAGCAGAAATAAACATGTTTCTGCAAGTTTGGTCAACCCCATGTAAGTTATGGGGCAGTAACAGTACACTTTTCAAAACGTGTTTTTCAGCCCGAAATAAACGCGTTTTTTCAGACAACTGAATCCCCATGTAGCAACAAGGCTCAGAAGAGCCCACACACTCAGATCTTAACCCCAGTGTGCTGAAAGTGTCAAAACATGTTTTTCAGCAGAAATAAACATGTTTCTGTAAGTTTGGTCAACCCCATGTAAGTTATGGGGCAGTAACAGTACACTTTTCAAAACGTGTTTTTCAGCCCGAAATAAACGCGTTTTTTCAGACAACTGAATACCCATGTAGCAGCAAGTCTCAGAAGAGCCCACACACTCAGCTCTTAACCCCAGTGTGCAGAAAGGGTCAAAACGTGTTTTTCAGCAGAAATAAACATGTTTCTGCAAGTTTGGTCAACCCCATGTAAGTTATGGGGCAGTAACAGTACACTCTGCAAAACGTGTTTTTCAGCCCGAAATAAACGCGTTTTTTCAGACAACTGAATCCCCATGTAGCAGCAAGGCTCAGAAGAGCCCACACACTCAGATCTTAACCCCAGAGTGCAGAAAGGTTCAAAACATGTTTTTCAGCAGAAATAAACATGTTTCTGCAAGTTTGGTCAACCCCATGTAAGTTATGGGGCAGTAACAGTACACTTTTCAAAACGTGTTTTTCAGCCCGAAATAAACGCGTTTTTTCAGACAACTGAATCCCCATGTAGCAACAAGGCTCAGAAGAGCCCACACACTCAGATCTTAACCCCAGTGTGCTGAAAGTGTCAAAACATGTTTTTCAGCAGAAATAAACATGTTTCTGCAAGTTTGGTCAACCCCATGTAAGTTATGGGGCAGTAACAGTACACTTTTCAAAACGTGTTTTTCAGCCCGAAATAAACGCGTTTTTTCAGACAACTGAATCCCCATGTAGCAACAAGGCTCAGAAGAGCCCACACACTCAGATCTTAACCCCAGTGTGCTGAAAGTGTCAAAACATGTTTTTCAGCAGAAATAAACATGTTTCTGCAAGTTTGGTCAACCCCATGTAAGTTATGGGGCAGTAACAGTACACTTTTCAAAACGTGTTTTTCAGCCCGAAATAAACGCGTTTTTTCAGACAACTGAATACCCATGTAGCAGCAAGTCTCAGAAGAGCCCACACACTCAGCTCTTAACCCCAGTGTGCAGAAAGGGTCAAAACGTGTTTTTCAGCAGAAATAAACATGTTTCTGCAAGTTTGGTCAACCCCATGTAAGTTATGGGGCAGTAACAGTACACTCTGCAAAACGTGTTTTTCAGCCCGAAATAAACGCGTTTTTTCAGACAACTGAATCCCCATGTAGCAGCAAGGCTCAGAAGAGCCCACACACTCAGATCTTAACCCCAGTGTGCTGAAAGTGTCAAAACATGTTTTTCAGCAGAAATAAACATGTTTCTGCAAGTTTGGTCAACCCCATGTAAGTTATGGGGCAGTAACAGTACACTTTTCAAAACGTGTTTTTCAGCCCGAAATAAACGCGTTTTTTCAGACAACTGAATCCCCATGTAGCAACAAGGCTCAGAAGAGCCCACACACTCAGATCTTAACCCCAGTGTGCTGAAAGTGTCAAAACATGTTTTTCAGCAGAAATAAACATGTTTCTGCAAGTTTGGTCAACCCCATGTAAGTTATGGGGCAGTAACAGAACACTTTTCAAAACGTGTTTTTCAGCCCGAAATAAACGCGTTTTTTCAGACAACTGAATCCCCATGTAGCAACAAGGCTCAGAAGAGCCCACACACTCAGATCTTAACCCCAGTGTGCTGAAAGTGTCAAAACATGTTTTTCAGCAGAAATAAACATGTTTCTGCAAGTTTGGTCAACCCCATGTAAGTTATGGGGCAGTAACAGTACACTTTTCAAAACGTGTTTTTCAGCCCGAAATAAACGCGTTTTTTCAGACAACTGAATCCCCATGTAGCAACAAGGCTCAGAAGAGCCCACACACTCAGATCTTAACCCCAGTGTGCTGAAAGTGTCAAAACATGTTTTTCAGCAGAAATAAACATGTTTCTGCAAGTTTGGTCAACCCCATGTAAGTTATGGGGCAGTAACAGTACACTTTTCAAAACGTGTTTTTCAGCCCGAAATAAACGCGTTTTTTCAGACAACTGAATCCCCATGTAGCAACAAGGCTCAGAAGAGCCCACACACTCAGATCTTGACCCCAGTGTGCTGAAAGTGTCAATACATGTTTTTCAGCAGAAATAAACATGTTTCTGCAAGTTTGGTCAACCCCATGTAAGTTATGGGGCAGTAACAGTACACTCTGCAAAACGTGTTTTTCAGCCCGAAATAAACGCGTTTTTTCAGACAACTGAATACCCATGTAGCAGCAAGTCTCAGAAGAGCCCACACACTCAGCTCTTAACCCCAGTGTGCAGAAAGGGTCAAAACTTGTTTTTCAGCAGAAATAAACATGTTTCTGCAAGTTTGGTCAACCCCATGTAAGTTATGGGGCAGTAACAGTACACTTTTCAAAACGTGTTTTTCAGCCCGAAATAAACGCGTTTTTTCAGACAACTGAATACCCATGTAGCAGCAAGGCTCAGAAGAGCCCACACACTCAGATCTTAACCCCAGTGTGCTGAAAGTGTCAAAACATGTTTTTCAGCAGAAATAAACATGTTTCTGCAAGTTTGGTCAACCCCATGTAAGTTATGGGGCAGTAACAGTACACTTTTCAAAACGTGTTTTTCAGCCCGAAATAAACGCGTTTTTTCAGACAACTGAATACCCATGTAGCAGCAAGTCTCAGAAGAGCCCACACACTCAGCTCTTAACCCCAGTGTGCAGAAAGGGTCAAAACGTGTTTTTCAGCAGAAATAAACATGTTTCTGCAAGTTTGGTCAACCCCATGTAAGTTATGGGGCAGTAACAGTACACTCTGCAAAACGTGTTTTTCAGCCCGAAATAAACGCGTTTTTTCAGACAACTGAATACCCATGTAGCAGCAAGGCTCAGACGAGCCCACACACTCAGATCTTAACCCCAGTGTGCAGAAAGGGTCAAAACGTGTTTTTCAGCAGAAATAAACATGTTTCTGCAAGTTTGGTCAACCCCATGTAAGTTATGGAGCAGTAACAGTACACTCTGCAAAACGTGTTTTTCAGCCCGAAATAAACGCGTTTTTTCAGACAACTGAATCCCCATGTAGCAGCAAGGCTCAGAAGAGCCCACACACTCAGATCTTAACCCCAGTGTGCTGAAAGTGTCAAAACATGTTTTTCAGCAGAAATAAACATGTTTCTGCAAGTTTGGTCAACCCCATGTAAGTTATGGGGCAGTAACAGTACACTTTTCAAAACGTGTTTTTCAGCCCGAAATAAACGCGTTTTTTCAGACAACTGAATCCCCATGTAGCAACAAGGCTCAGAAGAGCCCACACACTCAGATCTTAACCCCAGTGTGCTGAAAGTGTCAAAACATGTTTTTCAGCAGAAATAAACATGTTTCTGCAAGTTTGGTCAACCCCATGTAAGTTATGGGGCAGTAACAGTACACTTTTCAAAACGTGTTTTTCAGCCCGAAATAAACGCGTTTTTTCAGACAACTGAATCCCCATGTAGCAACAAGGCTCAGAAGAGCCCACACACTCAGATCTTGACCCCAGTGTGCTGAAAGTGTCAATACATGTTTTTCAGCAGAAATAAACATGTTTCTGCAAGTTTGGTCAACCCCATGTAAGTTATGGGGCAGTAACAGTACACTCTGCAAAACGTGTTTTTCAGCCCGAAATAAACGCGTTTTTTCAGACAACTGAATACCCATGTAGCAGCAAGTCTCAGAAGAGCCCACACACTCAGCTCTTAACCCCAGTGTGCAGAAAGGGTCAAAACTTGTTTTTCAGCAGAAATAAACATGTTTCTGCAAGTTTGGTCAACCCCATGTAAGTTATGGGGCAGTAACAGTACACTTTTCAAAACGTGTTTTTCAGCCCGAAATAAACGCGTTTTTTCAGACAACTGAATACCCATGTAGCAGCAAGGCTCAGAAGAGCCCACACACTCAGATCTTAACCCCAGTGTGCTGAAAGTGTCAAAACATGTTTTTCAGCAGAAATAAACATGTTTCTGCAAGTTTGGTCAACCCCATGTAAGTTATGGGGCAGTAACAGTACACTTTTCAAAACGTGTTTTTCAGCCCGAAATAAACGCGTTTTTTCAGACAACTGAATCCCCATGTAGCAACAAGGCTCAGAAGAGCCCACACACTCAGATCTTAACCCCAGTGTGCTGAAAGTGTCAAAACATGTTTTTCAGCAGAAATAAACATGTTTCTGCAAGTTTGGTCAACCCCATGTAAGTTATGGGGCAGTAACAGTACACTTTTCAAAACGTGTTTTTCAGCCCGAAATAAACGCGTTTTTTTCAGACAACTGAATCCCCATGTAGCAACAAGGCTCAGAAGAGCCCACACACTCAGCTCTTAACCCCAGTGTGCAGAAAGGGTCAAAACGTGTTTTTCAGCAGAAATAAACATGTTTCTGCAAGTTTGGTCAACCCCATGTAAGTTATGGGGCAGTAACAGTACACTTTTCAAAACGTGTTTTTCAGCCCGAAATAAACGCGTTTTTTCAGACAACTGAATCCCCATGTAGCAACAAGGCTCAGAAGAGCCCACACACTCAGATCTTGACCCCAGTGTGCTGAAAGTGTCAATACATGTTTTTCAGCAGAAATAAACATGTTTCTGCAAGTTTGGTCAACCCCATGTAAGTTATGGGGCAGTAACAGTACACTCTGCAAAACGTGTTTTTCAGCCCGAAATAAACGCGTTTTTTCAGACAACTGAATACCCATGTAGCAGCAAGTCTCAGAAGAGCCCACACACTCAGCTCTTAACCCCAGTGTGCAGAAAGGGTCAAAACTTGTTTTTCAGCAGAAATAAACATGTTTCTGCAAGTTTGGTCAACCCCATGTAAGTTATGGGGCAGTAACAGTACACTTTTCAAAACGTGTTTTTCAGCCCGAAATAAACGCGTTTTTTCAGACAACTGAATACCCATGTAGCAGCAAGGCTCAGAAGAGCCCACACACTCAGATCTTAACCCCAGTGTGCTGAAAGTGTCAAAACATGTTTTTCAGCAGAAATAAACATGTTTCTGCAAGTTTGGTCAACCCCATGTAAGTTATGGGGCAGTAACAGTACACTTTTCAAAACGTGTTTTTCAGCCCGAAATAAACGCGTTTTTTCAGACAACTGAATCCCCATGTAGCAACAAGGCTCAGAAGAGCCCACACACTCAGATCTTAACCCCAGTGTGCTGAAAGTGTCAAAACATGTTTTTCAGCAGAAATAAACATGTTTCTGCAAGTTTGGTCAACCCCATGTAAGTTATGGGGCAGTAACAGTACACTTTTCAAAACGTGTTTTTCAGCCCGAAATAAACGCGTTTTTTTCAGACAACTGAATCCCCATGTAGCAACAAGGCTCAGAAGAGCCCACACACTCAGCTCTTAACCCCAGTGTGCAGAAAGGGTCAAAACGTGTTTTTCAGCAGAAATAAACATGTTTCTGCAAGTTTGGTCAACCCCATGTAAGTTATGGGGCAGTAACAGTACACTTTTCAAAACGTGTTTTTCAGCCCGAAATAAACGCGTTTTTTCAGACAACTGAATCCCCATGTAGCAGCAAGGCTCAGAAGAGCCCACACACTCAGATCTTAACCCCAGTGTGCTGAAAGTGTCAAAACATGTTTTTCAGCAGAAATAAACATGTTTCTGCAAGTTTGGTCAACCCCATGTAAGTTATGGGGCAGTAACAGTACACTTTTCAAAACGTGTTTTTCAGCCCGAAATAAACGCGTTTTTTCAGACAACTGAATCCCCATGTAGCAACAAGGCTCAGAAGAGCCCACACACTCAGATCTTAACCCCAGTGTGCTGAAAGTGTCAAAACATGTTTTTCAGCAGAAATAAACATGTTTCTGCAAGTTTGGTCAACCCCATGTAAGTTATGGGGCAGTAACAGTACACTTTTCAAAACGTGTTTTTCAGCCCGAAATAAACGCGTTTTTTCAGACAACTGAATCCCCATGTAGCAACAAGGCTCAGAAGAGCCCACACACTCAGATCTTGACCCCAGTGTGCTGAAAGTGTCAATACATGTTTTTCAGCAGAAATAAACATGTTTCTGCAAGTTTGGTCAACCCCATGTAAGTTATGGGGCAGTAACAGTACACTCTGCAAAACGTGTTTTTCAGCCCGAAATAAACGCGTTTTTTCAGACAACTGAATACCCATGTAGCAGCAAGTCTCAGAAGAGCCCACACACTCAGCTCTTAACCCCAGTGTGCAGAAAGGGTCAAAACTTGTTTTTCAGCAGAAATAAACATGTTTCTGCAAGTTTGGTCAACCCCATGTAAGTTATGGGGCAGTAACAGTACACTTTTCAAAACGTGTTTTTCAGCCCGAAATAAACGCGTTTTTTCAGACAACTGAATACCCATGTAGCAGCAAGGCTCAGAAGAGCCCACACACTCAGATCTTAACCCCAGTGTGCTGAAAGTGTCAAAACATGTTTTTCAGCAGAAATAAACATGTTTCTGCAAGTTTGGTCAACCCCATGTAAGTTATGGGGCAGTAACAGTACACTTTTCAAAACGTGTTTTTCAGCCCGAAATAAACGCGTTTTTTCAGACAACTGAATCCCCATGTAGCAACAAGGCTCAGAAGAGCCCACACACTCAGATCTTAACCCCAGTGTGCTGAAAGTGTCAAAACATGTTTTTCAGCAGAAATAAACATGTTTCTGCAAGTTTGGTCAACCCCATGTAAGTTATGGGGCAGTAACAGTACACTTTTCAAAACGTGTTTTTCAGCCCGAAATAAACGCGTTTTTTTCAGACAACTGAATCCCCATGTAGCAACAAGGCTCAGAAGAGCCCACACACTCAGCTCTTAACCCCAGTGTGCAGAAAGGGTCAAAACGTGTTTTTCAGCAGAAATAAACATGTTTCTGCAAGTTTGGTCAACCCCATGTAAGTTATGGGGCAGTAACAGTACACTTTTCAAAACGTGTTTTTCAGCCCGAAATAAACGCGTTTTTTCAGACAACTGAATCCCCATGTAGCAACAAGGCTCAGAAGAGCCCACACACTCAGATCTTGACCCCAGTGTGCTGAAAGTGTCAATACATGTTTTTCAGCAGAAATAAACATGTTTCTGCAAGTTTGGTCAACCCCATGTAAGTTATGGGGCAGTAACAGTACACTCTGCAAAACGTGTTTTTCAGCCCGAAATAAACGCGTTTTTTCAGACAACTGAATACCCATGTAGCAGCAAGTCTCAGAAGAGCCCACACACTCAGCTCTTAACCCCAGTGTGCAGAAAGGGTCAAAACTTGTTTTTCAGCAGAAATAAACATGTTTCTGCAAGTTTGGTCAACCCCATGTAAGTTATGGGGCAGTAACAGTACACTTTTCAAAACGTGTTTTTCAGCCCGAAATAAACGCGTTTTTTCAGACAACTGAATACCCATGTAGCAGCAAGGCTCAGAAGAGCCCACACACTCAGATCTTAACCCCAGTGTGCTGAAAGTGTCAAAACATGTTTTTCAGCAGAAATAAACATGTTTCTGCAAGTTTGGTCAACCCCATGTAAGTTATGGGGCAGTAACAGTACACTTTTCAAAACGTGTTTTTCAGCCCGAAATAAACGCGTTTTTTCAGACAACTGAATCCCCATGTAGCAACAAGGCTCAGAAGAGCCCACACACTCAGATCTTAACCCCAGTGTGCTGAAAGTGTCAAAACATGTTTTTCAGCAGAAATAAACATGTTTCTGCAAGTTTGGTCAACCCCATGTAAGTTATGGGGCAGTAACAGTACACTTTTCAAAACGTGTTTTTCAGCCCGAAATAAACGCGTTTTTTTCAGACAACTGAATCCCCATGTAGCAACAAGGCTCAGAAGAGCCCACACACTCAGCTCTTAACCCCAGTGTGCAGAAAGGGTCAAAACGTGTTTTTCAGCAGAAATAAACATGTTTCTGCAAGTTTGGTCAACCCCATGTAAGTTATGGGGCAGTAACAGTACACTTTTCAAAACGTGTTTTTCAGCCCGAAATAAACGCGTTTTTTCAGACAACTGAATCCCCATGTAGCAACAAGGCTCAGAAGAGCCCACACACTCAGATCTTAACCCCAGTGTGCTGAAAGTGTCAAAACATGTTTTTCAGCAGAAATAAACATGTTTCTGTAAGTTTGGTCAACCCCATGTAAGTTATGGGGCAGTAACAGTACACTTTTCAAAACGTGTTTTTCAGCCCGAAATAAACGCGTTTTTTCAGACAACTGAATACCCATGTAGCAGCAAGTCTCAGAAGAGCCCACACACTCAGCTCTTAACCCCAGTGTGCAGAAAGGGTCAAAACGTGTTTTTCAGCAGAAATAAACATGTTTCTGCAAGTTTGGTCAACCCCATGTAAGTTATGGGGCAGTAACAGTACACTCTGCAAAACGTGTTTTTCAGCCCGAAATAAACGCGTTTTTTCAGACAACTGAATCCCCATGTAGCAGCAAGGCTCAGAAGAGCCCACACACTCAGATCTTAACCCCAGTGTGCAGAAAGGTTCAAAACATGTTTTTCAGCAGAAATAAACATGTTTCTGCAAGTTTGGTCAACCCCATGTAAGTTATGGGGCAGTAACAGTACACTTTTCAAAACGTGTTTTTCAGCCCGAAATAAACGCGTTTTTTCAGACAACTGAATCCCCATGTAGCAACAAGGCTCAGAAGAGCCCACACACTCAGATCTTAACCCCAGTGTGCTGAAAGTGTCAAAACATGTTTTTCAGCAGAAATAAACATGTTTCTGCAAGTTTGGTCAACCCCATGTAAGTTATGGGGCAGTAACAGTACACTTTTCAAAACGTGTTTTTCAGCCCGAAATAAACGCGTTTTTTCAGACAACTGAATCCCCATGTAGCAACAAGGCTCAGAAGAGCCCACACACTCAGATCTTAACCCCAGTGTGCTGAAAGTGTCAAAACATGTTTTTCAGCAGAAATAAACATGTTTCTGCAAGTTTGGTCAACCCCATGTAAGTTATGGGGCAGTAACAGTACACTTTTCAAAACGTGTTTTTCAGCCCGAAATAAACGCGTTTTTTCAGACAACTGAATACCCATGTAGCAGCAAGTCTCAGAAGAGCCCACACACTCAGCTCTTAACCCCAGTGTGCAGAAAGGGTCAAAACGTGTTTTTCAGCAGAAATAAACATGTTTCTGCAAGTTTGGTCAACCCCATGTAAGTTATGGGGCAGTAACAGTACACTCTGCAAAACGTGTTTTTCAGCCCGAAATAAACGCGTTTTTTCAGACAACTGAATCCCCATGTAGCAGCAAGGCTCAGAAGAGCCCACACACTCAGATCTTAACCCCAGTGTGCTGAAAGTGTCAAAACATGTTTTTCAGCAGAAATAAACATGTTTCTGCAAGTTTGGTCAACCCCATGTAAGTTATGGGGCAGTAACAGTACACTTTTCAAAACGTGTTTTTCAGCCCGAAATAAACGCGTTTTTTCAGACAACTGAATCCCCATGTAGCAACAAGGCTCAGAAGAGCCCACACACTCAGATCTTAACCCCAGTGTGCTGAAAGTGTCAAAACATGTTTTTCAGCAGAAATAAACATGTTTCTGCAAGTTTGGTCAACCCCATGTAAGTTATGGGGCAGTAACAGAACACTTTTCAAAACGTGTTTTTCAGCCCGAAATAAACGCGTTTTTTCAGACAACTGAATCCCCATGTAGCAACAAGGCTCAGAAGAGCCCACACACTCAGATCTTAACCCCAGTGTGCTGAAAGTGTCAAAACATGTTTTTCAGCAGAAATAAACATGTTTCTGCAAGTTTGGTCAACCCCATGTAAGTTATGGGGCAGTAACAGTACACTTTTCAAAACGTGTTTTTCAGCCCGAAATAAACGCGTTTTTTCAGACAACTGAATCCCCATGTAGCAACAAGGCTCAGAAGAGCCCACACACTCAGATCTTAACCCCAGTGTGCTGAAAGTGTCAAAACATGTTTTTCAGCAGAAATAAACATGTTTCTGCAAGTTTGGTCAACCCCATGTAAGTTATGGGGCAGTAACAGTACACTTTTCAAAACGTGTTTTTCAGCCCGAAATAAACGCGTTTTTTCAGACAACTGAATCCCCATGTAGCAACAAGGCTCAGAAGAGCCCACACACTCAGATCTTGACCCCAGTGTGCTGAAAGTGTCAATACATGTTTTTCAGCAGAAATAAACATGTTTCTGCAAGTTTGGTCAACCCCATGTAAGTTATGGGGCAGTAACAGTACACTCTGCAAAACGTGTTTTTCAGCCCGAAATAAACGCGTTTTTTCAGACAACTGAATACCCATGTAGCAGCAAGTCTCAGAAGAGCCCACACACTCAGCTCTTAACCCCAGTGTGCAGAAAGGGTCAAAACTTGTTTTTCAGCAGAAATAAACATGTTTCTGCAAGTTTGGTCAACCCCATGTAAGTTATGGGGCAGTAACAGTACACTTTTCAAAACGTGTTTTTCAGCCCGAAATAAACGCGTTTTTTCAGACAACTGAATACCCATGTAGCAGCAAGGCTCAGAAGAGCCCACACACTCAGATCTTAACCCCAGTGTGCTGAAAGTGTCAAAACATGTTTTTCAGCAGAAATAAACATGTTTCTGCAAGTTTGGTCAACCCCATGTAAGTTATGGGGCAGTAACAGTACACTTTTCAAAACGTGTTTTTCAGCCCGAAATAAACGCGTTTTTTCAGACAACTGAATACCCATGTAGCAGCAAGTCTCAGAAGAGCCCACACACTCAGCTCTTAACCCCAGTGTGCAGAAAGGGTCAAAACGTGTTTTTCAGCAGAAATAAACATGTTTCTGCAAGTTTGGTCAACCCCATGTAAGTTATGGGGCAGTAACAGTACACTCTGCAAAACGTGTTTTTCAGCCCGAAATAAACGCGTTTTTTCAGACAACTGAATACCCATGTAGCAGCAAGGCTCAGACGAGCCCACACACTCAGATCTTAACCCCAGTGTGCAGAAAGGGTCAAAACGTGTTTTTCAGCAGAAATAAACATGTTTCTGCAAGTTTGGTCAACCCCATGTAAGTTATGGAGCAGTAACAGTACACTCTGCAAAACGTGTTTTTCAGCCCGAAATAAACGCGTTTTTTCAGACAACTGAATCCCCATGTAGCAGCAAGGCTCAGAAGAGCCCACACACTCAGATCTTAACCCCAGTGTGCTGAAAGTGTCAAAACATGTTTTTCAGCAGAAATAAACATGTTTCTGCAAGTTTGGTCAACCCCATGTAAGTTATGGGGCAGTAACAGTACACTTTTCAAAACGTGTTTTTCAGCCCGAAATAAACGCGTTTTTTCAGACAACTGAATCCCCATGTAGCAACAAGGCTCAGAAGAGCCCACACACTCAGATCTTAACCCCAGTGTGCTGAAAGTGTCAAAACATGTTTTTCAGCAGAAATAAACATGTTTCTGCAAGTTTGGTCAACCCCATGTAAGTTATGGGGCAGTAACAGTACACTTTTCAAAACGTGTTTTTCAGCCCGAAATAAACGCGTTTTTTCAGACAACTGAATCCCCATGTAGCAACAAGGCTCAGAAGAGCCCACACACTCAGATCTTGACCCCAGTGTGCTGAAAGTGTCAATACATGTTTTTCAGCAGAAATAAACATGTTTCTGCAAGTTTGGTCAACCCCATGTAAGTTATGGGGCAGTAACAGTACACTCTGCAAAACGTGTTTTTCAGCCCGAAATAAACGCGTTTTTTCAGACAACTGAATACCCATGTAGCAGCAAGTCTCAGAAGAGCCCACACACTCAGCTCTTAACCCCAGTGTGCAGAAAGGGTCAAAACTTGTTTTTCAGCAGAAATAAACATGTTTCTGCAAGTTTGGTCAACCCCATGTAAGTTATGGGGCAGTAACAGTACACTTTTCAAAACGTGTTTTTCAGCCCGAAATAAACGCGTTTTTTCAGACAACTGAATACCCATGTAGCAGCAAGGCTCAGAAGAGCCCACACACTCAGATCTTAACCCCAGTGTGCTGAAAGTGTCAAAACATGTTTTTCAGCAGAAATAAACATGTTTCTGCAAGTTTGGTCAACCCCATGTAAGTTATGGGGCAGTAACAGTACACTTTTCAAAACGTGTTTTTCAGCCCGAAATAAACGCGTTTTTTCAGACAACTGAATCCCCATGTAGCAACAAGGCTCAGAAGAGCCCACACACTCAGATCTTAACCCCAGTGTGCTGAAAGTGTCAAAACATGTTTTTCAGCAGAAATAAACATGTTTCTGCAAGTTTGGTCAACCCCATGTAAGTTATGGGGCAGTAACAGTACACTTTTCAAAACGTGTTTTTCAGCCCGAAATAAACGCGTTTTTTTCAGACAACTGAATCCCCATGTAGCAACAAGGCTCAGAAGAGCCCACACACTCAGCTCTTAACCCCAGTGTGCAGAAAGGGTCAAAACGTGTTTTTCAGCAGAAATAAACATGTTTCTGCAAGTTTGGTCAACCCCATGTAAGTTATGGGGCAGTAACAGTACACTTTTCAAAACGTGTTTTTCAGCCCGAAATAAACGCGTTTTTTCAGACAACTGAATCCCCATGTAGCAACAAGGCTCAGAAGAGCCCACACACTCAGATCTTGACCCCAGTGTGCTGAAAGTGTCAATACATGTTTTTCAGCAGAAATAAACATGTTTCTGCAAGTTTGGTCAACCCCATGTAAGTTATGGGGCAGTAACAGTACACTCTGCAAAACGTGTTTTTCAGCCCGAAATAAACGCGTTTTTTCAGACAACTGAATACCCATGTAGCAGCAAGTCTCAGAAGAGCCCACACACTCAGCTCTTAACCCCAGTGTGCAGAAAGGGTCAAAACTTGTTTTTCAGCAGAAATAAACATGTTTCTGCAAGTTTGGTCAACCCCATGTAAGTTATGGGGCAGTAACAGTACACTTTTCAAAACGTGTTTTTCAGCCCGAAATAAACGCGTTTTTTCAGACAACTGAATACCCATGTAGCAGCAAGGCTCAGAAGAGCCCACACACTCAGATCTTAACCCCAGTGTGCTGAAAGTGTCAAAACATGTTTTTCAGCAGAAATAAACATGTTTCTGCAAGTTTGGTCAACCCCATGTAAGTTATGGGGCAGTAACAGTACACTTTTCAAAACGTGTTTTTCAGCCCGAAATAAACGCGTTTTTTCAGACAACTGAATCCCCATGTAGCAACAAGGCTCAGAAGAGCCCACACACTCAGATCTTAACCCCAGTGTGCTGAAAGTGTCAAAACATGTTTTTCAGCAGAAATAAACATGTTTCTGCAAGTTTGGTCAACCCCATGTAAGTTATGGGGCAGTAACAGTACACTTTTCAAAACGTGTTTTTCAGCCCGAAATAAACGCGTTTTTTTCAGACAACTGAATCCCCATGTAGCAACAAGGCTCAGAAGAGCCCACACACTCAGCTCTTAACCCCAGTGTGCAGAAAGGGTCAAAACGTGTTTTTCAGCAGAAATAAACATGTTTCTGCAAGTTTGGTCAACCCCATGTAAGTTATGGGGCAGTAACAGTACACTTTTCAAAACGTGTTTTTCAGCCCGAAATAAACGCGTTTTTTCAGACAACTGAATCCCCATGTAGCAACAAGGCTCAGAAGAGCCCACACACTCAGATCTTAACCCCAGTGTGCTGAAAGTGTCAAAACATGTTTTTCAGCAGAAATAAACATGTTTCTGTAAGTTTGGTCAACCCCATGTAAGTTATGGGGCAGTAACAGTACACTTTTCAAAACGTGTTTTTCAGCCCGAAATAAACGCGTTTTTTCAGACAACTGAATACCCATGTAGCAGCAAGTCTCAGAAGAGCCCACACACTCAGCTCTTAACCCCAGTGTGCAGAAAGGGTCAAAACGTGTTTTTCAGCAGAAATAAACATGTTTCTGCAAGTTTGGTCAACCCCATGTAAGTTATGGGGCAGTAACAGTACACTCTGCAAAACGTGTTTTTCAGCCCGAAATAAACGCGTTTTTTCAGACAACTGAATCCCCATGTAGCAGCAAGGCTCAGAAGAGCCCACACACTCAGATCTTAACCCCAGTGTGCAGAAAGGTTCAAAACATGTTTTTCAGCAGAAATAAACATGTTTCTGCAAGTTTGGTCAACCCCATGTAAGTTATGGGGCAGTAACAGTACACTTTTCAAAACGTGTTTTTCAGCCCGAAATAAACGCGTTTTTTCAGACAACTGAATCCCCATGTAGCAACAAGGCTCAGAAGAGCCCACACACTCAGATCTTAACCCCAGTGTGCTGAAAGTGTCAAAACATGTTTTTCAGCAGAAATAAACATGTTTCTGCAAGTTTGGTCAACCCCATGTAAGTTATGGGGCAGTAACAGTACACTTTTCAAAACGTGTTTTTCAGCCCGAAATAAACGCGTTTTTTCAGACAACTGAATACCCATGTAGCAGCAAGTCTCAGAAGAGCCCACACACTCAGCTCTTAACCCCAGTGTGCAGAAAGGGTCAAAACGTGTTTTTCAGCAGAAATAAACATGTTTCTGCAAGTTTGGTCAACCCCATGTAAGTTATGGGGCAGTAACAGTACACTCTGCAAAACGTGTTTTTCAGCCCGAAATAAACGCGTTTTTTCAGACAACTGAATCCCCATGTAGCAGCAAGGCTCAGAAGAGCCCACACACTCAGATCTTAACCCCAGTGTGCTGAAAGTGTCAAAACATGTTTTTCAGCAGAAATAAACATGTTTCTGCAAGTTTGGTCAACCCCATGTAAGTTATGGGGCAGTAACAGTACACTTTTCAAAACGTGTTTTTCAGCCCGAAATAAAAGCGTTTTTTCAGACAACTGAATCCCCATGTAGCAACAAGGCTCAGAAGAGCCCACACACTCAGATCTTAACCCCAGTGTGCTGAAAGTGTCAAAACATGTTTTTCAGCAGAAATAAACATGTTTCTGCAAGTTTGGTCAACCCCATGTAAGTTATGGGGCAGTAACAGAACACTTTTCAAAACGTGTTTTTCAGCCCGAAATAAACGCGTTTTTTCAGACAACTGAATCCCCATGTAGCAACAAGGCTCAGAAGAGCCCACACACTCAGATCTTAACCCCAGTGTGCTGAAAGTGTCAAAACATGTTTTTCAGCAGAAATAAACATGTTTCTGCAAGTTTGGTCAACCCCATGTAAGTTATGGGGCAGTAACAGTACACTTTTCAAAACGTGTTTTTCAGCCCGAAATAAACGCGTTTTTTCAGACAACTGAATCCCCATGTAGCAACAAGGCTCAGAAGAGCCCACACACTCAGATCTTAACCCCAGTGTGCTGAAAGTGTCAAAACATGTTTTTCAGCAGAAATAAACATGTTTCTGCAAGTTTGGTCAACCCCATGTAAGTTATGGGGCAGTAACAGTACACTTTTCAAAACGTGTTTTTCAGCCCGAAATAAACGCGTTTTTTCAGACAACTGAATCCCCATGTAGCAACAAGGCTCAGAAGAGCCCACACACTCAGATCTTGACCCCAGTGTGCTGAAAGTGTCAATACATGTTTTTCAGCAGAAATAAACATGTTTCTGCAAGTTTGGTCAACCCCATGTAAGTTATGGGGCAGTAACAGTACACTCTGCAAAACGTGTTTTTCAGCCCGAAATAAACGCGTTTTTTCAGACAACTGAATACCCATGTAGCAGCAAGTCTCAGAAGAGCCCACACACTCAGCTCTTAACCCCAGTGTGCAGAAAGGGTCAAAACTTGTTTTTCAGCAGAAATAAACATGTTTCTGCAAGTTTGGTCAACCCCATGTAAGTTATGGGGCAGTAACAGTACACTTTTCAAAACGTGTTTTTCAGCCCGAAATAAACGCGTTTTTTCAGACAACTGAATACCCATGTAGCAGCAAGGCTCAGAAGAGCCCACACACTCAGATCTTAACCCCAGTGTGCTGAAAGTGTCAAAACATGTTTTTCAGCAGAAATAAACATGTTTCTGCAAGTTTGGTCAACCCCATGTAAGTTATGGGGCAGTAACAGTACACTTTTCAAAACGTGTTTTTCAGCCCGAAATAAACGCGTTTTTTCAGACAACTGAATCCCCATGTAGCAACAAGGCTCAGAAGAGCCCACACACTCAGATCTTAACCCCAGTGTGCTGAAAGTGTCAAAACATGTTTTTCAGCAGAAATAAACATGTTTCTGCAAGTTTGGTCAACCCCATGTAAGTTATGGGGCAGTAACAGTACACTTTTCAAAACGTGTTTTTCAGCCCGAAATAAACGCGTTTTTTCAGACAACTGAATCCCCATGTAGCAACAAGGCTCAGAAGAGCCCACACACTCAGCTCTTAACCCCAGTGTGCAGAAAGGGTCAAAACGTGTTTTTCAGCAGAAATAAACATGTTTCTGCAAGTTTGGTCAACCCCATGTAAGTTATGGGGCAGTAACAGTACACTTTTCAAAACGTGTTTTTCAGCCCGAAATGAACGCGTTTTTTCAGACAACTGAATCCCCATGTAGCAACAAGGCTCAGAAGAGCCCACACACTCAGATCTTAACCCCAGTGTGCTGAAAGTGTCAAAACATGTTTTTCAGCAGAAATAAACATGTTTCTGTAAGTTTGGTCAACCCCATGTAAGTTATGGGGCAGTAACAGTACACTTTTCAAAACGTGTTTTTCAGCCCGAAATAAACGCGTTTTTTCAGACAACTGAATACCCATGTAGCAGCAAGTCTCAGAAGAGCCCACACACTCAGCTCTTAACCCCTGTGTGCAGAAAGGGTCAAAACGTGTTTTTCAGCAGAAATAAACATGTTTCTGCAAGTTTGGTCAACCCCATGTAAGTTATGGGGCAGTAACAGTACACTCTGCAAAACGTGTTTTTCAGCCCGAAATAAACGCGTTTTTTCAGACAACTGAATCCCCATGTAGCAGCAAGGCTCAGAAGAGCCCACACACTCAGATCTTAACCCCAGTGTGCAGAAAGGTTCAAAACATGTTTTTCAGCAGAAATAAACATGTTTCTGCAAGTTTGGTCAACCCCATGTAAGTTATGGGGCAGTAACAGTACACTTTTCAAAACGTGTTTTTCAGCCCGAAATAAACGCGTTTTTTCAGACAACTGAATACCCATGTAGCAACAAGGCTCAGAAGAGCCCACACACTCAGATCTTAACCCCAGTGTGCTGAAAGTGTCAAAACATGTTTTTCAGCAGAAATAAACATGTTTCTGCAAGTTTGGTCAACCCCATGTAAGTTATGGGGCAGTAACAGTACACTTTTCTAAACGTGTTTTTCAGCCCGAAATAAACGCGTTTTTTCAGACAACTGAATCCCCATGTAGCAGCAAGGCTCAGAAGAGCCCACACACTCAGATCTTAACCCCAGTGTGCTGAAAGTGTCAAAACATGTTTTTCAGCAGAAATAAACATGTTTCTGCAAGTTTGGTCAACCCCATGTAAGTTATGGGGCAGTAACAGTACACTTTTCAAAACGTGTTTTTCAGCCCGAAATAAACGCGTTTTTTCAGACAACTGAATCCCCATGTAGCAACAAGGCTCAGAAGAGCCCACACACTCAGATCTTAACCCCAGTGTGCTGAAAGTGTCAAAACATGTTTTTCAGCAGAAATAAACATGTTTCTGCAAGTTTGGTCAACCCCATGTAAGTTATGGGGCAGTAACAGTACACTTTTCAAAACGTGTTTTTCAGCCCGAAATAAACGCGTTTTTTCAGACAACTGAATACCCATGTAGCAGCAAGTCTCAGAAGAGCCCACACACTCAGCTCTTAACCCCAGTGTGCAGAAAGGGTCAAAACGTGTTTTTCAGCAGAAATAAACATGTTTCTGCAAGTTTGGTCAACCCCATGTAAGTTATGGGGCAGTAACAGTACACTCTGCAAAACGTGTTTTTCAGCCAGAAATAAACGCATTTTTTCAGACAACTGAATCCCCATGTAGCAGCAAGGCTCAGAAGAGCCCACACACTCAGATCTTAACCCCAGTGTGCTGAAAGTGTCAAAACATGTTTTTCAGCAGAAATAAACATGTTTCTGCAAGTTTGGTCAACCCCATGTAAGTTATGGGGCAGTAACAGTACACTTTTCAAAACGTGTTTTTCAGCCCGAAATAAACGCGTTTTTTCAGACAACTGAATCCCCATGTAGCAACAAGGCTCAGAAGAGCCCACACACTCAGATCTTGACCCCAGTGTGCTGAAAGTGTCAAAACATGTTTTTCAGCAGAAATAAACATGTTTCTGCAAGTTTGGTCAACCCCATGTAAGTTATGGGGCAGTAACAGTACACTCTGCAAAACGTGTTTTTCAGCCCGAAATAAACGCGTTTTTTCAGACAACTGAATACCCATGTAGCAGCAAGTCTCAGAAGAGCCCACACACTCAGCTCTTAACCCCAGTGTGCAGAAAGGGTCAAAACGTGTTTTTCAGCAGAAATAAACATGTTTCTGCAAGTTTGGTCAACCCCATGTAAGTTATGGGGCAATAACAGTACACTCTGCAAAACGTGTTTTTCAGCCCGAAATAAACGCGTGTTTTCAGACAACTGAATCCCCATGTAGCAGCAAGGCTCAGAAGAGCCCACACACTCAGATCTTAACCCCAGTGTGCAGAAAGGGTCAAAACGTATTTTTCAGCAGAAATAAACATGTTTCTGCAAGTTTGGTCAACCCCATGTAAGTTATGGGGCAGTAACAGTACACTTTTCAAAACGTGTTTTTCAGCCCGAAATCAACGCGTTTTTTCAGACAACTGAATCCCCATGTAGCAGCAAGGCTCAGAAGAGCCCACACACTCAGATCTTAACCCCAGTGTGCAGAAAGGGTCAAAACTTGTTTTTCAGCAGAAATAAACATGTTTCTGCAAGTTTGGTCAACCCCATGTAAGTTATGGGGCAGTAACAGTACACTTTTCAAAACGTGTTTTTCAGCCCGAAATAAACGCGTTTTTTCAGACAACTGAATCCCCATGTAGCAACAAGGCTCAGAAGAGCCCACACACTGAGATCTTAACCCCAGTGTGCTGAAAGTGTCAAAACATGTTTTTCAGCAGAAATAAACATGTTTCTGCAAGTTTGGTCAACCCCATGTAAGTTATGGGGCAGTAACAGTACACTCTGCAAAACGTGTTTTTCAGACCGAAATAAACGCGTTTTTTCAGACAACGGAATCCCCATGTAGCAGCAAGGCTCAGAAGAGCCCACACACTCAGATCTTAACCCCAGTGTGCAGAAAGGTTCAAAACATGTTTTTCAGCAGAAATAAACATGTTTCTGCAAGTTTGGTCAACCCCATGTAAGTTATGGGGCAGTAACAGTACACTTTTCAAAACGTGTTTTTCAGCCCGAAATAAACGCGTTTTTTCAGACAACTGAATCCCCATGTAGCAACAAGGCACAGAAGAGCCCACACACTCAGATCTTAACCCCAGTGTGCTGAAAGTGTCAAAACATTTTTTTCAGCAGAAATAAACATGTTTCTGCAAGTTTGGTCAACCCCATGTAAGTTATGGGGCAGTAACAGTACACTTTTCAAAACGTGTTTTTCAGCCCGAAATAAACGCGTTTTTTCAGACAACTGAATCCCCATGTAGCAACAAGGCTCAGAAGAGCCCACACACTCAGATCTTAACCCCAGTGTGCTGAAAGTGTCAAAACATGTTTTTCAGCAGAAATAAACATGTTTCTGCAAGTTTGGTCAACCCCATGTAAGTTATGGGGCAGTAACAGTACACTTTTCAAAACGTGTTTTTCAGCCCGAAATAAACGCGTTTTTTCAGACAACTGAATCCCCATGTAGCAACAAGGCTCAGAAGAGCCCACACACTCAGATCTTAACCCCAGTGTGCTGAAAGTGTCAAAACATGTTTTTCAGCAGAAATAAACATGTTTCTGCAAGTTTGGTCAACCCCATGTAAGTTATGGGGCAGTAACAGTACACTTTTCAAAACGTGTTTTTCAGCCCGAAATAAACGCGTTTTTTCAGACAACTGAATACCCATGTAGCAGCAAGTCTCAGAAGAGCCCACACACTCAGCTCTTAACCCCAGTGTGCAGAAAGGGTCAAAACGTGTTTTTCAGCAGAAATAAACATGTTTCTGCAAGTTTGGTCAACCCCATGTAAGTTATGGGGCAGTAACAGTACACTCTGCAAAACGTGTTTTTCAGCCCGAAATAAACGCGTTTTTTCAGACAACTGAATCCCCATGTAGCAGCAAGGCTCAGAAGAGCCCACACACTCAGATCTTAACCCCAGTGTGCTGAAAGTGTCAAAACATGTTTTTCAGCAGAAATAAACATGTTTCTGCAAGTTTGGTCAACCCCATGTAAGTTATGGGGCAGTAACAGTACACTTTTCAAAACGTGTTTTTCAGCCCGAAATAAACGCGTTTTTTCAGACAACTGAATCCCCATGTAGCAACAAGGCTCAGAAGAGCCCACACACTCAGATCTTGACCCCAGTGTGCTGAAAGTGTCAAAACATGTTTTTCAGCAGAAATAAACATGTTTCTGCAAGTTTGGTCAACCCCATGTAAGTTATGGGGCAGTAACAGTACACTCTGCAAAACGTGTTTTTCAGCCCGAAATAAACGCGTTTTTTCAGACAACTGAATCCCCATGTAGCAACAAGGCTCAGAAGAGCTCACACACTCAGATCTTAACCCCAGTGTGCTGAAAGTGTCAAAACATGTTTTTCAGCAGAAATAAACATGTTTCTGCAAGTTTGGTCAACCCCATGTAAGTTATGGGGCAGTAACAGTACACTTTTCAAAACGTGTTTTTCAGCCCGAAATAAACGCGTTTTTTCAGACAACTGAATCCCCATGTAGCAACAAGGCTCAGAAGAGCCCACACACTCAGATCTTAACCCCAGTGTGCTGAAAGTGTCAAAACATGTTTTTCAGCAGAAATAAACATGTTTCTGCAAGTTTGGTCAACCCCATGTAAGTTATGGGGCAGTAACAGTACACTTTTCAAAACGTGTTTTTCAGCCCGAAATAAACGCGTTTTTTCAGACAACTGAATCCCCATGTAGCAACAAGGCTCGGAAGAGCCCACACACTCAGATCTTAACCCCAGTGTGCTGAAAGTGTCAAAACATGTTTTTCAGCAGAAATAAACATGTTTCTGCAAGTTTGGTCAACCCCATGTAAGTTATGGGGCAGTAACAGTACAATTTTCAAAACGTGTTTTTCAGCCCGAAATAAACGCGTTTTTTCAGACAACTGAATACCCATGTAGCAGCAAGTCTCAGAAGAGCCCACACACTCAGCTCTTAACCCCAGTGTGCAGAAAGGGTCAAAACGTGTTTTTCAGCAGAAATAAACATGTTTCTGCAAGTTTGGTCAACCCCATGTAAGTTATGGGGCAGTAACAGTACACTCTGCAAAACGTGTTTTTCAGCCCGAAATAAACGCGTTTTTTCAGACAACTGAATACCCATGTAGCAGCAAGGCTCAGACGAGCCCACACACTCAGATCTTAACCCCAGTGTGCAGAAAGGGTCAAAACGTGTTTTTCAGCAGAAATAAACATGTTTCTGCAAGTTTGGTCAACCCCATGTAAGTTATGGGGCAGTAACAGTACACTCTGCAAAACGTGTTTTTCAGCCCGAAATAAACGCGTTTTTTCAGACAACTGAATCCCCATGTAGCAGCAAGGCTCAGAAGAGCCCACACACTCAGATCTTAACCCCAGTGTGCTGAAAGTGTCAAAACATGTTTTTCAGCAGAAATAAACATGTTTCTGCAAGTTTGGTCAACCCCATGTAAGTTATGGGGCAGTAACAGTACACTTTTCAAAACGTGTTTTTCAGCCCGAAATAAACGCGTTTTTTCAGACAACTGAATCCCCATGTAGCAACAAGGCTCAGAAGAGCCCACACACTCAGATCTTAACCCCAGTGTGCTGAAAGTGTCAAAACATGTTTTTCAGCAGAAATAAACATGTTTCTGCAAGTTTGGTCAACCCCATGTAAGTTATGGGGCAGTAACAGTACACTTTTCAAAACGTGTTTTTCAGCCCGAAATAAACGCGTTTTTTCAGACAACTGAATACCCATGTAGCAGCAAGTCTCAGAAGAGCCCACACACTCAGCTCTTAACCCCAGTGTGCAGAAAGGGTCAAAACGTGTTTTTCAGCAGAAATAAACATGTTTCTGCAAGTTTGGTCAACCCCATGTAAGTTATGGGGCAGTAACAGTACACTCTGCAAAACGTGTTTTTCAGCCCGAAATAAACGCGTTTTTTCAGACAACTGAATCCCCATGTAGCAGCAAGGCTCAGAAGAGCCCACACACTCAGATCTTAACCCCAGTGTGCTGAAAGTGTCAAAACATGTTTTTCAGCAGAAATAAACATGTTTCTGCAAGTTTGGTCAACCCCATGTAAGTTATGGGGCAGTAACAGTACACTTTTCAAAACGTGTTTTTCAGCCCGAAATAAACGCGTTTTTTCAGACAACTGAATCCCCATGTAGCAACAAGGCTCAGAAGAGCCCACACACTCAGATCTTAACCCCAGTGTGCTGAAAGTGTCAAAACATGTTTTTCAGCAGAAATAAACATGTTTCTGCAAGTTTGGTCAACCCCATGTAAGTTATGGGGCAGTAACAGTACACTTTTCAAAACGTGTTTTTCAGCCCGAAATAAACGCGTTTTTTCAGACAACTGAATCCCCATGTAGCAACAAGGCTCAGAAGAGCCCACACACTCAGATCTTGACCCCAGTGTGCTGAAAGTGTCAATACATGTTTTTCAGCAGAAATAAACATGTTTCTGCAAGTTTGGTCAACCCCATTTAAGTTATGGGGCAGTAACAGTACACTCTGCAAAACGTGTTTTTCAGCCCGAAATAAACGCGTTTTTTCAGACAACTGAATACCCATGTAGCAGCAAGTCTCAGAAGAGCCCACACACTCAGCTCTTAACCCCAGTGTGCAGAAAGGGTCAAAACTTGTTTTTCAGCAGAAATAAACATGTTTCTGCAAGTTTGGTCAACCCCATGTAAGTTATGGGGCAGTAACAGTACACTTTTCAAAACGTGTTTTTCAGCCCGAAATAAACGCGTTTTTTCAGACAACTGAATACCCATGTAGCAGCAAGGCTCAGAAGAGCCCACACACTCAGATCTTAACCCCAGTGTGCTGAAAGTGTCAAAACATGTTTTTCAGCAGAAATAAACATGTTTCTGCAAGTTTGGTCAACCCCATGTAAGTTATGGGGCAGTAACAGTACACTTTTCAAAACGTGTTTTTCAGCCCGAAATAAACGCGTTTTTTCAGACAACTGAATCCCCATGTAGCAACAAGGCTCAGAAGAGCCCACACACTCAGATCTTAACCCCAGTGTGCTGAAAGTGTCAAAACATGTTTTTCAGCAGAAATAAACATGTTTCTGCAAGTTTGGTCAACCCCATGTAAGTTATGGGGCAGTAACAGTACACTTTTCAAAACGTGTTTTTCAGCCCGAAATAAACGCGTTTTTTCAGACAACTGAATCCCCATGTAGCAACAAGGCTCAGAAGAGCCCACACACTCAGATCTTGACCCCAGTGTGCTGAAAGTGTCAAAACATGTTTTTCAGCAGAAATAAACATGTTTCTGCAAGTTTGGTCAACCCCATGTAAGTTATGGGGCAGTAACAGTACACTCTGCAAAACGTGTTTTTCAGCCCGAAATAAACGCGTTTTTTCAGACAACTGAATACCCATGTAGCAGCAAGTCTCAGAAGAGCCCACACACTCAGCTCTTAACCCCAGTGTGCAGAAAGGGTCAAAACGTGTTTTTCAGCAGAAATAAACATGTTTCTGCAAGTTTGGTCAACCCCATGTAAGTTATGGGGCAATAACAGTACACTCTGCAAAACGTGTTTTTCAGCCCGAAATAAACGCGTGTTTTCAGACAACTGAATCCCCATGTAGCAGCAAGGCTCAGAAGAGCCCACACACTCAGATCTTAACCCCAGTGTGCAGAAAGGGTCAAAACGTGTTTTTCAGCAGAAATAAACATGTTTCTGCAAGTTTGGTCAACCCCATGTAAGTTATGGGGCAGTAACAGTACACTTTTCAAAACGTGTTTTTCAGCCCGAAATCAACGCGTTTTTTCAGACAACTGAATCCCCATGTAGCAGCAAGGCTCAGAAGAGCCCACACACTCAGATCTTAACCCCAGTGTGCAGAAAGGGTCAAAACTTGTTTTTCAGCAGAAATAAACATGTTTCTGCAAGTTTGGTCAACCCCATGTAAGTTATGGGGCAGTAACAGTACACTTTTCAAAACGTGTTTTTCAGCCCGAAATAAACGCGTTTTTTCAGACAACTGAATCCCCATGTAGCAACAAGGCTCAGAAGAGCCCACACACTGAGATCTTAACCCCAGTGTGCTGAAAGTGTCAAAACATGTTTTTCAGCAGAAATAAACATGTTTCTGCAAGTTTGGTCAACCCCATGTAAGTTATGGGGCAGTAACAGTACACTCTGCAAAACGTGTTTTTCAGACCGAAATAAACGCGTTTTTTCAGACAACGGAATCCCCATGTAGCAGCAAGGCTCAGAAGAGCCCACACACTCAGATCTTAACCCCAGTGTGCAGAAAGGTTCAAAACATGTTTTTCAGCAGAAATAAACATGTTTCTGCAAGTTTGGTCAACCCCATGTAAGTTATGGGGCAGTAACAGTACACTTTTCAAAACGTGTTTTTCAGCCCGAAATAAACGCGTTTTTTCAGACAACTGAATCCCCATGTAGCAACAAGGCACAGAAGAGCCCACACACTCAGATCTTAACCCCAGTGTGCTGAAAGTGTCAAAACATTTTTTTCAGCAGAAATAAACATGTTTCTGCAAGTTTGGTCAACCCCATGTAAGTTATGGGGCAGTAACAGTACACTTTTCAAAACGTGTTTTTCAGCCCGAAATAAACGCGTTTTTTCAGACAACTGAATCCCCATGTAGCAACAAGGCTCAGAAGAGCCCACACACTCAGATCTTAACCCCAGTGTGCTGAAAGTGTCAAAACATGTTTTTCAGCAGAAATAAACATGTTTCTGCAAGTTTGGTCAACCCCATGTAAGTTATGGGGCAGTAACAGTACACTTTTCAAAACGTGTTTTTCAGCCCGAAATAAACGCGTTTTTTCAGACAACTGAATCCCCATGTAGCAACAAGGCTCAGAAGAGCCCACACACTCAGATCTTAACCCCAGTGTGCTGAAAGTGTCAAAACATGTTTTTCAGCAGAAATAAACATGTTTCTGCAAGTTTGGTCAACCCCATGTAAGTTATGGGGCAGTAACAGTACACTTTTCAAAACGTGTTTTTCAGCCCGAAATAAACGCGTTTTTTCAGACAACTGAATACCCATGTAGCAGCAAGTCTCAGAAGAGCCCACACACTCAGCTCTTAACCCCAGTGTGCAGAAAGGGTCAAAACGTGTTTTTCAGCAGAAATAAACATGTTTCTGCAAGTTTGGTCAACCCCATGTAAGTTATGGGGCAGTAACAGTACACTCTGCAAAACGTGTTTTTCAGCCCGAAATAAACGCGTTTTTTCAGACAACTGAATCCCCATGTAGCAGCAAGGCTCAGAAGAGCCCACACACTCAGATCTTAACCCCAGTGTGCTGAAAGTGTCAAAACATGTTTTTCAGCAGAAATAAACATGTTTCTGCAAGTTTGGTCAACCCCATGTAAGTTATGGGGCAGTAACAGTACACTTTTCAAAACGTGTTTTTCAGCCCGAAATAAACGCGTTTTTTCAGACAACTGAATCCCCATGTAGCAACAAGGCTCAGAAGAGCCCACACACTCAGATCTTGACCCCAGTGTGCTGAAAGTGTCAAAACATGTTTTTCAGCAGAAATAAACATGTTTCTGCAAGTTTGGTCAACCCCATGTAAGTTATGGGGCAGTAACAGTACACTCTGCAAAACGTGTTTTTCAGCCCGAAATAAACGCGTTTTTTCAGACAACTGAATCCCCATGTAGCAACAAGGCTCAGAAGAGCTCACACACTCAGATCTTAACCCCAGTGTGCTGAAAGTGTCAAAACATGTTTTTCAGCAGAAATAAACATGTTTCTGCAAGTTTGGTCAACCCCATGTAAGTTATGGGGCAGTAACAGTACACTTTTCAAAACGTGTTTTTCAGCCCGAAATAAACGCGTTTTTTCAGACAACTGAATCCCCATGTAGCAACAAGGCTCAGAAGAGCCCACACACTCAGATCTTAACCCCAGTGTGCTGAAAGTGTCAAAACATGTTTTTCAGCAGAAATAAACATGTTTCTGCAAGTTTGGTCAACCCCATGTAAGTTATGGGGCAGTAACAGTACAATTTTCAAAACGTGTTTTTCAGCCCGAAATAAACGCGTTTTTTCAGACAACTGAATACCCATGTAGCAGCAAGTCTCAGAAGAGCCCACACACTCAGCTCTTAACCCCAGTGTGCAGAAAGGGTCAAAACGTGTTTTTCAGCAGAAATAAACATGTTTCTGCAAGTTTGTTCAACCCCATGTAAGTTATGGGGCAGTAACAGTACACTCTGCAAAACGTGTTTTTCAGCCCGAAATAAACGCGTTTTTTCAGACAACTGAATACCCATGTAGCAGCAAGGCTCAGACGAGCCCACACACTCAGATCTTAACCCCAGTGTGCAGAAAGGGTCAAAACGTGTTTTTCAGCAGAAATAAACATGTTTCTGCAAGTTTGGTCAACCCCATGTAAGTTATGGGGCAGTAACAGTACACTCTGCAAAACGTGTTTTTCAGCCCGAAATAAACGCGTTTTTTCAGACAACTGAATCCCCATGTAGCAGCAAGGCTCAGAAGAGCCCACACACTCAGATCTTAACCCCAGTGTGCTGAAAGTGTCAAAACATGTTTTTCAGCAGAAATAAACATGTTTCTGCAAGTTTGGTCAACCCCATGTAAGTTATGGGGCAGTAACAGTACACTTTTCAAAACGTGTTTTTCAGCCCGAAATAAACGCGTTTTTTCAGACAACTGAATACCCATGTAGCAGCAAGTCTCAGAAGAGCCCACACACTCAGCTCTTAACCCCAGTGTGCAGAAAGGGTCAAAACGTGTTTTTCAGCAGAAATAAACATGTTTCTGCAAGTTTGGTCAACCCCATGTAAGTTATGGGGCAGTAACAGTACACTCTGCAAAACGTGTTTTTCAGCCCGAAATAAACGCGTTTTTTCAGACAACTGAATCCCCATGTAGCAGCAAGGCTCAGAAGAGCCCACACACTCAGATCTTAACCCCAGTGTGCAGAAAGGTTCAAAACATGTTTTTCAGCAGAAATAAACATGTTTCTGCAAGTTTGGTCAACCCCATGTAAGTTATGGGGCAGTAACAGTACACTTTTCAAAACGTGTTTTTCAGCCCGAAATAAACGCGTTTTTTCAGACAACTGAATACCCATGTAGCAGCAAGGCTCAGACGAGCCCACACACTCAGATCTTAACCCCAGTGTGCAGAAAGGGTCAAAACGTGTTTTTCAGCAGAAATAAACATGTTTCTGCAAGTTTGGTCAACCCCATGTAAGTTATGGGGCAGTAACAGTACACTTTTCAAAACGTGTTTTTCAGCCCGAAATAAACGCGTTTTTTCAGACAACTGAATCCCCATGTAGCAACAAGGCTCAGAAGAGCCCACACACTCAGATCTTAACCCCAGTGTGCTGAAAGTGTCAAAACATGTTTTTCAGCAGAAATAAACATGTTTCTGCAAGTTTGGTCAACCCCATGTAAGTTATGGGGCAGTAACAGTACACTTTTCAAAACGTGTTTTTCAGCCCGAAATAAACGCGTTTTTTCAGACAACTGAATCCCCATGTAGCAACAAGGCTCAGAAGAGCCCACACACTCAGATCTTAACCCCAGTGTGCTGAAAGTGTCAAAACATGTTTTTCAGCAGAAATAAACATGTTTCTGCAAGTTTGGTCAACCCCATGTAAGTTATGGGGCAGTAACAGTACACTTTTCAAAACGTGTTTTTCAGCCCGAAATAAACGCGTTTTTTCAGACAACTGAATACCCATGTAGCAGCAAGTCTCAGAAGAGCCCACACACTCAGCTCTTAACCCCAGTGTGCAGAAAGGGTCAAAACGTGTTTTTCAGCAGAAATAAACATGTTTCTGCAAGTTTGGTCAACCCCATGTAAGTTATGGGGCAGTAACAGTACACTCTGCAAAACGTGTTTTTCAGCCCGAAATAAACGCGTTTTTTCAGACAACTGAATCCCCATGTAGCAGCAAGGCTCAGAAGAGCCCACACACTCAGATCTTAACCCCAGTGTGCTGAAAGTGTCAAAACATGTTTTTCAGCAGAAATAAACATGTTTCTGCAAGTTTGGTCAACCCCATGTAAGTTATGGGGCAGTAACAGTACACTTTTCAAAACGTGTTTTTCAGCCCGAAATAAACGCGTTTTTTCAGACAACTGAATCCCCATGTAGCAACAAGGCTCAGAAGAGCCCACACACTCAGATCTTAACCCCAGTGTGCTGAAAGTGTCAAAACATGTTTTTTCAGCAGAAATAAACATGTTTCTGCAAGTTTGGTCAACCCCATGTAAGTTATGGGGCAGTAACAGTACACTTTTCAAAACGTGTTTTTCAGCCCGAAATAAACGCGTTTTTTCAGACAACTGAATCCCCATGTAGCAACAAGGCTCAGAAGAGCCCACACACTCAGATCTTAACCCCAGTGTGCTGAAAGTGTCAAAACATGTTTTTCAGCAGAAATAAACATGTTTCTGCAAGTTTGGTCAACCCCATGTAAGTTATGGGGCAGTAACAGTACACTTTTCAAAACGTGTTTTTCAGCCCGAAATAAACGCGTTTTTTCAGACAACTGAATACCCATGTAGCAGCAAGTCTCAGAAGAGCCCACACACTCAGCTCTTAACCCCAGTGTGCAGAAAGGGTCAAAACGTGTTTTTCAGCAGAAATAAACATGTTTCTGCAAGTTTGGTCAACCCCATGTAAGTTATGGGGCAGTAACAGTACACTCTGCAAAACGTGTTTTTCAGCCCGAAATAAACGCGTTTTTTCAGACAACTGAATCCCCATGTAGCAGCAAGGCTCAGAAGAGCCCACACACTCAGATCTTAACCCCAGTGTGCTGAAAGTGTCAAAACATGTTTTTCAGCAGAAATAAACATGTTTCTGCAAGTTTGGTCAACCCCATGTAAGTTATGGGGCAGTAACAGTACACTTTTCAAAACGTGTTTTTCAGCCCGAAATAAACGCGTTTTTTCAGACAACTGAATCCCCATGTAGCAACAAGGCTCAGAAGAGCCCACACACTCAGATCTTAACCCCAGTGTGCTGAAAGTGTCAAAACATGTTTTTCAGCAGAAATAAACATGTTTCTGCAAGTTTGGTCAACCCCATGTAAGTTATGGGGCAGTAACAGTACACTTTTCAAAACGTGTTTTTCAGCCCGAAATAAACGCGTTTTTTCAGACAACTGAATCCCCATGTAGCAACAAGGCTCAGAAGAGCCCACACACTCAGATCTTGACCCCAGTGTGCTGAAAGTGTCAATACATGTTTTTCAGCAGAAATAAACATGTTTCTGCAAGTTTGGTCAACCCCATGTAAGTTATGGGGCAGTAACAGTACACTCTGCAAAACGTGTTTTTCAGCCCGAAATAAACGCGTTTTTTCAGACAACTGAATACCCATGTAGCAGCAAGTCTCAGAAGAGCCCACACACTCAGCTCTTAACCCCAGTGTGCAGAAAGGGTCAAAACTTGTTTTTCAGCAGAAATAAACATGTTTCTGCAAGTTTGGTCAACCCCATGTAAGTTATGGGGCAGTAACAGTACACTTTTCAAAACGTGTTTTTCAGCCCGAAATAAACGCGTTTTTTCAGACAACTGAATACCCATGTAGCAGCAAGGCTCAGAAGAGCCCACACACTCAGATCTTAACCCCAGTGTGCTGAAAGTGTCAAAACATGTTTTTCAGCAGAAATAAACATGTTTCTGCAAGTTTGGTCAACCCCATGTAAGTTATGGGGCAGTAACAGTACACTTTTCAAAACGTGTTTTTCAGCCCGAAATAAACGCGTTTTTTCAGACAACTGAATCCCCATGTAGCAACAAGGCTCAGAAGAGCCCACACACTCAGATCTTAACCCCAGTGTGCTGAAAGTGTCAAAACATGTTTTTCAGCAGAAATAAACATGTTTCTGCAAGTTTGGTCAACCCCATGTAAGTTATGGGGCAGTAACAGTACACTTTTCAAAACGTGTTTTTCAGCCCGAAATAAACGCGTTTTTTCAGACAACTGAATCCCCATGTAGCAACAAGGCTCAGAAGAGCCCACACACTCAGCTCTTAACCCCAGTGTGCAGAAAGGGTCAAAACGTGTTTTTCAGCAGAAATAAACATGTTTCTGCAAGTTTGGTCAACCCCATGTAAGTTATGGGGCAGTAACAGTACACTTTTCAAAACGTGTTTTTCAGCCCGAAATAAACGCGTTTTTTCAGACAACTGAATCCCCATGTAGCAACAAGGCTCAGAAGAGCCCACACACTCAGATCTTAACCCCAGTGTGCTGAAAGTGTCAAAACATGTTTTTCAGCAGAAATAAACATGTTTCTGTAAGTTTGGTCAACCCCATGTAAGTTATGGGGCAGTAACAGTACACTTTTCAAAACGTGTTTTTCAGCCCGAAATAAACGCGTTTTTTCAGACAACTGAATACCCATGTAGCAGCAAAACTCAGAAGAGCCCACACACTCAGATCTTAACCCCAGTGTGCAGAAAGGGTCAAAACGTGTTTTTCAGCAGAAATAAACATGTTTCTGCAAGTTTGGTCAACCCCATGTAAGTTATGGGGCAGTAACAGTACACTCTGCAAAACGTGTTTTTCAGCCCGAAATAAACGCGTTTTTTCAGACAACTGAATCCCCATGTAGCAGCAAGGCTCAGAAGAGCCCACACACTCAGATCTTAACCCCAGTGTGCAGAAAGGTTCAAAACATGTTTTTCAGCAGAAATAAACATGTTTCTGCAAGTTTGGTCAACCCCATGTAAGTTATGGGGCAGTAACAGTACACTTTTCAAAACGTGTTTTTCAGCCCGAAATAAACGCGTTTTTTCAGACAACTGAATACCCATGTAGCAGCAAGGCTCAGACGAGCCCACACACTCAGATCTTAACCCCAGTGTGCAGAAAGGGTCAAAACGTGTTTTTCAGCAGAAATAAACATGTTTCTGCAAGTTTGGTCAACCCCATGTAAGTTATGGGGCAGTAACAGTACACTTTTCAAAACGTGTTTTTCAGCCCGAAATAAACGCGTTTTTTCAGACAACTGAATCCCCATGTAGCAACAAGGCTCAGAAGAGCCCACACACTCAGATCTTAACCCCAGTGTGCTGAAAGTGTCAAAACATGTTTTTCAGCAGAAATAAACATGTTTCTGCAAGTTTGGTCAACCCCATGTAAGTTATGGGGCAGTAACAGTACACTTTTCAAAACGTGTTTTTCAGCCCGAAATAAACGCGTTTTTTCAGACAACTGAATCCCCATGTAGCAACAAGGCTCAGAAGAGCCCACACACTCAGATCTTAACCCCAGTGTGCTGAAAGTGTCAAAACATGTTTTTCAGCAGAAATAAACATGTTTCTGCAAGTTTGGTCAACCCCATGTAAGTTATGGGGCAGTAACAGTACACTTTTCAAAACGTGTTTTTCAGCCCGAAATAAACGCGTTTTTTCAGACAACTGAATCCCCATGTAGCAACAAGGCTCAGAAGAGCCCACACACTCAGATCTTAACCCCAGTGTGCTGAAAGTGTCAAAACATGTTTTTCAGCAGAAATAAACATGTTTCTGCAAGTTTGGTCAACCCCATGTAAGTTATGGGGCAGTAACAGTACACTTTTCAAAACGTGTTTTTCAGCCCGAAATAAACGCGTTTTTTCAGACAACTGAATCCCCATGTAGCAACAAGGCTCAGAAGAGCCCACACACTCAGATCTTAACCCCAGTGTGCTGAAAGTGTCAAAACATGTTTTTCAGCAGAAATAAACATGTTTCTGCAAGTTTGGTCAACCCCATGTAAGTTATGGGGCAGTAACAGTACACTTTTCAAAACGTGTTTTTCAGCCCGAAATAAACGCGTTTTTTCAGACAACTGAATACCCATGTAGCAGCAAGTCTCAGAAGAGCCCACACACTCAGCTCTTAACCCCAGTGTGCAGAAAGGGTCAAAACGTGTTTTTCAGCAGAAATAAACATGTTTCTGCAAGTTTGGTCAACCCCATGTAAGTTATGGGGCAGTAACAGTACACTCTGCAAAACGTGTTTTTCAGCCCGAAATAAACGCATTTTTTCAGACAACTGAATCCCCATGTAGCAGCAAGGCTCAGAAGAGCCCACACACTCAGATCTTAACCCCAGTGTGCTGAAAGTGTCAAAACATGTTTTTCAGCAGAAATAAACATGTTTCTGCAAGTTTGGTCAACCCCATGTAAGTTATGGGGCAGTAACAGTACACTTTTCAAAACGTGTTTTTCAGCCCGAAATCAACGCGTTTTTTCAGACAACTGAATCCCCATGTAGCAGCAAGGCTCAGAAGAGCCCACACACTCAGATCTTAACCCCAGTGTGCAGAAAGGGTCAAAACTTGTTTTTCAGCAGAAATAAACATGTTTCTGCAAGTTTGGTCAACCCCATGTAAGTTATGGGGCAGTAACAGTACACTTTTCAAAACGTGTTTTTCAGCCCGAAATAAACGCGTTTTTTCAGACAACTGAATACCCATGTAGCAACAAGGCTCAGAAGAGCCCACACACTCAGATCTTAACCCCAGTGTGCTGAAAGTGTCAAAACATGTTTTTCAGCAGAAATAAACATGTTTCTGCAAGTTTGGTCAACCCCATGTAAGTTATGGGGCAGTAACAGTACACTTTTCAAAACGTGTTTTTCAGCCCGAAATAAACGCGTTTTTTCAGACAACTGAATCCCCATGTAGCAACAAGGCTCAGAAGAGCCCACACACTCAGCTCTTAACCCCAGTGTGCAGAAAGGGTCAAAACGTGTTTTTCAGCAGAAATAAACATGTTTCTGCAAGTTTGGTCAACCCCATGTAAGTTATGGGGCAGTAACAGTACACTTTTCAAAACGTGTTTTTCAGCCCGAAATGAACGCGTTTTTTCAGACAACTGAATCCCCATGTAGCAACAAGGCTCAGAAGAGCCCACACACTCAGATCTTAACCCCAGTGTGCTGAAAGTGTCAAAACATGTTTTTCAGCAGAAATAAACATGTTTCTGTAAGTTTGGTCAACCCCATGTAAGTTATGGGGCAGTAACAGTACACTTTTCAAAACGTGTTTTTCAGCCCGAAATAAACGCGTTTTTTCAGACAACTGAATACCCATGTAGCAGCAAGTCTCAGAAGAGCCCACACACTCAGCTCTTAACCCCTGTGTGCAGAAAGGGTCAAAACGTGTTTTTCAGCAGAAATAAACATGTTTCTGCAAGTTTGGTCAACCCCATGTAAGTTATGGGGCAGTAACAGTACACTCTGCAAAACGTGTTTTTCAGCCCGAAATAAACGCGTTTTTTCAGACAACTGAATCCCCATGTAGCAGCAAGGCTCAGAAGAGCCCACACACTCAGATCTTAACCCCAGTGTGCAGAAAGGTTCAAAACATGTTTTTCAGCAGAAATAAACATGTTTCTGCAAGTTTGGTCAACCCCATGTAAGTTATGGGGCAGTAACAGTACACTTTTCAAAACGTGTTTTTCAGCCCGAAATAAACGCGTTTTTTCAGACAACTGAATACCCATGTAGCAACAAGGCTCAGAAGAGCCCACACACTCAGATCTTAACCCCAGTGTGCTGAAAGTGTCAAAACATGTTTTTCAGCAGAAATAAACATGTTTCTGCAAGTTTGGTCAACCCCATGTAAGTTATGGGGCAGTAACAGTACACTTTTCTAAACGTGTTTTTCAGCCCGAAATAAACGCGTTTTTTCAGACAACTGAATCCCCATGTAGCAGCAAGGCTCAGAAGAGCCCACACACTCAGATCTTAACCCCAGTGTGCTGAAAGTGTCAAAACATGTTTTTCAGCAGAAATAAACATGTTTCTGCAAGTTTGGTCAACCCCATGTAAGTTATGGGGCAGTAACAGTACACTTTTCAAAACGTGTTTTTCAGCCCGAAATAAACGCGTTTTTTCAGACAACTGAATCCCCATGTAGCAACAAGGCTCAGAAGAGCCCACACACTCAGATCTTAACCCCAGTGTGCTGAAAGTGTCAAAACATGTTTTTCAGCAGAAATAAACATGTTTCTGCAAGTTTGGTCAACCCCATGTAAGTTATGGGGCAGTAACAGTACACTTTTCAAAACGTGTTTTTCAGCCCGAAATAAACGCGTTTTTTCAGACAACTGAATACCCATGTAGCAGCAAGTCTCAGAAGAGCCCACACACTCAGCTCTTAACCCCAGTGTGCAGAAAGGGTCAAAACGTGTTTTTCAGCAGAAATAAACATGTTTCTGCAAGTTTGGTCAACCCCATGTAAGTTATGGGGCAGTAACAGTACACTCTGCAAAACGTGTTTTTCAGCCCGAAATAAACGCATTTTTTCAGACAACTGAATCCCCATGTAGCAGCAAGGCTCAGAAGAGCCCACACACTCAGATCTTAACCCCAGTGTGCTGAAAGTGTCAAAACATGTTTTTCAGCAGAAATAAACATGTTTCTGCAAGTTTGGTCAACCCCATGTAAGTTATGGGGCAGTAACAGTACACTTTTCAAAACGTGTTTTTCAGCCCGAAATAAACGCGTTTTTTCAGACAACTGAATCCCCATGTAGCAACAAGGCTCAGAAGAGCCCACACACTCAGATCTTGACCCCAGTGTGCTGAAAGTGTCAAAACATGTTTTTCAGCAGAAATAAACATGTTTCTGCAAGTTTGGTCAACCCCATGTAAGTTATGGGGCAGTAACAGTACACTCTGCAAAACGTGTTTTTCAGCCCGAAATAAACGCGTTTTTTCAGACAACTGAATACCCATGTAGCAGCAAGTCTCAGAAGAGCCCACACACTCAGCTCTTAACCCCAGTGTGCAGAAAGGGTCAAAACGTGTTTTTCAGCAGAAATAAACATGTTTCTGCAAGTTTGGTCAACCCCATGTAAGTTATGGGGCAATAACAGTACACTCTGCAAAACGTGTTTTTCAGCCCGAAATAAACGCGTGTTTTCAGACAACTGAATCCCCATGTAGCAGCAAGGCTCAGAAGAGCCCACACACTCAGATCTTAACCCCAGTGTGCAGAAAGGGTCAAAACGTGTTTTTCAGCAGAAATAAACATGTTTCTGCAAGTTTGGTCAACCCCATGTAAGTTATGGGGCAGTAACAGTACACTTTTCAAAACGTGTTTTTCAGCCCGAAATCAACGCGTTTTTTCAGACAACTGAATCCCCATGTAGCAGCAAGGCTCAGAAGAGCCCACACACTCAGATCTTAACCCCAGTGTGCAGAAAGGGTCAAAACTTGTTTTTCAGCAGAAATAAACATGTTTCTGCAAGTTTGGTCAACCCCATGTAAGTTATGGGGCAGTAACAGTACACTTTTCAAAACGTGTTTTTCAGCCCGAAATAAACGCGTTTTTTCAGACAACTGAATCCCCATGTAGCAACAAGGCTCAGAAGAGCCCACACACTGAGATCTTAACCCCAGTGTGCTGAAAGTGTCAAAACATGTTTTTCAGCAGAAATAAACATGTTTCTGCAAGTTTGGTCAACCCCATGTAAGTTATGGGGCAGTAACAGTACACTCTGCAAAACGTGTTTTTCAGACCGAAATAAACGCGTTTTTTCAGACAACGGAATCCCCATGTAGCAGCAAGGCTCAGAAGAGCCCACACACTCAGATCTTAACCCCAGTGTGCAGAAAGGTTCAAAACATGTTTTTCAGCAGAAATAAACATGTTTCTGCAAGTTTGGTCAACCCCATGTAAGTTATGGGGCAGTAACAGTACACTTTTCAAAACGTGTTTTTCAGCCCGAAATAAACGCGTTTTTTCAGACAACTGAATCCCCATGTAGCAACAAGGCACAGAAGAGCCCACACACTCAGATCTTAACCCCAGTGTGCTGAAAGTGTCAAAACATTTTTTTCAGCAGAAATAAACATGTTTCTGCAAGTTTGGTCAACCCCATGTAAGTTATGGGGCAGTAACAGTACACTTTTCAAAACGTGTTTTTCAGCCCGAAATAAACGCGTTTTTTCAGACAACTGAATCCCCATGTAGCAACAAGGCTCAGAAGAGCCCACACACTCAGATCTTAACCCCAGTGTGCTGAAAGTGTCAAAACATGTTTTTCAGCAGAAATAAACATGTTTCTGCAAGTTTGGTCAACCCCATGTAAGTTATGGGGCAGTAACAGTACACTTTTCAAAACGTGTTTTTCAGCCCGAAATAAACGCGTTTTTTCAGACAACTGAATCCCCATGTAGCAACAAGGCTCAGAAGAGCCCACACACTCAGATCTTAACCCCAGTGTGCTGAAAGTGTCAAAACATGTTTTTCAGCAGAAATAAACATGTTTCTGCAAGTTTGGTCAACCCCATGTAAGTTATGGGGCAGTAACAGTACACTTTTCAAAACGTGTTTTTCAGCCCGAAATAAACGCGTTTTTTCAGACAACTGAATACCCATGTAGCAGCAAGTCTCAGAAGAGCCCACACACTCAGCTCTTAACCCCAGTGTGCAGAAAGGGTCAAAACGTGTTTTTCAGCAGAAATAAACATGTTTCTGCAAGTTTGGTCAACCCCATGTAAGTTATGGGGCAGTAACAGTACACTCTGCAAAACGTGTTTTTCAGCCCGAAATAAACGCGTTTTTTCAGACAACTGAATCCCCATGTAGCAGCAAGGCTCAGAAGAGCCCACACACTCAGATCTTAACCCCAGTGTGCTGAAAGTGTCAAAACATGTTTTTCAGCAGAAATAAACATGTTTCTGCAAGTTTGGTCAACCCCATGTAAGTTATGGGGCAGTAACAGTACACTTTTCAAAACGTGTTTTTCAGCCCGAAATAAACGCGTTTTTTCAGACAACTGAATCCCCATGTAGCAACAAGGCTCAGAAGAGCCCACACACTCAGATCTTGACCCCAGTGTGCTGAAAGTGTCAAAACATGTTTTTCAGCAGAAATAAACATGTTTCTGCAAGTTTGGTCAACCCCATGTAAGTTATGGGGCAGTAACAGTACACTCTGCAAAACGTGTTTTTCAGCCCGAAATAAACGCGTTTTTTCAGACAACTGAATCCCCATGTAGCAACAAGGCTCAGAAGAGCTCACACACTCAGATCTTAACCCCAGTGTGCTGAAAGTGTCAAAACATGTTTTTCAGCAGAAATAAACATGTTTCTGCAAGTTTGGTCAACCCCATGTAAGTTATGGGGCAGTAACAGTACACTTTTCAAAACGTGTTTTTCAGCCCGAAATAAACGCGTTTTTTCAGACAACTGAATCCCCATGTAGCAACAAGGCTCAGAAGAGCCCACACACTCAGATCTTAACCCCAGTGTGCTGAAAGTGTCAAAACATGTTTTTCAGCAGAAATAAACATGTTTCTGCAAGTTTGGTCAACCCCATGTAAGTTATGGGGCAGTAACAGTACACTTTTCAAAACGTGTTTTTCAGCCCGAAATAAACGCGTTTTTTCAGACAACTGAATCCCCATGTAGCAACAAGGCTCGGAAGAGCCCACACACTCAGATCTTAACCCCAGTGTGCTGAAAGTGTCAAAACATGTTTTTCAGCAGAAATAAACATGTTTCTGCAAGTTTGGTCAACCCCATGTAAGTTATGGGGCAGTAACAGTACACTCTGCAAAACGTGTTTTTCAGCCCGAAATAAACGCGTTTTTTCAGACAACTGAATACCCATGTAGCAGCAAGGCTCAGACGAGCCCACACACTCAGATCTTAACCCCAGTGTGCAGAAAGGGTCAAAACGTGTTTTTCAGCAGAAATAAACATGTTTCTGCAAGTTTGGTCAACCCCATGTAAGTTATGGGGCAGTAACAGTACACTCTGCAAAACGTGTTTTTCAGCCCGAAATAAACGCGTTTTTTCAGACAACTGAATCCCCATGTAGCAGCAAGGCTCAGAAGAGCCCACACACTCAGATCTTAACCCCAGTGTGCTGAAAGTGTCAAAACATGTTTTTCAGCAGAAATAAACATGTTTCTGCAAGTTTGGTCAACCCCATGTAAGTTATGGGGCAGTAACAGTACACTTTTCAAAACGTGTTTTTCAGCCCGAAATAAACGCGTTTTTTCAGACAACTGAATCCCCATGTAGCAACAAGGCTCAGAAGAGCCCACACACTCAGATCTTAACCCCAGTGTGCTGAAAGTGTCAAAACATGTTTTTCAGCAGAAATAAACATGTTTCTGCAAGTTTGGTCAACCCCATGTAAGTTATGGGGCAGTAACAGTACACTTTTCAAAACGTGTTTTTCAGCCCGAAATAAACGCGTTTTTTCAGACAACTGAATACCCATGTAGCAGCAAGTCTCAGAAGAGCCCACACACTCAGCTCTTAACCCCAGTGTGCAGAAAGGGTCAAAACGTGTTTTTCAGCAGAAATAAACATGTTTCTGCAAGTTTGGTCAACCCCATGTAAGTTATGGGGCAGTAACAGTACACTCTGCAAAACGTGTTTTTCAGCCCGAAATAAACGCGTTTTTTCAGACAACTGAATCCCCATGTAGCAGCAAGGCTCAGAAGAGCCCACACACTCAGATCTTAACCCCAGTGTGCTGAAAGTGTCAAAACATGTTTTTCAGCAGAAATAAACATGTTTCTGCAAGTTTGGTCAACCCCATGTAAGTTATGGGGCAGTAACAGTACACTTTTCAAAACGTGTTTTTCAGCCCGAAATAAACGCGTTTTTTCAGACAACTGAATCCCCATGTAGCAACAAGGCTCAGAAGAGCCCACACACTCAGATCTTAACCCCAGTGTGCTGAAAGTGTCAAAACATGTTTTTCAGCAGAAATAAACATGTTTCTGCAAGTTTGGTCAACCCCATGTAAGTTATGGGGCAGTAACAGTACACTTTTCAAAACGTGTTTTTCAGCCCGAAATAAACGCGTTTTTTCAGACAACTGAATCCCCATGTAGCAACAAGGCTCAGAAGAGCCCACACACTCAGATCTTGACCCCAGTGTGCTGAAAGTGTCAATACATGTTTTTCAGCAGAAATAAACATGTTTCTGCAAGTTTGGTCAACCCCATGTAAGTTATGGGGCAGTAACAGTACACTCTGCAAAACGTGTTTTTCAGCCCGAAATAAACGCGTTTTTTCAGACAACTGAATACCCATGTAGCAGCAAGTCACAGAAGAGCCCACACACTCAGCTCTTAACCCCAGTGTGCAGAAAGGGTCAAAACTTGTTTTTCAGCAGAAATAAACATGTTTCTGCAAGTTTGGTCAACCCCATGTAAGTTATGGGGCAGTAACAGTACACTTTTCAAAACGTGTTTTTCAGCCCGAAATAAACGCGTTTTTTCAGACAACTGAATACCCATGTAGCAGCAAGGCTCAGAAGAGCCCACACACTCAGATCTTAACCCCAGTGTGCTGAAAGTGTCAAAACATGTTTTTCAGCAGAAATAAACATGTTTCTGCAAGTTTGGTCAACCCCATGTAAGTTATGGGGCAGTAACAGTACACTTTTCAAAACGTGTTTTTCAGCCCGAAATAAACGCGTTTTTTCAGACAACTGAATCCCCATGTAGCAACAAGGCTCAGAAGAGCCCACACACTCAGATCTTAACCCCAGTGTGCTGAAAGTGTCAAAACATGTTTTTCAGCAGAAATAAACATGTTTCTGCAAGTTTGGTCAACCCCATGTAAGTTATGGGGCAGTAACAGTACACTTTTCAAAACGTGTTTTTCAGCCCGAAATAAACGCGTTTTTTCAGACAACTGAATCCCCATGTAGCAACAAGGCTCAGAAGAGCCCACACACTCAGCTCTTAACCCCAGTGTGCAGAAAGGGTCAAAACATGTTTTTCAGCAGAAATAAACATGTTTCTGCAAGTTTGGTCAACCCCATGTAAGTTATGGGGCAGTAACAGTACACTTTTCAAAACGTGTTTTTCAGCCCGAAATAAACGCGTTTTTTCAGACAACTGAATCCCCATGTAGCAACAAGGCTCAGAAGAGCCCACACACTCAGATCTTAACCCCAGTGTGCTGAAAGTGTCAAAACATGTTTTTCAGCAGAAATAAACATGTTTCTGTAAGTTTGGTCAACCCCATGTAAGTTATGGGGCAGTAACAGTACACTTTTCAAAACGTGTTTTTCAGCCCGAAATAAACGCGTTTTTTCAGACAACTGAATACCCATGTAGCAGCAAGTCTCAGAAGAGCCCACACACTCAGCTCTTAACCCCAGTGTGCAGAAAGGGTCAAAACGTGTTTTTCAGCAGAAATAAACATGTTTCTGCAAGTTTGGTCAACCCCATGTAAGTTATGGGGCAGTAACAGTACACTCTGCAAAACGTGTTTTTCAGCCCGAAATAAACGCGTTTTTTCAGACAACTGAATCCCCATGTAGCAGCAAGGCTCAGAAGAGCCCACACACTCAGATCTTAACCCCAGTGTGCAGAAAGGTTCAAAACATGTTTTTCAGCAGAAATAAACATGTTTCTGCAAGTTTGGTCAACCCCATGTAAGTTATGGGGCAGTAACAGTACACTTTTCAAAACGTGTTTTTCAGCCCGAAATAAACGCGTTTTTTCAGACAACTGAATACCCATGTAGCAGCAAGGCTCAGACGAGCCCACACACTCAGATCTTAACCCCAGTGTGCAGAAAGGGTCAAAACGTGTTTTTCAGCAGAAATAAACATGTTTCTGCAAGTTTGGTCAACCCCATGTAAGTTATGGGGCAGTAACAGTACACTTTTCAAAACGTGTTTTTCAGCCCGAAATAAACGCGTTTTTTCAGACAACTGAATCCCCATGTAGCAACAAGGCTCAGAAGAGCCCACACACTCAGATCTTAACCCCAGTGTGCTGAAAGTGTCAAAACATGTTTTTCAGCAGAAATAAACATGTTTCTGCAAGTTTGGTCAACCCCATGTAAGTTATGGGGCAGTAACAGTACACTTTTCAAAACGTGTTTTTCAGCCCGAAATAAACGCGTTTTTTCAGACAACTGAATCCCCATGTAGCAACAAGGCTCAGAAGAGCCCACACACTCAGATCTTAACCCCAGTGTGCTGAAAGTGTCAAAACATGTTTTTCAGCAGAAATAAACATGTTTCTGCAAGTTTGGTCAACCCCATGTAAGTTATGGGGCAGTAACAGTACACTTTTCAAAACGTGTTTTTCAGCCCGAAATAAACGCGTTTTTTCAGACAACTGAATACCCATGTAGCAGCAAGTCTCAGAAGAGCCCACACACTCAGCTCTTAACCCCAGTGTGCAGAAAGGGTCAAAACGTGTTTTTCAGCAGAAATAAACATGTTTCTGCAAGTTTGGTCAACCCCATGTAAGTTATGGGGCAGTAACAGTACACTCTGCAAAACGTGTTTTTCAGCCCGAAATAAACGCGTTTTTTCAGACAACTGAATCCCCATGTAGCAGCAAGGCTCAGAAGAGCCCACACACTCAGATCTTAACCCCAGTGTGCTGAAAGTGTCAAAACATGTTTTTCAGCAGAAATAAACATGTTTCTGCAAGTTTGGTCAACCCCATGTAAGTTATGGGGCAGTAACAGTACACTTTTCAAAACGTGTTTTTCAGCCCGAAATAAACGCGTTTTTTCAGACAACTGAATCCCCATGTAGCAACAAGGCTCAGAAGAGCCCACACACTCAGATCTTAACCCCAGTGTGCTGAAAGTGTCAAAACATGTTTTTTCAGCAGAAATAAACATGTTTCTGCAAGTTTGGTCAACCCCATGTAAGTTATGGGGCAGTAACAGTACACTTTTCAAAACGTGTTTTTCAGCCCGAAATAAACGCGTTTTTTCAGACAACTGAATCCCCATGTAGCAACAAGGCTCAGAAGAGCCCACACACTCAGATCTTAACCCCAGTGTGCTGAAAGTGTCAAAACATGTTTTTCAGCAGAAATAAACATGTTTCTGCAAGTTTGGTCAACCCCATGTAAGTTATGGGGCAGTAACAGTACACTTTTCAAAACGTGTTTTTCAGCCCGAAATAAACGCGTTTTTTCAGACAACTGAATACCCATGTAGCAGCAAGTCTCAGAAGAGCCCACACACTCAGCTCTTAACCCCAGTGTGCAGAAAGGGTCAAAACGTGTTTTTCAGCAGAAATAAACATGTTTCTGCAAGTTTGGTCAACCCCATGTAAGTTATGGGGCAGTAACAGTACACTCTGCAAAACGTGTTTTTCAGCCCGAAATAAACGCGTTTTTTCAGACAACTGAATCCCCATGTAGCAGCAAGGCTCAGAAGAGCCCACACACTCAGATCTTAACCCCAGTGTGCTGAAAGTGTCAAAACATGTTTTTCAGCAGAAATAAACATGTTTCTGCAAGTTTGGTCAACCCCATGTAAGTTATGGGGCAGTAACAGTACACTTTTCAAAACGTGTTTTTCAGCCCGAAATAAACGCGTTTTTTCAGACAACTGAATCCCCATGTAGCAACAAGGCTCAGAAGAGCCCACACACTCAGATCTTAACCCCAGTGTGCTGAAAGTGTCAAAACATGTTTTTCAGCAGAAATAAACATGTTTCTGCAAGTTTGGTCAACCCCATGTAAGTTATGGGGCAGTAACAGTACACTTTTCAAAACGTGTTTTTCAGCCCGAAATAAACGCGTTTTTTCAGACAACTGAATCCCCATGTAGCAACAAGGCTCAGAAGAGCCCACACACTCAGATCTTGACCCCAGTGTGCTGAAAGTGTCAATACATGTTTTTCAGCAGAAATAAACATGTTTCTGCAAGTTTGGTCAACCCCATGTAAGTTATGGGGCAGTAACAGTACACTCTGCAAAACGTGTTTTTCAGCCCGAAATAAACGCGTTTTTTCAGACAACTGAATACCCATGTAGCAGCAAGTCTCAGAAGAGCCCACACACTCAGCTCTTAACCCCAGTGTGCAGAAAGGGTCAAAACTTGTTTTTCAGCAGAAATAAACATGTTTCTGCAAGTTTGGTCAACCCCATGTAAGTTATGGGGCAGTAACAGTACACTTTTCAAAACGTGTTTTTCAGCCCGAAATAAACGCGTTTTTTCAGACAACTGAATCCCCATGTAGCAGCAAGGCTCAGAAGAGCCCACACACTCAGATCTTAACCCCAGTGTGCAGAAAGGTTCAAAACATGTTTTTCAGCAGAAATAAACATGTTTCTGCAAGTTTGGTCAACCCCATGTAAGTTATGGGGCAGTAACAGTACACTTTTCAAAACGTGTTTTTCAGCCCGAAATAAACGCGTTTTTTCAGACAACTGAATACCCATGTAGCAGCAAGGCTCAGACGAGCCCACACACTCAGATCTTAACCCCAGTGTGCAGAAAGGGTCAAAACGTGTTTTTCAGCAGAAATAAACATGTTTCTGCAAGTTTGGTCAACCCCATGTAAGTTATGGGGCAGTAACAGTACACTTTTCAAAACGTGTTTTTCAGCCCGAAATAAACGCGTTTTTTCAGACAACTGAATCCCCATGTAGCAACAAGGCTCAGAAGAGCCCACACACTCAGATCTTAACCCCAGTGTGCTGAAAGTGTCAAAACATGTTTTTCAGCAGAAATAAACATGTTTCTGCAAGTTTGGTCAACCCCATGTAAGTTATGGGGCAGTAACAGTACACTTTTCAAAACGTGTTTTTCAGCCCGAAATAAACGCGTTTTTTCAGACAACTGAATCCCCATGTAGCAACAAGGCTCAGAAGAGCCCACACACTCAGATCTTAACCCCAGTGTGCTGAAAGTGTCAAAACATGTTTTTCAGCAGAAATAAACATGTTTCTGCAAGTTTGGTCAACCCCATGTAAGTTATGGGGCAGTAACAGTACACTTTTCAAAACGTGTTTTTCAGCCCGAAATAAACGCGTTTTTTCAGACAACTGAATCCCCATGTAGCAACAAGGCTCAGAAGAGCCCACACACTCAGATCTTAACCCCAGTGTGCTGAAAGTGTCAAAACATGTTTTTCAGCAGAAATAAACATGTTTCTGCAAGTTTGGTCAACCCCATGTAAGTTATGGGGCAGTAACAGTACACTTTTCAAAACGTGTTTTTCAGCCCGAAATAAACGCGTTTTTTCAGACAACTGAATCCCCATGTAGCAACAAGGCTCAGAAGAGCCCACACACTCAGATCTTAACCCCAGTGTGCTGAAAGTGTCAAAACATGTTTTTCAGCAGAAATAAACATGTTTCTGCAAGTTTGGTCAACCCCATGTAAGTTATGGGGCAGTAACAGTACACTTTTCAAAACGTGTTTTTCAGCCCGAAATAAACGCGTTTTTTCAGACAACTGAATACCCATGTAGCAGCAAGTCTCAGAAGAGCCCACACACTCAGCTCTTAACCCCAGTGTGCAGAAAGGGTCAAAACGTGTTTTTCAGCAGAAATAAACATGTTTCTGCAAGTTTGGTCAACCCCATGTAAGTTATGGGGCAGTAACAGTACACTCTGCAAAACGTGTTTTTCAGCCCGAAATAAACGCATTTTTTCAGACAACTGAATCCCCATGTAGCAGCAAGGCTCAGAAGAGCCCACACACTCAGATCTTAACCCCAGTGTGCTGAAAGTGTCAAAACATGTTTTTCAGCAGAAATAAACATGTTTCTGCAAGTTTGGTCAACCCCATGTAAGTTATGGGGCAGTAACAGTACACTTTTCAAAACGTGTTTTTCAGCCCGAAATAAACGCGTTTTTTCAGACAACTGAATCCCCATGTAGCAACAAGGCTCAGAAGAGCCCACACACTCAGATCTTGACCCCAGTGTGCTGAAAGTGTCAAAACATGTTTTTCAGCAGAAATAAACATGTTTCTGCAAGTTTGGTCAACCCCATGTAAGTTATGGGGCAGTAACAGTACACTCTGCAAAACGTGTTTTTCAGCCCGAAATAAACGCGTTTTTTCAGACAACTGAATACCCATGTAGCAGCAAGTCTCAGAAGAGCCCACACACTCAGCTCTTAACCCCAGTGTGCAGAAAGGGTCAAAACGTGTTTTTCAGCAGAAATAAACATGTTTCTGCAAGTTTGGTCAACCCCATGTAAGTTATGGGGCAATAACAGTACACTCTGCAAAACGTGTTTTTCAGCCCGAAATAAACGCGTGTTTTCAGACAACTGAATCCCCATGTAGCAGCAAGGCTCAGAAGAGCCCACACACTCAGATCTTAACCCCAGTGTGCAGAAAGGGTCAAAACGTGTTTTTCAGCAGAAATAAACATGTTTCTGCAAGTTTGGTCAACCCCATGTAAGTTATGGGGCAGTAACAGTACACTTTTCAAAACGTGTTTTTCAGCCCGAAATCAACGCGTTTTTTCAGACAACTGAATCCCCATGTAGCAGCAAGGCTCAGAAGAGCCCACACACTCAGATCTTAACCCCAGTGTGCAGAAAGGGTCAAAACTTGTTTTTCAGCAGAAATAAACATGTTTCTGCAAGTTTGGTCAACCCCATGTAAGTTATGGGGCAGTAACAGTACACTTTTCAAAACGTGTTTTTCAGCCCGAAATAAACGCGTTTTTTCAGACAACTGAATCCCCATGTAGCAACAAGGCTCAGAAGAGCCCACACACTGAGATCTTAACCCCAGTGTGCTGAAAGTGTCAAAACATGTTTTTCAGCAGAAATAAACATGTTTTTGCAAGTTTGGTCAACCCCATGTAAGTTATGGGGCAGTAACAGTACACTCTGCAAAACGTGTTTTTCAGCCCGAAATAAACGCGTTTTTTCAGACAACTGAATCCCCATGTAGCAGCAAGGCTCAGAAGAGCCCACACACTCAGATCTTAACCCCAGTGTGCAGAAAGGTTCAAAACATGTTTTTCAGCAGAAATAAACATGTTTCTGCAAGTTTGGTCAACCCCATGTAAGTTATGGGGCAGTAACAGTACACTTTTCAAAACGTGTTTTTCAGCCCGAAATAAACGCGTTTTTTCAGACAACTGAATCCCCATGTAGCAACAAGGCACAGAAGAGCCCACACACTCAGATCTTAACCCCAGTGTGCTGAAAGTGTCAAAACATGTTTTTCAGCAGAAATAAACATGTTTCTGCAAGTTTGGTCAACCCCATGTAAGTTATGGGGCAGTAACAGTACACTTTTCAAAACGTGTTTTTCAGCCCGAAATAAACGCGTTTTTTCAGACAACTGAATCCCCATGTAGCAACAAGGCTCAGAAGAGCCCACACACTCAGATCTTAACCCCAGTGTGCTGAAAGTGTCAAAACATGTTTTTCAGCAGAAATAAACATGTTTCTGCAAGTTTGGTCAACCCCATGTAAGTTATGGGGCAGTAACAGTACACTTTTCAAAACGTGTTTTTCAGCCCGAAATAAACGCGTTTTTTCAGACAACTGAATCCCCATGTAGCAACAAGGCTCAGAAGAGCCCACACACTCAGCTCTTAACCCCAGTGTGCAGAAAGGGTCAAAACGTGTTTTTCAGCAGAAATAAACATGTTTCTGCAAGTTTGGTCAACCCCATGTAAGTTATGGGGCAGTAACAGTACACTCTGCAAAACGTGTTTTTCAGCCCGAAATAAACGCGTTTTTTCAGACAACTGAATCCCCATGTAGCAGCAAGGCTCAGAAGAGCCCACACACTCAGATCTTAACCCCAGTGTGCTGAAAGTGTCAAAACATGTTTTTCAGCAGAAATAAACATGTTTCTGCAAGTTTGGTCAACCCCATGTAAGTTATGGGGCAGTAACAGTACACTTTTCAAAACGTGTTTTTCAGCCCGAAATAAACGCGTTTTTTCAGACAACTGAATACCCATGTAGCAACAAGGCTCAGAAGAGCCCACACACTCAGATCTTGACCCCAGTGTGCTGAAAGTGTCAAAACATGTTTTTCAGCAGAAATAAACATGTTTCTGCAAGTTTGGTCAACCCCATGTAAGTTATGGGGCAGTAACAGTACACTCTGCAAAACGTGTTTTTCAGCCCGAAATAAACGCGTTTTTTCAGACAACTGAATACCCATGTAGCAGCAAGTCTCAGAAGAGCCCACACACTCAGCTCTTAACCCCAGTGTGCAGAAAGGGTCAAAACGTGTTTTTCAGCAGAAATAAACATGTTTCTGCAAGTTTGGTCAACCCCATGTAAGTTATGGGGCAATAACAGTACACTCTGCAAAACGTGTTTTTCAGCCCGAAATAAACGCGTTTTTTCAGACAACTGAATCCCCATGTAGCAGCAAGGCTCAGAAGAGCCCACACACTCAGATCTTAACCCCAGTGTGCAGAAAGGGTCAAAACGTGTTTTTCAGCAGAAATAAACATGTTTCTGCAAGTTTGGTCAACCCCATGTAAGTTATGGGGCAGTAACAGTACACTTTTCAAAACGTGTTTTTCAGCCCGAAATCAACGCGTTTTTTCAGACAACTGAATCCCCATGTAGCAGCAAGGCTCAGAAGAGCCCACACACTCAGATCTTAACCCCAGTGTGCAGAAAGGGTCAAAACTTGTTTTTCAGCAGAAATAAACATGTTTCTGCAAGTTTGGTCAACCCCATGTAAGTTATGGGGCAGTAACAGTACACTTTTCAAAACGTGTTTTTCAGCCCGAAATAAACGCGTTTTTTCAGACAACTGAATACCCATGTAGCAGCAAGGCTCAGAAGAGCCCACACACTCAGATCTTAACCCCAGTGTGCTGAAAGTGTCAAAACATGTTTTTCAGCAGAAATAAACATGTTTCTGCAAGTTTGGTCAACCCCATGTAAGTTATGGGGCAGTAACAGTACACTTTTCAAAACGTGTTTTTCAGCCCGAAATAAACGCGTTTTTTCAGACAACTGAATCCCCATGTAGCAACAAGGCTCAGAAGAGCCCACACACTCAGATCTTAACCCCAGTGTGCTGAAAGTGTCAAAACATGTTTTTCAGCAGAAATAAACATGTTTCTGCAAGTTTTGTCAACCCCATGTAAGTTATGGGGCAGTAACAGTACACTTTTCAAAACGTGTTTTTCAGCCCGAAATAAACGCGTTTTTTCAGACAACTGAATCCCCATGTAGCAACAAGGCTCAGAAGAGCCCACACACTCAGCTCTTAACCCCAGTGTGCAGAAAGGGTCAAAACGTGTTTTTCAGCAGAAATAAACATGTTTCTGCAAGTTTGGTCAACCCCATGTAAGTTATGGGGCAGTAACAGTACACTCTGCAAAACGTGTTTTTCAGCCCGAAATAAACGCGTTTTTTCAGACAACTGAATCCCCATGTAGCAGCAAGGCTCAGAAGAGCCCACACACTCAGATCTTAACCCCAGTGTGCAGAAAGGTTCAAAACATGTTTTTCAGCAGAAATAAACATGTTTCTGCAAGTTTGGTCAACCCCATGTAAGTTATGGGGCAGTAACAGTACACTTTTCAAAACGTGTTTTTCAGCCCGAAATAAACGCGTTTTTTCAGACAACTGAATCCCCATGTAGCAACAAGGCTCAGAAGAGCCCACACACTCAGATCTTAACCCCAGTGTGCTGAAAGTGTCAAAACATGTTTTTCAGCAGAAATAAACATGTTTCTGCAAGTTTGGTCAACCCCATGTAAGTTATGGGGCAGTAACAGAACACTTTTCAAAACGTGTTTTTCAGCCCGAAATAAACGCGTTTTTTCAGACAACTGAATCCCCATGTAGCAACAAGGCTCAGAAGAGCCCACACACTCAGATCTTAACCCCAGTGTGCAGAAAGGGTCAAAACGTGTTTTTCAGCAGAAATAAACATGTTTCTGCAAGTTTGGTCAACCCCATGTAAGTTATGGGGCAGTAACAGTACACTCTGCAAAACGTGTTTTTCAGCCCGAAATAAACGCGTTTTTTCAGACAACTGAATCCCCATGTAGCAACAAGGCTCAGAAGAGCTCACACACTCAGATCTTAACCCCAGTGTGCTGAAAGTGTCAAAACATGTTTTTCAGCAGAAATAAACATGTTTCTGCAAGTTTGGTCAACCCCATGTAAGTTATGGGGCAGTAACAGTACACTTTTCAAAACGTGTTTTTCAGCCCGAAATAAACGCGTTTTTTCAGACAACTGAATCCCCATGTAGCAACAAGGCTCAGAAGAGCCCACACACTCAGATCTTAACCCCAGTGTGCTGAAAGTGTCAAAACATGTTTTTCAGCAGAAATAAACATGTTTCTGCAAGTTTGGTCAACCCCATGTAAGTTATGGGGCAGTAACAGTACACTTTTCAAAACGTGTTTTTCAGCCCGAAATAAACGCGTTTTTTCAGACAACTGAATACCCATGTAGCAGCAAGTCTCAGAAGAGCCCACACACTCAGCTCTTAACCCCAGTGTGCAGAAAGGGTCAAAACGTGTTTTTCAGCAGAAATAAACATGTTTCTGCAAGTTTGGTCAACCCCATGTAAGTTATGGGGCAGTAACAGTACACTCTGCAAAACGTGTTTTTCAGCCCGAAATAAACGCGTTTTTTCAGACAACTGAATACCCATGTAGCAGCAAGGCTCAGACGAGCCCACACACTCAGATCTTAACCCCAGTGTGCAGAAAGGGTCAAAACGTGTTTTTCAGCAGAAATAAACATGTTTCTGCAAGTTTGGTCAACCCCATGTAAGTTATGGGGCAGTAACAGTACACTCTGCAAAACGTGTTTTTCAGCCCGAAATAAACGCGTTTTTTCAGACAACTGAATCCCCATGTAGCAGCAAGGCTCAGAAGAGCCCACACACTCAGATCTTAACCCCAGTGTGCTGAAAGTGTCAAAACATGTTTTTCAGCAGAAATAAACATGTTTCTGCAAGTTTGGTCAACCCCATGTAAGTTATGGGGCAGTAACAGTACACTTTTCAAAACGTGTTTTTCAGCCCGAAATAAACGCGTTTTTTCAGACAACTGAATCCCCATGTAGCAACAAGGCTCAGAAGAGCCCACACACTCAGATCTTAACCCCAGTGTGCTGAAAGTGTCAAAACATGTTTTTCAGCAGAAATAAACATGTTTCTGCAAGTTTGGTCAACCCCATGTAAGTTATGGGGCAGTAACAGTACACTTTTCAAAACGTGTTTTTCAGCCCGAAATAAACGCGTTTTTTCAGACAACTGAATACCCATGTAGCAGCAAGTCTCAGAAGAGCCCACACACTCAGCTCTTAACCCCAGTGTGCAGAAAGGGTCAAAACGTGTTTTTCAGCAGAAATAAACATGTTTCTGCAAGTTTGGTCAACCCCATGTAAGTTATGGGGCAGTAACAGTACACTCTGCAAAACGTGTTTTTCAGCCCGAAATAAACGCGTTTTTTCAGACAACTGAATCCCCATGTAGCAGCAAGGCTCAGAAGAGCCCACACACTCAGATCTTAACCCCAGTGTGCTGAAAGTGTCAAAACATGTTTTTCAGCAGAAATAAACATGTTTCTGCAAGTTTGGTCAACCCCATGTAAGTTATGGGGCAGTAACAGTACACTTTTCAAAACGTGTTTTTCAGCCCGAAATAAACGCGTTTTTTCAGACAACTGAATCCCCATGTAGCAACAAGGCTCAGAAGAGCCCACACACTCAGATCTTAACCCCAGTGTGCTGAAAGTGTCAAAACATGTTTTTCAGCAGAAATAAACATGTTTCTGCAAGTTTGGTCAACCCCATGTAAGTTATGGGGCAGTAACAGTACACTTTTCAAAACGTGTTTTTCAGCCCGAAATAAACGCGTTTTTTCAGACAACTGAATCCCCATGTAGCAACAAGGCTCAGAAGAGCCCACACACTCAGATCTTAACCCCAGTGTGCTGAAAGTGTCAAAACATGTTTTTCAGCAGAAATAAACATGTTTCTGCAAGTTTGGTCAACCCCATGTAAGTTATGGGGCAGTAACAGAACACTTTTCAAAACGTGTTTTTCAGCCCGAAATAAACGCGTTTTTTCAGACAACTGAATCCCCATGTAGCAACAAGGCTCAGAAGAGCCCACACACTCAGATCTTAACCCCAGTGTGCTGAAAGTGTCAAAACATGTTTTTCAGCAGAAATAAACATGTTTCTGCAAGTTTGGTCAACCCGATGTAAGTTATGGGGCAGTAACAGTACACTTTTCAAAACGTGTTTTTCAGCCCGAAATAAACGCGTTTTTTCAGACAACTGAATCCCCATGTAGCAACAAGGCTCAGAAGAGCCCACACACTCAGATCTTAACCCCAGTGTGCTGAAAGTGTCAAAACATGTTTTTCAGCAGAAATAAACATGTTTCTGCAAGTTTGGTCAACCCCATGTAAGTTATGGGGCAGTAACAGTACACTTTTCAAAACGTGTTTTTCAGCCCGAAATAAACGCGTTTTTTCAGACAACTGAATCCCCATGTAGCAACAAGGCTCAGAAGAGCCCACACACTCAGATCTTAACCCCAGTGTGCTGAAAGTGTCAAAACATGTTTTTCAGCAGAAATAAACATGTTTCTGCAAGTTTGGTCAACCCCATGTAAGTTATGGGGCAGTAACAGAACACTTTTCAAAACGTGTTTTTCAGCCCGAAATAAACGCGTTTTTTCAGACAACTGAATCCCCATGTAGCAACAAGGCTCAGAAGAGCCCACACACTCAGATCTTAACCCCAGTGTGCTGAAAGTGTCAAAACATGTTTTTCAGCAGAAATAAACATGTTTCTGCAAGTTTGGTCAACCCCATGTAAGTTATGGGGCAGTAACAGTACACTTTTCAAAACGTGTTTTTCAGCCCGAAATAAACGCGTTTTTTCAGACAACTGAATCCCCATGTAGCAACAAGGCTCAGAAGAGCCCACACACTCAGATCTTAACCCCAGTGTGCTGAAAGTGTCAAAACATGTTTTTCAGCAGAAATAAACATGTTTCTGCAAGTTTGGTCAACCCCATGTAAGTTATGGGGCAGTAACAGTACACTTTTCAAAACGTGTTTTTCAGCCCGAAATAAACGCGTTTTTTCAGACAACTGAATACCCATGTAGCAGCAAGTCTCAGAAGAGCCCACACACTCAGCTCTTAACCCCAGTGTGCAGAAAGGGTCAAAACGTGTTTTTCAGCAGAAATAAACATGTTTCTGCAAGTTTGGTCAACCCCATGTAAGTTATGGGGCAGTAACAGTACACTCTGCAAAACGTGTTTTTCAGCCCGAAATAAACGCGTTTTTTCAGACAACTGAATACCCATGTAGCAGCAAGGCACAGACGAGCCCACACACTCAGATCTTAACCCCAGTGTGCAGAAAGGGTCAAAACGTGTTTTTCAGCAGAAATAAACATGTTTCTGCAAGTTTGGTCAACCCCATGTAAGTTATGGGGCAGTAACAGTACACTCTGCAAAACGTGTTTTTCAGCCCGAAATAAACGCGTTTTTTCAGACAACTGAATCCCCATGTAGCAGCAAGGCTCAGAAGAGCCCACACACTCAGATCTTAACCCCAGTGTGCTGAAAGTGTCAAAACATGTTTTTCAGCAGAAATAAACATGTTTCTGCAAGTTTGGTCAACCCCATGTAAGTTATGGGGCAGTAACAGTACACTTTTCAAAACGTGTTTTTCAGCCCGAAATAAACGCGTTTTTTCAGACAACTGAATCCCCATGTAGCAACAAGGCTCAGAAGAGCCCACACACTCAGATCTTAACCCCAGTGTGCTGAAAGTGTCAAAACATGTTTTTCAGCAGAAATAAACATGTTTCTGCAAGTTTGGTCAACCCCATGTAAGTTATGGGGCAGTAACAGTACACTTTTCAAAACGTGTTTTTCAGCCCGAAATAAACGCGTTTTTTCAGACAACTGAATCCCCATGTAGCAACAAGGCTCAGAAGAGCCCACACACTCAGATCTTAACCCCAGTGTGCTGAAAGTGTCAAAACATGTTTTTCAGCAGAAATAAACATGTTTCTGCAAGTTTGGTCAACCCCATGTAAGTTATGGGGCAGTAACAGTACACTTTTCAAAACGTGTTTTTCAGCCCGAAATAAACGCGTTTTTTCAGACAACTGAATCCCCATGTAGCAACAAGGCTCAGAAGAGCCCACACACTCAGATCTTAACCCCAGTGTGCTGAAAGTGTCAAAACATGTTTTTCAGCAGAAATAAACATGTTTCTGCAAGTTTGGTCAACCCCATGTAAGTTATGGGGCAGTAACAGTACACTTTTCAAAACGTGTTTTTCAGCCCGAAATAAACGCGTTTTTTCAGACAACTGAATACCCATGTAGCAGCAAGTCTCAGAAGAGCCCACACACTCAGCTCTTAACCCCAGTGTGCAGAAAGGGTCAAAACGTGTTTTTCAGCAGAAATAAACATGTTTCTGCAAGTTTGGTCAACCCCATGTAAGTTATGGGGCAGTAACAGTACACTCTGCAAAACGTGTTTTTCAGCCCGAAATAAACGCGTTTTTTCAGACAACTGAATCCCCATGTAGCAGCAAGGCTCAGAAGAGCCCACACACTCAGATCTTAACCCCAGTGTGCTGAAAGTGTCAAAACATGTTTTTCAGCAGAAATAAACATGTTTCTGCAAGTTTGGTCAACCCCATGTAAGTTATGGGGCAGTAACAGTACACTTTTCAAAACGTGTTTTTCAGCCCGAAATAAACGCGTTTTTTCAGACAACTGAATCCCCATGTAGCAACAAGGCTCAGAAGAGCCCACACACTCAGATCTTAACCCCAGTGTGCTGAAAGTGTCAAAACATGTTTTTCAGCAGAAATAAACATGTTTCTGCAAGTTTGGTCAACCCCATGTAAGTTATGGGGCAGTAACAGTACACTTTTCAAAACGTGTTTTTCAGCCCGAAATAAACGCGTTTTTTCAGACAACTGAATACCCATGTAGCAGCAAGTCTCAGAAGAGCCCACACACTCAGCTCTTAACCCCAGTGTGCAGAAAGGGTCAAAACGTGTTTTTCAGCAGAAATAAACATGTTTCTGCAAGTTTGGTCAACCCCATGTAAGTTATGGGGCAGTAACAGTACACTCTGCAAAACGTGTTTTTCAGCCCGAAATAAACGCATTTTTTCAGACAACTGAATCCCCATGTAGCAGCAAGGCTCAGAAGAGCCCACACACTCAGATCTTAACCCCAGTGTGCTGAAAGTGTCAAAACATGTTTTTCAGCAGAAATAAACATGTTTCTGCAAGTTTGGTCAACCCCATGTAAGTTATGGGGCAGTAACAGTACACTTTTCAAAACGTGTTTTTCAGCCCGAAATAAACGCGTTTTTTCAGACAACTGAATCCCCATGTAGCAACAAGGCTCAGAAGAGCCCACACACTCAGATCTTGACCCCAGTGTGCTGAAAGTGTCAAAACATGTTTTTCAGCAGAAATAAACATGTTTCTGCAAGTTTGGTCAACCCCATGTAAGTTATGGGGCAGTAACAGTACACTCTGCAAAACGTGTTTTTCAGCCCGAAATAAACGCGTGTTTTCAGACAACTGAATCCCCATGTAGCAGCAAGGCTCAGAAGAGCCCACACACTCAGATCTTAACCCCAGTGTGCAGAAAGGGTCAAAACGTGTTTTTCAGCAGAAATAAACATGTTTCTGCAAGTTTGGTCAACCCCATGTAAGTTATGGGGCAGTAACAGTACACTTTTCAAAACGTGTTTTTCAGCCCGAAATCAACGCGTTTTTTCAGACAACTGAATCCCCATGTAGCAGCAAGGCTCAGAAGAGCCCACACACTCAGATCTTAACCCCAGTGTGCAGAAAGGGTCAAAACTTGTTTTTCAGCAGAAATAAACATGTTTCTGCAAGTTTGGTCAACCCCATGTAAGTTATGGGGCAGTAACAGTACACTTTTCAAAACGTGTTTTTCAGCCCGAAATAAACGCGTTTTTTCAGACAACTGAATCCCCATGTAGCAACAAGGCTCAGAAGAGCCCACACACTGAGATCTTAACCCCAGTGTGCTGAAAGTGTCAAAACATGTTTTTCAGCAGAAATAAACATGTTTTTGCAAGTTTGGTCAACCCCATGTAAGTTATGGGGCAGTAACAGTACACTCTGCAAAACGTGTTTTTCAGCCCGAAATAAACGCGTTTTTTCAGACAACTGAATCCCCATGTAGCAGCAAGGCTCAGAAGAGCCCACACACTCAGATCTTAACCCCAGTGTGCAGAAAGGTTCAAAACATGTTTTTCAGCAGAATTAAACATGTTTCTGCAAGTTTGGTCAACCCCATGTAAGTTATGGGGCAGTAACAGTACACTTTTCAAAACGTGTTTTTCAGCCCGAAATAAACGCGTTTTTTCAGACAACTGAATCCCCATGTAGCAACAAGGCACAGAAGAGCCCACACACTCAGATCTTAACCCCAGTGTGCTGAAAGTGTCAAAACATGTTTTTCAGCAGAAATAAACATGTTTCTGCAAGTTTGGTCAACCCCATGTAAGTTATGGGGCAGTAACAGTACACTTTTCAAAACGTGTTTTTCAGCCCGAAATAAACGCGTTTTTTCAGACAACTGAATCCCCATGTAGCAACAAGGCTCAGAAGAGCCCACACACTCAGATCTTAACCCCAGTGTGCTGAAAGTGTCAAAACATGTTTTTCAGCAGAAATAAACATGTTTCTGCAAGTTTGGTCAACCCCATGCAAGTTATGGGGCAGTAACAGTACACTTTTCAAAACGTGTTTTTCAGCCCGAAATAAACGCGTTTTTTCAGACAACTGAATCCCCATGTAGCAACAAGGCTCAGAAGAGCCCACACACTCAGCTCTTAACCCCAGTGTGCAGAAAGGGTCAAAACGTGTTTTTCAGCAGAAATAAACATGTTTCTGCAAGTTTGGTCAACCCCATGTAAGTTATGGGGCAGTAACAGTACACTCTGCAAAACGTGTTTTTCAGCCCGAAATAAACGCGTTTTTTCAGACAACTGAATCCCCATGTAGCAGCAAGGCTCAGAAGAGCCCACACACTCAGATCTTAACCCCAGTGTGCTGAAAGTGTCAAAACATGTTTTTCAGCAGAAATAAACATGTTTCTGCAAGTTTGGTCAACCCCATGTAAGTTATGGGGCAGTAACAGTACACTTTTCAAAACGTGTTTTTCAGCCCGAAATAAACGCGTTTTTTCAGACAACTGAATCCCCATGTAGCAACAAGGCTCAGAAGAGCCCACACACTCAGATCTTGACCCCAGTGTGCTGAAAGTGTCAAAACATGTTTTTCAGCAGAAATAAACATGTTTCTGCAAGTTTGGTCAACCCCATGTAAGTTATGGGGCAGTAACAGTAAACTCTGCAAAACGTGTTTTTCAGCCCGAAATAAACGCGTTTTTTCAGACAACTGAATACCCATGTAGCAGCAAGTCTCAGAAGAGCCCACACACTCAGCTCTTAACCCCAGTGTGCAGAAAGGGTCAAAACGTGTTTTTCAGCAGAAATAAACATGTTTCTGCAAGTTTGGTCAACCCCATGTAAGTTATGGGGCAATAACAGTACACTCTGCAAAACGTGTTTTTCAGCCCGAAATAACCGCGTTTTTTCAGACAACTGAATCCCCATGTAGCAGCAAGGCTCAGAAGAGCCCACACACTCAGATCTTAACCCCAGTGTGCAGAAAGGGTCAAAACGTGTTTTTCAGCAGAAATAAACATGTTTCTGCAAGTTTGGTCAACCCCATGTAAGTTATGGGGCAGTAACAGTACACTTTTCAAAACGTGTTTTTCAGCCCGAAATCAACGCGTTTTTTCAGACAACTGAATCCCCATGTAGCAGCAAGGCTCAGACGAGCCCACACACTCAGATCTTAACCCCAGTGTGCAGAAAGGGTCAAAACTTGTTTTTCAGCAGAAATAAACATGTTTCTGCAAGTTTGGTCAACCCCATGTAAGTTATGGGGCAGTAACAGTACACTTTTCAAAACGTGTTTTTCAGCCCGAAATAAACGCGTTTTTTCAGACAACTGAATACCCATGTAGCAGCAAGGCTCAGAAGAGCCCACACACTCAGATCTTAACCCCAGTGTGCTGAAAGTGTCAAAACATGTTTTTCAGCAGAAATAAACATGTTTCTGCAAGTTTGGTCAACCCCATGTAAGTTATGGGGCAGTAACAGTACACTTTTCAAAACGTGTTTTTCAGCCCGAAATAAACGCGTTTTTTCAGACAACTGAATCCCCATGTAGCAACAAGGCTCAGAAGAGCCCACACACTCAGATCTTAACCCCAGTGTGCTGAAAGTGTCAAAACATGTTTTTCAGCAGAAATAAACATGTTTCTGCAAGTTTTGTCAACCCCATGTAAGTTATGGGGCAGTAACAGTACACTTTTCAAAACGTGTTTTTCAGCCCGAAATAAACGCGTTTTTTCAGACAACTGAATCCCCATGTAGCAACAAGGCTCAGAAGAGCCCACACACTCAGCTCTTAACCCCAGTGTGCAGAAAGGGTCAAAACGTGTTTTTCAGCAGAAATAAACATGTTTCTGCAAGTTTGGTCAACCCCATGTAAGTTATGGGGCAGTAACAGTACACTCTGCAAAACGTGTTTTTCAGCCCGAAATAAACGCGTTTTTTCAGACAACTGAATCCCCATGTAGCAGCAAGGCTCAGAAGAGCCCACACACTCAGATCTTAACCCCAGTGTGCAGAAAGGTTCAAAACATGTTTTTCAGCAGAAATAAACATGTTTCTGCAAGTTTGGTCAACCCCATGTAAGTTATGGGGCAGTAACAGTACACTTTTCAAAACGTGTTTTTCAGCCCGAAATAAACGCGTTTTTTCAGACAACTGAATCCCCATGTAGCAACAAGGCTCAGAAGAGCCCACACACTCAGATCTTAACCCCAGTGTGCTGAAAGTGTCAAAACATGTTTTTCAGCAGAAATAAACATGTTTCTGCAAGTTTGGTCAACCCCATGTAAGTTATGGGGCAGTAACAGTACACTTTTCAAAACGTGTTTTTCAGCCCGAAATAAACGCGTTTTTTCAGACAACTGAATCCCCATGTAGCAACAAGGCTCAGAAGAGCCCACACACTCAGATCTTAACCCCAGTGTGCTGAAAGTGTCAAAACATGTTTTTCAGCAGAAATAAACATGTTTCTGCAAGTTTGGTCAACCCCATGTAAGTTATGGGGCAGTAACAGTACACTTTTCAAAACGTGTTTTTCAGCCCGAAATAAACGCGTTTTTTCAGACAACTGAATCCCCATGTAGCAACAAGGCTCAGAAGAGCCCACACACTCAGATCTTAACCCCAGTGTGCTGAAAGTGTCAAAACATGTTTTTCAGCAGAAATAAACATGTTTCTGCAAGTTTGGTCAACCCCATGTAAGTTATGGGGCAGTAACAGTACACTTTTCAAAACGTGTTTTTCAGCCCGAAATAAACGCGTTTTTTCAGACAACTGAATACCCATGTAGCAGCAAGTCTCAGAAGAGCCCACACACTCAGCTCTTAACCCCAGTGTGCAGAAAGGGTCAAAACGTGTTTTTCAGCAGAAATAAACATGTTTCTGCAAGTTTGGTCAACCCCATGTAAGTTATGGGGCAGTAACAGTACACTCTGCAAAACGTGTTTTTCAGCCCGAAATAAACGCGTTTTTTCAGACAACTGAATCCCCATGTAGCAGCAAGGCTCAGAAGAGCCCACACACTCAGATCTTAACCCCAGTGTGCTGAAAGTGTCAAAACATGTTTTTCAGCAGAAATAAACATGTTTCTGCAAGTTTGGTCAACCCCATGTAAGTTATGGGGCAGTAACAGTACACTTTTCAAAACGTGTTTTTCAGCCCGAAATAAACGCGTTTTTTCAGACAACTGAATCCCCATGTAGCAACAAGGCTCAGAAGAGCCCACACACTCAGATCTTAACCCCAGTGTGCTGAAAGTGTCAAAACATGTTTTTCAGCAGAAATAAACATGTTTCTGCAAGTTTGGTCAACCCCATGTAAGTTATGGGGCAGTAACAGTACACTTTTCAAAACGTGTTTTTCAGCCCGAAATAAACGCGTTTTTTCAGACAACTGAATCCCCATGTAGCAACAAGGCTCAGAAGAGCCCACACACTCAGATCTTAACCCCAGTGTGCTGAAAGTGTCAAAACATGTTTTTCAGCAGAAATAAACATGTTTCTGCAAGTTTGGTCAACCCCATGTAAGTTATGGGGCAGTAACAGTACACTTTTCAAAACGTGTTTTTCAGCCCGAAATAAACGCGTTTTTTCAGACAACTGAATCCCCATGTAGCAACAAGGCTCAGAAGAGCCCACACACTCAGATCTTAACCCCAGTGTGCTGAAAGTGTCAAAACATGTTTTTCAGCAGAAATAAACATGTTTCTGCAAGTTTGGTCAACCCCATGTAAGTTATGGGGCAGTAACAGAACACTTTTCAAAACGTGTTTTTCAGCCCGAAATAAACGCGTTTTTTCAGACAACTGAATCCCCATGTAGCAACAAGGCTCAGAAGAGCCCACACACTCAGATCTTAACCCCAGTGTGCTGAAAGTGTCAAAACATGTTTTTCAGCAGAAATAAACATGTTTCTGCAAGTTTGGTCAACCCGATGTAAGTTATGGGGCAGTAACAGTACACTTTTCAAAACGTGTTTTTCAGCCCGAAATAAACGCGTTTTTTCAGACAACTGAATCCCCATGTAGCAACAAGGCTCAGAAGAGCCCACACACTCAGATCTTAACCCCAGTGTGCTGAAAGTGTCAAAACATGTTTTTCAGCAGAAATAAACATGTTTCTGCAAGTTTGGTCAACCCCATGTAAGTTATGGGGCAGTAACAGTACACTTTTCAAAACGTGTTTTTCAGCCCGAAATAAACGCGTTTTTTCAGACAACTGAATCCCCATGTAGCAACAAGGCTCAGAAGAGCCCACACACTCAGATCTTAACCCCAGTGTGCTGAAAGTGTCAAAACATGTTTTTCAGCAGAAATAAACATGTTTCTGCAAGTTTGGTCAACCCCATGTAAGTTATGGGGCAGTAACAGAACACTTTTCAAAACGTGTTTTTCAGCCCGAAATAAACGCGTTTTTTCAGACAACTGAATCCCCATGTAGCAACAAGGCTCAGAAGAGCCCACACACTCAGATCTTAACCCCAGTGTGCTGAAAGTGTCAAAACATGTTTTTCAGCAGAAATAAACATGTTTCTGCAAGTTTGGTCAACCCCATGTAAGTTATGGGGCAGTAACAGTACACTTTTCAAAACGTGTTTTTCAGCCCGAAATAAACGCGTTTTTTCAGACAACTGAATCCCCATGTAGCAACAAGGCTCAGAAGAGCCCACACACTCAGATCTTAACCCCAGTGTGCTGAAAGTGTCAAAACATGTTTTTCAGCAGAAATAAACATGTTTCTGCAAGTTTGGTCAACCCCATGTAAGTTATGGGGCAGTAACAGTACACTTTTCAAAACGTGTTTTTCAGCCCGAAATAAACGCGTTTTTTCAGACAACTGAATCCCCATGTAGCAACAAGGCTCAGAAGAGCCCACACACTCAGATCTTAACCCCAGTGTGCTGAAAGTGTCAAAACATGTTTTTCAGCAGAAATAAACATGTTTCTGCAAGTTTGGTCAACCCCATGTAAGTTATGGGGCAGTAACAGTACACTTTTCAAAACGTGTTTTTCAGCCCGAAATAAACGCGTTTTTTCAGACAACTGAATACCCATGTAGCAGCAAGTCTCAGAAGAGCCCACACACTCAGCTCTTAACCCCAGTGTGCAGAAAGGGTCAAAACGTGTTTTTCAGCAGAAATAAACATGTTTCTGCAAGTTTGGTCAACCCCATGTAAGTTATGGGGCAGTAACAGTACACTCTGCAAAACGTGTTTTTCAGCCCGAAATAAACGCGTTTTTTCAGACAACTGAATACCCATGTAGCAGCAAGGCACAGACGAGCCCACACACTCAGATCTTAACCCCAGTGTGCAGAAAGGGTCAAAACGTGTTTTTCAGCAGAAATAAACATGTTTCTGCAAGTTTGGTCAACCCCATGTAAGTTATGGGGCAGTAACAGTACACTCTGCAAAACGTGTTTTTCAGCCCGAAATAAACGCGTTTTTTCAGACAACTGAATCCCCATGTAGCAGCAAGGCTCAGAAGAGCCCACACACTCAGATCTTAACCCCAGTGTGCTGAAAGTGTCAAAACATGTTTTTCAGCAGAAATAAACATGTTTCTGCAAGTTTGGTCAACCCCATGTAAGTTATGGGGCAGTAACAGTACACTTTTCAAAACGTGTTTTTCAGCCCGAAATAAACGCGTTTTTTCAGACAACTGAATCCCCATGTAGCAACAAGGCTCAGAAGAGCCCACACACTCAGATCTTAACCCCAGTGTGCTGAAAGTGTCAAAACATGTTTTTCAGCAGAAATAAACATGTTTCTGCAAGTTTGGTCAACCCCATGTAAGTTATGGGGCAGTAACAGTACACTTTTCAAAACGTGTTTTTCAGCCCGAAATAAACGCGTTTTTTCAGACAACTGAATCCCCATGTAGCAACAAGGCTCAGAAGAGCCCACACACTCAGATCTTAACCCCAGTGTGCTGAAAGTGTCAAAACATGTTTTTCAGCAGAAATAAACATGTTTCTGCAAGTTTGGTCAACCCCATGTAAGTTATGGGGCAGTAACAGTACACTTTTCAAAACGTGTTTTTCAGCCCGAAATAAACGCGTTTTTTCAGACAACTGAATCCCCATGTAGCAACAAGGCTCAGAAGAGCCCACACACTCAGATCTTAACCCCAGTGTGCTGAAAGTGTCAAAACATGTTTTTCAGCAGAAATAAACATGTTTCTGCAAGTTTGGTCAACCCCATGTAAGTTATGGGGCAGTAACAGTACACTTTTCAAAACGTGTTTTTCAGCCCGAAATAAACGCGTTTTTTCAGACAACTGAATACCCATGTAGCAGCAAGTCTCAGAAGAGCCCACACACTCAGCTCTTAACCCCAGTGTGCAGAAAGGGTCAAAACGTGTTTTTCAGCAGAAATAAACATGTTTCTGCAAGTTTGGTCAACCCGATGTAAGTTATGGGGCAGTAACAGTACACTTTTCAAAACGTGTTTTTCAGCCCGAAATAAACGCGTTTTTTCAGACAACTGAATCCCCATGTAGCAGCAAGGCTCAGAAGAGCCCACACACTCAGATCTTAACCCCAGTGTGCTGAAAGTGTCAAAACATGTTTTTCAGCAGAAATAAACATGTTTCTGCAAGTTTGGTCAACCCCATGTAAGTTATGGGGCAGTAACAGTACACTTTTCAAAACGTGTTTTTCAGCCCGAAATAAACGCGTTTTTTCAGACAACTGAATCCCCATGTAGCAACAAGGCTCAGAAGAGCCCACACACTCAGATCTTAACCCCAGTGTGCTGAAAGTGTCAAAACATGTTTTTCAGCAGAAATAAACATGTTTCTGCAAGTTTGGTCAACCCCATGTAAGTTATGGGGCAGTAACAGTACACTTTTCAAAACGTGTTTTTCAGCCCGAAATAAACGCGTTTTTTCAGACAACTGAATACCCATGTAGCAGCAAGTCTCAGAAGAGCCCACACACTCAGCTCTTAACCCCAGTGTGCAGAAAGGGTCAAAACGTGTTTTTCAGCAGAAATAAACATGTTTCTGCAAGTTTGGTCAACCCCATGTAAGTTATGGGGCAGTAACAGTACACTCTGCAAAACGTGTTTTTCAGCCCGAAATAAACGCATTTTTTCAGACAACTGAATCCCCATGTAGCAGCAAGGCTCAGAAGAGCCCACACACTCAGATCTTAACCCCAGTGTGCTGAAAGTGTCAAAACATGTTTTTCAGCAGAAATAAACATGTTTCTGCAAGTTTGGTCAACCCCATGTAAGTTATGGGGCAGTAACAGTACACTTTTCAAAACGTGTTTTTCAGCCCGAAATAAACGCGTTTTTTCAGACAACTGAATCCCCATGTAGCAACAAGGCTCAGAAGAGCCCACACACTCAGATCTTGACCCCAGTGTGCTGAAAGTGTCAAAACATGTTTTTCAGCAGAAATAAACATGTTTCTGCAAGTTTGGTCAACCCCATGTAAGTTATGGGGCAGTAACAGTACACTCTGCAAAACGTGTTTTTCAGCCCGAAATAAACGCGTGTTTTCAGACAACTGAATCCCCATGTAGCAGCAAGGCTCAGAAGAGCCCACACACTCAGATCTTAACCCCAGTGTGCAGAAAGGGTCAAAACGTGTTTTTCAGCAGAAATAAACATGTTTCTGCAAGTTTGGTCAACCCCATGTAAGTTATGGGGCAGTAACAGTACACTTTTCAAAACGTGTTTTTCAGCCCGAAATCAACGCGTTTTTTCAGACAACTGAATCCCCATGTAGCAGCAAGGCTCAGAAGAGCCCACACACTCAGATCTTAACCCCAGTGTGCAGAAAGGGTCAAAACTTGTTTTTCAGCAGAAATAAACATGTTTCTGCAAGTTTGGTCAACCCCATGTAAGTTATGGGGCAGTAACAGTACACTTTTCAAAACGTGTTTTTCAGCCCGAAATAAACGCGTTTTTTCAGACAACTGAATCCCCATGTAGCAACAAGGCTCAGAAGAGCCCACACACTGAGATCTTAACCCCAGTGTGCTGAAAGTGTCAAAACATGTTTTTCAGCAGAAATAAACATGTTTTTGCAAGTTTGGTCAACCCCATGTAAGTTATGGGGCAGTAACAGTACACTCTGCAAAACGTGTTTTTCAGCCCGAAATAAACGCGTTTTTTCAGACAACTGAATCCCCATGTAGCAGCAAGGCTCAGAAGAGCCCACACACTCAGATCTTAACCCCAGTGTGCAGAAAGGTTCAAAACATGTTTTTCAGCAGAAATAAACATGTTTCTGCAAGTTTGGTCAACCCCATGTAAGTTATGGGGCAGTAACAGTACACTTTTCAAAACGTGTTTTTCAGCCCGAAATAAACGCGTTTTTTCAGACAACTGAATCCCCATGTAGCAACAAGGCACAGAAGAGCCCACACACTCAGATCTTAACCCCAGTGTGCTGAAAGTGTCAAAACATGTTTTTCAGCAGAAATAAACATGTTTCTGCAAGTTTGGTCAACCCCATGTAAGTTATGGGGCAGTAACAGTACACTTTTCAAAACGTGTTTTTCAGCCCGAAATAAACGCGTTTTTTCAGACAACTGAATCCCCATGTAGCAACAAGGCTCAGAAGAGCCCACACACTCAGATCTTAACCCCAGTGTGCTGAAAGTGTCAAAACATGTTTTTCAGCAGAAATAAACATGTTTCTGCAAGTTTGGTCAACCCCATGTAAGTTATGGGGCAGTAACAGTACACTTTTCAAAACGTGTTTTTCAGCCCGAAATAAACGCGTTTTTTCAGACAACTGAATCCCCATGTAGCAACAAGGCTCAGAAGAGCCCACACACTCAGCTCTTAACCCCAGTGTGCAGAAAGGGTCAAAACGTGTTTTTCAGCAGAAATAAACATGTTTCTGCAAGTTTGGTCAACCCCATGTAAGTTATGGGGCAGTAACAGTACACTCTGCAAAACGTGTTTTTCAGCCCGAAATAAACGCGTTTTTTTCAGACAACTGAATCCCCATGTAGCAGCAAGGCTCAGAAGAGCCCACACACTCAGATCTTAACCCCAGTGTGCTGAAAGTGTCAAAACATGTTTTTCAGCAGAAATAAACATGTTTCTGCAAGTTTGGTCAACCCCATGTAAGTTATGGGGCAGTAACAGTACACTTTTCAAAACGTGTTTTTCAGCCCGAAATAAACGCGTTTTTTCAGACAACTGAATCCCCATGTAGCAACAAGGCTCAGAAGAGCCCACACACTCAGATCTTGACCCCAGTGTGCTGAAAGTGTCAAAACATGTTTTTCAGCAGAAATAAACATGTTTCTGCAAGTTTGGTCAACCCCATGTAAGTTATGGGGCAGTAACAGTAAACTCTGCAAAACGTGTTTTTCAGCCCGAAATAAACGCGTTTTTTCAGACAACTGAATACCCATGTAGCAGCAAGTCTCAGAAGAGCCCACACACTCAGCTCTTAACCCCAGTGTGCAGAAAGGGTCAAAACGTGTTTTTCAGCAGAAATAAACATGTTTCTGCAAGTTTGGTCAACCCCATGTAAGTTATGGGGCAGTAACAGTACACTCTGCAAAACGTGTTTTTCAGCCCGAAATAAACGCGTTTTTTCAGACAACTGAATACCCATGTAGCAGCAAGGCACAGACGAGCCCACACACTCAGATCTTAACCCCAGTGTGCAGAAAGGGTCAAAACGTGTTTTTCAGCAGAAATAAACATGTTTCTGCAAGTTTGGTCAACCCGATGTAAGTTATGGGGCATATAACAGTACACTCTGCAAAACGTGTTTTTCAGCCCGAAATAAACGCGTTTTTTCAGACAACTGAATCCCCATGTAGCAGCAAGGCTCAGAAGAGCCCACACACTCAGATCTTAACCCCAGTGTGCAGAAAGGTTCAAAACATGTTTTTCAGCAGAAATAAACATGTTTCTGCAAGTTTGGTCAACCCCATGTAAGTTATGGGGCAGTAACAGTACACTTTTCAAAACGTGTTTTTCAGCCCGAAATAAACGCGTTTTTTCAGACAACTGAATACCCATGTAGCAGCAAGGCTCAGACGAGCCCACACACTCAGATCTTAACCCCAGTGTGCAGAAAGGGTCAAAACGTGTTTTTCAGCAGAAATAAACATGTTTCTGCAAGTTTGGTCAACCCCATGTAAGTTATGGGGCAGTAACAGTACACTTTTCAAAACGTGTTTTTCAGCCCGAAATAAACGCGTTTTTTCAGACAACTGAATCCCCATGTAGCAACAAGGCTCAGAAGAGCCCACACACTCAGATCTTAACCCCAGTGTGCTGAAAGTGTCAAAACATGTTTTTCAGCAGAAATAAACATGTTTCTGCAAGTTTGGTCAACCCCATGTAAGTTATGGGGCAGTAACAGTACACTTTTCAAAACGTGTTTTTCAGCCCGAAATAAACGCGTTTTTTCAGACAACTGAATCCCCATGTAGCAACAAGGCTCAGAAGAGCCCACACACTCAGATCTTAACCCCAGTGTGCTGAAAGTGTCAAAACATGTTTTTCAGCAGAAATAAACATGTTTCTGCAAGTTTGGTCAACCCCATGTAAGTTATGGGGCAGTAACAGTACACTTTTCAAAACGTGTTTTTCAGCCCGAAATAAACGCGTTTTTTCAGACAACTGAATCCCCATGTAGCAACAAGGCTCAGAAGAGCCCACACACTCAGATCTTAACCCCAGTGTGCTGAAAGTGTCAAAACATGTTTTTCAGCAGAAATAAACATGTTTCTGCAAGTTTGGTCAACCCCATGTAAGTTATGGGGCAGTAACAGTACACTTTTCAAAACGTGTTTTTCAGCCCGAAATAAACGCGTTTTTTCAGACAACTGAATCCCCATGTAGCAACAAGGCTCAGAAGAGCCCACACACTCAGATCTTAACCCCAGTGTGCTGAAAGTGTCAAAACATGTTTTTCAGCAGAAATAAACATGTTTCTGCAAGTTTGGTCAACCCCATGTAAGTTATGGGGCAGTAACAGTACACTTTTCAAAACGTGTTTTTCAGCCCGAAATAAACGCGTTTTTTCAGACAACTGAATACCCATGTAGCAGCAAGTCTCAGAAGAGCCCACACACTCAGCTCTTAACCCCAGTGTGCAGAAAGGGTCAAAACGTGTTTTTCAGCAGAAATAAACATGTTTCTGCAAGTTTGGTCAACCCCATGTAAGTTATGGGGCAGTAACAGTACACTCTGCAAAACGTGTTTTTCAGCCCGAAATAAACGCATTTTTTCAGACAACTGAATCCCCATGTAGCAGCAAGGCTCAGAAGAGCCCACACACTCAGATCTTAACCCCAGTGTGCTGAAAGTGTCAAAACATGTTTTTCAGCAGAAATAAACATGTTTCTGCAAGTTTGGTCAACCCCATGTAAGTTATGGGGCAGTAACAGTACACTTTTCAAAACGTGTTTTTCAGCCCGAAATAAACGCGTTTTTTCAGACAACTGAATCCCCATGTAGCAACAAGGCTCAGAAGAGCCCACACACTCAGATCTTGACCCCAGTGTGCTGAAAGTGTCAAAACATGTTTTTCAGCAGAAATAAACATGTTTCTGCAAGTTTGGTCAACCCCATGTAAGTTATGGGGCAGTAACAGTACACTCTGCAAAACGTGTTTTTCAGCCCGAAATAAACGCGTTTTTTCAGACAACTGAATACCCATGTAGCAGCAAGTCTCAGAAGAGCCCACACACTCAGCTCTTAACCCCAGTGTGCAGAAAGGGTCAAAACGTGTTTTTCAGCAGAAATAAACATGTTTCTGCAAGTTTGGTCAACCCCATGTAAGTTATGGGGCAATAACAGTACACTCTGCAAAACGTGTTTTTCAGCCCGAAATAAACGCGTGTTTTCAGACAACTGAATCCCCATGTAGCAGCAAGGCTCAGAAGAGCCCACACACTCAGATCTTAACCCCAGTGTGCAGAAAGGGTCAAAACGTGTTTTTCAGCAGAAATAAACATGTTTCTGCAAGTTTGGTCAACCCCATGTAAGTTATGGGGCAGTAACAGTACACTTTTCAAAACGTGTTTTTCAGCCCGAAATCAACGCGTTTTTTCAGACAACTGAATCCCCATGTAGCAGCAAGGCTCAGAAGAGCCCACACACTCAGATCTTAACCCCAGTGTGCAGAAAGGGTCAAAACTTGTTTTTCAGCAGAAATAAACATGTTTCTGCAAGTTTGGTCAACCCCATGTAAGTTATGGGGCAGTAACAGTACACTTTTCAAAACGTGTTTTTCAGCCCGAAATAAACGCGTTTTTTCAGACAACTGAATCCCCATGTAGCAACAAGGCTCAGAAGAGCCCACACACTGAGATCTTAACCCCAGTGTGCTGAAAGTGTCAAAACATGTTTTTCAGCAGAAATAAACATGTTTTTGCAAGTTTGGTCAACCCCATGTAAGTTATGGGGCAGTAACAGTACACTCTGCAAAACGTGTTTTTCAGCCCGAAATAAACGCGTTTTTTCAGACAACTGAATCCCCATGTAGCAGCAAGGCTCAGAAGAGCCCACACACTCAGATCTTAACCCCAGTGTGCAGAAAGGTTCAAAACATGTTTTTCAGCAGAAATAAACATGTTTCTGCAAGTTTGGTCAACCCCATGTAAGTTATGGGGCAGTAACAGTACACTTTTCAAAACGTGTTTTTCAGCCCGAAATAAACGCGTTTTTTCAGACAACTGAATCCCCATGTAGCAACAAGGCACAGAAGAGCCCACACACTCAGATCTTAACCCCAGTGTGCTGAAAGTGTCAAAACATGTTTTTCAGCAGAAATAAACATGTTTCTGCAAGTTTGGTCAACCCCATGTAAGTTATGGGGCAGTAACAGTACACTTTTCAAAACGTGTTTTTCAGCCCGAAATAAACGCGTTTTTTCAGACAACTGAATCCCCATGTAGCAACAAGGCTCAGAAGAGCCCACACACTCAGATCTTAACCCCAGTGTGCTGAAAGTGTCAAAACATGTTTTTCAGCAGAAATAAACATGTTTCTGCAAGTTTGGTCAACCCCATGTAAGTTATGGGGCAGTAACAGTACACTTTTCAAAACGTGTTTTTCAGCCCGAAATAAACGCGTTTTTTCAGACAACTGAATCCCCATGTAGCAACAAGGCTCAGAAGAGCCCACACACTCAGCTCTTAACCCCAGTGTGCAGAAAGGGTCAAAACGTGTTTTTCAGCAGAAATAAACATGTTTCTGCAAGTTTGGTCAACCCCATGTAAGTTATGGGGCAGTAACAGTACACTCTGCAAAACGTGTTTTTCAGCCCGAAATAAACGCGTTTTTTCAGACAACTGAATCCCCATGTAGCAGCAAGGCTCAGAAGAGCCCACACACTCAGATCTTAACCCCAGTGTGCTGAAAGTGTCAAAACATGTTTTTCAGCAGAAATAAACATGTTTCTGCAAGTTTGGTCAACCCCATGTAAGTTATGGGGCAGTAACAGTACACTTTTCAAAACGTGTTTTTCAGCCCGAAATAAACGCGTTTTTTCAGACAACTGAATACCCATGTAGCAACAAGGCTCAGAAGAGCCCACACACTCAGATCTTGACCCCAGTGTGCTGAAAGTGTCAAAACATGTTTTTCAGCAGAAATAAACATGTTTCTGCAAGTTTGGTCAACCCCATGTAAGTTATGGGGCAGTAACAGTACACTCTGCAAAACGTGTTTTTCAGCCCGAAATAAACGCGTTTTTTCAGACAACTGAATACCCATGTAGCAGCAAGTCTCAGAAGAGCCCACACACTCAGCTCTTAACCCCAGTGTGCAGAAAGGGTCAAAACGTGTTTTTCAGCAGAAATAAACATGTTTCTGCAAGTTTGGTCAACCCCATGTAAGTTATGGGGCAATAACAGTACACTCTGCAAAACGTGTTTTTCAGCCCGAAATAAACGCGTTTTTTCAGACAACTGAATCCCCATGTAGCAGCAAGGCTCAGAAGAGCCCACACACTCAGATCTTAACCCCAGTGTGCAGAAAGGGTCAAAACGTGTTTTTCAGCAGAAATAAACATGTTTCTGCAAGTTTGGTCAACCCCATGTAAGTTATGGGGCAGTAACAGTACACTTTTCAAAACGTGTTTTTCAGCCCGAAATCAACGCGTTTTTTCAGACAACTGAATCCCCATGTAGCAGCAAGGCTCAGAAGAGCCCACACACTCAGATCTTAACCCCAGTGTGCAGAAAGGGTCAAAACTTGTTTTTCAGCAGAAATAAACATGTTTCTGCAAGTTTGGTCAACCCCATGTAAGTTATGGGGCAGTAACAGTACACTTTTCAAAACGTGTTTTTCAGCCCGAAATAAACGCGTTTTTTCAGACAACTGAATACCCATGTAGCAGCAAGGCTCAGAAGAGCCCACACACTCAGATCTTAACCCCAGTGTGCTGAAAGTGTCAAAACATGTTTTTCAGCAGAAATAAACATGTTTCTGCAAGTTTGGTCAACCCCATGTAAGTTATGGGGCAGTAACAGTACACTTTTCAAAACGTGTTTTTCAGCCCGAAATAAACGCGTTTTTTCAGACAACTGAATCCCCATGTAGCAACAAGGCTCAGAAGAGCCCACACACTCAGATCTTAACCCCAGTGTGCTGAAAGTGTCAAAACATGTTTTTCAGCAGAAATAAACATGTTTCTGCAAGTTTTGTCAACCCCATGTAAGTTATGGGGCAGTAACAGTACACTTTTCAAAACGTGTTTTTCAGCCCGAAATAAACGCGTTTTTTCAGACAACTGAATCCCCATGTAGCAACAAGGCTCAGAAGAGCCCACACACTCAGCTCTTAACCCCAGTGTGCAGAAAGGGTCAAAACGTGTTTTTCAGCAGAAATAAACATGTTTCTGCAAGTTTGGTCAACCCCATGTAAGTTATGGGGCAGTAACAGTACACTCTGCAAAACGTGTTTTTCAGCCCGAAATAAACGCGTTTTTTCAGACAACTGAATCCCCATGTAGCAGCAAGGCTCAGAAGAGCCCACACACTCAGATCTTAACCCCAGTGTGCAGAAAGGTTCAAAACATGTTTTTCAGCAGAAATAAACATGTTTCTGCAAGTTTGGTCAACCCCATGTAAGTTATGGGGCAGTAACAGTACACTTTTCAAAACGTGTTTTTCAGCCCGAAATAAACGCGTTTTTTCAGACAACTGAATCCCCATGTAGCAACAAGGCTCAGAAGAGCCCACACACTCAGATCTTAACCCCAGTGTGCTGAAAGTGTCAAAACATGTTTTTCAGCAGAAATAAACATGTTTCTGCAAGTTTGGTCAACCCCATGTAAGTTATGGGGCAGTAACAGAACACTTTTCAAAACGTGTTTTTCAGCCCGAAATAAACGCGTTTTTTCAGACAACTGAATCCCCATGTAGCAACAAGGCTCAGAAGAGCCCACACACTCAGATCTTAACCCCAGTGTGCAGAAAGGGTCAAAACGTGTTTTTCAGCAGAAATAAACATGTTTCTGCAAGTTTGGTCAACCCCATGTAAGTTATGGGGCAGTAACAGTACACTCTGCAAAACGTGTTTTTCAGCCCGAAATAAACGCGTTTTTTCAGACAACTGAATCCCCATGTAGCAACAAGGCTCAGAAGAGCTCACACACTCAGATCTTAACCCCAGTGTGCTGAAAGTGTCAAAACATGTTTTTCAGCAGAAATAAACATGTTTCTGCAAGTTTGGTCAACCCCATGTAAGTTATGGGGCAGTAACAGTACACTTTTCAAAACGTGTTTTTCAGCCCGAAATAAACGCGTTTTTTCAGACAACTGAATCCCCATGTAGCAACAAGGCTCAGAAGAGCCCACACACTCAGATCTTAACCCCAGTGTGCTGAAAGTGTCAAAACATGTTTTTCAGCAGAAATAAACATGTTTCTGCAAGTTTGGTCAACCCCATGTAAGTTATGGGGCAGTAACAGTACACTTTTCAAAACGTGTTTTTCAGCCCGAAATAAACGCGTTTTTTCAGACAACTGAATACCCATGTAGCAGCAAGTCTCAGAAGAGCCCACACACTCAGCTCTTAACCCCAGTGTGCAGAAAGGGTCAAAACGTGTTTTTCAGCAGAAATAAACATGTTTCTGCAAGTTTGGTCAACCCCATGTAAGTTATGGGGCAGTAACAGTACACTCTGCAAAACGTGTTTTTCAGCCCGAAATAAACGCGTTTTTTCAGACAACTGAATACCCATGTAGCAGCAAGGCTCAGACGAGCCCACACACTCAGATCTTAACCCCAGTGTGCAGAAAGGGTCAAAACGTGTTTTTCAGCAGAAATAAACATGTTTCTGCAAGTTTGGTCAACCCCATGTAAGTTATGGGGCAGTAACAGTACACTCTGCAAAACGTGTTTTTCAGCCCGAAATAAACGCGTTTTTTCAGACAACTGAATCCCCATGTAGCAGCAAGGCTCAGAAGAGCCCACACACTCAGATCTTAACCCCAGTGTGCTGAAAGTGTCAAAACATGTTTTTCAGCAGAAATAAACATGTTTCTGCAAGTTTGGTCAACCCCATGTAAGTTATGGGGCAGTAACAGTACACTTTTCAAAACGTGTTTTTCAGCCCGAAATAAACGCGTTTTTTCAGACAACTGAATCCCCATGTAGCAACAAGGCTCAGAAGAGCCCACACACTCAGATCTTAACCCCAGTGTGCTGAAAGTGTCAAAACATGTTTTTAAGCAGAAATAAACATGTTTCTGCAAGTTTGGTCAACCCCATGTAAGTTATGGGGCAGTAACAGTACACTTTTCAAAACGTGTTTTTCAGCCCGAAATAAACGCGTTTTTTCAGACAACTGAATACCCATGTAGCAGCAAGTCTCAGAAGAGCCCACACACTCAGCTCTTAACCCCAGTGTGCAGAAAGGGTCAAAACGTGTTTTTCAGCAGAAATAAACATGTTTCTGCAAGTTTGGTCAACCCCATGTAAGTTATGGGGCAGTAACAGTACACTCTGCAAAACGTGTTTTTCAGCCCGAAATAAACGCGTTTTTTCAGACAACTGAATCCCCATGTAGCAGCAAGGCTCAGAAGAGCCCACACACTCAGATCTTAACCCCAGTGTGCTGAAAGTGTCAAAACATGTTTTTCAGCAGAAATAAACATGTTTCTGCAAGTTTGGTCAACCCCATGTAAGTTATGGGGCAGTAACAGTACACTTTTCAAAACGTGTTTTTCAGCCCGAAATAAACGCGTTTTTTCAGACAACTGAATCCCCATGTAGCAACAAGGCTCAGAAGAGCCCACACACTCAGATCTTAACCCCAGTGTGCTGAAAGTGTCAAAACATGTTTTTCAGCAGAAATAAACATGTTTCTGCAAGTTTGGTCAACCCCATGTAAGTTATGGGGCAGTAACAGTACACTTTTCAAAACGTGTTTTTCAGCCCGAAATAAACGCGTTTTTTCAGACAACTGAATCCCCATGTAGCAACAAGGCTCAGAAGAGCCCACACACTCAGATCTTAACCCCAGTGTGCTGAAAGTGTCAAAACATGTTTTTCAGCAGAAATAAACATGTTTCTGCAAGTTTGGTCAACCCCATGTAAGTTATGGGGCAGTAACAGAACACTTTTCAAAACGTGTTTTTCAGCCCGAAATAAACGCGTTTTTTCAGACAACTGAATCCCCATGTAGCAACAAGGCTCAGAAGAGCCCACACACTCAGATCTTAACCCCAGTGTGCTGAAAGTGTCAAAACATGTTTTTCAGCAGAAATAAACATGTTTCTGCAAGTTTGGTCAACCCGATGTAAGTTATGGGGCAGTAACAGTACACTTTTCAAAACGTGTTTTTCAGCCCGAAATAAACGCGTTTTTTCAGACAACTGAATCCCCATGTAGCAACAAGGCTCAGAAGAGCCCACACACTCAGATCTTAACCCCAGTGTGCTGAAAGTGTCAAAACATGTTTTTCAGCAGAAATAAACATGTTTCTGCAAGTTTGGTCAACCCCATGTAAGTTATGGGGCAGTAACAGTACACTTTTCAAAACGTGTTTTTCAGCCCGAAATAAACGCGTTTTTTCAGACAACTGAATCCCCATGTAGCAACAAGGCTCAGAAGAGCCCACACACTCAGATCTTAACCCCAGTGTGCTGAAAGTGTCAAAACATGTTTTTCAGCAGAAATAAACATGTTTCTGCAAGTTTGGTCAACCCCATGTAAGTTATGGGGCAGTAACAGAACACTTTTCAAAACGTGTTTTTCAGCCCGAAATAAACGCGTTTTTTCAGACAACTGAATCCCCATGTAGCAACAAGGCTCAGAAGAGCCCACACACTCAGATCTTAACCCCAGTGTGCTGAAAGTGTCAAAACATGTTTTTCAGCAGAAATAAACATGTTTCTGCAAGTTTGGTCAACCCCATGTAAGTTATGGGGCAGTAACAGTACACTTTTCAAAACGTGTTTTTCAGCCCGAAATAAACGCGTTTTTTCAGACAACTGAATCCCCATGTAGCAACAAGGCTCAGAAGAGCCCACACACTCAGATCTTAACCCCAGTGTGCTGAAAGTGTCAAAACATGTTTTTCAGCAGAAATAAACATGTTTCTGCAAGTTTGGTCAACCCCATGTAAGTTATGGGGCAGTAACAGTACACTTTTCAAAACGTGTTTTTCAGCCCGAAATAAACGCGTTTTTTCAGACAACTGAATACCCATGTAGCAGCAAGTCTCAGAAGAGCCCACACACTCAGCTCTTAACCCCAGTGTGCAGAAAGGGTCAAAACGTGTTTTTCAGCAGAAATAAACATGTTTCTGCAAGTTTGGTCAACCCCATGTAAGTTATGGGGCAGTAACAGTACACTCTGCAAAACGTGTTTTTCAGCCCGAAATAAACGCGTTTTTTCAGACAACTGAATACCCATGTAGCAGCAAGGCACAGACGAGCCCACACACTCAGATCTTAACCCCAGTGTGCAGAAAGGGTCAAAACGTGTTTTTCAGCAGAAATAAACATGTTTCTGCAAGTTTGGTCAACCCCATGTAAGTTATGGGGCAGTAACAGTACACTCTGCAAAACGTGTTTTTCAGCCCGAAATAAACGCGTTTTTTCAGACAACTGAATCCCCATGTAGCAGCAAGGCTCAGAAGAGCCCACACACTCAGATCTTAACCCCAGTGTGCTGAAAGTGTCAAAACATGTTTTTCAGCAGAAATAAACATGTTTCTGCAAGTTTGGTCAACCCCATGTAAGTTATGGGGCAGTAACAGTACACTTTTCAAAACGTGTTTTTCAGCCCGAAATAAACGCGTTTTTTCAGACAACTGAATCCCCATGTAGCAACAAGGCTCAGAAGAGCCCACACACTCAGATCTTAACCCCAGTGTGCTGAAAGTGTCAAAACATGTTTTTCAGCAGAAATAAACATGTTTCTGCAAGTTTGGTCAACCCCATGTAAGTTATGGGGCAGTAACAGTACACTTTTCAAAACGTGTTTTTCAGCCCGAAATAAACGCGTTTTTTCAGACAACTGAATCCCCATGTAGCAACAAGGCTCAGAAGAGCCCACACACTCAGATCTTAACCCCAGTGTGCTGAAAGTGTCAAAACATGTTTTTCAGCAGAAATAAACATGTTTCTGCAAGTTTGGTCAACCCCATGTAAGTTATGGGGCAGTAACAGTACACTTTTCAAAACGTGTTTTTCAGCCCGAAATAAACGCGTTTTTTCAGACAACTGAATCCCCATGTAGCAACAAGGCTCAGAAGAGCCCACACACTCAGATCTTAACCCCAGTGTGCTGAAAGTGTCAAAACATGTTTTTCAGCAGAAATAAACATGTTTCTGCAAGTTTGGTCAACCCCATGTAAGTTATGGGGCAGTAACAGTACACTTTTCAAAACGTGTTTTTCAGCCCGAAATAAACGCGTTTTTTCAGACAACTGAATACCCATGTAGCAGCAAGTCTCAGAAGAGCCCACACACTCAGCTCTTAACCCCAGTGTGCAGAAAGGGTCAAAACGTGTTTTTCAGCAGAAATAAACATGTTTCTGCAAGTTTGGTCAACCCCATGTAAGTTATGGGGCAGTAACAGTACACTCTGCAAAACGTGTTTTTCAGCCCGAAATAAACGCGTTTTTTCAGACAACTGAATCCCCATGTAGCAGCAAGGCTCAGAAGAGCCCACACACTCAGATCTTAACCCCAGTGTGCTGAAAGTGTCAAAACATGTTTTTCAGCAGAAATAAACATGTTTCTGCAAGTTTGGTCAACCCCATGTAAGTTATGGGGCAGTAACAGTACACTTTTCAAAACGTGTTTTTCAGCCCGAAATAAACGCGTTTTTTCAGACAACTGAATCCCCATGTAGCAACAAGGCTCAGAAGAGCCCACACACTCAGATCTTAACCCCAGTGTGCTGAAAGTGTCAAAACATGTTTTTCAGCAGAAATAAACATGTTTCTGCAAGTTTGGTCAACCCCATGTAAGTTATGGGGCAGTAACAGTACACTTTTCAAAACGTGTTTTTCAGCCCGAAATAAACGCGTTTTTTCAGACAACTGAATACCCATGTAGCAGCAAGTCTCAGAAGAGCCCACACACTCAGCTCTTAACCCCAGTGTGCAGAAAGGGTCAAAACGTGTTTTTCAGCAGAAATAAACATGTTTCTGCAAGTTTGGTCAACCCCATGTAAGTTATGGGGCAGTAACAGTACACTCTGCAAAACGTGTTTTTCAGCCCGAAATAAACGCATTTTTTCAGACAACTGAATCCCCATGTAGCAGCAAGGCTCAGAAGAGCCCACACACTCAGATCTTAACCCCAGTGTGCTGAAAGTGTCAAAACATGTTTTTCAGCAGAAATAAACATGTTTCTGCAAGTTTGGTCAACCCCATGTAAGTTATGGGGCAGTAACAGTACACTTTTCAAAACGTGTTTTTCAGCCCGAAATAAACGCGTTTTTTCAGACAACTGAATCCCCATGTAGCAACAAGGCTCAGAAGAGCCCACACACTCAGATCTTGACCCCAGTGTGCTGAAAGTGTCAAAACATGTTTTTCAGCAGAAATAAACATGTTTCTGCAAGTTTGGTCAACCCCATGTAAGTTATGGGGCAGTAACAGTACACTCTGCAAAACGTGTTTTTCAGCCCGAAATAAACGCGTGTTTTCAGACAACTGAATCCCCATGTAGCAGCAAGGCTCAGAAGAGCCCACACACTCAGATCTTAACCCCAGTGTGCAGAAAGGGTCAAAACGTGTTTTTCAGCAGAAATAAACATGTTTCTGCAAGTTTGGTCAACCCCATGTAAGTTATGGGGCAGTAACAGTACACTTTTCAAAACGTGTTTTTCAGCCCGAAATCAACGCGTTTTTTCAGACAACTGAATCCCCATGTAGCAGCAAGGCTCAGAAGAGCCCACACACTCAGATCTTAACCCCAGTGTGCAGAAAGGGTCAAAACTTGTTTTTCAGCAGAAATAAACATGTTTCTGCAAGTTTGGTCAACCCCATGTAAGTTATGGGGCAGTAACAGTACACTTTTCAAAACGTGTTTTTCAGCCCGAAATAAACGCGTTTTTTCAGACAACTGAATCCCCATGTAGCAACAAGGCTCAGAAGAGCCCACACACTGAGATCTTAACCCCAGTGTGCTGAAAGTGTCAAAACATGTTTTTCAGCAGAAATAAACATGTTTTTGCAAGTTTGGTCAACCCCATGTAAGTTATGGGGCAGTAACAGTACACTCTGCAAAACGTGTTTTTCAGCCCGAAATAAACGCGTTTTTTCAGACAACTGAATCCCCATGTAGCAGCAAGGCTCAGAAGAGCCCACACACTCAGATCTTAACCCCAGTGTGCAGAAAGGTTCAAAACATGTTTTTCAGCAGAATTAAACATGTTTCTGCAAGTTTGGTCAACCCCATGTAAGTTATGGGGCAGTAACAGTACACTTTTCAAAACGTGTTTTTCAGCCCGAAATAAACGCTTTTTTTCAGACAACTGAATCCCCATGTAGCAACAAGGCACAGAAGAGCCCACACACTCAGATCTTAACCCCAGTGTGCTGAAAGTGTCAAAACATGTTTTTCAGCAGAAATAAACATGTTTCTGCAAGTTTGGTCAACCCCATGTAAGTTATGGGGCAGTAACAGTACACTTTTCAAAACGTGTTTTTCAGCCCGAAATAAACGCGTTTTTTCAGACAACTGAATCCCCATGTAGCAACAAGGCTCAGAAGAGCCCACACACTCAGATCTTAACCCCAGTGTGCTGAAAGTGTCAAAACATGTTTTTCAGCAGAAATAAACATGTTTCTGCAAGTTTGGTCAACCCCATGCAAGTTATGGGGCAGTAACAGTACACTTTTCAAAACGTGTTTTTCAGCCCGAAATAAACGCGTTTTTTCAGACAACTGAATCCCCATGTAGCAACAAGGCTCAGAAGAGCCCACACACTCAGCTCTTAACCCCAGTGTGCAGAAAGGGTCAAAACGTGTTTTTCAGCAGAAATAAACATGTTTCTGCAAGTTTGGTCAACCCCATGTAAGTTATGGGGCAGTAACAGTACACTCTGCAAAACGTGTTTTTCAGCCCGAAATAAACGCGTTTTTTCAGACAACTGAATCCCCATGTAGCAGCAAGGCTCAGAAGAGCCCACACACTCAGATCTTAACCCCAGTGTGCTGAAAGTGTCAAAACATGTTTTTCAGCAGAAATAAACATGTTTCTGCAAGTTTGGTCAACCCCATGTAAGTTATGGGGCAGTAACAGTACACTTTTCAAAACGTGTTTTTCAGCCCGAAATAAACGCGTTTTTTCAGACAACTGAATCCCCATGTAGCAACAAGGCTCAGAAGAGCCCACACACTCAGATCTTGACCCCAGTGTGCTGAAAGTGTCAAAACATGTTTTTCAGCAGAAATAAACATGTTTCTGCAAGTTTGGTCAACCCCATGTAAGTTATGGGGCAGTAACAGTAAACTCTGCAAAACGTGTTTTTCAGCCCGAAATAAACGCGTTTTTTCAGACAACTGAATACCCATGTAGCAGCAAGTCTCAGAAGAGCCCACACACTCAGCTCTTAACCCCAGTGTGCAGAAAGGGTCAAAACGTGTTTTTCAGCAGAAATAAACATGTTTCTGCAAGTTTGGTCAACCCCATGTAAGTTATGGGGCAATAACAGTACACTCTGCAAAACGTGTTTTTCAGCCCGAAATAAACGCGTTTTTTCAGACAACTGAATCCCCATGTAGCAGCAAGGCTCAGAAGAGCCCACACACTCAGATCTTAACCCCAGTGTGCAGAAAGGGTCAAAACGTGTTTTTCAGCAGAAATAAACATGTTTCTGCAAGTTTGGTCAACCCCATGTAAGTTATGGGGCAGTAACAGTACACTTTTCAAAACGTGTTTTTCAGCCCGAAATCAACGCGTTTTTTCAGACAACTGAATCCCCATGTAGCAGCAAGGCTCAGACGAGCCCACACACTCAGATCTTAACCCCAGTGTGCAGAAAGGGTCAAAACTTGTTTTTCAGCAGAAATAAACATGTTTCTGCAAGTTTGGTCAACCCCATGTAAGTTATGGGGCAGTAACAGTACACTTTTCAAAACGTGTTTTTCAGCCCGAAATAAACGCGTTTTTTCAGACAACTGAATACCCATGTAGCAGCAAGGCTCAGAAGAGCCCACACACTCAGATCTTAACCCCAGTGTGCTGAAAGTGTCAAAACATGTTTTTCAGCAGAAATAAACATGTTTCTGCAAGTTTGGTCAACCCCATGTAAGTTATGGGGCAGTAACAGTACACTTTTCAAAACGTGTTTTTCAGCCCGAAATAAACGCGTTTTTTCAGACAACTGAATCCCCATGTAGCAACAAGGCTCAGAAGAGCCCACACACTCAGATCTTAACCCCAGTGTGCTGAAAGTGTCAAAACATGTTTTTCAGCAGAAATAAACATGTTTCTGCAAGTTTTGTCAACCCCATGTAAGTTATGGGGCAGTAACAGTACACTTTTCAAAACGTGTTTTTCAGCCCGAAATAAACGCGTTTTTTCAGACAACTGAATCCCCATGTAGCAACAAGGCTCAGAAGAGCCCACACACTCAGCTCTTAACCCCAGTGTGCAGAAAGGGTCAAAACGTGTTTTTCAGCAGAAATAAACATGTTTCTGCAAGTTTGGTCAACCCCATGTAAGTTATGGGGCAGTAACAGTACACTCTGCAAAACGTGTTTTTCAGCCCGAAATAAACGCGTTTTTTCAGACAACTGAATCCCCATGTAGCAGCAAGGCTCAGAAGAGCCCACACACTCAGATCTTAACCCCAGTGTGCAGAAAGGTTCAAAACATGTTTTTCAGCAGAAATAAACATGTTTCTGCAAGTTTGGTCAACCCCATGTAAGTTATGGGGCAGTAACAGTACACTTTTCAAAACGTGTTTTTCAGCCCGAAATAAACGCGTTTTTTCAGACAACTGAATCCCCATGTAGCAACAAGGCTCAGAAGAGCCCACACACTCAGATCTTAACCCCAGTGTGCTGAAAGTGTCAAAACATGTTTTTCAGCAGAAATAAACATGTTTCTGCAAGTTTGGTCAACCCCATGTAAGTTATGGGGCAGTAACAGTACACTTTTCAAAACGTGTTTTTCAGCCCGAAATAAACGCGTTTTTTCAGACAACTGAATCCCCATGTAGCAACAAGGCTCAGAAGAGCCCACACACTCAGATCTTAACCCCAGTGTGCTGAAAGTGTCAAAACATGTTTTTCAGCAGAAATAAACATGTTTCTGCAAGTTTGGTCAACCCCATGTAAGTTATGGGGCAGTAACAGTACACTTTTCAAAACGTGTTTTTCAGCCCGAAATAAACGCGTTTTTTCAGACAACTGAATCCCCATGTAGCAACAAGGCTCAGAAGAGCCCACACACTCAGATCTTAACCCCAGTGTGCTGAAAGTGTCAAAACATGTTTTTCAGCAGAAATAAACATGTTTCTGCAAGTTTGGTCAACCCCATGTAAGTTATGGGGCAGTAACAGTACACTTTTCAAAACGTGTTTTTCAGCCCGAAATAAACGCGTTTTTTCAGACAACTGAATACCCATGTAGCAGCAAGTCTCAGAAGAGCCCACACACTCAGCTCTTAACCCCAGTGTGCAGAAAGGGTCAAAACGTGTTTTTCAGCAGAAATAAACATGTTTCTGCAAGTTTGGTCAACCCCATGTAAGTTATGGGGCAGTAACAGTACACTCTGCAAAACGTGTTTTTCAGCCCGAAATAAACGCGTTTTTTCAGACAACTGAATCCCCATGTAGCAGCAAGGCTCAGAAGAGCCCACACACTCAGATCTTAACCCCAGTGTGCTGAAAGTGTCAAAACATGTTTTTCAGCAGAAATAAACATGTTTCTGCAAGTTTGGTCAACCCCATGTAAGTTATGGGGCAGTAACAGTACACTTTTCAAAACGTGTTTTTCAGCCCGAAATAAACGCGTTTTTTCAGACAACTGAATCCCCATGTAGCAACAAGGCTCAGAAGAGCCCACACACTCAGATCTTAACCCCAGTGTGCTGAAAGTGTCAAAACATGTTTTTCAGCAGAAATAAACATGTTTCTGCAAGTTTGGTCAACCCCATGTAAGTTATGGGGCAGTAACAGTACACTTTTCAAAACGTGTTTTTCAGCCCGAAATAAACGCGTTTTTTCAGACAACTGAATCCCCATGTAGCAACAAGGCTCAGAAGAGCCCACACACTCAGATCTTAACCCCAGTGTGCTGAAAGTGTCAAAACATGTTTTTCAGCAGAAATAAACATGTTTCTGCAAGTTTGGTCAACCCCATGTAAGTTATGGGGCAGTAACAGAACACTTTTCAAAACGTGTTTTTCAGCCCGAAATAAACGCGTTTTTTCAGACAACTGAATCCCCATGTAGCAACAAGGCTCAGAAGAGCCCACACACTCAGATCTTAACCCCAGTGTGCTGAAAGTGTCAAAACATGTTTTTCAGCAGAAATAAACATGTTTCTGCAAGTTTGGTCAACCCGATGTAAGTTATGGGGCAGTAACAGTACACTTTTCAAAACGTGTTTTTCAGCCCGAAATAAACGCGTTTTTTCAGACAACTGAATCCCCATGTAGCAACAAGGCTCAGAAGAGCCCACACACTCAGATCTTAACCCCAGTGTGCTGAAAGTGTCAAAACATGTTTTTCAGCAGAAATAAACATGTTTCTGCAAGTTTGGTCAACCCCATGTAAGTTATGGGGCAGTAACAGTACACTTTTCAAAACGTGTTTTTCAGCCCGAAATAAACGCGTTTTTTCAGACAACTGAATCCCCATGTAGCAACAAGGCTCAGAAGAGCCCACACACTCAGATCTTAACCCCAGTGTGCTGAAAGTGTCAAAACATGTTTTTCAGCAGAAATAAACATGTTTCTGCAAGTTTGGTCAACCCCATGTAAGTTATGGGGCAGTAACAGAACACTTTTCAAAACGTGTTTTTCAGCCCGAAATAAACGCGTTTTTTCAGACAACTGAATCCCCATGTAGCAACAAGGCTCAGAAGAGCCCACACACTCAGATCTTAACCCCAGTGTGCTGAAAGTGTCAAAACATGTTTTTCAGCAGAAATAAACATGTTTCTGCAAGTTTGGTCAACCCCATGTAAGTTATGGGGCAGTAACAGTACACTTTTCAAAACGTGTTTTTCAGCCCGAAATAAACGCGTTTTTTCAGACAACTGAATCCCCATGTAGCAACAAGGCTCAGAAGAGCCCACACACTCAGATCTTAACCCCAGTGTGCTGAAAGTGTCAAAACATGTTTTTCAGCAGAAATAAACATGTTTCTGCAAGTTTGGTCAACCCCATGTAAGTTATGGGGCAGTAACAGTACACTTTTCAAAACGTGTTTTTCAGCCCGAAATAAACGCGTTTTTTCAGACAACTGAATCCCCATGTAGCAACAAGGCTCAGAAGAGCCCACACACTCAGATCTTAACCCCAGTGTGCTGAAAGTGTCAAAACATGTTTTTCAGCAGAAATAAACATGTTTCTGCAAGTTTGGTCAACCCCATGTAAGTTATGGGGCAGTAACAGTACACTTTTCAAAACGTGTTTTTCAGCCCGAAATAAACGCGTTTTTTCAGACAACTGAATACCCATGTAGCAGCAAGTCTCAGAAGAGCCCACACACTCAGCTCTTAACCCCAGTGTGCAGAAAGGGTCAAAACGTGTTTTTCAGCAGAAATAAACATGTTTCTGCAAGTTTGGTCAACCCCATGTAAGTTATGGGGCAGTAACAGTACACTCTGCAAAACGTGTTTTTCAGCCCGAAATAAACGCGTTTTTTCAGACAACTGAATACCCATGTAGCAGCAAGGCACAGACGAGCCCACACACTCAGATCTTAACCCCAGTGTGCAGAAAGGGTCAAAACGTGTTTTTCAGCAGAAATAAACATGTTTCTGCAAGTTTGGTCAACCCCATGTAAGTTATGGGGCAGTAACAGTACACTCTGCAAAACGTGTTTTTCAGCCCGAAATAAACGCGTTTTTTCAGACAACTGAATCCCCATGTAGCAGCAAGGCTCAGAAGAGCCCACACACTCAGATCTTAACCCCAGTGTGCTGAAAGTGTCAAAACATGTTTTTCAGCAGAAATAAACATGTTTCTGCAAGTTTGGTCAACCCCATGTAAGTTATGGGGCAGTAACAGTACACTTTTCAAAACGTGTTTTTCAGCCCGAAATAAACGCGTTTTTTCAGACAACTGAATCCCCATGTAGCAACAAGGCTCAGAAGAGCCCACACACTCAGATCTTAACCCCAGTGTGCTGAAAGTGTCAAAACATGTTTTTCAGCAGAAATAAACATGTTTCTGCAAGTTTGGTCAACCCCATGTAAGTTATGGGGCAGTAACAGTACACTTTTCAAAACGTGTTTTTCAGCCCGAAATAAACGCGTTTTTTCAGACAACTGAATCCCCATGTAGCAACAAGGCTCAGAAGAGCCCACACACTCAGATCTTAACCCCAGTGTGCTGAAAGTGTCAAAACATGTTTTTCAGCAGAAATAAACATGTTTCTGCAAGTTTGGTCAACCCCATGTAAGTTATGGGGCAGTAACAGTACACTTTTCAAAACGTGTTTTTCAGCCCGAAATAAACGCGTTTTTTCAGACAACTGAATCCCCATGTAGCAACAAGGCTCAGAAGAGCCCACACACTCAGATCTTAACCCCAGTGTGCTGAAAGTGTCAAAACATGTTTTTCAGCAGAAATAAACATGTTTCTGCAAGTTTGGTCAACCCCATGTAAGTTATGGGGCAGTAACAGTACACTTTTCAAAACGTGTTTTTCAGCCCGAAATAAACGCGTTTTTTCAGACAACTGAATACCCATGTAGCAGCAAGTCTCAGAAGAGCCCACACACTCAGCTCTTAACCCCAGTGTGCAGAAAGGGTCAAAACGTGTTTTTCAGCAGAAATAAACATGTTTCTGCAAGTTTGGTCAACCCGATGTAAGTTATGGGGCAGTAACAGTACACTTTTCAAAACGTGTTTTTCAGCCCGAAATAAACGCGTTTTTTCAGACAACTGAATCCCCATGTAGCAGCAAGGCTCAGAAGAGCCCACACACTCAGATCTTAACCCCAGTGTGCTGAAAGTGTCAAAACATGTTTTTCAGCAGAAATAAACATGTTTCTGCAAGTTTGGTCAACCCCATGTAAGTTATGGGGCAGTAACAGTACACTTTTCAAAACGTGTTTTTCAGCCCGAAATAAACGCGTTTTTTCAGACAACTGAATCCCCATGTAGCAACAAGGCTCAGAAGAGCCCACACACTCAGATCTTAACCCCAGTGTGCTGAAAGTGTCAAAACATGTTTTTCAGCAGAAATAAACATGTTTCTGCAAGTTTGGTCAACCCCATGTAAGTTATGGGGCAGTAACAGTACACTTTTCAAAACGTGTTTTTCAGCCCGAAATAAACGCGTTTTTTCAGACAACTGAATACCCATGTAGCAGCAAGTCTCAGAAGAGCCCACACACTCAGCTCTTAACCCCAGTGTGCAGAAAGGGTCAAAACGTGTTTTTCAGCAGAAATAAACATGTTTCTGCAAGTTTGGTCAACCCCATGTAAGTTATGGGGCAGTAACAGTACACTCTGCAAAACGTGTTTTTCAGCCCGAAATAAACGCATTTTTTCAGACAACTGAATCCCCATGTAGCAGCAAGGCTCAGAAGAGCCCACACACTCAGATCTTAACCCCAGTGTGCTGAAAGTGTCAAAACATGTTTTTCAGCAGAAATAAACATGTTTCTGCAAGTTTGGTCAACCCCATGTAAGTTATGGGGCAGTAACAGTACACTTTTCAAAACGTGTTTTTCAGCCCGAAATAAACGCGTTTTTTCAGACAACTGAATCCCCATGTAGCAACAAGGCTCAGAAGAGCCCACACACTCAGATCTTGACCCCAGTGTGCTGAAAGTGTCAAAACATGTTTTTCAGCAGAAATAAACATGTTTCTGCAAGTTTGGTCAACCCCATGTAAGTTATGGGGCAGTAACAGTACACTCTGCAAAACGTGTTTTTCAGCCCGAAATAAACGCGTGTTTTCAGACAACTGAATCCCCATGTAGCAGCAAGGCTCAGAAGAGCCCACACACTCAGATCTTAACCCCAGTGTGCAGAAAGGGTCAAAACGTGTTTTTCAGCAGAAATAAACATGTTTCTGCAAGTTTGGTCAACCCCATGTAAGTTATGGGGCAGTAACAGTACACTTTTCAAAACGTGTTTTTCAGCCCGAAATCAACGCGTTTTTTCAGACAACTGAATCCCCATGTAGCAGCAAGGCTCAGAAGAGCCCACACACTCAGATCTTAACCCCAGTGTGCAGAAAGGGTCAAAACTTGTTTTTCAGCAGAAATAAACATGTTTCTGCAAGTTTGGTCAACCCCATGTAAGTTATGGGGCAGTAACAGTACACTTTTCAAAACGTGTTTTTCAGCCCGAAATAAACGCGTTTTTTCAGACAACTGAATCCCCATGTAGCAACAAGGCTCAGAAGAGCCCACACACTGAGATCTTAACCCCAGTGTGCTGAAAGTGTCAAAACATGTTTTTCAGCAGAAATAAACATGTTTTTGCAAGTTTGGTCAACCCCATGTAAGTTATGGGGCAGTAACAGTACACTCTGCAAAACGTGTTTTTCAGCCCGAAATAAACGCGTTTTTTCAGACAACTGAATCCCCATGTAGCAGCAAGGCTCAGAAGAGCCCACACACTCAGATCTTAACCCCAGTGTGCAGAAAGGTTCAAAACATGTTTTTCAGCAGAAATAAACATGTTTCTGCAAGTTTGGTCAACCCCATGTAAGTTATGGGGCAGTAACAGTACACTTTTCAAAACGTGTTTTTCAGCCCGAAATAAACGCGTTTTTTCAGACAACTGAATCCCCATGTAGCAACAAGGCACAGAAGAGCCCACACACTCAGATCTTAACCCCAGTGTGCTGAAAGTGTCAAAACATGTTTTTCAGCAGAAATAAACATGTTTCTGCAAGTTTGGTCAACCCCATGTAAGTTATGGGGCAGTAACAGTACACTTTTCAAAACGTGTTTTTCAGCCCGAAATAAACGCGTTTTTTCAGACAACTGAATCCCCATGTAGCAACAAGGCTCAGAAGAGCCCACACACTCAGATCTTAACCCCAGTGTGCTGAAAGTGTCAAAACATGTTTTTCAGCAGAAATAAACATGTTTCTGCAAGTTTGGTCAACCCCATGTAAGTTATGGGGCAGTAACAGTACACTTTTCAAAACGTGTTTTTCAGCCCGAAATAAACGCGTTTTTTCAGACAACTGAATCCCCATGTAGCAACAAGGCTCAGAAGAGCCCACACACTCAGCTCTTAACCCCAGTGTGCAGAAAGGGTCAAAACGTGTTTTTCAGCAGAAATAAACATGTTTCTGCAAGTTTGGTCAACCCCATGTAAGTTATGGGGCAGTAACAGTACACTCTGCAAAACGTGTTTTTCAGCCCGAAATAAACGCGTTTTTTCAGACAACTGAATCCCCATGTAGCAGCAAGGCTCAGAAGAGCCCACACACTCAGATCTTAACCCCAGTGTGCTGAAAGTGTCAAAACATGTTTTTCAGCAGAAATAAACATGTTTCTGCAAGTTTGGTCAACCCCATGTAAGTTATGGGGCAGTAACAGTACACTTTTCAAAACGTGTTTTTCAGCCCGAAATAAACGCGTTTTTTCAGACAACTGAATCCCCATGTAGCAACAAGGCTCAGAAGAGCCCACACACTCAGATCTTGACCCCAGTGTGCTGAAAGTGTCAAAACATGTTTTTCAGCAGAAATAAACATGTTTCTGCAAGTTTGGTCAACCCCATGTAAGTTATGGGGCAGTAACAGTAAACTCTGCAAAACGTGTTTTTCAGCCCGAAATAAACGCGTTTTTTCAGACAACTGAATACCCATGTAGCAGCAAGTCTCAGAAGAGCCCACACACTCAGCTCTTAACCCCAGTGTGCAGAAAGGGTCAAAACGTGTTTTTCAGCAGAAATAAACATGTTTCTGCAAGTTTGGTCAACCCCATGTAAGTTATGGGGCAGTAACAGTACACTCTGCAAAACGTGTTTTTCAGCCCGAAATAAACGCGTTTTTTCAGACAACTGAATACCCATGTAGCAGCAAGGCACAGACGAGCCCACACACTCAGATCTTAACCCCAGTGTGCAGAAAGGGTCAAAACGTGTTTTTCAGCAGAAATAAACATGTTTCTGCAAGTTTGGTCAACCCCATGTAAGTTATTGGGCATATAACAGTACACTCTGCAAAACGTGTTTTTCAGCCCGAAATAAACGCGTTTTTTCAGACAACTGAATCCCCATGTAGCAGCAAGGCTCAGAAGAGCCCACACACTCAGATCTTAACCCCAGTGTGCAGAAAGGTTCAAAACATGTTTTTCAGCAGAAATAAACATGTTTCTGCAAGTTTGGTCAACCCCATGTAAGTTATGGGGCAGTAACAGTACACTTTTCAAAACGTGTTTTTCAGCCCGAAATAAACGCGTTTTTTCAGACAACTGAATCCCCATGTAGCAACAAGGCTCAGAAGAGCCCACACACTCAGATCTTAACCCCAGTGTGCTGAAAGTGTCAAAACATGTTTTTCAGCAGAAATAAACATGTTTCTGCAAGTTTGGTCAACCCCATGTAAGTTATGGGGCAGTAACAGAACACTTTTCAAAACGTGTTTTTCAGCCCGAAATAAACGCGTTTTTTCAGACAACTGAATCCCCATGTAGCAACAAGGCTCAGAAGAGCCCACACACTCAGATCTTAACCCCAGTGTGCTGAAAGTGTCAAAACATGTTTTTCAGCAGAAATAAACATGTTTCTGCAAGTTTGGTCAACCCCATGTAAGTTATGGGGCAGTAACAGTACACTTTTCAAAACGTGTTTTTCAGCCCGAAATAAACGCGTTTTTTCAGACAACTGAATCCCCATGTAGCAACAAGGCTCAGAAGAGCCCACACACTCAGATCTTAACCCCAGTGTGCTGAAAGTGTCAAAACATGTTTTTCAGCAGAAATAAACATGTTTCTGCAAGTTTGGTCAAACCCATGTAAGTTATGGGGCAGTAACAGTACACTTTTCAAAACGTGTTTTTCAGCCCGAAATAAACGCGTTTTTTCAGACAACTGAATCCCCATGTAGCAACAAGGCTCAGAAGAGCCCACACACTCAGATCTTAACCCCAGTGTGCTGAAAGTGTCAAAACATGTTTTTCAGCAGAAATAAACATGTTTCTGCAAGTTTGGTCAACCCCATGTAAGTTATGGGGCAGTAACAGAACACTTTTCAAAACGTGTTTTTCAGCCCGAAATAAACGCGTTTTTTCAGACAACTGAATCCCCATGTAGCAACAAGGCTCAGAAGAGCCCACACACTCAGATCTTAACCCCAGTGTGCTGAAAGTGTCAAAACATGTTTTTCAGCAGAAATAAACATGTTTCTGCAAGTTTGGTCAACCCGATGTAAGTTATGGGGCAGTAACAGTACACTTTTCAAAACGTGTTTTTCAGCCCGAAATAAACGCGTTTTTTCAGACAACTGAATCCCCATGTAGCAACAAGGCTCAGAAGAGCCCACACACTCAGATCTTAACCCCAGTGTGCTGAAAGTGTCAAAACATGTTTTTCAGCAGAAATAAACATGTTTCTGCAAGTTTGGTCAACCCCATGTAAGTTATGGGGCAGTAACAGTACACTTTTCAAAACGTGTTTTTCAGCCCGAAATAAACGCGTTTTTTCAGACAACTGAATCCCCATGTAGCAACAAGGCTCAGAAGAGCCCACACACTCAGATCTTAACCCCAGTGTGCTGAAAGTGTCAAAACATGTTTTTCAGCAGAAATAAACATGTTTCTGCAAGTTTGGTCAACCCCATGTAAGTTATGGGGCAGTAACAGAACACTTTTCAAAACGTGTTTTTCAGCCCGAAATAAACGCGTTTTTTCAGACAACTGAATCCCCATGTAGCAACAAGGCTCAGAAGAGCCCACACACTCAGATCTTAACCCCAGTGTGCTGAAAGTGTCAAAACATGTTTTTCAGCAGAAATAAACATGTTTCTGCAAGTTTGGTCAACCCCATGTAAGTTATGGGGCAGTAACAGTACACTTTTCAAAACGTGTTTTTCAGCCCGAAATAAACGCGTTTTTTCAGACAACTGAATCCCCATGTAGCAACAAGGCTCAGAAGAGCCCACACACTCAGATCTTAACCCCAGTGTGCTGAAAGTGTCAAAACATGTTTTTCAGCAGAAATAAACATGTTTCTGCAAGTTTGGTCAACCCCATGTAAGTTATGGGGCAGTAACAGTACACTTTTCAAAACGTGTTTTTCAGCCCGAAATAAACGCGTTTTTTCAGACAACTGAATCCCCATGTAGCAACAAGGCTCAGAAGAGCCCACACACTCAGATCTTAACCCCAGTGTGCTGAAAGTGTCAAAACATGTTTTTCAGCAGAAATAAACATGTTTCTGCAAGTTTGGTCAACCCCATGTAAGTTATGGGGCAGTAACAGTACACTTTTCAAAACGTGTTTTTCAGCCCGAAATAAACGCGTTTTTTCAGACAACTGAATACCCATGTAGCAGCAAGTCTCAGAAGAGCCCACACACTCAGCTCTTAACCCCAGTGTGCAGAAAGGGTCAAAACGTGTTTTTCAGCAGAAATAAACATGTTTCTGCAAGTTTGGTCAACCCCATGTAAGTTATGGGGCAGTAACAGTACACTCTGCAAAACGTGTTTTTCAGCCCGAAATAAACGCGTTTTTTCAGACAACTGAATACCCATGTAGCAGCAAGGCACAGACGAGCCCACACACTCAGATCTTAACCCCAGTGTGCAGAAAGGGTCAAAACGTGTTTTTCAGCAGAAATAAACATGTTTCTGCAAGTTTGGTCAACCCCATGTAAGTTATGGGGCAGTAACAGTACACTCTGCAAAACGTGTTTTTCAGCCCGAAATAAACGCGTTTTTTCAGACAACAGAATCCCCATGTAGCAGCAAGGCTCAGAAGAGCCCACACACTCAGATCTTAACCCCAGTGTGCTGAAAGTGTCAAAACATGTTTTTCAGCAGAAATAAACATGTTTCTGCAAGTTTGGTCAACCCCATGTAAGTTATGGGGCAGTAACAGTACACTTTTCAAAACGTGTTTTTCAGCCCGAAATAAACGCGTTTTTTCAGACAACTGAATCCCCATGTAGCAACAAGGCTCAGAAGAGCCCACACACTCAGATCTTAACCCCAGTGTGCTGAAAGTGTCAAAACATGTTTTTCAGCAGAAATAAACATGTTTCTGCAAGTTTGGTCAACCCCATGTAAGTTATGGGGCAGTAACAGTACACTTTTCAAAACGTGTTTTTCAGCCCGAAATAAACGCGTTTTTTCAGACAACTGAATCCCCATGTAGCAACAAGGCTCAGAAGAGCCCACACACTCAGATCTTAACCCCAGTGTGCTGAAAGTGTCAAAACATGTTTTTCAGCAGAAATAAACATGTTTCTGCAAGTTTGGTCAACCCCATGTAAGTTATGGGGCAGTAACAGTACACTTTTCAAAACGTGTTTTTCAGCCCGAAATAAACGCGTTTTTTCAGACAACTGAATCCCCATGTAGCAACAAGGCTCAGAAGAGCCCACACACTCAGATCTTAACCCCAGTGTGCTGAAAGTGTCAAAACATGTTTTTCAGCAGAAATAAACATGTTTCTGCAAGTTTGGTCAACCCCATGTAAGTTATGGGGCAGTAACAGTACACTTTTCAAAACGTGTTTTTCAGCCCGAAATAAACTCGTTTTTTCAGACAACTGAATACCCATGTAGCAGCAAGTCTCAGAAGAGCCCACACACTCAGCTCTTAACCCCAGTGTGCAGAAAGGGTCAAAACGTGTTTTTCAGCAGAAATAAACATGTTTCTGCAAGTTTGGTCAACCCGATGTAAGTTATGGGGCAGTAACAGTACACTTTTCAAAACGTGTTTTTCAGCCCGAAATAAACGCGTTTTTTCAGACAACTGAATCCCCATGTAGCAGCAAGGCTCAGAAGAGCCCACACACTCAGATCTTAACCCCAGTGTGCTGAAAGTGTCAAAACATGTTTTTCAGCAGAAATAAACATGTTTCTGCAAGTTTGGTCAACCCCATGTAAGTTATGGGGCAGTAACAGTACACTTTTCAAAACGTGTTTTTCAGCCCGAAATAAACGCGTTTTTTCAGACAACTGAATCCCCATGTAGCAACAAGGCTCAGAAGAGCCCACACACTCAGATCTTAACCCCAGTGTGCTGAAAGTGTCAAAACATGTTTTTCAGCAGAAATAAACATGTTTCTGCAAGTTTGGTCAACCCCATGTAAGTTATGGGGCAGTAACAGTACACTTTTCAAAACGTGTTTTTCAGCCCGAAATAAACGCGTTTTTTCAGACAACTGAATACCCATGTAGCAGCAAGTCTCAGAAGAGCCCACACACTCAGCTCTTAACCCCAGTGTGCAGAAAGGGTCAAAACGTGTTTTTCAGCAGAAATAAACATGTTTCTGCAAGTTTGGTCAACCCCATGTAAGTTATGGGGCAGTAACAGTACACTCTGCAAAACGTGTTTTTCAGCAGAAATAAACATGTTTCTGCAAGTTTGGTCAACCCCATGTAAGTTATGGGGCAGTAACAGTACACTTTTCAAAACGTGTTTTTCAGCCCGAAATAAACGCGTTTTTTCAGACAACTGAATACCCATGTAGCAGCAAGTCTCAGAAGAGCCCACACACTCAGCTCTTAACCCCAGTGTGCAGAAAGGGTCAAAACGTGTTTTTCAGCAGAAATAAACATGTTTCTGCAAGTTTGGTCAACCCCATGTAAGTTATGGGGCAGTAACAGTACACTCTGCAAAACGTGTTTTTCAGCCCGAAATAAACGCATTTTTTCAGACAACTGAATCCCCATGTAGCAGCAAGGCTCAGAAGAGCCCACACACTCAGATCTTAACCCCAGTGTGCTGAAAGTGTCAAAACATGTTTTTCAGCAGAAATAAACATGTTTCTGCAAGTTTGGTCAACCCCATGTAAGTTATGGGGCAGTAACAGTACACTTTTCAAAACGTGTTTTTCAGCCCGAAATAAACGCGTTTTTTCAGACAACTGAATCCCCATGTAGCAACAAGGCTCAGAAGAGCCCACACACTCAGATCTTGACCCCAGTGTGCTGAAAGTGTCAAAACATGTTTTTCAGCAGAAATAAACATGTTTCTGCAAGTTTGGTCAACCCCATGTAAGTTATGGGGCAGTAACAGTACACTCTGCAAAACGTGTTTTTCAGCCCGAAATAAACGCGTGTTTTCAGACAACTGAATCCCCATGTAGCAGCAAGGCTCAGAAGAGCCCACACACTCAGATCTTAACCCCAGTGTGCAGAAAGGGTCAAAACGTGTTTTTCAGCAGAAATAAACATGTTTCTGCAAGTTTGGTCAACCCCATGTAAGTTATGGGGCAGTAACAGTACACTTTTCAAAACGTGTTTTTCAGCCCGAAATCAACGCGTTTTTTCAGACAACTGAATCCCCATGTAGCAGCAAGGCTCAGAAGAGCCCACACACTCAGATCTTAACCCCAGTGTGCAGAAAGGGTCAAAACTTGTTTTTCAGCAGAAATAAACATGTTTCTGCAAGTTTGGTCAACCCCATGTAAGTTATGGGGCAGTAACAGTACACTTTTCAAAACGTGTTTTTCAGCCCGAAATAAACGCGTTTTTTCAGACAACTGAATCCCCATGTAGCAACAAGGCTCAGAAGAGCCCACACACTGAGATCTTAACCCCAGTGTGCTGAAAGTGTCAAAACATGTTTTTCAGCAGAAATAAACATGTTTTTGCAAGTTTGGTCAACCCCATGTAAGTTATGGGGCAGTAACAGTACACTCTGCAAAACGTGTTTTTCAGCCCGAAATAAACGCGTTTTTTCAGACAACTGAATCCCCATGTAGCAGCAAGGCTCAGAAGAGCCCACACACTCAGATCTTAACCCCAGTGTGCAGAAAGGTTCAAAACATGTTTTTCAGCAGAAATAAACATGTTTCTGCAAGTTTGGTCAACCCCATGTAAGTTATGGGGCAGTAACAGTACACTTTTCAAAACGTGTTTTTCAGCCCGAAATAAACGCGTTTTTTCAGACAACTGAATCCCCATGTAGCAACAAGGCACAGAAGAGCCCACACACTCAGATCTTAACCCCAGTGTGCTGAAAGTGTCAAAACATGTTTTTCAGCAGAAATAAACATGTTTCTGCAAGTTTGGTCAACCCCATGTAAGTTATGGGGCAGTAACAGTACACTTTTCAAAACGTGTTTTTCAGCCCGAAATAAACGCGTTTTTTCAGACAACTGAATCCCCATGTAGCAACAAGGCTCAGAAGAGCCCACACACTCAGATCTTAACCCCAGTGTGCTGAAAGTGTCAAAACATGTTTTTCAGCAGAAATAAACATGTTTCTGCAAGTTTGGTCAACCCCATGTAAGTTATGGGGCAGTAACAGTACACTTTTCAAAACGTGTTTTTCAGCCCGAAATAAACGCGTTTTTTCAGACAACTGAATCCCCATGTAGCAACAAGGCTCAGAAGAGCCCACACACTCAGCTCTTAACCCCAGTGTGCAGAAAGGGTCAAAACGTGTTTTTCAGCAGAAATAAACATGTTTCTGCAAGTTTGGTCAACCCCATGTAAGTTATGGGGCAGTAACAGTACACTCTGCAAAACGTGTTTTTCAGCCCGAAATAAACGCGTTTTTTCAGACAACTGAATCCCCATGTAGCAGCAAGGCTCAGAAGAGCCCACACACTCAGATCTTAACCCCAGTGTGCTGAAAGTGTCAAAACATGTTTTTCAGCAGAAATAAACATGTTTCTGCAAGTTTGGTCAACCCCATGTAAGTTATGGGGCAGTAACAGTACACTTTTCAAAACGTGTTTTTCAGCCCGAAATCAACGCGTTTTTTCAGACAACTGAATCCCCATGTAGCAGCAAGGCTCAGAAGAGCCCACACACTCAGATCTTAACCCCAGTGTGCAGAAAGGGTCAAAACTTGTTTTTCAGCAGAAATAAACATGTTTCTGCAAGTTTGGTCAACCCCATGTAAGTTATGGGGCAGTAACAGTACACTTTTCAAAACGTGTTTTTCAGCCCGAAATAAACGCGTTTTTTCAGACAACTGAATCCCCATGTAGCAACAAGGCTCAGAAGAGCCCACACACTGAGATCTTAACCCCAGTGTGCTGAAAGTGTCAAAACATGTTTTTCAGCAGAAATAAACATGTTTTTGCAAGTTTGGTCAACCCCATGTAAGTTATGGGGCAGTAACAGTACACTCTGCAAAACGTGTTTTTCAGCCCGAAATAAACGCGTTTTTTCAGACAACTGAATCCCCATGTAGCAGCAAGGCTCAGAAGAGCCCACACACTCAGATCTTAACCCCAGTGTGCAGAAAGGTTCAAAACATGTTTTTCAGCAGAAATAAACATGTTTCTGCAAGTTTGGTCAACCCCATGTAAGTTATGGGGCAGTAACAGTACACTTTTCAAAACGTGTTTTTCAGCCCGAAATAAACGCGTTTTTTCAGACAACTGAATCCCCATGTAGCAACAAGGCACAGAAGAGCCCACACACTCAGATCTTAACCCCAGTGTGCTGAAAGTGTCAAAACATGTTTTTCAGCAGAAATAAACATGTTTCTGCAAGTTTGGTCAACCCCATGTAAGTTATGGGGCAGTAACAGTACACTTTTCAAAACGTGTTTTTCAGCCCGAAATAAACGCGTTTTTTCAGACAACTGAATCCCCATGTAGCAACAAGGCTCAGAAGAGCCCACACACTCAGATCTTAACCCCAGTGTGCTGAAAGTGTCAAAACATGTTTTTCAGCAGAAATAAACATGTTTCTGCAAGTTTGGTCAACCCCATGTAAGTTATGGGGCAGTAACAGTACACTTTTCAAAACGTGTTTTTCAGCCCGAAATAAACGCGTTTTTTCAGACAACTGAATCCCCATGTAGCAACAAGGCTCAGAAGAGCCCACACACTCAGCTCTTAACCCCAGTGTGCAGAAAGGGTCAAAACGTGTTTTTCAGCAGAAATAAACATGTTTCTGCAAGTTTGGTCAACCCCATGTAAGTTATGGGGCAGTAACAGTACACTCTGCAAAACGTGTTTTTCAGCCCGAAATAAACGCGTTTTTTCAGACAACTGAATCCCCATGTAGCAGCAAGGCTCAGAAGAGCCCACACACTCAGATCTTAACCCCAGTGTGCTGAAAGTGTCAAAACATGTTTTTCAGCAGAAATAAACATGTTTCTGCAAGTTTGGTCAACCCCATGTAAGTTATGGGGCAGTAACAGTACACTTTTCAAAACGTGTTTTTCAGCCCGAAATAAACGCGTTTTTTCAGACAACTGAATCCCCATGTAGCAACAAGGCTCAGAAGAGCCCACACACTCAGATCTTGACCCCAGTGTGCTGAAAGTGTCAAAACATGTTTTTCAGCAGAAATAAACATGTTTCTGCAAGTTTGGTCAACCCCATGTAAGTTATGGGGCAGTAACAGTAAACTCTGCAAAACGTGTTTTTCAGCCCGAAATAAACGCGTTTTTTCAGACAACTGAATACCCATGTAGCAGCAAGTCTCAGAAGAGCCCACACACTCAGCTCTTAACCCCAGTGTGCAGAAAGGGTCAAAACGTGTTTTTCAGCAGAAATAAACATGTTTCTGCAAGTTTGGTCAACCCCATGTAAGTTATGGGGCAGTAACAGTACACTCTGCAAAACGTGTTTTTCAGCCCGAAATAAACGCGTTTTTTCAGACAACTGAATACCCATGTAGCAGCAAGGCACAGACGAGCCCACACACTCAGATCTTAACCCCAGTGTGCAGAAAGGGTCAAAACGTGTTTTTCAGCAGAAATAAACATGTTTCTGCAAGTTTGGTCAACCCCATGTAAGTTATGGGGCATATAACAGTACACTCTGCAAAACGTGTTTTTCAGCCCGAAATAAACGCGTTTTTTCAGACAACTGAATCCCCATGTAGCAGCAAGGCTCAGAAGAGCCCACACACTCAGATCTTAACCCCAGTGTGCAGAAAGGTTCAAAACATGTTTTTCAGCAGAAATAAACATGTTTCTGCAAGTTTGGTCAACCCCATGTAAGTTATGGGGCAGTAACAGTACACTTTTCAAAACGTGTTTTTCAGCCCGAAATAAACGCGTTTTTTCAGACAACTGAATCCCCATGTAGCAACAAGGCTCAGAAGAGCCCACACACTCAGATCTTAACCCCAGTGTGCTGAAAGTGTCAAAACATGTTTTTCAGCAGAAATAAACATGTTTCTGCAAGTTTGGTCAACCCCATGTAAGTTATGGGGCAGTAACAGTACACTCTGCAAAACGTGTTTTTCAGCCCGAAATAAACGCATTTTTTCAGACAACTGAATCCCCATGTAGCAGCAAGGCTCAGAAGAGCCCACACACTCAGATCTTAACCCCAGTGTGCTGAAAGTGTCAAAACATGTTTTTCAGCAGAAATAAACATGTTTCTGCAAGTTTGGTCAACCCCATGTAAGTTATGGGGCAGTAACAGTACACTTTTCAAAACGTGTTTTTCAGCCCGAAATAAACGCGTTTTTTCAGACAACTGAATCCCCATGTAGCAACAAGGCTCAGAAGAGCCCACACACTCAGATCTTGACCCCAGTGTGCTGAAAGTGTCAAAACATGTTTTTCAGCAGAAATAAACATGTTTCTGCAAGTTTGGTCAACCCCATGTAAGTTATGGGGCAGTAACAGTACACTCTGCAAAACGTGTTTTTCAGCCCGAAATAAACGCGTGTTTTCAGACAACTGAATCCCCATGTAGCAGCAAGGCTCAGAAGAGCCCACACACTCAGATCTTAACCCCAGTGTGCAGAAAGGGTCAAAACGTGTTTTTCAGCAGAAATAAACATGTTTCTGCAAGTTTGGTCAACCCCATGTAAGTTATGGGGCAGTAACAGTACACTTTTCAAAACGTGTTTTTCAGCCCGAAATCAACGCGTTTTTTCAGACAACTGAATCCCCATGTAGCAGCAAGGCTCAGAAGAGCCCACACACTCAGATCTTAACCCCAGTGTGCAGAAAGGGTCAAAACTTGTTTTTCAGCAGAAATAAACATGTTTCTGCAAGTTTGGTCAACCCCATGTAAGTTATGGGGCAGTAACAGTACACTTTTCAAAACGTGTTTTTCAGCCCGAAATAAACGCGTTTTTTCAGACAACTGAATCCCCATGTAGCAACAAGGCTCAGAAGAGCCCACACACTGAGATCTTAACCCCAGTGTGCTGAAAGTGTCAAAACATGTTTTTCAGCAGAAATAAACATGTTTTTGCAAGTTTGGTCAACCCCATGTAAGTTATGGGGCAGTAACAGTACACTCTGCAAAACGTGTTTTTCAGCCCGAAATAAACGCGTTTTTTCAGACAACTGAATCCCCATGTAGCAGCAAGGCTCAGAAGAGCCCACACACTCAGATCTTAACCCCAGTGTGCAGAAAGGTTCAAAACATGTTTTTCAGCAGAAATAAACATGTTTCTGCAAGTTTGGTCAACCCCATGTAAGTTATGGGGCAGTAACAGTACACTTTTCAAAACGTGTTTTTCAGCCCGAAATAAACGCGTTTTTTCAGACAACTGAATCCCCATGTAGCAACAAGGCACAGAAGAGCCCACACACTCAGATCTTAACCCCAGTGTGCTGAAAGTGTCAAAACATGTTTTTCAGCAGAAATAAACATGTTTCTGCAAGTTTGGTCAACCCCATGTAAGTTATGGGGCAGTAACAGTACACTTTTCAAAACGTGTTTTTCAGCCCGAAATAAACGCGTTTTTTCAGACAACTGAATCCCCATGTAGCAACAAGGCTCAGAAGAGCCCACACACTCAGATCTTAACCCCAGTGTGCTGAAAGTGTCAAAACATGTTTTTCAGCAGAAATAAACATGTTTCTGCAAGTTTGGTCAACCCCATGTAAGTTATGGGGCAGTAACAGTACACTTTTCAAAACGTGTTTTTCAGCCCGAAATAAACGCGTTTTTTCAGACAACTGAATCCCCATGTAGCAACAAGGCTCAGAAGAGCCCACACACTCAGCTCTTAACCCCAGTGTGCAGAAAGGGTCAAAACGTGTTTTTCAGCAGAAATAAACATGTTTCTGCAAGTTTGGTCAACCCCATGTAAGTTATGGGGCAGTAACAGTACACTCTGCAAAACGTGTTTTTCAGCCCGAAATAAACGCGTTTTTTCAGACAACTGAATCCCCATGTAGCAGCAAGGCTCAGAAGAGCCCACACACTCAGATCTTAACCCCAGTGTGCTGAAAGTGTCAAAACATGTTTTTCAGCAGAAATAAACATGTTTCTGCAAGTTTGGTCAACCCCATGTAAGTTATGGGGCAGTAACAGTACACTTTTCAAAACGTGTTTTTCAGCCCGAAATAAACGCGTTTTTTCAGACAACTGAATCCCCATGTAGCAACAAGGCTCAGAAGAGCCCACACACTCAGATCTTGACCCCAGTGTGCTGAAAGTGTCAAAACATGTTTTTCAGCAGAAATAAACATGTTTCTGCAAGTTTGGTCAACCCCATGTAAGTTATGGGGCAGTAACAGTAAACTCTGCAAAACGTGTTTTTCAGCCCGAAATAAACGCGTTTTTTCAGACAACTGAATACCCATGTAGCAGCAAGTCTCAGAAGAGCCCACACACTCAGCTCTTAACCCCAGTGTGCAGAAAGGGTCAAAACGTGTTTTTCAGCAGAAATAAACATGTTTCTGCAAGTTTGGTCAACCCCATGTAAGTTATGGGGCAATAACAGTACACTCTGCAAAACGTGTTTTTCAGCCCGAAATAAACGCGTTTTTTCAGACAACTGAATACCCATGTAGCAGCAAGTCTCAGAAGAGCCCACACACTCAGCTCTTAACCCCAGTGTGCAGAAAGGGTCAAAACGTGTTTTTCAGCAGAAATAAACATGTTTCTGCAAGTTTGGTCAACCCCATGTAAGTTATGGGGCAATAACAGTACACTCTGCAAAACGTGTTTTTCAGCCCGAAATAAACGCGTTTTTTCAGACAACTGAATCCCCATGTAGCAGCAAGGCTCAGAAGAGCCCACACACTCAGATCTTAACCCCAGTGTGCAGAAAGGGTCAAAACGTGTTTTTCAGCAGAAATAAACATGTTTCTGCAAGTTTGGTCAACCCCATGTAAGTTATGGGGCAGTAACAGTACACTTTTCAAAACGTGTTTTTCAGCCCGAAATCAACGCGTTTTTTCAGACAACTGAATCCCCATGTAGCAGCAAGGCTCAGAAGAGCCCACACACTCAGATCTTAACCCCAGTGTGCAGAAAGGGTCAAAACTTGTTTTTCAGCAGAAATAAACATGTTTCTGCAAGTTTGGTCAACCCCATGTAAGTTATGGGGCAGTAACAGTACACTTTTCAAAACGTGTTTTTCAGCCCGAAATAAACGCGTTTTTTCAGACAACTGAATACCCATGTAGCAGCAAGGCTCAGAAGAGCCCACACACTCAGATCTTAACCCCAGTGTGCTGAAAGTGTCAAAACATGTTTTTCAGCAGAAATAAACATGTTTCTGCAAGTTTGGTCAACCCCATGTAAGTTATGGGGCAGTAACAGTACACTTTTCAAAACGTGTTTTTCAGCCCGAAATAAACGCGTTTTTTCAGACAACTGAATCCACATGTAGCAACAAGGCTCAGAAGAGCCCACACACTCAGATCTTAACCCCAGTGTGCTGAAAGTGTCAAAACATGTTTTTCAGCAGAAATAAACATGTTTCTGCAAGTTTTGTCAACCCCATGTAAGTTATGGGGCAGTAACAGTACACTTTTCAAAACGTGTTTTTCAGCCCGAAATAAACGCGTTTTTTCAGACAACTGAATCCCCATGTAGCAACAAGGCTCAGAAGAGCCCACACACTCAGCTCTTAACCCCAGTGTGCAGAAAGGGTCAAAACGTGTTTTTCAGCAGAAATAAACATGTTTCTGCAAGTTTGGTCAACCCCATGTAAGTTATGGGGCAGTAACAGTACACTCTGCAAAACGTGTTTTTCAGCCCGAAATAAACGCGTTTTTTCAGACAACTGAATCCCCATGTAGCAGCAAGGCTCAGAAGAGCCCACACACTCAGATCTTAACCCCAGTGTGCAGAAAGGTTCAAAACATGTTTTTCAGCAGAAATAAACATGTTTCTGCAAGTTTGGTCAACCCCATGTAAGTTATGGGGCAGTAACAGTACACTTTTCAAAACGTGTTTTTCAGCCCGAAATAAACGCGTTTTTTCAGACAACTGAATCCCCATGTAGCAACAAGGCTCAGAAGAGCCCACACACTCAGATCTTAACCCCAGTGTGCTGAAAGTGTCAAAACATGTTTTTCAGCAGAAATAAACATGTTTCTGCAAGTTTGGTCAACCCCATGTAAGTTATGGGGCAGTAACAGTACACTTTTCAAAACGTGTTTTTCAGCCCGAAATAAACGCGTTTTTTCAGACAACTGAATCCCCATGTAGCAACAAGGCTCAGAAGAGCCCACACACTCAGATCTTAACCCCAGTGTGCTGAAAGTGTCAAAACATGTTTTTCAGCAGAAATAAACATGTTTCTGCAAGTTTGGTCAACCCCATGTAAGTTATGGGGCAGTAACAGTACACTTTTCAAAACGTGTTTTTCAGCCCGAAATAAACGCGTTTTTTCAGACAACTGAATCCCCATGTAGCAACAAGGCTCAGAAGAGCCCACACACTCAGATCTTAACCCCAGTGTGCTGAAAGTGTCAAAACATGTTTTTCAGCAGAAATAAACATGTTTCTGCAAGTTTGGTCAACCCCATGTAAGTTATGGGGCAGTAACAGTACACTTTTCAAAACGTGTTTTTCAGCCCGAAATAAACGCGTTTTTTCAGACAACTGAATACCCATGTAGCAGCAAGTCTCAGAAGAGCCCACACACTCAGCTCTTAACCCCAGTGTGCAGAAAGGGTCAAAACGTGTTTTTCAGCAGAAATAAACATGTTTCTGCAAGTTTGGTCAACCCCATGTAAGTTATGGGGCAGTAACAGTACACTCTGCAAAACGTGTTTTTCAGCCCGAAATAAACGCGTTTTTTCAGACAACTGAATACCCATGTAGCAGCAAGGCTCAGACGAGCCCACACACTCAGATCTTAACCCCAGTGTGCAGAAAGGGTCAAAACGTGTTTTTCAGCAGAAATAAACATGTTTCTGCAAGTTTGGTCAACCCCATGTAAGTTATGGGGCAGTAACAGTACACTCTGCAAAACGTGTTTTTCAGCCCGAAATAAACGCGTTTTTTCAGACAACTGAATCCCCATGTAGCAGCAAGGCTCAGAAGAGCCCACACACTCAGATCTTAACCCCAGTGTGCTGAAAGTGTCAAAACATGTTTTTCAGCAGAAATAAACATGTTTCTGCAAGTTTGGTCAACCCCATGTAAGTTATGGGGCAGTAACAGTACACTTTTCAAAACGTGTTTTTCAGCCCGAAATAAACGCGTTTTTTCAGACAACTGAATCCCCATGTAGCAACAAGGCTCAGAAGAGCCCACACACTCAGATCTTAACCCCAGTGTGCTGAAAGTGTCAAAACATGTTTTTCAGCAGAAATAAACATGTTTCTGCAAGTTTGGTCAACCCCATGTAAGTTATGGGGCAGTAACAGTACACTTTTCAAAACGTGTTTCTCAGCCCGAAATAAACGCGTTTTTTCAGACAACTGAATCCCCATGTAGCAACAAGGCTCAGAAGAGCCCACACACTCAGCTCTTAACCCCAGTGTGCAGAAAGGGTCAAAACGTGTTTTTCAGCAGAAATAAACATGTTTCTGCAAGTTTGGTCAACCCCATGTAAGTTATGGGGCAGTAACAGTACACTCTGCAAAACGTGTTTTTCAGCCCGAAATAAACGCGTTTTTTCAGACAACTGAATCCCCATGTAGCAGCAAGGCTCAGAAGAGCCCACACACTCAGATCTTAACCCCAGTGTGCAGAAAGGTTCAAAACATGTTTTTCAGCAGAAATAAACATGTTTCTGCAAGTTTGGTCAACCCCATGTAAGTTATGGGGCAGTAACAGTACACTTTTCAAAACGTGTTTTTCAGCCCGAAATAAACGCGTTTTTTCAGACAACTGAATCCCCATGTAGCAACAAGGCTCAGAAGAGCCCACACACTCAGATCTTAACCCCAGTGTGCTGAAAGTGTCAAAACATGTTTTTCAGCAGAAATAAACATGTTTCTGCAAGTTTGGTCAACCCCATGTAAGTTATGGGGCAGTAACAGTACACTTTTCAAAACGTGTTTTTCAGCCTGAAATAAACGCGTTTTTTCAGACAACTGAATCCCCATGTAGCAACAAGGCTCAGAAGAGCCCACACACTCAGATCTTAACCCCAGTGTGCTGAAAGTGTCAAAACATGTTTTTCAGCAGAAATAAACATGTTTCTGCAAGTTTGGTCAACCCCATGTAAGTTATGGGGCAGTAACAGTACACTTTTCAAAACGTGTTTTTCAGCCCGAAATAAACGCGTTTTTTCAGACAACTGAATCCCCATGTAGCAACAAGGCTCAGAAGAGCCCACACACTCAGATCTTAACCCCAGTGTGCTGAAAGTGTCAAAACATGTTTTTCAGCAGAAATAAACATGTTTCTGCAAGTTTTGTCAACCCCATGTAAGTTATGGGGCAGTAACAGTACACTTTTCAAAACGTGTTTTTCAGCCCGAAATAAACGCGTTTTTTCAGACAACTGAATCCCCATGTAGCAACAAGGCTCAGAAGAGCCCACACACTCAGCTCTTAACCCCAGTGTGCAGAAAGGGTCAAAACGTGTTTTTCAGCAGAAATAAACATGTTTCTGCAAGTTTGGTCAACCCCATGTAAGTTATGGGGCAGTAACAGTACACTCTGCAAAACGTGTTTTTCAGCCCGAAATAAACGCGTTTTTTCAGACAACTGAATCCCCATGTAGCAGCAAGGCTCAGAAGAGCCCACACACTCAGATCTTAACCCCAGTGTGCAGAAAGGTTCAAAACATGTTTTTCAGCAGAAATAAACATGTTTCTGCAAGTTTGGTCAACCCCATGTAAGTTATGGGGCAGTAACAGTACACTTTTCAAAACGTGTTTTTCAGCCCGAAATAAACGCGTTTTTTCAGACAACTGAATCCCCATGTAGCAACAAGGCTCAGAAGAGCCCACACACTCAGATCTTAACCCCAGTGTGCTGAAAGTGTCAAAACATGTTTTTCAGCAGAAATAAACATGTTTCTGCAAGTTTGGTCAACCCCATGTAAGTTATGGGGCAGTAACAGTACACTTTTCAAAACGTGTTTTTCAGCCCGAAATAAACGCGTTTTTTCAGACAACTGAATCCCCATGTAGCAACAAGGCTCAGAAGAGCCCACACACTCAGATCTTAACCCCAGTGTGCTGAAAGTGTCAAAACATGTTTTTCAGCAGAAATAAACATGTTTCTGCAAGTTTGGTCAACCCCATGTAAGTTATGGGGCAGTAACAGTACACTTTTCAAAACGTGTTTTTCAGCCCGAAATAAACGCGTTTTTTCAGACAACTGAATCCCCATGTAGCAACAAGGCTCAGAAGAGCCCACACACTCAGATCTTAACCCCAGTGTGCTGAAAGTGTCAAAACATGTTTTTCAGCAGAAATAAACATGTTTCTGCAAGTTTGGTCAACCCCATGTAAGTTATGGGGCAGTAACAGTACACTTTTCAAAACGTGTTTTTCAGCCCGAAATAAACGCGTTTTTTCAGACAACTGAATACCCATGTAGCAGCAAGTCTCAGAAGAGCCCACACACTCAGCTCTTAACCCCAGTGTGCAGAAAGGGTCAAAACGTGTTTTTCAGCAGAAATAAACATGTTTCTGCAAGTTTGGTCAACCCCATGTAAGTTATGGGGCAGTAACAGTACACTCTGCAAAACGTGTTTTTCAGCCCGAAATAAACGCGTTTTTTCAGACAACTGAATACCCATGTAGCAGCAAGGCTCAGACGAGCCCACACACTCAGATCTTAACCCCAGTGTGCAGAAAGGGTCAAAACGTGTTTTTCAGCAGAAATAAACATGTTTCTGCAAGTTTGGTCAACCCCATGTAAGTTATGGGGCAGTAACAGTACACTCTGCAAAACGTGTTTTTCAGCCCGAAATAAACGCGTTTTTTCAGACAACTGAATCCCCATGTAGCAGCAAGGCTCAGAAGAGCCCACACACTCAGATCTTAACCCCAGTGTGCTGAAAGTGTCAAAACATGTTTTTCAGCAGAAATAAACATGTTTCTGCAAGTTTGGTCAACCCCATGTAAGTTATGGGGCAGTAACAGTACACTTTTCAAAACGTGTTTTTCAGCCCGAAATAAACGCGTTTTTTCAGACAACTGAATCCCCATGTAGCAACAAGGCTCAGAAGAGCCCACACACTCAGATCTTAACCCCAGTGTGCTGAAAGTGTCAAAACATGTTTTTCAGCAGAAATAAACATGTTTCTGCAAGTTTGGTCAACCCCATGTAAGTTATGGGGCAGTAACAGTACACTTTTCAAAACGTGTTTCTCAGCCCGAAATAAACGCGTTTTTTCAGACAACTGAATCCCCATGTAGCAGCAAGGCTCAGAAGAGCTCACACACTCAGCTCTTAACCCCAGTGTGCAGAAAGGGTCAAAACGTGTTTTTCAGCAGAAATAAACATGTTTCTGCAAGTTTGGTCAACCCCATGTAAGTTATGGGGCAGTAACAGTACACTCTGCAAAACGTGTTTTTCAGCCCGAAATAAACGCGTTTTTTCAGACAACTGAATCCCCATGTAGCAGCAAGGCTCAGAAGAGCCCACACACTCAGATCTTAACCCCAGTGTGCAGAAAGGTTCAAAACATGTTTTTCAGCAGAAATAAACATGTTTCTGCAAGTTTGGTCAACCCCATGTAAGTTATGGGGCAGTAACAGTACACTTTTCAAAACGTGTTTTTCAGCCCGAAATAAACGCGTTTTTTCAGACAACTGAATCCCCATGTAGCAACAAGGCTCAGAAGAGCCCACACACTCAGATCTTAACCCCAGTGTGCTGAAAGTGTCAAAACATGTTTTTCAGCAGAAATAAACATGTTTCTGCAAGTTTGGTCAACCCCATGTAAGTTATGGGGCAGTAACAGTACACTTTTCAAAACGTGTTTTTCAGCCTGAAATAAACGCGTTTTTTCAGACAACTGAATCCCCATGTAGCAACAAGGCTCAGAAGAGCCCACACACTCAGATCTTAACCCCAGTGTGCTGAAAGTGTCAAAACATGTTTTTCAGCAGAAATAAACATGTTTCTGCAAGTTTGGTCAACCCCATGTAAGTTATGGGGCAGTAACAGTACACTTTTCAAAACGTGTTTTTCAGCCCGAAATAAACGCGTTTTTTCAGACAACTGAATCCCCATGTAGCAACAAGGCTCAGAAGAGCCCACACACTCAGATCTTAACCCCAGTGTGCTGAAAGTGTCAAAACATGTTTTTCAGCAGAAATAAACATGTTTCTGCAAGTTTGGTCAACCCCATGTAAGTTATGGGGCAGTAACAGTACACTTTTCAAAACGTGTTTTTCAGCCCGAAATAAACGCGTTTTTTCAGACAACTGAATACCCATGTAGCAGCAAGTCTCAGAAGAGCCCACACACTCAGCTCTTAACCCCAGTGTGCAGAAAGGGTCAAAACGTGTTTTTCAGCAGAAATAAACATGTTTCTGCAAGTTTGGTCAACCCCATGTAAGTTATGGGGCAGTAACAGTACACTTTTCAAAACGTGTTTTTCAGCCCGAAATAAACGCGTTTTTTCAGACAACTGAATCCCCATGTAGCAACAAGGCTCAGAAGAGCCCACACACTCAGATCTTAACCCCAGTGTGCTGAAAGTGTCAAAACATGTTTTTCAGCAGAAATAAACATGTTTCTGCAAGTTTGGTCAACCCCATGTAAGTTATGGGGCAGTAACAGTACACTTTTCAAAACGTGTTTTTCAGCCCGAAATAAACGCGTTTTTTCAGACAACTGAATCCCCATGTAGCAACAAGGCTCAGAAGAGCCCACACACTCAGATCTTAACCCCAGTGTGCTGAAAGTGTCAAAACATGTTTTTCAGCAGAAATAAACATGTTTCTGCAAGTTTGGTCAACCCCATGTAAGTTATGGGGCAGTAACAGAACACTTTTCAAAACGTGTTTTTCAGCCCGAAATAAACGCGTTTTTTCAGACAACTGAATCCCCATGTAGCAACAAGGCTCAGAAGAGCCCACACACTCAGATCTTAACCCCAGTGTGCTGAAAGTGTCAAAACATGTTTTTCAGCAGAAATAAACATGTTTCTGCAAGTTTGGTCAACCCGATGTAAGTTATGGGGCAGTAACAGTACACTTTTCAAAACGTGTTTTTCAGCCCGAAATAAACGCGTTTTTTCAGACAACTGAATCCCCATGTAGCAACAAGGCTCAGAAGAGCCCACACACTCAGATCTTAACCCCAGTGTGCTGAAAGTGTCAAAACATGTTTTTCAGCAGAAATAAACATGTTTCTGCAAGTTTGGTCAACCCCATGTAAGTTATGGGGCAGTAACAGTACACTTTTCAAAACGTGTTTTTCAGCCCGAAATAAACGCGTTTTTTCAGACAACTGAATCCCCATGTAGCAACAAGGCTCAGAAGAGCCCACACACTCAGATCTTAACCCCAGTGTGCTGAAAGTGTCAAAACATGTTTTTCAGCAGAAATAAACATGTTTCTGCAAGTTTGGTCAACCCCATGTAAGTTATGGGGCAGTAACAGAACACTTTTCAAAACGTGTTTTTCAGCCCGAAATAAACGCGTTTTTTCAGACAACTGAATCCCCATGTAGCAACAAGGCTCAGAAGAGCCCACACACTCAGATCTTAACCCCAGTGTGCTGAAAGTGTCAAAACATGTTTTTCAGCAGAAATAAACATGTTTCTGCAAGTTTGGTCAACCCCATGTAAGTTATGGGGCAGTAACAGTACACTTTTCAAAACGTGTTTTTCAGCCCGAAATAAACGCGTTTTTTCAGACAACTGAATCCCCATGTAGCAACAAGGCTCAGAAGAGCCCACACACTCAGATCTTAACCCCAGTGTGCTGAAAGTGTCAAAACATGTTTTTCAGCAGAAATAAACATGTTTCTGCAAGTTTGGTCAACCCCATGTAAGTTATGGGGCAGTAACAGTACACTTTTCAAAACGTGTTTTTCAGCCCGAAATAAACGCGTTTTTTCAGACAACTGAATCCCCATGTAGCAACAAGGCTCAGAAGAGCCCACACACTCAGATCTTAACCCCAGTGTGCTGAAAGTGTCAAAACATGTTTTTCAGCAGAAATAAACATGTTTCTGCAAGTTTGGTCAACCCCATGTAAGTTATGGGGCAGTAACAGTACACTTTTCAAAACGTGTTTTTCAGCCCGAAATAAACGCGTTTTTTCAGACAACTGAATACCCATGTAGCAGCAAGTCTCAGAAGAGCCCACACACTCAGCTCTTAACCCCAGTGTGCAGAAAGGGTCAAAACGTGTTTTTCAGCAGAAATAAACATGTTTCTGCAAGTTTGGTCAACCCCATGTAAGTTATGGGGCAGTAACAGTACACTCTGCAAAACGTGTTTTTCAGCCCGAAATAAACGCGTTTTTTCAGACAACTGAATACCCATGTAGCAGCAAGGCACAGACGAGCCCACACACTCAGATCTTAACCCCAGTGTGCAGAAAGGGTCAAAACGTGTTTTTCAGCAGAAATAAACATGTTTCTGCAAGTTTGGTCAACCCCATGTAAGTTATGGGGCAGTAACAGTACACTCTGCAAAACGTGTTTTTCAGCCCGAAATAAACGCGTTTTTTCAGACAACTGAATCCCCATGTAGCAGCAAGGCTCAGAAGAGCCCACACACTCAGATCTTAACCCCAGTGTGCTGAAAGTGTCAAAACATGTTTTTCAGCAGAAATAAACATGTTTCTGCAAGTTTGGTCAACCCCATGTAAGTTATGGGGCAGTAACAGTACACTTTTCAAAACGTGTTTTTCAGCCCGAAATAAACGCGTTTTTTCAGACAACTGAATCCCCATGTAGCAACAAGGCTCAGAAGAGCCCACACACTCAGATCTTAACCCCAGTGTGCTGAAAGTGTCAAAACATGTTTTTCAGCAGAAATAAACATGTTTCTGCAAGTTTGGTCAACCCCATGTAAGTTATGGGGCAGTAACAGTACACTTTTCAAAACGTGTTTTTCAGCCCGAAATAAACGCGTTTTTTCAGACAACTGAATCCCCATGTAGCAACAAGGCTCAGAAGAGCCCACACACTCAGATCTTAACCCCAGTGTGCTGAAAGTGTCAAAACATGTTTTTCAGCAGAAATAAACATGTTTCTGCAAGTTTGGTCAACCCCATGTAAGTTATGGGGCAGTAACAGTACACTTTTCAAAACGTGTTTTTCAGCCCGAAATAAACGCGTTTTTTCAGACAACTGAATCCCCATGTAGCAACAAGGCTCAGAAGAGCCCACACACTCAGATCTTAACCCCAGTGTGCTGAAAGTGTCAAAACATGTTTTTCAGCAGAAATAAACATGTTTCTGCAAGTTTGGTCAACCCCATGTAAGTTATGGGGCAGTAACAGTACACTTTTCAAAACGTGTTTTTCAGCCCGAAATAAACGCGTTTTTTCAGACAACTGAATACCCATGTAGCAGCAAGTCTCAGAAGAGCCCACACACTCAGCTCTTAACCCCAGTGTGCAGAAAGGGTCAAAACGTGTTTTTCAGCAGAAATAAACATGTTTCTGCAAGTTTGGTCAACCCGATGTAAGTTATGGGGCAGTAACAGTACACTTTTCAAAACGTGTTTTTCAGCCCGAAATAAACGCGTTTTTTCAGACAACTGAATCCCCATGTAGCAGCAAGGCTCAGAAGAGCCCACACACTCAGATCTTAACCCCAGT